>NC_083578.1:49338371-49938371 GCF_027579695.1 Neoarius graeffei
CTGAGCTCACTTCAGCCTTACTTAGCACCCAAAACTCGCACGGTTTTGGAGTGGGGCTGAAGTGAGCTCAACCGAGCCGAGTGGGGCTAGGGGCGTGAGGAGACACTCCCCTGTGCACTGATTGGTGAGGAGGAGTGTCCTCACATGCCCACACACGCCCCGCGAGCACGCTGGGATCTGTAAACACCGTAAACCCGGAAGAAGAATTATGACAAAGAAGCCTTATGCACCTCGCCTCATCTATACACTCTTGCCAGTATCTGTTGGCGTTGTTGGTGACAACAAGCCACAGCTAGCCTGGGCCCGCCCATCCTAAGTATGACGCAACACGGGGGGCTGTTGCGAACTTAGTCTGGCAAGGCAAGCTATCTCCAGCTCTTCCAAGCTCCCGAAAAATCGGGAGCCAATCAACTTTGAGCATCTCCAACGGCCCTGGGTAGAGGCGTGTTCAAGGCAGCGACGTAGTAGAACTGCGACCGGAAGCCATAGATTGTTTACAGAATCTATGCCGGAAGCGCTTCATTCACTAGAAACATTACGAACATAGAGCAGTGGCAAGCCTTTGACACAGCGGTAGATGCTGTATTGAAAGCATTCAACGGGAAGTTCTCATTGAAAACGGAGCAAAGAGCAGCCCTGGAGGTATTTATTGAAAGGAAGGACGTTTTCGCCTTGCTCCTGACGGGCTTCGGTAAGAGTTTAATCTACCAGTTAGCCCCGTTGGTAGCCAATTCAGTGGGGCTCAGCGAGAATCCTATCGTCGCGTCACATACGTCAGAGGAAAGAGTGATGTGATTGGTTTAAGCTTCATCACAGCCTTTTCTGGCTTCGACCAGTAGCAAACTGAGGCATTTCAGGGAGGCGGGTCAACCACGCGCTTTGGGAAACGGTTGGGCTTAATATCTATGCCAGACCAATGCTCACAGAGCTTTGAAGTTGCGTTAGCCAGACTAAGCCACAGCACCAAGACCAGCAACACTAACGACTCCGTGTCCTCCATGTTTATTGTTTACTATCCGGGTCGTGAGACTACCGCTTAAAAGGTCACTGATGTCACTGTTTGCGCCGCCTAACGACATCACGTGACGTCCACCCACTTTCGCTAACTCCACCCAATGTGTCCACCCACTTCCAGCCAGCATGGTTCAGCGCGGTTGTAGTCGAAATGCAACCCCAACAGCCCCACTCAGCTCGACTCAGCCCAACTCAGCCGCGTTGGTAGTGGAAAAGCCCCATAAATTATAAACTTTTTAATGATAGTATTCATGATCGAAAATATTCAAGTTAAGCAACGACAGATTTGAAAACTTAGATGAGCGTCTACATGCACAGCCAGTGGGCATCTGATATGCCTAGTACAAGCTACACATGTCATGTGCACTAATGCACCCTCATACCATCACAGATGCTGGCTTTTGAACTGTGCACTGATAACAAGCCGGATGGTCCCTCTCCTCTTTAGCCTGGAGGATGTGGTGTCCATGATTTCTGAAAAGAATTTCAAATTTTGATTTGATCAGACCACAGGACAGTTTTCCACTTTGCCTCAGTCCATCATAAAAGAGCTCGGGCCCAGAGAAAGGTGGTGGTGTTTCTGGATATTGTTTATATATGGTTTTAACTTGCATTTGTGGATGCAGTAATGAACTGTTTTTACAGACGATGGTTTTCAGAAGTGTTCCTGAGCTTATCTAGCGATTTTCACTACAGAATCGTGTCTGCTTTTAATGCAGTGTCACCTGAGGGCCTGAAGATCACAGGCATCCAATGTCAGTTTTCAGCCTTGTCTCTTGCATACAGAGATTTCTCCAGACTCTCTGAATCTTTTAATTATATTATGTACCATAGATGATGTGATTCCCAAATTCTTTGCAATTTTACATTCAGGAATGTTATTCTTAAATTGTTGCACCGTTTGCCCACACAGTCTTTCACAGAGCAGTGAATCCCTCCCCATCTTTACTTTTGAGAAACTCGGCCTCTCTGGGATGCTCTTTTTTATACCCAATCATGTTATTGACCTTTTGCCAATTAGCCCAATTAGGGTTTTTTTTAAATATTCCATACGTTTTAGAGTCTTTTTTTTTTTTGCCTGTCTCCCAACTTTTTTTTTTAAATGTGTTGCTGGCATTAAATTCAAAATGAACATTTTTTTTTTCAAAAAACAGGAAGTTTTCTCAGTTTCAACATTTTAATATGTTGCCTTTGTACTATTTCCAATGAAATATATGGTTTCCATGATTTGTAAATCATAGCATTATGTTTTCATTTACAGTTTACACAATGTCCCAACTTTTTTGGAAAAGTAAAAGATGGATATTTAATTGAGAACTGGAGTTTGTTAGTAGGCCTGCGTCTTCCACTCATTCACTCACACGTGTTCATCCGTCTCCCTGTAATCCTCACAAATCCTCTTCTGGGTTTCTGGAGTGCAAGCAGTACCATAACCTTGAAAGGCTACATCTGTTACGGAAGCATCTGGATCATTTCCTGCATGTTAATCGAAGGAGCTGTGGTTGATGTCCTTTGTGTCAAATAAATTACTGTGTTCATAGAAGGGCAGAGAAAATTGGAAGAGGAAATCCAAAATATAGTTATTCACACAACAAGTAGCTGTTAGAGGGAAATCAGACTACTAGAAATTTTATTATCTTGTTGGCAAAGCTCAGATTCTTGGTTTGCCCAGATCTTCAACTTGAGTGGTGCCAACAGCTACATATCCAACATCCCAGAATTGATACTAAACAACACTTTGAAAATCCTGCAGACAAATCAGAACTGAGAATTCTGTTGGTAGATACAGTGGTGCTTGAAAGTTTGTGAACCCTTTAGAATTTTCTATATTTCTGCATAAATATGACCTAAAACATCATCAGATTTTCACACAAGTCCTAAAAGTAGATAAAGAGACCCCAGTTAAACAAATGAGACAAAGATATTATACTTGGTCATTTATTTATTGAGGAAAATGATCCAATATTACATATCTGTGAGTGGCAAAAGTATGTGAACCTCTAGGATTAGCAGTTAATTTGAAGGTGAAATTAGTCAGGTGTTTTCAACCAATGGGATGACAATCAGGTGTGAGCAGGCACCCTGTTTTATTTAAAGAACAGGGATCTTGCAAAGTCTGATCTTCACAACATGTTTGTGGAAGTGTATCATGGCACAAACAAAGGAGATTTCTGAGGACCTCAGAAAAAGCGTTGTTGATGCTCATCAGGCTGGAAAAGGTTACAAAACCACCTCTAAAGAGTTTGGACTCTACCAATCCCCAGTCAGACAGATTGTGTACAAATGGAGGAAATTCAAGACCATTGTTACCCTCCCCAGGAGTGGTCGACCAACAAAGATCACTCCAAGAGCAAAGCGTGTAATAGTGAGTGAGGTCACAAAGGACCCCAGGGTCACTTCTTTTTTTTTTTTTTAAAGATATTTTTTGGCGCTTTTTGCACCTTTATTGGATAGGACAGTGTAGAGACAGGAAATGAGCGGGAGAGAGAGAGACGGGAAGGGATTGGGAAATGACCTCGGGCCGGAATCGAACCCGGGTCGCCCGCATTCATGGTATGGCGCCTTAACCACCTGAGCCACGACGCCCCCCCCCAGGGTCACTTCTAAGCAACTGAAGGCCTCTCTCACATTGGCCAGTGTTAATGTTCATGAGTCCACCATCAGGAGAACACTGAACAACAATGGTGTGCAGCCACTGCTCTCCAAAAAGAACATTTCTGCTCATCTGCAGTTTGCTAAAGATCACGTGGACAAGCAAGAAGGCTATTGGAAAAATGTTTTGTGGATGGATGAGACCAAAATAGAACATTTTGGTTTAAATGAGAAGCGTTATGTTTGGAGAAAGGAAAACACTGCATTCCAGCATAAGAACCTTATCCCATCTGTGAAACATGGTGGTGGTAGTATCATGGTTTGGGCCTGTTTTGCTGCATCTGTGCCAGGAACAGCTTGCCATCATTGATGGAACAATGAATTCTGAATTATACCAGCGAACTCTAAAGGAAAATGTCAGGATATCTGTCCATGAACTGAATCTCAAGAAAAGGTGGGTCATGCAGCAAGACAGCGACCCTAAGCACACAAGTCGTTCTACCAAAGAATGGCTAAGGAAGAATAAAGTTAATGTTTTGGAATGGCCAAGTCAAAGTGCTGATCTTAATCCAATCGAAATGTTGTGGAAGGACCTGAAGCGAGCGGTTCATGTGAGGAAACCCACCAACATCCCAGAGTTGAAGCTGTTCTGTATGGAGGAATGGGCTAAAATTCCTCCACGGTTACCACACTACACAGTTACGCAATTACCGGAAACGTTTAGTTGCAGTTATTGCTGCAGAAGGGGGTCACACCAGATACTGAAAGCAAAGGTTCACATACTTTTGCCACTCACAGATGTGTAATATTGGATCATTTTCCTCAATAAATAAATGACCAAGTATAATATTTTTTTTTCTCATTTGTTTAACTGGGTTCTCTTTATCTACTTTAAGGACTTGTGTGAAAATCTGATGATGTTTTAGGTCATATTTATGCAGAAATATAGAAAATTCAAAAGGGTTCACAAACTTTCAAGCACCACTGAATGTAAGGAATAAAACACTTTGAGGCATGCTGTTATATTACCACCCTGTAGCTGATCATTTTCCAATAACAGCATGTCCTGAAGGGTTTTATTCCTTTTACACCATGGCAATTTGCCAACCAGTAAATTTTTTTCACTTCCAAAAGAATGCTATCTTTTACATTTTATTCATATACAGTTATGTTTAATGTTATTGAACATCCCAAAAACAAGTTAGTTGTTTGTCTTACAGAGATGTTGCTTACATATTTGTGTTCAGGAACCCAACACCCATTTCTTGATGAGCTCTGATTTTTGCTCTTGGTCCATCCATATGTCTATTCCTGGGTCTATCTGTATCTGTCCAAGAATCTTATTAATTCACTAACAATTCTGACTTTGGGGGAACAGAGGAACCTGGAAGCAGGCTTCAGAACAGGTGTGTTCTTTTTGTTTTGACACTTTTCAGTGATTTATAATGACACAAACACGCTACATGCGTGTTTGTGTCACAGCGCTGTCTCTCATTCCTGGCTGTCTGAAAGACACACAGAGAGACAGGTTAATAGGCAGCCAATAATTAGACACAGGTGCACCTAATCAAATGTTACCTACTGGTTCAACCTGCCTCCCTGCCGTTCACAGCCAATGCTCAACCACGCCCATGCTGCCACATATCCCCACCGCCCGACTCAGGCCGACACCCCCTGCAGCTGACACACACACCCTGGTGGTAATCCGCCACCACCATCTGCACCCCTGGACCACCTCGAATTTAAAGGGCTGAAGGGCCAGATACCAACGAGTGATTTGCGCATTGGCATACTTCATGCGGTGGAGCCACTGGAGTGAGGCAGTTGGAACAGAGGGTGAATAGGCATCCAACCAGGTAGTACCAGAGAGTGAGGACTGCCCACTTGATGGCCAGACACTCTTTTTCTATCATCCTGTACTTTGACTCTCACATGGAGAGCTTGTGGCTGATGTACAGCACCAGGTGCGCCCCCAGCCCTCTGTCTGACACGTTGGTCTATAAAACAAAAGGGAGAGAAAAGTCAGGAGAATGCAGCAGTGGATCCCTACACAAAACTGCCTTTACCTGAGCAAAAGCCCGTTTGCATGGCTCCGTCCACTGAACCGGATCTGGCGCCCCCTTTTTAGTGAGGTCAGCCCGCTGCTGGTGACGTCTGAAAAGTTAGGCATGAACCGCTTATAATAGCCAGCCAGCCCCAGGAACTGCCTCACCCCCTTTTTGGTCTTTGGTCTCAGGCAGGCTGCAATCGCAGTCTTATCAATTTGGAGACGCACCTGCCCATGACCCAAGTGGAAGCCCAGATACTGTCCTTCCACCCATCCAATTGCACACTTTTTTGGGTTTGCTGTGAGCCCAGCATGCCTCAGTGACCTCAGGACCACCCTAAGATGCTGTAAATGCCAATCATAGCTGTAAATGTAAATCCCAATCATAGCTATGAATAATTATATCATCTAAGTAGGCCACCGCGTATGCACTGTGGGGGTGAAGAATTTGGCTCAATGAGATGCTGAAACATCATTGGAGCCCCAAACAACCTTTAAAGGAAGTGTGACAAATTGGTGTAAGCCAGACGGAGTGGAAAAAGCCATTTTCTCACTGGATAATGGAGTCAAGGGGCTCTGCCAATATCCCTTTGTTAAATACAGTGTTGAGTAAAAGCAAGCCGTGCCTAACCGATCAAGCAGTTCATCAGTACAGGGCATTGGATATGCATCAAATTTAGACACTGCGTCAACTTTTCTATAGTCCACACAGAACTGGACCAACCTGTAGGTCTTGGGAACCAAGACCACTGGGCTGCTCCAGTTGCTATGCGACTCTTCAGTTACCCCCGTCTTAAGCGTAGCCTGGGGTTTGTCCTGAACCACATTTTTCTTGTGCTCAGGGAGCGGATACAGGTGGCTGCACACCACCACCCTGGGGAAGTCTCAGTGTGGTGTTCTGTGAGGTCAGTGTGACCAGGGAGGGGTGAGAACACAACGGAAAATTCCTCCTGCAACCTAATCACCTCTGCTCTCTGGGATGATGAAAGGTGGTCTCTGCAGAAGACTGAGGTAAATTGAGCCACGCTTTTTAGACTTACCTTCAGTCCCAGCTCTGCCCTTTCCGGAACTACCATCACCAGAGCCACAGGAACCTCCTCTCTCCACGGTTTCAGGAGATCAAAGGGCACTTGGCAAACAATTTTGAACTTGAGGTGAGCAGTAAAATGAGGACTTTATCTCCCGGTGCAAATTCCCTTAGCCGTGCCCCTCTGTTGTACAGGCGAGCTTGACATTCTTGCGCCTATAACAAATTCTCCTGGGTTATGTGACTCAGTGTGTGGAGTTTTTCTCTCAGGTCAAAAATGTATATATTGAATTTCATTTTTGCTTTGAGATGCTCCCTCCTCCCCATTTTCTTTAATGATGTCTAAGACACCACGGGGCTTGCACCCATACAGCAGTTCAAATTCAACTATCCTGTATGCCCCTGCTCAATCAGGGGAAGCCTGTGGTGCATCAGAGATGCGAATCAGTAGCCCTGCCTCCTTGCAGAAGGGCTGATTCCCTGCCTTCCCTCCAACCCGACAGACCTGTCCAGGTTTGCTCTCGGTTCTGGTGGGCATGGATGAGTTCACCTGTGGAAAGAGAGAGGGGGTTAATGGCAGCACAGACACAGAAGGAGAAGGGAGAGCAGAAACACGAGGACAGACACGAGTGCAGGAAGCGGGTTTCGGGGGAATTGAACACCGTTTTTGTGGGGCTGGGGTAAGAGAGGGGCAAGGAGAGAGAGGGAAAAAGTGAACATGAACAAGAGAGGAGGAGAAGTTGTAGGAGCGCCTGTTCCCAGAAATGCCTTCAGGTGGTCTTCAGCCAGCCAGACCGGCTCCTCCAGAAATGCCGCTCAGTGACACCGGATCCACACTGACATCTGTAGGTAACACAGTCCGTCTAAGAACTACAACACAGTCCCTTTAAGGACTACAACTCTCATCACCAGCTTCCGCGTTGACCTGCGTCACGCCGGGGCGGGATCACCAACATCACATCCTCTATGAAAGCATAAGAAACCCGGAAACTCCTAGCTCCTCCTCTTTTGGCGCCGTGATTTCAACACGGACACAAGGAGGACTTCTCTCTCTCTCTTAACGTCTGGACCAGCGGTCTGCAGGCACAAAGAGATTTTTGCTCCGGCAAGCAAACCAGATAAGACGTCTTTTTCTCCTTTCTTGCAAGAGTCAGAGTTTCGCACTTTTCTTTGTTTACCTTTGGCCACGGTAGACTCTAAAATTGCGCAATTTTTAAACTCAACTTGAGTTACAACCAGTTTTTTTTAATTTCTATTATCAAGTACGTACAAACTGCAGCCCAAGCAGAAGCGACCGGATCCTTCTGATTTTAATTCTCTGTGCACATTGTCTGATCAGAGACTTTCTTTTTCATCACGAGCGACCACGCGTCGGACCAAGAAATTCTCTGCGCCTCACTGAGGCCTTCACAATGGTGAAAACTCCAAAAGTCTTGGAACATGTCTCCATAATCTTGCTATAAACAAGGTACTGGAGTAGATTGGCATTTGGGCATAAAAACCTAGTCTTAGGAATTAGCTTTTATGAAGAAGTGTGAATTTAAACTCAGGAACAGTTTAAATGTGTACACTGTAAACACACAGCGTGTTGAATTAATTATTGTTTTGATCTCTCAATTTTGTTTAATAGATAGGTTGCATGCTCTCTCTTTCTTTCTAATACTTTAATTTCATTATTTACACACATCTTGACCTCATCAAGATTTCAGTAGATTCAGTACTGTTATAAGCTAGTGAAATTAGCCTACAGCTAATTCTTTTGTCCCATTAGCATCCAGGGCTAATTGTATTGTCTCAAAGGAGAACACGTGGCGGCCCTCCTCCACAGGCCTCACAAACACACCTTAGCTAGCATTCCTTTGTCTTAGCTAGCGACACAAGGCTAATCTGTGTCTCCACGTGGTCAAACACACCTCAGTTAGCATCCCACGCTAGCCTTTCTTTTGCTAGGCCATAGGCCTTACCACGTGGTCACCAGGCCTTTCACACACAAACACATGCTAGCTAGCACCCCTTTGTCTTAGCTAGCGACACAAGGCTAATCTGTGTCTCCACACTTGGCCAACACATCTTAGCTAACAACCAGAGCTAAATCCTTTGTTCTCAAACCCCACGTGGTGACACACCCTCCTTACCTAGCAACACAAAGCTAATTCTTTTGTCTTAGCAACCAAAGCTAACTCCCTTGTTTTCACTTAGAAACACGTGGTCAACTCCCACACACACACACTACGTTTCATGTTTAATGTTTAATTTCTTTTTTTTTTATACACACACACACACACACACACACACACGCTCATCAAGTATATATCATATCTGTATATATTTCAACTGCTATTATTCAATTTTTACCATTGTTATAATAAATTCATTTATTATTGAAACTGTGTGTTTATTTGTGTTCCAATATCTTTGAAGTCCTCAATCCCCAATAATTCAAAGGTGCATATGATTTATGTGATATGGTAAGTGATCATAATAATTTGGAATATACCATAATTTAGCTGTTTGGTAATTTATTATTAAGCACCAAAATTAATGGCATTATTTAATGAGACTGATTCCATGAGTGATTTAATGATAATGAGACTGATCCAATGAGACTGATTCCATGAGTGATTTAATGATATGAGACTGATTCAATGGTGATTCAATGAAAACGATTCAATGAGACTGATTCAGTTTTAATTATTAACCTTCAGATTTAAAGTAGTTCTAGAATTTTAGAACCCACTATTGATGAAAATGTAGTATAAGGGTATATATTCAATGTATGCAAATTAAAAATAAAAAATTTCCCCATCAAAGGGGTGTATTTGAGCGACAAAACCGAGCTTCTGGGAAGCATTTCCTAGAAATCCCAGTCGGGAGTCATGTGACCGATGACGTAGTAAATTGACCAGGATGGCAGCATCCAGTATAAACACAAGCGAAATGAGTGAATCAGACAGCGATTATTCAGACGAAATTGCGTCTGAAGACGAAAGTGAATCGTGTTCCAGTCGAGGTGAGTCGATGCACAAAATTTTTTCTACTAAATCAGAGGTCTGGGCCGAAATGTGCGTCGTGATCGGCAGTATATTTGGGGCAAACCGATGGCGTTCAAACGGCCTTTCCAACAACACGGAAATTACTGCAGCTGTCAAAGTCTGCTTTGTGTGCGTTCGGAGCTTGGGGAGAAGAAAAATGCGGGCCTGAATGGGGACAGTCACGGCTGTATCGTAGAAGTGCAAAGCAGGAACTCGTCCAGGGATCGTCTAGTTCTTGTTTAGTTATAGAACCCTTTAATTGTCCTAAAGGTTCGGGAAGCTCGTTCAAAGCGTGCCTCAAGATTGTCCCATGGACTATAAAAACCATTTTTCCCTTTACACTCACCAGCATAAATATGTGCACTAGCCTTCAACTAGCACCAGTCTGCCCTCGTCCGCTTTACTTGCCGGTTCCACTCAGCGAGATCGTATCCATTATTCTTATCAGGATCAGGGAACTGATGCAGAGATACTCCGTCTTTGTTGGTTTTAGAACAGTTGTACGTGACACACTTTTTTACCATTCTTTAAATTCGTTTCTTAAGACAAGGATTTTTTAAGATGTTACTACATGGACTGGCCAGCGGGAGTTTTCCCGGTGGGCCGGTGGTTCAGTGTGGGCCGGCGGAGAAAAAAAAAAAAACAGTTGCGCGCTGGGCTTTAATATGATAAGCAATGTTAACAGTTTCTTTAAGAAACTGTTAACATTGCTTATTACAGTTAACATTGCTTATTACAGTTGCGCGCTGGCCTTTAATATGATAAGCAATGTTAACAGTTTCTTAAAGAAACTGTTAACATTGCTTATCATATTAAAGGCCAGCGCCCAACTTTTTTTTTTTTCTCCGCCGGCCCACACTGAACCACCGGCCCACCGGGAAAACTCCCGCTCCTCCCGATGGCCAGTCCGTGGGTTTGATAAACTTCCGCCTTCTTCAAAACAGTCACCAGATGTCGAGTGGTGACGTGCCTTATCAGCTGATGTTACTCTAAGGAGGCGTGAACGTCCCGCCCAATTTGACAGATAGTTCACGCCTCCTGCTGTCAGGTACTGTCAAGGTAACATCTTAAAAAAATCCTTGTCTTAAGAAACGAATTTAAAGAATAGTTTCAATAGGTAGACATAATGAATTTTCACTACACACTTTTTTACCATCGTATACAGTGGAAATAATCCGTAGATCCGCGAATTGTCACTCACAGTCACAGTATGTACAGGCAGTGAGCTGTCTAGCTTGTCAAGTTACTACGTCATCGGTCACGTGATCGCGGCGCGATGTTTTGCTCGTGGGCTATCGCAGAAAATCCTCTATAAAATCATTACGGATGAACATTTTTTAGTGATTTTTTTTGTAATATACTACAAATATTAGTATTCATCGTTACATGCAAAGGCGATTTTCAAATTCTAGAACTACTTTAATGAGATTGATCACTCACTTAATAATTGACTGGATCCAGCTCCAGATCACCTGCCGGTCTTCTAGCAGAGCCTGGAAGCGTTGACCCTGATTGACTAATAGCATGACGAAGGCATACCACTACTTGAACTGATTAGACTTTGGAATTGATCCAAAGGTCAAAAATCAAAAATATTTTTTCTTCAGTAGCTTCCTTCCCGTTTGTTGGATGTTTTTACTATATTTCAGGTGTACACATTAGTAACAAGAAGTAGACCTGTGGCAGAGACATCTCCGTTCATGCTGTTGGCATTGCCTTCTACTTGTTAATTAGATGTTTGTTTGATGGTAAAGAGTCTGCTGCATTAATGGGCACAAACTGGCCATGCTTGTCGCAAGCTCATCTCATCTCATTATCTCTAGCCGCTTTATCCTTCTACAGGGTCGCAGGCAAGCTGGAGCCTATCCCAGCTGACTACGGGCGAAAGGCGGGGTACACCCTGGACAAGTCGCCAGGTCATCACAGGGCTGACACATAGACACAGACAACCATTCACACTCACATTCACACCTACGGTCAATTTAGAGTCACCAGTTAACCTAACCTGCATGTCTTTGGACTGTGGGGGAAACCGGAGCACCCGGAGGAAACCCACGCGGACACGGGGAGAACATACAAACTCCGCACAGAAAGGCCCTCGCCGGCCCTGGGGCTCGAACCCAGGACCTTCTTGCTGTGAGGCGACAGCGCTAACCACTACACCACCGTGCCGCCCTTGTCGCAAGCTTAAAGTGAAATTTTAACAGCATTTGGACTCCTTGGCCTACCCACTCAAGCTCTGGCTTGCGTTTCTCCTTTCCTGTTCCTTCCATCTATTCATTGGTGTAAATGAGGCACTCAGCACGTAGCAGGACATTTAGAGGACACAGACAGGGCAACAGGCAGCCAGTGCCAGTCTGAGCCAATAGCCAGGCGTTTCCTGGCTGGATAGGAGTGGCACGTTGACATCATAAATTGAAACCCAGGCACAGCTGTTGATACACGTGCTAATGCGATTACTAGCACATGAAAAACAGGTTTGTTCATACTGGCACTGCAAATGTATGCTAAAAAGGGGATTAAGAAGCTGGCAGTACTGGCAAAAAAGTGCTACAAGTGAGGTGTATATGCTAATCACTCTTACAACTACAGTACATGTCACTCTAGGCAGGAATGAGTCATGTCCTTTGGTTGCTATGAGTGTGTTTAACTCATAAAAAAAGAGCATGTAGGATTTCTCAGCTGTATGCTACATTGGTTAAACATAGCTGCTCTTGTCAGTTTGTTGTTGCTTAATGTGTGCAATGTTAATGCATAATGAAAGTGTGTGTGCGCGCTCAAATACATGGCTTGTCCTTTTTGATATACCAAGATTAGTTATATTATTCTGTATACCATTGTGTACTTTAATTGAATATTGATTTTATTGAATGTAGTTGATTTTAACTGATGTATTTTATTGTTTAATTACTTAAAAAGCTTGCATGACATTTAGACAAAGAAACTGAGCGGTATTGCTTTTTTTGGTTTGCATTCTTTATACCAACTGTTTGAGGTGGCTCTGGCTGATTGTCATATGTGAATGACATCCCATTTCATCCAGTCCAGTGCCTGTGTTGTGCTGGTCCAACATGCAGAAAGACCTCGTGCTCAGTTGATCTCTTGACACGCCTTCACGGCTGCTGTTTGCCATAGTGTTTGAAGAATGAGTCAAACTCTGGTAGCTCCTTTGCTCCATGATGTTAAAGGAGAACTGCAAATGCTTTATTTATTCTTGCAGTGTGTGTGTGTGTGTGTGTGTGTGTGTTGTGAGAAAATTGGAAATGTGTAATTATGTCAGTTCATATATTTTAGTAAGCATTTCTTTGACAGCGAGGCTGTCTTTAATGAATGGTTATGACAAAGGATGTTCAGTATGTGTAAAACATTTTATTTATATAACTGTCTTATCTGGGCGTGTGTGAAAACTGATGCTCGTAAAAGGTGATTTATTGTGCATACATTTGATTTCATAATTCATGACCATTTCTTCTGTATATTTTATGTACCATGCAATATGTCCTCTCATAGTTTGTGTATTGTCATATGACATTATTCTGTGATTCAGTAACCAGTGATACAGTATGTGTATATTAGGGGTGTAATGTAATGACACTATCTGTATCTGTTTAATGTTCTGAATGATCATATCTGTGTGTGTGTTTGAATTTACACCAAAAGTGGCCTAAACTGAAACATTATGGCTCGGACAGTACCTCAACCTCAGCTACATCACTTGTGTTCATAATTGGTCTCATCTCGAAATATGCATAGGATTGTTTTTTAATCATACTCCTGTTATTTTTTTTCTACTTGTACTTAATGTTGTTTTTGTTTGTACTGACCCTGACCAGGTAGTTACTAAGGATGAATATTTGAAAGTTGGTCTGTGACTGCTTGCTTGTGCCCACAAAAAAAAGAGGGAAAAAAACCCCTTATTTTTTGTTAATCATATATAATGTACAGGATAAGCGGTTACAGATAATGGATGGATGGATATACAGTGGTATGCAAAAGTTTGGGCACCCCTGGTCAAAATTGCTGTTACTGTGAACAGTTAAGCAAGTTGAAGATGAAATGATCTCCAAAAGGCATAAAGTTAAAGATGACTCATTCCCTTTATATTTTAAGCAAAAACAATTTTTAATTTTCACATTTTCAAAATGACAAAAAATGAAAAGGGCCCGAAGCAAAAGTTTGGGCACCCTGCATGGTTAGTACCTAGTAACATCCCCTTTGGCAAGTATCACAGCTTGTAAACACTTTTTGTAGCCAGCTAATAATCTTTCAGTTCTTACCTGGGGGATTTTCACACATTCGTCCTTGCAAAAGGCTGTCTTGCATGCACTGCAATTTTGAGATCTATCCACAGATTTTTAATAATGTTTAGGTCAGGGGACTGTGAGGGCCATGGCAAAACCTTCAGCTTGTGCCTCTTGAGGTATTCCATTGTAGATTTTGAGGTGTGTTTTGGATCATCGTCTTATTGTAGGACCCATCCTCTTTTTACCTTCAACTTTTTTACAGATGGTGTGATGTTTGCTTCCAGAGTTTGCTGGTATTTATTTGAATCCATGCTTCCCTCGACCAATGAAATGTGCCCTGTGCCACTGGCTGCAACACAACCCCAAAGCATGATCGATCCACACCCATGCTTCAGAGTTGGAGAGGTGTTCTTTTCCTGGAATTTGGCACCCTTTTTTTCTCCAAACATACCTTTGCATATTTGTGGCCAAAAAGTTCTATTTTGATTTCATCATTCCACGGGACTTGTTTCCAAATTGCATCAGGCTTGCTTAGATGTTCATTTGCAAACTTCAGATGCTGAATTTTGTGGCTAGGATGCAGAGAAGGTTTTCTTCTGATGACTCTTCCACGAAGGTCATATTTGTTCAGGTGTCACTGCATAGTAGAACAGCGCATCACCACTTCAGGGTCTGCTAAATCTTTCTGAAGGTCTTTTGCAGTCAAACAGGGGTTTTTATTTGCCTTTCTAGCAATCCAACGAGCAGTTCTTTCAGAAAGTTTTCTTCATCTTCCAGACCTCACCTTGACTGTTAACTGTTTCTGTTAACTGCCATTTCTTAATAACATTAAAATCTGAGGAAACAGCTACCTGAAAACACTTTGCTACATTCTTGTAGCCTTCTCCTGCTTTGTGAGCATCAATTATTTTATTTTTCAGAATGCTAGGGAGTTGCATAGAGGAGCTGTTGATTTTAGGGACAAGTTTGAGGAGTCAGAGAATTTATACAGCTTTGAAATCTGCATCATCTGACTTTCCCTAATGAAGAATTTGAACAAGCCACAGCTCAATAAGCTAATTAAGGTCTGGAACCTTGGTAAAAGTTACCTTTTCTTTTTTCACTCTCCAATTGTACAAAACAAAAATAATACACAAATCCTGCATAAAATGCTGAAATGTGTCATCTTTACCTTTATGCCTTTTGGTGATCAGTTCATCTTCTGCTCACTTAACTATTCACGGTAACAGACATTTTCAGCAAGGGTGCCTGTGTGTGTGTGTGTGTGTGTGTATATATATATATATATATATATATATATATATATATATATAGGGCTTTGAAGAAAAATTAACCTCAAAAATCTGGACTGGATTGAATCTGTCAGTCAGTTCCTTGTATATAGTATATATTGGGGAAGAGGAAAAAATAATTTTCTCTGTCTGTTTCTCTCACCCTCTGTTGTTCATTCTCTCACTAACTGTAATCTTATGGATGTGTCATGCTCATGTGGTGAAGTATGACCATCAGTTTTCCTCCAAACATGTTGAACCTTGGGGGAAGCCATAACCTAATGGTTAGAGAAGCAACTTTGGGACCAAGGTCGTAGGTTTGATTCCCTTTCAAAGGAATGGCTGAAGTGCCCTTGAGCAAGGTACCTAACCCCCAACTACTCCCCAGGCTGCTCTGGATATGTTGTTTTTTACTCCGGATAAGAGCATCTGCTAAATGCCTGTAACGTAATTGTGGCAGCGGGGGCATGGTCAAGCATCGGTCTGTGACCGGAGAGTGGAGTCAGGGAAGGTAGGTGGCAGAATCACTGCACCTGATGTTAATGTGTTTGTGTGTCTTCCCCAGTGACCGCGCCCTATTTAAGGAGAGAGAGCGAGAGCAGAGGGAGCTCTCTCCCCAACCAGATGACTGATGTGTGTGCGTGTGTCTGAGTGTGTGTGAGAGTGAATCTAGAAGCTGAAAAGCTAAATAAAAGAGTTTTGTGAACTCAGTTCTGGCCTGCCGTCCTTCTGTGCTCCACCCACCTACACGAACTGTCACAGTGGTGCTGAAACCCGGGAATGAGCACAGAAGGACGGCAGGCCAGAGCTGAGTTCACAAAACTCTTTTATTTAGCTTTTCAGCTTCTAGATTCACTCTCACACACACTCAGACACACGCACACACATCAGTCGTCTGGTTGGGGAGAGAGCTCCCTCTGCTCTCGCTCTCTCTCCTTAAATAGGGTGCGGTCACTGGGGAAGACACACAAACACATTAATTAATGTCAGGTGCAGTGATTCTGCCACCTACCTTCCCTGACTCCGCCCTCCGGTCACAGACCGATGCTTGACCACGCCCCCGCTGCCACAGTAATGAATCTAAAGAACACACCCAATATCCAAAGTATTGGTTTCTAAATTATATTTTAAACTTTGTAACATGAGTGTTAATTTGATTCTAGATATACTTTCCCAAAAAATGGAGGACATTCTTTGATGTAGAGTTGAGGAAAAATAGAGAGAGACCGAGGAGAGGCATACTGCAACTTTTGTGTCACTTTCGCATGAAATGGTACTCATAGTTTGAAGGCTTATCCCACTTATGAAGAGTAAAAATATATCTGATAGTGTGTTAAGGTACAGAAGTTTCCTGAGAAAATAACCTTTACCACTTCATTTAATAGCTTTTCCATTAATACTATAAAGTGCATTCACTCAAAATCTAAAGAATTACTAATAATTCCTCTTCTTCTCTTATAAACTATTTTTACTAGAGCAAAGTTGCCTTGTTAGAAAGTATTTGGCATTTCGCCAACACATCAAAGTGCACCTGAGTGTGAACTTTCTGCCACCAGTTTCAGGGATTATGGCTCCTTGGAAAGAGGAACGTGGTACACGTGGGTTTGACAGCCTGAATCCTGCACTACAGCTACAGAGCTTTCCAACCTCGTTAGGACTTTTCTCTGCCACAGTGTATGTAAAATGTCACCTCACATTTAGAAAGTTGAGCCAAATGTGAACCAAAAATGTTGACTCAGCTCTGGAAAATGTGAAAGGAATAGGGCAGAACTATTAGCATAATGGGCTCGAAAGCAGTATTTTGAAAGCTGGCATGCTGGGATTTCTGCATGCCCAACAGTCCTACAGCATGCTTTATTCTAAACGTGTAGTCTCTGCATGAATATATTCTTACTTATGATAAATCCTTAAATGCATGCAGTCTTTCAGAGCTCTAGGTCTGTTGTGTCAAATAATTATTCTTAAGTGCTGTGTAAGCTTGCAAAACAAAGTGTGTTTTATTAATTAGTATCATCGGATGTGTTGATCCAGGACAGTGAAATTTCTCTACAGTCGGTATTAAAAGAGTTAGTTTTGGATGTTAAAGCTTGGCTGTGGCTACCAAAGACAATTCACATTGTAAAGATAATAATGGAGCATACGTTCTTCTGGCTTTCCCTCTGTTTTTCTTAAAGCTGAGGTGATGAAATTTGCAAATTAGAGCTGAGGATGTTTTCAAAAGCATTAAAAGAAGCCCTGAAGGAGTATTTGTATGAACAGGAAATCCAGCTGCTTTTGCTCTCGGCTGGCTGTTGACAGGCGTGAAAATAAGTAAAGACAGGCTTGTTGGCCATATAATTCTCGTTAGAAGTGAATAAAGGGAATTTTCACAGCATTCATCTCTGCAGGAAGAAGCACACTTGTGTTGAAGTCGACTTCAGTTAGTGGAGGAAGAAGAGAAATTTGTTACCCTCTTGATACAGTATGTACTGAATCTGAAGTATGCACTACACATACCAAATGTGAATTTAATATCACCACTACATTGCTTTTCATGCAGCGTTGATCAGGTTTGGGAATACAGATATGTTATATTGCATGAAAATAATGAAACTGATATTTGAATGTGAATTCACTCTATTGGATGAATCTTGAGGAAATAAACATTTACAGCGAGCTCAAACCAGCCATGTATTAAATAGAACTGGCCCAATTGTAAAGCTTCAAAGGATTTCAAAGAATGTGACCGCTAACTCATGAAAACCATGACAATCACTTATTTACAAATCAGACAGTCTCAAAACCATGTAGTTTTCCAAAAGAATATCTGTGAGAATGAGAGAAAACCAGCACTGATACACAAGCAGATTCATACAGGACAGGATATGCTATTTATAGTTCATATGCATTAACATTACCTTATTTGTGCTGATCCACCATGTCACATGCTAATCCAGCACATTTACGACAACTCGCATAAATATGTAAGATTATTCCATTATACCAGAGGTTGCAAATGTACACACATTCTTTACTTAAGTAGAAATAAAGATAGTCATGTTAAAAAAAAAAGACTCTGGTAAAAGTAGAAGTACTGACTCAACTTCCTTACCCAAGTAAAAGTACAGGCTCTGAAATGTACTCAAAAAAAAAAGCCCTTTGAATGATATTTCTACTGGCTGTTTCTGTGCAAAGCTAACTGAACCTCATGTAATGTTAATATAATAAATATAATATATTTGGGCGATCGCATGTGTGAGCACAGAAGGATGAAAACCCACACTTTCTTGAATTAATTATTAAATAATATCATATATAAGCTGCTCCAGTGCAAATATTTTACAAACCCATTGCCAGAATAGGTGGCACGGTGGTGTAGTGGTTAGCACTGCTGCCTCACAGCAAACAGGTCCTGGGTTCAAGCTCAACGGCCGACAAGGGCCTTTCTGTGTGGAGTTTGCATGTTCTCCCCGTGTCTGCGTAGGTTTCCTCCAGGTGCTTCGGTCCCCCCCCAGTCCAAAGACATGCAGGTTAGGCTAATTGGTGACTCTAAATTGACCGTAGGTGTGAATATGAGTGTGAATGGTTGTTCATCTGTATGTGTCAGTCCTACGATAACCTGGCGACTTGTCCAGGGTGTACCTCACCTCTCGCCCATAGTCAGCTGTGATAGGCTCCAGCTTGCCTGCGAACCTGTACAGGATAAGCAGCTACAGATAATGGATGGATAGATGGATGGATGGATTGCCAGAACAGTTGTGATCTTTTCCATAATAAAAAAAAACAATCTGTGATTTGTTAATTTACATGAACCTTTATTTAATTGACAAAAGTACAAAGAAAAATATTCAACAGTTTTACTGACCAACTTAATTATATTTTATAAATGAAGTTAGAATTTGATTTCTGCAACATACTCAAAATAAAATTTGGGGCCGAGGCAAACAAATGTCTGTCCCAATAAAAGGCATTATTACCATTGTGTTACGTCACCTTTCCTTTAATAACACTTCTTAATCGTATGGGATCTGAGGATACTAATTGTTGCAGTTTTGCAATTAGAATGTTTGTCCATTCTTACTTGATACAAGACTTCAGCTGCTCAACAGTCCATGGTCACTGTTGAGCAGCTGAAGTCGTGCTCATTGGGGATAGATTAGGGATAAAATTAGCTCATATTTTAAGTCGTTCAAATTCTGTAAAGCTGCTTTGCGACAATGTTTATTGTTAAAAGCGCTATACAAATAAACTTGACTTGACTTGTCTGATTCTCCTGTTCATATATTCTAAGTAGGAGACAGATCTGCACTGGCAGCAGGCCAGTCAAGCACATGTGCTCTGTGTCTATGAAGCCACACTGTTGTAGCCTGTGCAGAATGAGGTCTGGCATTGTCCTGCTCAAATAAGAATGGCCTTCCCAGGAAGAGGTGTTGCCTTGATGGCAGCATACGTCTCTAAAATCCCAATATACGCTTCCGCGTCATTGGTACCTTCACACATATACAGCTCACCCATGCCATGGGCACTGATGCCCCCCATACCATCACAGATGCTGGCTTTTGTACCTTTTTCTGATAACAAACTGGATGGTCGTGTTCACCTTTGGCACTGAGAACTCAAAATTCAAAGAAAACTCTTTCGCTTGAGTTTGCAAGCAACTCATGTTTTGATTGCCAGATTGGGTTGTCTTAATCACTGTTGTCCTTTCTGTGTGTTTTTTGACCCATCCATGTAGGATGAAATTGGTCTTGATATTGGTAAGGTGCGCAGTGATGCAAAAAATAATCAATAATTCCCCTCATGTGCATTAAAACTAAAGTAACAAGCCTAATTTGAAAATGTAAGGAGTAAACAGTACATATAGTTGTGTTAAAATGTAGGGAGTAAAAGTAAAAAGTTCTCAGAAAAATAAACATTCAAGAAAAGTACAGATACCAGGAAACTCTAAGTATACTCACAACATGTTTGTTACTTCCCACCTCTAGCATTTACTGCTCTAGCTTGCCTTTTCTGGCTTGTAAAACATACAATAATACAATTAATTAGGGAAACCATGGCCTAATGGTTAGAGAATCAACTTTGGGACCAAAAGGTCACTGGTTCGATTCCCTGGACCAGCAGGAATGGCTGAAGTGCCCTTGAGCAAGGCACCTAACTCCTAAAAGCTCCCCAGGCTGCTCTGGTTACGTTGTACGTCACTCTAGATAAGAGCGTCTGCTAAATGCCTGTTATGTAATAATTAAATATATACAACAATATATATACAAAAAAAAAAAAGACATCCAACCAGCAAAAAATCAACCTGCATTTTCTGTAGGAAATGTGCTGAACTGTGCTTTGGACAGATGTATAGTGAAGCTCACACTAGAGCATGTGATCTGATGATTTTCTCTTATGTTTCTATTTTTAAAGCAGTATTGGGTAATTGAATTCTCAATTCTTATTGGTCAGAAGGTGTTGATTAATATTCTATGACAGCAGCTCTGACAATATGCTGGCTATAAGATGAATTTCAGGTTTATTACAGTATACGCAGGGGCTTGGCTGGTGAGCTCTGCACATAAACGGGAAGGAGTCTCCAGTATCAGTGCAACAGACAAAAACCTGTTCTTTTATTTTTTCTGACATAGGATAACCTTCAGGTTGGAGGGCTTTGCTGTTTCTTGGTGAGAGAGAGTGATAACGTGTGGAGGAATTTCTGCTTGTCTGTATTCCCTGAAATCGAGTTAATATTTTGAGGAAGGACAAGAGTATGTTTTTGTTGAAGCATGCAAGTGTCACAATGTCATAGTTGTTGAAGTTTGAGACTTGTATCGAGTGCTACATTCGCCATCCTCTCAAAGGGCCTCATTGAAGCGCTGTCATGCAAAAAGTCTAGGAGTGGATGAATTTGTTATTGATGTGGATGGCGATGTGATAGCCAGCCAGCTCGTGTATAGGGAAACATGTCAGTATGATGAAGGAGCGTTGTCACATGAGACACATGACAGTCCAATCCAAGACCTCATCACGTTGACTGATCGGTGCACTCCATTGTTCCCTAGGAACCTCGAGACAGACGAGGTGATTCATCCGCCCAGTGCATCGTAACAGCATTTGTTTCCCCTGGGTGAAGTTTCACTGATGTCACTGCCTCTCTTCTTCTGTTGTGCCATTGAGAGCTGAAATCACACTGACAAGCAAAACAACATTTTGTGTGCGCGTGCATGTGTACACATGCATGCGTGATCTTTTGCCGTTTCCTTTAGGGAGCCACTGTGAGCAAATGTTTACCACTCTCTCATACTTATATCTGTTACAGCTAAGCAGAGCATCTTTCTAGGGCTCTTCAACACGGCTTTGAACACACAGCGTATTGCTGGATTATTTTATTTATTTAATTAATTTCTAATGATATATTTCCCTCCTCACACTGAAGGGTATTTTACCATTTGACAGAATTTTACCAAATACAGGCTTAGAGTTTAGAAAGGGAAAATGGATTATGGGAAATTTCACCAACTGACCAGAAACGATAGATAGATAGATAGATAGATAGATAGATAGATAGATAGATAGATAGATAGATAGATAGATAGATTAAACTTTCACATACAAAAACAGCTACAAATAAACATGAGGTTCAGCATGTAATCTATATCTCTGAGAGAGAGAGAGAGAGAGGATATTACACTGGTGCGAAGATATGAAGTTTATCTTCGAGTGGTGATATATTTTTCAACACGAGAAGATAACCTTCATATCTTTGCGCCACCACGTAATGTTCTTTTTTGTCAAATGCTTTTCAGATATTAAATAATTGAATCAGGTTCAAACAGGAATTTAAAAAAATATATTTTTGATTTTATTTTATTGTACACACATTTGATCCATGCAAAATTCCACATAGATCCGCCATCATCTAGCCGGGGCAAACCTCCTTTTCTCTTAGTTTGCACCTTACATACAATATAACATTATAGAATTGAACTAATCAAGTAGAAAGATACAAGAATCAGATCTCACATGAAACGTGCAACCATGTGTTACCTGTGTATACACCAAGTGTGACTGTACAAAATATTCCAGCTTTGTCATTCTTTTGTGTGTGTGTGTGTGTGTGTGTGTGTGTGTGGACGGTCATTAAATTAAAGTTGGATTTTTATAGTCACTAATATTAAAGCAGTCCATTATCATATTAATTCACACATTGGCATTAAAATAAGTTTGCTTTATCTTGTGTTAGCGTTTACTCTGTGAGAGAGAAATGGAGTTTGTCTCCTGCATTTTAACATCAAATTAGATGAATTGTGTATCTCTCTCTCTATCTCTCTCTCTCACACACACACTTTCTTTGCTACCAAGCTGGGGCATAGAAGAGTTAAAGTTGAAGCATGGACTCAGTATCTATCAATAAATCCAGAGACTTCTGTTTTGTAGTTATCACAAAATTTTCCTGAAAATAACCTTCCCTCATAAAGTCTCGACTGCTTAGAATACGGTTTTAATGATATCCTGACTTTGGTGATATGAACAAACGCCACAAGCATGAATATGTTTTAAAGCAGGCTTGGCTGAGATTTCAAGAAGAGAATGATTGTTGTTTTGGTGAAGACTGTAATTATCTTTTGGGGGGAAAAGAGATAAAGGCCCGGTCCCACTGCACTTACGGATGCAAAGAGGATGTAAAACGTAAAAAAATCTTTGCCATCTGTTGGAAAACGCTATGCATCCGTTGTGTACTCATTGCATACGTGCTTCATACGCTCTATCCATCGAGCATCCGTCCACTGTGATTTCATCCGCGCAAAAAGTTTTGAGCTGCACAAAACTTTTAGAACGGATGAACTTTCCGCCGTGTACGATGTAAATCCGCGACATATACGAGCAACAAACGTTCTATGTCCGTTATCATCCGTTAAACGTCTGCTGTATCCTCTCTGCATCCTCTGGGCATCCTCGCAACTCACATCCGCTGCAGCTGAAAACGGAAAGAGGGAGGAAAGATAAGGTACATGAAACGTCTATTCATCGTTAGTAGTACGGAAATAGAAAGGATGTAAGCGTATGCATCTCGTATATAAAGTATTCAAAACGGACAAAGCGTTTATATCTGGGCTGTATCTCGTATATTTAGGATGTCTGGAGTATGTCTAGAGTATGTAGAAGGACACCTAGCGGACAATCGATATTTTGTATAAAAAGGGGGAGAAAATCATCTAGTAGTAGAGATGTATCGATGTAGCCGCCAGCACGTCTTTCCGCTTTATGCTGACGGCGTGCGTGCTGCATCCCTTTATATCCGCGGAGCAGACGCAATTCATACCCCCCGCATGCGCAGTGAACGGTCTGCATCCGATATACATCCGCGCAACATCCCCTTTGTTTCCGTTAGGCGTACGTGATGCATCCCCTTCATCCGCTATGCATCCGCTCTTTCTGCTATGCGTCCGCTTCTCAGTTATCACCGGTAACCCCTTCGGAGCTGTCATCCACTTCCATCCGCTTTCATCCGCTAGGCTTCCTATGAACATGCGTTTAACATCCCCGCTATATACTACCCACGTCCGTTCTTTTCCGTTCTGTTTTCGCAAATTTTCGCCAATTTTGTCCATTTCTGGAGCGGATGAAAACGGATAGAGCCACCCTCAAAATTTTGCTCGTCCGCTGTGTCCTTTTTGCATACGTTTTGTGTCCATCGGCCAGTGGGACCGGGCCTTAAGGAAAAGAGCTATGCCAATTTAAGATTTGTAGTACTCAGACACAAAGTCTACATCTCTTGCTGTTATTTCCAAGTGCACCATTTCCTTAGCACGCTTCAGCCAGCTGTGTTGGCATTGCATTATTCTGTGTCATTTTGGAGCTTGTGAGACGCATGTGATGAGATGAGGGAAGCATTGCGAGGAAGCCACTACACAAGAAGATATAAAACTGACCCTGAGCAAGACAAACGTTTGTAGCTGCCTTGAGCGCCTCATATTTTAGGACTTCTCCATGCCCCACAAGGTCATGCGAGGTTCTCTAAATGCCCCCCCCCCCCCCCCCCCCAACTTAAGATGGGGTATGCAATATTTTGTCTTCTCTTTTACCTCATTGTAATGGATTACAGAGACACTCGGTTCTGAGGTAAAGCATAGTTCTTAGGATTAAAGTTCTGGTTTAACTCCCCTGTTGCTTCTTGTAGTGTGTTTCGGTTCTTCTTTCACTTTACATTTACCAGCTTCTCTGTAAGACACTACATCCTTGGTGTTCTACTCTTTTATCTTTTTCCTTTGCTTTACTCAAGTCAAGCTTTACTCTTCTTTCTCTCCCTCCTGGAAAATCTGCAATGAGGTTTTTGACAGCTCTTTGATTCAGCAGATCTCTCGCTCTGGAAAGGTGCTGGCCTTGATTAGCTCCCCAGTGGACAGCAGGAATAATTTAACACCGTGCTTCATCATGTTTGAGTATGACAGAAGCACTGTGGTTTACGCTACACAGTAGGGCCTTCAAATCACAATTCTAACATTATAGAGAAATAGAATGAACACTGTATTTGAAATGTTTGCATTGCTGTTTTGAATTGAATGAGATTTTGAAAGAAAAAAAAATCCTCCCCAAAAAAATCTGGTTCAGTATGTTGCAGTGTTTGAAAAATCATTATGCACTGTTCAGAGTTTCCTCCTACAACTAGATCATGTTTCTAGATGAAATTCTGCGTCATTATGGATAAATCACTTATCACATATACACAACCCCGATTCCAAAAAAGTTGGGACAAAGTACAAATTGTAAATAAAAATGGAATGCAATGATGTGGAAGTTTCAAAATTCCATATTTTATTCAGAATAGAACATAGATGACATATCAAATGTTTAAACTGAGAAAATGTATCATTTAAAGGGAAAAATTAGGTGATTTTAAATTTCATGACAACAACACATCTCAAAAAAGTTGGGACAAGGCCATGTTTACCACTGTGAGACGTCCCCTTTTCTATTTACAACAGTCTGTAAACGTCTGTGGACTGAGGAGACAAGTTGCTCAAGTTTAGGGATAGGAATATTAACCCATTCTTGTCCAGCCTGCAGTCCAGGCTGTAGGACTGCACTGCATTCTGGACTGCAGGCTGGACTGTAGTCCAGCCTGCAGTCCAGAATGTAGGATTCTAGTTGCTCAACTGTCTTAGGTCTTTTTTTGTCGTATCTTCCGTTTTATGATGCGCCAAATGTTTTCTATGGGTGAAAGATCTGGACTGCAGGCTGGCCAGTTCAGTACCCGGACCCTTCTTCTACGCAGCCATGATGCTGTAATTGATGCAGTATGTGGTTTGGCATTGTCATGTTGGAAAATGCAAGGTCTTCCCTGAAAGAGACATCGTCTGGATGGGAGCATATGTTGCTCTAGAACCTGGATATACCTTTCAGCATTGACGGTGTCTTTCCAGATGTGTAAGCTGCCCATGCCCCACACACTAATGCAACCCCGTACCATCAGAGATGCAGGCTTCTGAACTGAGCGCTGATGACAACTTGGGTCGTCCTTCTCCTCTTTAGTCCGAATGACACAGCGTCCCTGATTTCCATAAAGAACTTCAAATTTTGATTCGTCTGACCACAGAACAGTTTTCCACTTTGCCACAGTCCATTTTAAATGAGCCTTGGCCCAGAGAAGACGTCTGCGCTTCTGGATCATGTTTAGATACAGCTTCTTCTTTGAACTATAGAGTTTTAGCTGGCAACGGCGGATGGCACGGTGAATTGTGTTCACAGATAATGTTCTCTGGAAATATTCCTGAGCCCATTTTGTGATTTCCAATACAGAAGCATGCCTGTATGTGATGCAGTGCCGTCTAAGGGCCCGAAGATCACGGGCACCCAGTATGGTTTTCCGGCCTTGACCCTTATGCACAGAGATTCTTCCAGATTCTCTGAATCTTTTGATGATATTATGCACTGTAGATGATGATATGTTCAAACTCTTTGCAATTTTACACTGTCGAACTCCTTTCTGATATTGCTCCACTATTTGTCGGCACAGAATTAGGGGGATTGGTGATCCTCTCCCCATCTTTACTTCTGAGAGCTGCTGCCACTCCAAGATGCTCTTTTTATACCCAGTCATGTTAATGACCTATTGCCAATTGACCTAATGAGTTGCAATTTGGTCCTCCAGCTGTTCCTTTTTTGTACCTTTAACTTTTCCAGCCTCTTATTGCCCCTGTCCCAATTTTTTTGAGATGTGTTGCTGTCATGAAATTTCAAATGAGCCAATATTTGGCATGACATTTCAAAATGTCTCACTTTCGACATTTGATATGTTGTCTATGTTCTATTGTGAATACAATATCAGTTTTTGAGATTTGTAAATTATTGCATTCCGTTTTTATTTACAATTTGTACTTTGTCCCAACTTTTTTGGAATCAGGGTTGTAATAGCAGCTGAAAAAGCTTGTAATGAATCTGATCTGATTTTAACATCATAATATAATGTACTTAAAGTGCATAGACTTTTATGCGTTACAAATTTTACAAGCCTTAATTGTTGATTTTATAAAACATGGTTCATGTGCTTCAGCTATAAAAGTTCACATGTTGCAAACTACTTTTTAAACTAGGCTGTGGGAACACTAAAGGAACGTTTGTGTGATGAAAAACTGTTCCAAAGACACTCCTGTTCTATGGTAAGGAGGTTGATCTGTGATTTTACAGTCAGCTCATCGCTAGTGTTGCATGATCTGGACAAAATCCATGATCTTGCAAGGACAATGATGAATTAAGCCAAATTTTGCTAAATTTTACTAAATTTAACCAAAGGTAAAACAAGGGTGGCACGGAGGTGCAGTAGTTACACTGCAAAAAATTATATCTTAGGCAGTGAAAATATCTTGAACATAGTTGAAATGATCATTTCCTATTAGAAGAGTACAGGACGCCAATTCTGAGATTATTAAACCTAGTTCTAGATTGCAACCAACTTATTCTAAGATGTCTTATCAAGTAAAAATATCTGTCCATGCAGCAAGATAATTTCACTAGCATTAAGTAACTTTCTCCTCAAATTCAGTTTTCAATTTATTTGCAGTGTAGCTCTGTCGCCTCAGAGCAAGAAGGTTCTGGGTTTGAACCTCATAGCCTTTCTGTATGGAGTTTGCACATTTTCCCCATGTCTGCTTGTTTTTTTTTAGTTTTGGCCTTACATCATCAGATTTTCTTTGGCTAATTAGACACAAGGTACGCCACCACTCTTTCCGGAGCATTTGGGGTTAGATGCCTTGCTCAAGGGTACTTCAGCCAGTCCTGCTGGTCCAGGGAATCAAACCTCAAGTGACCTTTTAGTTCCAAAGCTGTTTCTCTAACCATTAGGTCATGGTTTCCCCTTTATGACATGCAGATTAGGTAAAATACCCAGCCACTGGGGTTGTACAAGCGAGTGCATCCTTAGTGCTGGTCCCAAGCCTGGATAGATTGGGGAGGGTTGCATCAGGAATAGTATCCTGTGTAAAACCTATGCCAATTCAAAAATGCGGAACAGATCCATTGCAGTGACCCCAAACGGGAGCAGACGAAAGAAGAAGAACCACCAAAGGTGCAACAAATTATTATAAGCTATTCTTAATTTTTTTCAACAATAATGTTAACAATATTCTCATTCAAGCATAAAACTCAGTGTCATACAAGATAAAAACAATAAACAATGGAACTCTAGCAGCTCCATCTGCAAATATTGCAGATCTCCACAGCTACATTCCAAAATTAGTGGAAAGCCTTCCCAGAAGAGTGGAGGTTATTATAACAGTAAAGGGAGACTCAATCTGAAAGGTCTAAAGCCACAATACACAATACAAAGCCTTTCAATTCATTGCGATCTCTATCGAGGGTGTGACAGAATGGCCTTGTGTCACCTAATAAGGTACTATTTTGCCACTAGATCTTCCTTCATCTATCTTAAGTGAACATTTGATCCTGGTCACGGTGTGGTGGATTTGGAGGATGTCCCAGTAACACTGGGTATGTGAGGTGGGAACACACCCTTATGGGACACCAGCTCATTACAGCAATTGAAATTCAGCCATAAGGGGGAAAAATATGCAGTAGTAAAATATTACCGTATGTGGGGAAAAATCTAAATCGTATCCATTAAAACTTAACAATATCATTTATTTCAAAATTTCATATTCGACAAAATTATACTAAACGTTGTGCTGAGAATGATCATCTTATCATAAACAATACTTTGCTCCTCTGCTTCTACTTTTCAGTCCCATTTCCTCTTCATGGTCGTTTTTGTTTCTTGTTGTTTTTTTCACTCAGCTGCATGCATTTTGAGCAGTGTGATTAAACCGCTTTGCTATTGTAACACTTCACTATATGGTCACTCACACACAGAGACCAATACTGCGATAATGATATAATGCCTAATGCCCACACTAAAAATGCTGAAGCCCACAGCTATGCTCTCTCTTCACTTTGGAGGATGCTCTGGACTCTTACAGTAATGCTTTTATGGCTGAGGACTACAGTTGTCTTGCTAACTTTAGGACTGCAGTTATCATGAACAGTTTTGCACTCAAGTTTCCATCAATGAAGAGCTATAACATTAACGAAACTGTCCTCATGTTAAAACTGTTAATATTATAGTCAGGCTGTCTGTTGTTGCCCAAATGAGGATGGGTTCCCTTTTGAGTCTGGTTCCTCTCGAGGTTTCTTCCTCATGTCGTCTGAGGGAGTTTTTCCTTGCCACCGTCGCCACAGGCTTGCTCATTGGGGATAAAATTAGCTTGCAGGCTTGCTCATTAGGGATAAAATTAGCTCATGTTTTAAGTCGTTAAAATTTTGTAAAGCCGCTTTGCGACAATGTTTATTGTTAAAAGCGCTATACAAATAAACTTGACTTGACTTTGGCCGTGACTTATTGGAAATGCTCGAACATCTACAACTTCTTCTTGTCTTATTGCCTAGTGGGGGTGGGTCATTGCTGCTTCTTTTCATTCTCTCACTGTGTTTTTGTTTAATATCTTTACAAACCAAATCCAGACAGAGCTGGCATGATGAGTTGAAATCTGGGGGAAAAAAGTGCATTTAACTAAACTATATATGATAATGTTATTGGCACATTTGCATGCTCCAGTGGCCGTATTTGCACACTCTCCCTTTTATTAGAAGAATGAATTATGCATTTGCTCTTGCATTTAAATGACAATCATTATGTATGGCCATCCATTATTCTTGAGCACACATATACACGCCGAGTCTCACTGTAAAAAAAAAAGTGACATTGGGCTGAAATAAGCATACTTTTTCTAATCTGTATATCTTCAAGGCTGCAAGTCATCAGCCCCTTGTCCATTTTAATAACCGCATGGCTGTTTGACTTCCCAGAAGAGACAGTTTTCATTCTTTTCATTTTCTATTTGAGATTATGTTTACAGTCATTTGAGAAGGCAGTGTATTTACTGGGAACAGGCCAAGGTCTTTACATGTAGAAGTGGTTCTAACAGTGTTTCTAAGCTACTTTTCCATGCTGAATGAATGAGGAACTCTCTGCTGAAATATCTGCCTGCAGGAGAGGAGTTAGATCTGCTGTTCAATTGCAGACTTAAGGTAAAACACATTATGGATTATGGTAAATAGTGTGTCTTGATGCCCAGATAAAAAAAAAAACAGTGAGAGAGAAAAATGAGAAGGCGTGATGGGGTGAATGACAAATTTGCTTCCTTTGGTTTCCCTCGACTCTTTGATTCAGGTGTATACAAATAGTGGAAATTGGATTACTGTTCTACTTTTGCCTCAGATCTGTATGACACATCTGAGAGAGAGAGAGAGAGAGAGAGAGAGAGAGGAAATATTATAGGCAAATGGTAATAATCTGAGGCAAATGGTCCAGATATGAGCTTCAATATTTGTGACAAACCTAAATAAAACAACCTTAGAAAAGAAAAGGTGTTCAGTGCACTGGTTGTGCAGTGCACTGAACATGTAATCATGCAGGTTTTTTTTTTAAACCTTTATTTGTCAGAATTTCCCCAATTGCAACTGTCTGAATGGGAAACCATCTCTCTCTCTCTCTCTCTCTCTCTCTCTCTCTCTCTCTCTCTCTCTCAGATCTGTACGACAGATGTATATCTGTATGACAGATACCTCTTAGGACAGAATGAAGAGCACATTTATATCAGAAAAACACTGTGTTGTAGTTTTCACAGATGATCCTTCAGTATCGGGGACCAAAAGTGGTCAGGTGTTAAGACTCAAAGGTAAAAAGAGAACAATAGTGAGTTATGTTCATTCAAAAGTTTGCATCACTCTCTCTGAATGCAATAAAAATTAAATATAAATATGAATCCTTCTGAATCATTTTGGGGTCATACCACCCTCCAGCTATCATGGCAACCTCCCGACCCGCAAAAAAAAAAAGTTTCTGTTGATTTTGCTGTATGAATTTAGATTGTTCTAGGTTATAATATTCCAACAACATTTCCTTTTTAACATATTGGAGGGTTATTTATTTATTTATTTTTTTACTGTAAAAATGTTTATAACTAGAAGGGCACTCAGTAGAGTATATACTGCAGCCAAGTCACATATCAACATCAAAATCAAGTCACTTGAACCTAGAATAATACTAAAGCTGTCCACCAAATTTAATCAAAATCCATTCATTACTTTTTGAGTTACATTGGGAACAGACAAAAAAAATTCTGGATTCACATATGCAGATTTACATTAAAATCTAATCAATTGTTCCTTGGCCCACGCCCCACCTTTCCTCAGAATTTCAGCAAAATCTGTTCACTACTTTTTGAGTTATGTTTGGAACAGACAAACAGACGGAGCTGAAAACATAACCTCCTCCAACAAAGTTGGTGGAGGTAAAAATAGTATGAATACTTAGTTATAAATTGTCATTTTTAATAGATAAAATAAATATGAGATAAAAGAGATATACATTTAATTGATGGGAGATGCAACATGTGCACAGTATCATTTCACTGCTCTGCTTGTTCTGTAGCTGATTGGCACTTTGGTGCTTGGATGTCCAAGTTTAATCCACACCCATCTCTCCTGGTGCCTTTCCAGTCAGTGAAATGTCAGGGGGGGGTTTAGGGCAGTACTTAGTCTGAGAAATGTTTAATTTTGGCGTATGAACATTTCTCCACAGTTTTGTGAAAACACCCAGATACATCTCTTCTGTCCATCCTGCCATATTCATCTTTCTGCATGCATAGAGGTGCAGGAAGAAGGAATGCAAGTTTGCTTCAAATGTGGCATGTCTCTTTGTGCCTGGTACATCAGTGCAAGATGGATTTTGCAGCTTGTTATTTATATTTATATTTATGAATTCATATTGTATGCCCTGGTGTGAAATAATGGGTCATTCTAACACAACATGAGGTGCAGAGGTAGAATTTCAAACGTCTGCCTGCCTGCTCCTTGCTGCCAAATGCCCTGAACCCTGAGTGAGAGTGTGTGTGTGTGTGTGTGTGTGTGTGTGTGTGTGTGTGTGTGTGTGTGTGTGTGTGTGTGTGTGTGTGTGTGCGCGCGCGCGCATCTGTGTGAGAGCAATAGGGGAAGATAAAGTGAGAAATGAGATGGGGTGTTGCTAGTTGGGGTCCTGTCACCTGCTTCTCGTTTAAAATGATGTGGCACTGGAATTAATAACCTTCACCAGCCTGGCAAAGTACCTTCTGCCAGCTGCCACAGGGTGGATGTGTGTGTGAGAGAGAGAGAAAGCGCTGATATGGAGGAGTTAGTGTGAGTGCTATGTGTGAAGTTGCCACTGGCTCTGTTGGCTTCACTTCTTAATATTTATAAAGGTGTTCTTTTCTTCGAGAAGTTACACATCCATATATGTTTCTTCTTACCCTTGTTTCCCAGTGGTCTGTGGATTAGTCTCAAGACATAAGCAAACCAATGATCATAGATAAAGAGCAAAGTAAAATACAGAGAAGGGGAATATGCCTTAATAATTGTTGCTGAGTTACAGTAAATTAATACACTAAGCCTGTTCCTTATAGACTCTATATATTGCACTGCTTTGGTATGTTACAGAAAAGCTGAGAAAAATGTACCTGACTTTGCTACTAAATCCTCCTTCCTGTTTGGTTTCTGTTCCACAGCCATTGTTTTGTTTTGTTTTTTAAATAATCACACAAATGAGTTCTATATATGTCACATTGGTTGAATGGACACAGGTCTGTCTTGCATGAAAGACATGAGAGAGGTTTTCTTTTCTGCTGAAGCACTTTAGCCTGGTCAGTTAAAATGCAGCAGCTGTTTCTTTAAGAAATGTTCTTCTGGAACTTTCCAAGAGTACATTCCCAATGGTGTTTTGTATTGGAAATTCTCATTGGCTGATGACTACACTGAGGATCTAATCACATGAAGCCAACATCAGTGACTCTGTATGCTTCACTGAAGTCCAGATTTGCATCACTTGCCCTTCCCTTTGCTACTTTGGATACATCAAAATACGCAAACCCTCTCTTCAATTGAAGACCACTGTGTAAATATTTGTGTTCCTGCTCTAATTCCCAGAATACACAACTGACACATTCAGAGACCTTCCACTGAATACATGATGAGTGACTGCAGGCGAGTATCTTCAGATACATTGTTCATGGCTGTTTCCCACCCATCAGGCAACTCTCTCCATCAAACTACAGCTACCAACCAGGGAGGGCGAAGGCCTCAGAGGAGGCACATGAAGCCAGCCAACTGCATCTTTTTGAACTGCTGCTCCTGCAATGGCATGGGGCTGACATAACACACTGGGAGGAAAGCGCTATTCACCCCTTCTGCATGTGATATGATTTCTTCATATCACATGGATATTTTTAACTTTAACACGCAACCAGGAGCCAGTTTTCTCGCTTATTTGAGAGAGGAGCTGCTGGCCCTGAGAACAATGGGACGAGCCAGGATACGACACCCCATCCTGGTGGAGCTGAGGAGGAGACCCAGGGGCTGCAAAGCCTGGGCTAAGCTAAAGGCTAGGCTAGCGGACAACTGGCGGCACTGCAAACCATCCATTCCCTCCGTTATTATGGGGAATGTGAAATCGCTGCCGAACAAGGTTGACGAGCTATCCGCACTGAACAACCAGCGGATTTACCGGGAGAGCAGCTTGTTTATCTTTATGGAGACATGGCTAACACACCTTGTACTGGATGCTAACGTGGACCTGCTGGGATTCACTGCTGTGAGAGCCGATAGAGACACTAAAGCATGCGGGAAAGGCAAAGGTGGGGGACTCATCATCTACGTGAACAACCGCTGGTGTAACCCGGGACATATCTCTGTAAAGACAGTCTTATGTTGCCCAGACTTGGAGCTGCTAGCCATTAGCCTGCGGCCATATTATCTGCAGAGGGAGTTCAGTCACATGATCACCATCTGTGTTTACATCCCTCTGAGGGCAGACGCAGCCGCTGCATGTGAGAGGATTCACTCTGTCACAGCAAGGCTGCAGACACAGCACCCTGAGGCATTTATCATCATTTCTGGGGACTTTAATCATGCTACTTTGGACTCTACTTTGGCTGCTTTTTACCAGGCTGTGGATTGTCCAACAAGGAACAACAAGACAATTGACTTGTTGTATGCTAATGTGAGGGATGCTTACAGAGTCACACCCCTCCCCACACTAAGGAAGTCTGACCACAACTTGGTTCGTCTACAGCTGAAGTACACCCCCCTGGTCCAAAGGCAGCCTGCAACAACTAGCTCCATCAGGAGGTGGTTCCCTGAAATGGAAGATGCCCTCAGAGACTGTTATGACACCACGGACTGGGATGTGCTGCTTAGCCCACACTGTGAGGACATAGGGGCTGACGCACTGTCTGATGGATTACCTCAACTTCTGTGCAGACGTGGTCTCCCCTGCTAAGACTGTACGGTGTTACCCTAATAGCAAGCCATGGGTAACACAGGAAGTCAAAGCTGTCCTCAACAGGAAGGAGGCCACCTTCAGGAGCAGGGACAGGGAGGCAAAAGTAGCACAGCAGGAGGTGAAACGCTGCATGAGGGAAGCTAAGGACAGCTATAGGAGAAAGGTGGAGCAGAAGCTGAAGGAGAACAGCATGAGGGAGGTCTGGGAAGGTGTGAAAACCATCACAGGCCACAACACAAAGACCAGAGTCGTTGAGGGGACAGTGGAGAGGGCAAACGAGCTGAATGACTTCTTCAACCGGTTCAACCAGCCCACATCCCTCCCACCCTCCCCGTCACTGCAGCCATCTCTCCTTCTTCCCTCAACACACCTCCCCCCAGTCATCACAGCAGCCCCCTCCTCCCCCACCTCAACACAGACTCCTCTATGCATTACTGCAGACCAGGTCAGAGGTCAACTGAGGAAGCTTCACCCCAGGAAAGCAGCAGGCCTGGACAAGGTGTGTCCCCGACTACTTAGACCTACGCTGCTGAACTGGGTGAACCACTCCAATGCATCTTCAACCTCAGCCTGCAGCTGGGGAGAGTGCCCACCCTCTGGAAGACATCGTGCATCATTCCAGTTCCCAAAAAGAACCGGCCCAGTGAGCAGAACGACTTCTGACTGGTGGCACTCACTGCACATCTGATGAAGACGTTGGAGCGGCTCTTCCTGAGCCTCCTCAGACCCCAGGTGCAACATGCCCAGGACTGTCTGCATTTGCCTACCGGGCAGGTGTTGGTGTGGAAAACGGCATCCTCTACCTGCTACACCGAGCCCACTCGCATCTGGATCAGGGAAATGGCACAGTGAGGATCCTCTTCTTGGACTTCTCGAGTGCCTTCAACACCATCCAGCCCCTTATGCTTCAGGACACACTGAACAGGATGCGAGTGGACCCCTGCCTGGTCACCTGGATCTCCAGCTACCTCACCGACAGGCTGAATGACATCACATCTGACACTGTGATTAGCAGCACTGGAGCACCCCAGGGCACGGTGCTGGCCCCTCTTCTCTTCACCCTGTACACCACAGACTTCTGCTACAACTCGGAGCTGTGTCACATTCAGAAGTTCACCGATGACACAGCCATCATGTGGTGTATCAGGGACAACAGAGAGGAGTATAGGAGCCTGGTGAGGGACTTTGCCGTCTGGTGCAACAGGAACCATCTGCAGCTCAACACCTCGAAGACCAAGGAGCTGGTCACTGACTTTGGGAGGTCCAGACCAAGGTCACGACTAGTTCTGATTGAGGGAGTCGAGGTGGAGGCTGTGGATTCCTACAAGTACCTCAGGCTGTGGCTGGACAGCAAGCTGGACCGGACTTGCAACACCAACCACTTGTACAGGAAGGGACAGAGCAGGCTATATTTCCTGAGGAGGCTGCGGTCCTTTAACATCTGCAGGAAACTCCTGTGGATGCTCTATCAGTCAAATCAAATCAAGTTTATTTGTACAGCGCTTTTAACAATAAACATTGTCGCAAAGCAGCTTTACAGAATTTGAACGACTTAAAACATGAGCTAATTTTATCCCTAATCTATCCCCAATGAGCAAGCCTGTGGCGACAGTGGCAAGGAAAAACTCCCTCAGACGACATGAGGAAGAAACCTCGAGAGGAACCAGACTCAAAAGGGAACCCATCCTCATTTGGGCAACAACAGACAGCCTGACTATAATATTAACAGTTTTAACAGGTATAACCCTCAACTGTCCTCATGGGGCCGTCCTTCACAGGAGTGGGGCGATAAAACTCCGACCAGACACAGGGCACCAGGATGGATCAAGCAGGTCCGAGGGGCAGAAGAGGCCAGCATCTCAATCCCAGGATCAACATGTAACTCAGAGGGACAGATGGGGGGGGAGAGAAAGAAAACACATTGTTAGGTATGCCCTAAAAATGACAAGTATTAAATCTGTGTGGTAGGCTCGCAGAGACGAGAGTCTTTACATCAGGCATGACGCACAATGGCATGTTAATATGGTAAAAAATATATCATGACCTGCTCTGGCTGGATGCTTGATTGGGTGATGGGAGCACACTCCTCAGCAATGATGAGATGCAGATGGGACCCTTAGGCCTGGCCAAGACAATTCAGTTACATTTCACCGGGTCTGGGACATGCGACAGAACGTCTGACGGCCGATTCCCTGCAGGCTACGATAGCCAGTCGAGGTCCCCACCGTCTCCACCAAAAGATTTCCTGTTGACTCCATGTAACTCAGAGGGACAGATTTGGGGGGGGGGAAGAGAAAGAAAACACAGGTGGTTAGGTATGCCCAATGTCACCTGAATAAGTAGGAATAGTATACATATTGCACCGAGTACAAGCAGGGACTCCGGCAACTAACTATGACAGCATAACTAAAAGGAGAGAGCCAGAAGGTAACACAGGCATGAGGGAGCCCCGGGACATAAAGCAGCCAGCCACTGCACCGTCAACAAACTCGAGTGAGCAAGCGAGTGGGGACTGACAGCATCCATACATCCCAGTTTACCAAAACACTCTATGTCTGAGGACCCTCCAGATCTACTCCTTTACCTCATAAACACCATTAACAAAAGGCTTGACTAAACAGATATGTTTTCAGCCTAGACTTAAATGCTGAGACTGTGTCTGATTCCCGAACATTACTTGGAAGGCTGTTCCATAACAGTGGGGCTTTGTAAGAAAAGGCTCTGCCCCCTGATGTAGCCTTCACTATACGAGGTACCAGCAGATAGCCTGCACCTTTTGATCTAAGTAGGCGTGGCGGGTCATAGAGGAGCAGAAGTTCACTCAGGTACTGTGGTGCGAGACCATTTAGTGCTTTAAAGGTCAATAGTAGTATTTTATAATCAATACGAAATTTGATTGGGAGCCAATGCAGTGTGGATAAGACAGGCGTGATGTGGTCATATTTTCTAGTTCTAGTAAGGACTCTTGCTGCGGCATTTTGAACTAACTGGAGCTTGTTTATGCACTTATTGGAACATCCAGACAGTAAGGCATTACAATAATCCAACCTGGAGGTAACGAAAGCATGGACTAGTTTTTCTGCATCATGCAATGACATTAAATTTCTTATCTTTGCAATATTTCTGAGATGAAAGAAAGCTATCCGGGTGATGTTATCAATGTGAGTTTCGAATGAAAGACTGGGGTCAATAATCACTCCGAGGTCTTTTACTGCTGCACGTGAAGAAACAGAAAGGCCATCCAGAGTTACTGTGTAATCAGAAAACTTACTTCTAGCTTTATGTGGTCCTAGCACAAGTACTTCAGTCTTGTCAGAGTTAAGCAGAAGGAAATTTATAAGCATCCAGTGTCTAATGTCCTTAACACATTCCTCAATTTTATTAAGCTGGTGTCTCTCATCAGGTTTTGCAGAGACATACAACTGTGTGTCATCAGCATAACAGTGGAAACTAATACAATGTTTACGAATAATATCGCCCAAAGGTAACATATATAGAGAAAAAAGCAGTGGACCCAAGACAGAACCTTGTGGAACACCAAACTTTACCTCGGTACGTTTAGAAATATCACCATTTATATTGACATACTGATAACGATCAGTTAGATAAGACCTGAGCCAGGAGAGGGCCATTCCCTTAACTCCCACAACATTTTCTAGTCTATCCAGAAGAATGGAATGATCAATGGTATCAAATGCTATCAGTCCATGGTTGCCAGTGTCCTGTTTTACACTGTGGTGTGCTGGGGGGGCAGCGCATCCAAGAAGGACACATCCAGGCTGGACAAACTGATCAGGCGGGCCGGCTCTGTTGTCGGCATGAAGCTGGACTCTCTGGTGACGGTGGCAGAGAAGAGGACTCTGGACAAACTACTGAACATCATGGGTGATGCCAGTCACCCTCTGCACACCGTCATCAGCAACCAGAGGAGCCTGTTCAGTGACAGAATGCTCCTTCCCAAGTGCAGGACTAACAGACTTAAAAACTCCTTTGTCCCTCACATCATCAGACTGTACAACTCCTCCCTGGGGGGGAGGAAGGGTAACAGGAGGATGGGAAGGAGCAGTTGGTAACATGTAGTTCCCTTTTATTCTGTTCTTTACGGTAGAAGTTGTTCTACTTTTGACCTGTGTGATGTAGGGGGCGCGTTTTTTGTTGCTATGCAGGGAAGTGTGATTTGAGCAGCAGTGAGGCATGGATGGTGAAGAGCAATAAAGCTGTGAAAGTAATATAAACATTGTGTTTATTCAAGTTAACATTGGTAGCAGAGGATGGTTAGCAATTATAAAGTTCCGCCGAAGTTTGACGAGACCAGATCGTACGAGTGTTGGAAAAATGAAGTCAACGTCTGGATGCGAGTTACAGAGCTTGACAAAAAGAAACAGGCCCTTGCTGTTGCTTTGGGGCTTGAAGGAAGAGCGAGAGAAACAGCAATGGGCTGCAGAAGATTTGGACCGCGATAACGGTATGACAATATTGTTAACGAAACTGGACAGTGTGTTCCTGAAGGAGTTAAAAGACCGTGCATATGAAGCTTACTCTCACGTTGATGGCATTTACGAAAGACAGTTCCGTGTCCATCTTGGACTACATTATTGACTTTGAACAGCAATATAACCAAATGAAAAAGTATAACATGACACTCCCTGATGCTGTGTTAGCCTTCAAACTGTTAGACACCGCTTGTCTAGACGAAAAGAACAGACAGCTGGCATTAACAGCATGCGCGGACCTAACATTCACCTCCTTGAAATCGGCACTGAAACGGATTTTCGGAGGAAAGACACCACGGATGGCTAATGGAATACAAGTGCACCAGGATGTGGCATTCTTCACAGAGCAAAGACCACAAGGAAGAGGTAAACGATATACAAAGAGTCAGAGTGGACAACAAAGACAGCCATTACCAGGTACTAATCCGTTGGATAAATTCGGTATAAGATCAAGATGTGCCATTTGTCATTGGGCTAAAGACTGTCCTCAAAAGGAGTGAAGATGTTAAACTTACTGAAGATGCAAGCGTAGAGGAATGTAGCATCACACTGTTTACAGAAGCCTTCATGTCTGCCTCAGAGATCTTTCTGGCTGAATCCATGGGGTCAGCCATTATTGACACCACTTGCACTCGTACAGTATGTGGGGAGAAATGGCTAGAGAACTACATGATGGACCTCAGCCAAGATCAAGCTGATCAGGTGCTGCTAACAGAAGTTCCCAGTTGTAGACCATTTAGGTTTGGAGATGGAAATCTAGTTTATTCCAACAGAAAAGTGAGACTGCCTGCCAAAATAGGACAGACAAAATGTCATGTTCAAACCGAAGTAGTAGAAGTTGATATTCCACTACTGCTGAGCAAAACTTCCCTAAAAAGGGCAGGGACTGTTTTGGACATGGAGAATGACAGAGCTGTGATGTTCAAGCAAGCTGTCTCTCTTGAATTCACCAGTTCTGGACACTACTGTGTAGACATCAGAGATCCTGAGAAGAACAAAGCTGAGGGTGAAGTTCTCCTTGTCACTGAAAACATGTCCTTAGGTGAAAAACGCAAAGTTCTTCTGAAGCTTCATAAACAGTTTGGCCATGCTTCTGCAGAAAGGCTACAGAGGCTCATTCATAATAATAATAATATTTATTTATAAAGCGCTAAAACTATGATACATATTCTAAAGTGCTGATTCTAAAGCGCTGAAATTCAGAGCTCAGGAAATAAAGACAAAGATTGCACAACTATCTTACAACAAATAGTACAGGACTGTGACATATGCCGGAGGTACAGCAAGACAAAGACAAAGCCTGCCATGGGTTTGCCTCTAGCTTCAGAGTACAATGAGACGGTAGCAGTAGATCTACACGAGTTGGAGCCAGGTGTATGGTACCTCCATATCATTGATCACTTCACACCTTTCAGCACAGGAAACATTGTGAAAACAAAGAAGTCCTCTGAAATAGTCAACTCCTTCATTCACACATGGATAAGTGTCCATGGTTCCCCATGGAGACTATACAGTGATAATGGTAGAGAATTCAACAGTGAAGAGGTTCGAGACATGGCAGAAAACTTCAATATTGAGACAAGAACAACAACAGGATACAGCCCCTGGAGCTGGAAAGGCACAATTGGACACTCACCGAAATCATCCAGAAAGTGAAAAAGGAAAATGGGTGTGACTAGCACACGGCCCTTGACTGGGCCCTCATGGCTAAGAACAGTATGTTTAATGTTTATGGCTACAGCCCATACCAACTGGTATTTGGACAGAATCCCAACCTTCCGTCTGTGTTAGTTGATAAGTTACCTGCTCTTGAGGGTACCACTGTAAGTGCTAAGGTAGGAGAACACATATCAGCTTTACATGCTTCCAGGAGAGCATTCATAGAAGCAGAATGTTCAGAGAGGATTAGGAGGGCTCTATGCAAATAGCTCAGACCCACAGATGACAAATTTGAGACAGGAGATAAAGTCTATTACAAACGAGCAGACTGCACAGAGTGGAAGGGGCCAGGAATGGTCTTTGGTCAGGATGGAGCTGTTGTATTTGTAAGACATGGTGGGCTTGTTGTCAGAGTACATCACTCTAGGCTTTGTAAGGTGAACACACAGGATCAGGATGAGCAAGCAATGCAAGGTGATCCTAACAAAAGAGTAGATAGTGAGAACGAGATCACGATGGTTCGGACAGTGAACAGAGTATTGAAAATGAACAGGACAGTATCAGTGACAGGGAGTTGAATACAGAAGGAGTTTTACATTCACCTATGACACAACCGAATGTGACACAAACTGAGACAGAGCACAGTGTTTGTCATCACCCTCTCTCTTTTATAGATGTTAAGCTAAGTGCAGGACAAACTGTAACATTTATGAACAGAGATGACAATGTTCTACATAAGGCGAGAGTTTTAAGTAGAGCAGGCAAAGCCACAGGAAAGAACAAAAACTGGTATAACCTGCAACACCTTCAGCCTGATGGGAGTGATGGACAAAAAGAGTCAGTTGATATGTCACGTGTTGATAGTCTCAATGTTCAAACAGAAGACAGGGATGCAGATGTGCTTATAACAAAAGATATTTCATTTGATGCAGCTAAACAGGATGAGATAAAGAATTGGCACAGTAATGGTGTTTTTGATGAAGTCAATAATACAGGTCAGAAATGTGTCTCCACCAGATGGGTCTGCAGTCTCAAGGAAACTTCCAAGGATATTGTGCCTAAAGCTCAACTCTTAGCTAGAGGTTTTGAAGAGCTTAATATCCAGGAGTTAGAGAAAGATTCCCCAACCTGTGCCTCAGAATCTCTTAGGCTACTGTTAGCTGTAATCTGTCAAAAACAGTGGAAAGTCCATTCCATGGACATTAAGTCAGCATTCCTACAGGGCATGGAACTGTTCAAGGACATTTATATTTGTCCCCCTCCAGAGGCAGGCAGTGAAGGTGTTTCAGAATCAGAATTACTTTATTAATCCCTGGAGGGAAATTCAAAATTGCAACCAAGCTCCTGAATCAAGGAAGAAGTAAATATGTCTAAAAATAGAAGATAAAATAGTCCTTAAAAAAGAATAAATAAAATAAATTTAAATAAGTTCAATAACTTAAGTAAAAGCAAAAAGAAGTGATTTTATATACAATGATTCCTGTATACATATATTGCACCTGAGTTAAGGATACATGGTAAGAAGTGTACCACAGTTATACAGTGGCATTGTACAGCTTGACAGCAACAGGTAGGAATGATTTCCTGTGTCTCTCAGTTGTACAGCATGGAAGAATCAGCCGTTTACTGAATGTGCTTCTGTGGCTGATCAGCTCCTCATGTAGAGGGTGGGAAGGACAGTCTAAGATTGTTTTATAAGTCTAAGATAAGTTTTATGGAAACTAAAGAAATGTGTATATGGTCTTGCTGATGCATCACTATATTGCTATAACAAAGTGAAAGAAATCATGCTGAGCACAGGTGATAAGATGTCTCAGGTGGATCCAGCCGTCTTTTACTGGCCAGATGATGAGCTTAAAGTTACTGGAGTACTTGCATGCCATGTAGATGATTTTCTTTGGGCAGGCTCACAAAACTTCTCAGCAAGTGTGATTCCTCTCCTCAAATCTGCGTTCCATGTGGGACGCGAGGAGGACAAAAACTTCTGCTTTGTGGGGTTGAATTTTGCTACTGTTGATGGTGTAGTTGAGGTACATCAGCACAGTTACATCAATAATCTACAACCTCTTCACATGCAAGCAGCACAAGCCATGCAGAGGGATGCCCCCTAAATGAAACGGAGAAAGAGCAGCTCAGGTCAAAAATAGGACAGATCCTATGGGTTGCAAAACAGACCAGACCAGATATCATGTTCAACTCCTGTAGTTTAGCATCCAATGTGAAACATGCTACAGTGCAGTCTATTCATGAGGTAAATAAAATAATTTGTAAGCTTAAGTCAGAACAGGTGACCCTCAAGTTTCAGCATTTGGGAGAAAATGATGCTCTGAACTTGGTTGTTTGCAGTGATGCATCTCTTGGCAACCTTCCAGATGGAGGTACACAGGGAGGAACTTTAATTGTCCTTATGGGAAATGAAGGAAAATTCTCTCCTCTTTGTTGGCAGTCAAAGAGAATTAGACGTGTAGTGCGGCGCACCCTTGCAGGAGAAACTCTTGCCATGGCAGATGGGATAGACAGTGCCATTTTTCTGGCAACCCTGTTTTCTGAGCTCACTGCTGGGAATGCTGAACTGAATACTCTTCCGTTGGTCTGTGTGACTGACAATCACTCTCGGTTTGATGCCCTTAAGTCAACAAAACAGGTCACAGAGAAGAGACTGTGACTGGAGATCAGTAGCATAAGGGAGCTCATACAAAGCAAGAAAATCAAGGAGATGCTATGGTCGGATAGTAAAGCACAACTAGCTGACTGTCTTACTTAAAAGGGATCATTGGCTTTGGTCCTACTGAAAGCACTGAGTGAAGGACTTTGGAAGCTGCAACCATTTAAAAAGGAGGGACTTGGTATGTAATTCTAATGAAACCTGAAAACTGGTTGATATGTAAATATGTTCAGTTTTGTCAAATTCACACCGAATAATTGTGAAAAATCATCTGAGTTTTGAGTTCTGTTAATGGTCATGAGAACTTTATTTTGTTATTTTTGGTAAAGTTAATTAAAAAAAATTAAGATAGAGGGAGATTGTTAACGTGTACTTCCCTTTTATTCTGTTCTTTATGGTAAAAGAAGTTCTACTTTTGACCTGTGCGATGTAGGGGGCGCGTTTTTTGTTGCTATGCAGGGAGGTGTGATTTGAGCAGCAATGACGCATGGATGGTGAAGAGCAATAAAGCTGTGAAAGTAATATAAACATCGTGTTTATTCAAGTTAACACAGTAGCCTAGCCTAGCCTGACAAAAAGCAATACTGGACAATGTACAGTATAAATGTGCAATACCTCTCCTGCTAGACTTTTTTTCCCCCTTTCTTTTCCCATATCTTATTCTTTTTTGTATTTGTATATGTAAATACTTAATTTAATTTATCTAGACATTTTCTCTATTTTCTATTCTCTGTTTATCCTGTAATGATGCTGCTGGAATTTTAATTTCCCTGAGAGAACCCTCCCAAAGGGATCAATAAAGTTCTATCTAATCTAATTTAGGAGCTCATAGATGCCCACGATCATCTAATGTCACTGTGATTGATAAGGGATAGAAAGTATGACACTCTCCCTCCCTGAGAGTATGGGCAATTTTGCTCACTTGGGCTCCTGCCCACAGATGGCTGTGGCAACATTGCAATTTGAACTCAAAATCTCTTGATATAATTTCAGCAGGGCCCTTTTCCATTCAAGAAAATGTTTTAAACCTTACAAATTTTCATTAGGAAGGACTGTGTACAGGCTTTTGGTGTCCCTCGAAAAAAAGTAAAGGGTTATCGTGCATTTATTACGACAGCCACTAAAATCATAGTGTTTTGTGAAAGTATTCACCTTCTTGATGTTTTTTTTCCTGTTTTGGTGTATTAAAACCTGGAATTAAAGTATAATTATTATTATTATTATTATTTTTTTTTTTTTTGGGGGGGGGGGGGGGGGGTTGTACTATTTGATTTACACAACTTACCTACCACTTTGAAGGTGCAAAATATTTTTTTGTGACACAAACAATAATTAAGACAAAAAAAAAAAAAACCTGAAATCATGAGTGTGCATAAGTATTGACTATTGCACCTCCCCCTTAAAAAAAAGTAAATGTTTTTTAGAGCCACCTTCTTTTACTGCAGTTACAGCTGCAAGTCTCTTGGGGTATGTCCCTATTAGCTTGCACATCCAGCTGCTGGGATTTTTGCCCATTCTTCAAGGCAAAACTGCTCCAATTCTGTGCAATGTACAGCTTAAAGTGGTCCTATGGACAGATACTCCCATCTCCACTGTGGATCTTTGCATTTCCTTCAATGTTATCTCTGGTATCTTTGTTGAATCTCTGATTAATGCTGTCCTTGCCTGGGCTGTAGGTTTTGTTGGGTGACTTTCTCTTGTTAGGTTTGTAGTGGTGCCATATTCTTTCCATTTTGTGATGATGGATTTAATGGGACGTGCCAAGTTTTTTGGGTAACCCGACCCTGCTCGATACTTCTCCACAACTTTCTCTCTGACCTGTTTGGAGTGCTCCTTGGTTTTCATATTGCTCACTTAGTGATACAGAGTCAGGGTCCTTCCAGAACAGGTTGATTTATACAGACATCATGTGACAGATCATGTGACACTTTGTGCACAGGTGGATCTTAATCAACTAATTATGTGACTTCTGAAGATAGACCAGAAGTATTTAGGGGTTTCATAGCGTAGGGGGTGAATACTTATGCACTCACAACTTTTCAGGGTTTTTTTTTTCTTTCTCCTTTAAACAAACTTTTCCCCCATTCTACTTCAGTAATTTGGGCTCTTTTATTAGGTCCATTGCATACACTCCAAATAAATACCATTTGAATTCCAGGTTGTACTGCAACAAAACAGGAGAAACACCAGTTGGTACCATGGCTGAGTATCTGTGTATTTTCTCATCACATAATAGTCGTCATGAAAGTATTTCTGTGGAAGTCACGGGCTTGTTTGTTTTTTGTCTCCTGCGATAAGCTAGAGACCCTTCCTTTAAAATGGAAGCAGTTTTTGTGATCATTCTGTGTTTATGTAAGGAATTCACACACTTCCTTACTTTTGTGATCATTCTGTGTTTATGTATAATTTTAGTCACTGTTTTATTAGTTCGATAAGTGAGCACCAAATAAGTACATCTGTCAGTAGAAGTATCTTGGGCCATTGTCTCATCTCAGAGGTCTTCAGAAATTAACAATATAATATGTGAATATTTTTTATAATATTCACACACTTCCTTACTTTTCAGAAGGGAATTGTTGTGATTGGGTGATATTGGAGAAAGCAGAGCACTTTGTGTTCTTGTGGAGCTACCAAAAATGTCATCAGTGTATCTCAAAGCAGTGCATTTACATGTGCTTCATATTGTTCTGAAAATCTTTTCTCAGATGAACCTGCAATTTATTTAGAGAATCAACAGTTTATAGCTTTAAAACACTAAAATGCCATTTTGCTGTGGGATGATAAGCAAACACAAAAGAATAAAAGAATATCCAGGACATGGAGAAGATTGAAAAGGCTATAATGATCATCAATAGTTTCTGTGGTGAAATATAGTCTTCTGCCAGAAAAGCAGGAAGGATTCTAACTGGAAAGTGAGATCTGGCAGTATACTTCTTGGAAGGGTTTCTTGTATGTGAACACAAACTTGTGATGGGCCTCTCCCCCAAAAACAAGCCCAGAATCAGCCCTGAGAGCAGACTTGAGTATTTGGACCAAGTATGAAAACACCCTTAATCAACTCTGCTCATAGTATTTCATAAGTTATTGCCACAGTATTGCAAGTAAAGTTAGATAAAGTTAAATAGAAGTTAACTTTGATTTAGAGTCATGCTATTGTGACTGTTTGAACACCTATATTTTTTTCTGTTTACTTCTATAACTTTGTCATATACTGAGTCTGATCCTCAGGTAGAGTCTAGACTGTTTAGTGATGGAGGTTATTATTCTTGTGCCAAACTTAATTTTTGCTCGTGTGTAGGACGGTTGTATTGAGCTGGTAATCAGTGTGTTATTGTACCTTGCTGGACTCTCATACTAACCCCAGTATGCCAGTATGAATATAACGTGCCTCTGGCTCCAGCGTACACATCTTGTATCTAATTTCACATTCCTGTTGAATCAGTTCTGATTCAATGGGAAATAAAGACATCTCTGCCTGATTTCTAGTTCTTTGACTGAGGTCTCAGCTCTTTCTCATGGTTCCTGCTCTGTGTGATTCAGAAGTGCAGTGCATAAATCTCTCCTTACACTGCCTAACATGGCAAAATGAATTTTCAGAGCACTTATAGTCAATTACTGTAGCTGCCAACCAAGCAGTTTGGAGTGCAGGGGTGTGTTGAGCTGCCAGGCCTCTTGTTATTAACTAACCCATACAATGCCATCAAGTTATTCACTTTTGGTAGGTGGTGTCAAACAAAGAATAATAATAGAAATAAAAATCTCAATCTGTCTGCAGTTTCTACCACGTTGACATGTCTTATTTTTCAGCATTCTTTTCCAGCTCTCTGCTATTCACTCTTTGGTAGCTGCATGTGGTTGGCATTTCATGCTTAGTTTACACGTACCCGGGTATGTATAGAAATGGATAACCCCGCCTCTCAGTTTTCAAAAATATCCATGATTACACCAGACCGTTCTCCAAAATATCTGCATTTACACGGATCCGCATAGATACGTGGCTAAGCGCTATTATGAGCATGCCAAACATATAGGTGGCAGTATAAGGAGAAGTATAAAGCCATATTAGCCTATCAGAATCATGAAAATACAAATGACATGACATGGTGGCGGCGGCGACGTTGGTAAACAGTAAGCCTTTGTCTTGGTGGGAGGAAAAGTGCCTGAAAAACTGTGACCCTCCTCGCAGTCCTTCTCCTCTGCTCCTCATAAAGCAGTTGTAGTCCTATTTGCAAATGCAAACAAACCAAAAGTGTTTGCAAATATGTAAAAAGGATGGCCACCCGTGTTGCATCCATGAGACCTTTTTATTTTATTTTAATTTAAGATTAGACAATACAACAACAAAACAGTAAGAACAAGTGAAAGACAAAGTGACAGACATTCCAAGACATGACAAAGGCATAAATAAAAAAATAAGTAATGTAGAAAAAAAATATAGGGGTGATAAGTGAATAAAATAACATAAAATAATAAATAGAAATAAGTTTAAAGAAAGAAAAGGAGATATAAAACAGGGCAAATTGAAATGACAGACAATTTCACTTAATGTAATTAATAAAATTGAATAGCTGATAAGCACTTTTTGTTGGATTCGATATGTGACAGAGACTCAAAATACATTTTTAATTCAATTAAAAATAATGGGAATGAGGGGGTTGCCTTGGACATTTTGACTTTATGTATATGGAATTTACCTAGTAATATAAGGAGATTAATTATGTTAAATTTATTATTGTATGAGAAAGTGCCAAAAATAATGATTTTCTCATCAAAGTGATACTTGACTGTAGTTTTAGCGAAAAGAAAATTTCCCAAAACCTTCCAAAAGGTGATACGAAATGGGCATTTATAAAATAAATGGATGATACTTTATCTTTTTTACAAAAGGTACAGCTGTCATCGATATCGGAAAATCTGGAGATGTATGCATTAGTAGGATAGATGTTATGTAATAGTTTAAGATGTAATTCTCTGATTTTGTTAGAAATTTAAAATTTAAATGGGACAAGCCAAGCTCTACTCCAGTTTATATCTTTGAAGAGGGAGTTCCAATAAGTCTTTCCATGAGGAGTTATTTTCCTTTTGCTATAAAGGCAAAAGGAAATATGTTTATTTGTACATTTATAACTAATAAACTGGATTCCATCTAAATAAAGTGTCTGTTGAAGGTTACTCGTGTAGATTACTACAGCCTTTCATTAGCTCTTTCAAACCGCTGGGAATAGAGCTAACTATAAATCTATATTCCTAGTTGCATCCATGAGACCGTCAAACCAAAATATTGAGCGCCTGACACAAATATTGTTCTGTGACGCATATTGTGACGTCAGGAAAACCTAAAACTCCGTTTTCCACTATTTACACGCAGGCATGAAAACGGAGTTTTCAGAAATCTCCACTTTGCCCGGAGTTTTCAAAGATATCCGTTTTCAGTGACTGAAACCTCCGTTTACGTGTAAATGAGAGGTGCAACCGCATAAATAAATATGCGTCTTCTTATGGCCCTTTTCCACTACCCTTTTTCAGCTCACTTCAGCTCGCTTCAGCTCACTTCAGCCCGACACGGCTCGCGTTTCGACTACCAAAAACCAGCACGACTCAGCTCGTTTCAGCCCTGCTTAGCCCCTAAAACTCGCACCGTTTTGGAGTGGGGCTGAAGCGAGCCAAAGCGAGCCGACTGAGGCTGGAGGCGTGAGCAGACACTCCCCTGTGCACTGATTGGTGAGGAGGCGTGTCCTCACATGCCCACACACGCCCCGCGAGCGCGCTGGGATCTGTAAACACCGCAAACCCGGAAGAAGAATAATTATGAATTACGAGAATTTCTGAAGCCTTATGCGCCTCGCCTCATCTATACGCTCTTGCCAGTATCTGTCCGCGTTGTCGGTGACAACAAGCCACAGCACCAAGACCAGCAACACTAACGACTCCATGTCCTCCATGTTTATTGTTTACTATTCGGGTCGTGAGACTACTGCTTAAAAGCTCACTGAATCAGTCAGAGCATTGTGGACGAGTTCACGGAGCGCAAGGCTCGCCGTATGCCCTTCAAATAATGCGCGCAGTAGGCTATTGATGTTTTATTATGAGCCATGTACAGTATGTCGCCTAATGTTTTTTTGTTTCTGAGTTACATGTTCGTTTGAAGGACTTAATGTACAAAATAACATAGTTGCACCCCGTAGTGTTGAAATTGGTAAACACAGTGCATTCAGTGAGGTTTGCACCGCCCTCCTTTTATTTCTGACTCTTCCTGTCACCACTCTGAGCGCTCATTCGTATGCCCTTCAAATAATGTGCGCAGTATAGGCTATTGATGTTTTATTATGAGCCATGTACAGTATCCTAATGTTTTTTGTTTCTGAGTTACATGTTCGTTTGAAGGACTTGATGTACTAAATAACATAGTTGCACCCCGTAGTGTTGAAATTGGTAAACACAGTGCATTCAGTGAGGTTTGCACCGCCCTCCTTTTATTTCTGACTCTTCCTGTCACCACTCTGAGCGCTCATTCGTATGCCCTTCAAATAATGTGCGCAGTATAGGCTATTGATGTTTTATTATGAGCCATGTACAGTATCCTAATGTTTTTTGTTTCTGAGTTACATGTTCGTTTGAAGGACTTGATGTACTAAATAACATAGTTGCACCCGGTAGTGTTGAAATTGGTAAACACCGCAGTTGCGGACATTTTGTAGCCTAAAATGATGTTATGATAAGCTTTAATAAAGGGCCCGGTCATTTGCCCCGCCCCCGGCCCGGCTCTGACTTGTTCCGCCACTGTCACTGATGTCACTGTTTGCGCTGCTTAACGACATCACATGACGTCCACCCACTTTCGCTAACTCCACCCAATGTGTCCACCCACTTCCAGCCAGCACGGTTCAGCGCGGTTGTAGTCGAAATGCAACTTCAACAGCCCCGCTCAGCTCGACTCAGCTCGACTCGGCACGGCACGACTCAGCCGCGTTTGTAGTGGAAAAGCGGCAATAGATATCCGGTTACATGTAAACGGGGCTTCAGTGGCTGAAAACCTCATAAATAGTTGCTGCTGCACATAATTAATAATGATTGCAATCAGCAGAAGCAACTGTGGACTGCAGAGTTCCACCATCCATCACTTAGGTGTGTTATTATGAAAATCATCAATGTAATTTGCAACACTGGTATTTATGCTTATTGCCATTTAGCTGATTTTCTTCAGCTTTTTGTATGCTTTTTGAGATGAGTAGCATTTAGAAATAGAAATAAAAGTATTTAACTTAGTATGGTTATTATTTGAATAATAACAACAATAATATAAATAGGTTTAATTTATATAGCGCCTTTCTCACACCCAAGGTCGCTTTACAATTACAAACACAAGCGGGGGGGAGTCCTCCAGAAGTGGTCAGGATGTAGCTCCAGTGGCATAGCTACTCACAGTCCCACCAAAAGGCATACACACACATGCCCCACACTACCTGCACAGACGCCGCGATGCCACCAGGCAACGGAGCTCGGAACACCACGCCATAGAGCCATAAAGTAAGCACAGAAACATCACCACATAGAGCACTGGGCAACAAACAAGAGCAACAAGCACACCGCGATCCAAAGCAAGCAGAACACGCATCACTTATGGCAGACCAAGACCTGGAGAAACTGACGATCAAGTCTGGGTCTGGAGCTGTGCCACAACTGGTGGACACAGAGACAAAATCTGAAAAACGTTAAGACAGAACAAACATCAAAATATACAAATGCAGAAAGAAAAAGAAAGGGGAAAAAAAGCTCTGGTGAGAAGCAGCAGCCAAAATGCGCACAGCATTCTCTCAACCGGAAATGTAAATTGTCAAGAACTTCCCAGTTGTATGTATTCTAACAATCAGAGAAAGATGTATTAAGCTGTTTGGATCTGCTTTCTATGATAATTCTACATTCTACATGAAAAAGCCTAAAGAGACCATGCACGTGAGAACTCTCAAACTGTGTTCTCATGATAGGTATTTGAAGGCAGATCACACAAACAAGTGGGAAGTTGGTGCAAAAAAGTTTAGAGAAGTGGGATGTGCGACTGGTTACATATTCCATTTAATGTAGTAAACTTTGGGCAGTTAATGGCAGCTAATTTTGCCTCCCAAAACTTGTCCGAAAAACCTAAATTAAGTCCAAAGGTAACATCAGTGTCTATGCAGGGAACATTATCGCTATTCAGAAATGGGCTTCACATGCACAAGTTCATTTTCTAGACACATCATTTAGATTATGCAAATCACCTGAATGCTCTATGTCTCTGAGGTTGACTGAGTTTTTACAGAAGGGTTGAACCCACCTGACTGTTACAGATGTGGCACACACTGGCACTGGACTTAACGCTGCTCATTACTGAAGCTGATCACAACTCTGAGTACTATATTTTGACCAAGATGGTGGCGCGTGAACAACGCGAGGCTCAGTGTCTCTCCAATCAAATCAAATCAAGTTTATTTGTACAGCGCTTTTAACAATAAACATTGTCGCAAAGCAGCTTTACAGAATTTGAACGACTTAAAACATGAGCTAATTTTATCCCTAATCTATCCCCAATGAGCAAGCCTGTGGCGACGGTGGCAAGGAAAAACTCCCTCAGACGACATGAGGAAGAAACCTCGAGAGGAACCAGACTCAAAAGGGAACCCATCCTCATTTGGGCAACAACAGACAGCCTGACTATAATATTAACAGTTTTAACAGGTATAACCCTCAACTGTCCTCATGGGGCCGTCCTTCACAGGAGTGGGGCGATAAAACTCCGACCAGACACAGGGCACCAGGATGGATCAAGCAGGTCCGAGGGGCAGAAGAGGCCAGCATCTCAATCCCAGGATCAACATGTAACTCAGAGGGACAGATTGGGGGGGGGGGGGGGGAAGAGAGAGAGAAAGAAAACACAGGTTGTTAGGTATGCCCTAAAAATGACAAGTATTAAATCTGTGTGGTAGGCTCGCAGAGATGAGTCTTTACATCAGGCATAACACACAACAATGGCATGTTAATATGGTAAAAAATATCATGACCTGCTCTGGCTGGATGCTTGATTGGGTGATGGGAGCACACTCCTCAGCAATGATGAGATGCAGATGGGACCCTTAGGGCTGGCCAAGACAATTCAGTTACATTTCACCGGGTCTGGGACATGCGACAGAATGTCTGACGGCCGATTCCCTGCAGGCTACGATAGCCAGTCGAGGTCTCCACCCTCTCCACCAAAAGATTTCCTGTTGACTCCATGTAACTCAGAGGGACAGATTTGAGGTGGGGGGGAGGGAAGGAAAACACAGGTTGTTAGGTATGCCCAATGTCACCTGAATAAGTAGGAGCAGTATACATATTGCACCGAGTACAAGCAGGGACTCCGGCAACTAACTATGACAGCATAACTAAAAGGAGAGAGCCAGAAGGTAACACAGGCATGAGGGAGCCCCGGGACATAAAGCAGCCAGCCACTACACCGTCAACAAACTCGAGTGAGCAAGCGAGTGGGGACTGACAGCATCCATACATCCCAGTTTACCAAAACACTCTATGTCTGAGGACCCTCCAGATCTACTCCTTTACCTCATAAACACCATTAACAAAAGGCTTGACTAAACAGATATGTTTTCAGCCTAGACTTAAATGCTGAGACTGTGTCTGATTCCCGAACATTACTTGGAAGGCTGTTCCATAACAGTGGGGCTTTGTAAGAAAAGGCTCTGCCCCCTGATGTAGCCTTCACTATACGAGGTACCAGCAGATAGCCTGCACCTTTTGATCTAAGTAGGCGTGGCGGGTCATAGAGGAGCAGAAGTTCACTCAGGTACTGTGGTGCGAGACCATTTTGCGAATTATTTACGTATGGGCGCTGCGTGAGATGGCTGCCTCTCCAGTAGCTCTGTAGTTTTTAGCTCTTTAAACCTCTTTTTTCCACCTTTTTTTTTTTACTTTTTTGCTCTTCTTATGAAGACATAGTGTGTTTAACTATATAACATGGATATATTTAACTTTAACACACAACCAGGAGCCACTTTTCTCACTTATTCGAGAGAGGAGCTGCTGGCCCTGAAAACAATGGGACGAGCCGGGGTACAACACCCCATCCTGGCCGAGCTGAGGAGGAAACCCAGGGGCTGCAAGGCTGGAGCTAAGCTAAAGGCTAGGCTAGCGGACAACCGGCGGCGCTACAAACCATCCATTCCCTCCGTTATCATGGGGAGTGTGAACTCGCTGCAGAATAAAGTCGACGAGCTACCCACACTGAATAACCAGCGGATTTACCGGGAGAGCAGCTTATTTATTTTTACGGAGACATGGCTAACACACCTTGTACCGGATGCTAACGTGGACCTGCAGGGATTCACTGCTGTGAGAGCCGACAGAGACACTAACACGTGCGGGAAAAGCAAAGGTGGGGGACTCATCATTTATGTTAACAATCGCTGGTGTAACCCGGGACATATCTCCGTAAAGACAATTTTATGTTGCCCGGACTTGGAGCTGCTTGCCGTTAGCCTGCGGCCATATTATCTGCCGAGGGAGTTCAGTCATGTGATCACCATCTGTGTTTACATCCCTCCGAAGGCAGATGCAGCCACTGCATGTGAGAGGATTCACTCTGTCACAGCAAGGCTGCAGACACAGCACCCTGAGGCATTTATCATCATTTCTGGGGACTTTAATCATGCTACTTTGGACTCTACTTTGGCTGCTTTTTACCAGGCTGTGGATTGTCCAACAAGGAACAACAAGACAATTGACTTGTTGTATGCTAATGTGAGGGATGCTTACAGAGTCACACCCCTCCCCACACTAGGGAAGTCTGACCACAACTTGGTTCGTCTACAGCCGAAGTACACCCCCCTGGTTTAAAGGCAGCCTGCAACAACTAGCTCCATCAGGAGGTGGTCCCCTGAAATGGAAGATGCCCTCAGAGACTGCTATGACATCACGGACTGGGATGTGCTGCTTAGCCCACACTGTGAGAACATAGAGGGGCTGACGCACTGTCTGACGGATTACCTCAACTTCTGTGCACACGTGGTCTCCCCCGCTAAGATTGTACGGTGTTACCCTAATAACAAGTCATGGGTAACACAGGAAGTCAAAGCTGTCCTCAACAGGAAGAAGGCCGCCTTCAGGAGCAGGGATAGGGAGGCAATGAAAGCAGCACAGCAGGAGGTGAAACGCTGCATGAGGGAAGCTAAGGACAGCTACAGGAGAAAGGTGCAGCAGAAGCTGAAGGAGAACAGCATGAGGGAGGTCTGGGAAGGTGTGAAAACCATCACAGGCCACAACACAAAGACCAGAGTCATTGAGGGGACAGTGGAGAAGGCGAACAAGTTGAATGACTTCTTCAATCGGTTCAACCAGCCCACGTCCCCCCACCCTCTCCCTCACTGCAGCCATCTCTCCTTCTTCCCTCAACACATCTCCCCCCAGTCATCACAGCAGCCCCCTCCTCCCCCACCTCAACACAGACTCCTCTATGCATTACTGCAGACCAGGTCAGAGGTCAACTGAGAAAGCTTCACCCCAGGAAAGCAGCAGGCCCGGACAAGGTGTGTCCACGACTACTGAAGACCTGCTCTGCTGAACTGGGTGAACCACTCCAACGCATCTTCAGCCTCAGCTTGCAGCTGGGGAGAGTGCCAACCCTCTGGAAGACATCATGTATCGTTCCAGTTCCCAAAAAGAATCAGCCCAGTGAGCTGAACGACTTCCGACCGGTGGCACTCACTTCACATCTGATGAAGACATTGGAGCATCTCTTCCTCCGCCTCCTCAGACCCCAGGTACAACATGCCCAGGACTGTCTGCAGTTTGCGTACCGGGCAGGTGTTGGTGTGGAAGACGCCATCCTCTACCTGCTAGTATACCGAGCCCACTCGCATCTGGATAAGGGAAATGGCACAGTGAGGATTCTCTTCTTGGACTTCTTGAGTGCCTTCAACACCATCCAGCCCCTACTGCTTCAGGACAAACTGAACAGGATGTGAGTGGACCTCTGTCTGGTCACCTGGATCTCCAGCTACCTCACTGACAGGCTGCAGTACGTCAGGCTGAACGACATCACGTCTGACACTGTAATTAGCAGCACTGGAGCACCCCAGGTCACGGTGCTGGCCCCTCTTCTCTTCACTCTGTACACTGCGGACTTCTGCTACAACTCAGAGCTGTGTCACATTCAGAAGTTTGCCTATGACACAGCCATCGTTGGGTGTATCAGTGACAACAGAGAGGAGGAGTATAGGAGCCTGGTGAGGGACTTCGCTGTGTGGTGCAACAGGAACCATCTGCAGCTCAACACCTCGAAGACCAAGGAGCTGGTCATTGACTTTGGGAGGTTCAGACCAAGGTCACGACCAGTTCTGATTGAGGGAGTCAAGGTGGAGGCTGTGGATTTCTACAAGTACCTCAGGCTGTGGCTGGACAGCAAGCTGGACTGGACTTGCAACATCAATCACTTATACAGGAAGGGACAGAGCAGGCTATACTTCCTTAGGAGGCTGCAGTCCTTTAACATCTGCAGGAAACTCCTGCGGATGTTCTATCAGTCTGTGGTCGCCAGTGTCCTGTTTTACACCGTGGTGTGCTGGGGGGGGGCAGCACATCCAAGAAGGACACATCCAGGCTGGACAAATTCATCAGGCGGGCCAGCTCTGTGGTCGGCATGAAGCTGGAGACTCTGGTGACGGTGGCAGAGAAGAGGTCTATTGACAAACTAGTGAACATCATGGACGATGCCAGTCACCCTCTGCACACCGTCATCAGCAACCAGAGGAGCCTGTTCAGTGACAGAATGCTCCTTCCCAAGTGCAGGACGAACAGACTCAAAAACTCCTTTGTCCCTCATGCCATCAGACTGTACAACTCCTCTCTGGGGGGGGAGGAGGGGTAACAGGAGGACAGAGGATGGGAAGGAGCAGTAGCCTAGCCTAACAATAAGCAATACCGGACAATGTGCAATATAATGTGCAATATAAAGTGCAATATCTTTCCTGCCCCCCCCCCCCCCCCCCACACACACACACTTACCCTAACCCCACTTCTCCCCCTTTCCCCCTCCCCCTTCCTCTCTTCCCCATATCTTATTCTTTTATATTTGTATCTGTAAATACTTAATTTATTTTAATTTATCTAGAAGTTTTTCTCTATTTCTTTTCTCTGTTTATCTGTAATGATACTGCTGGAATCTTAATTTCCCTGAGGGTACCCTCCCAAAGGGATCAATAAAGTTTTATCTAATCTAATTAGCGGTGTTTTATCTGCTCCTTACTGGACTGTTCATTCAGTACAGCACTGCTTTAACATCTTCCAGCAGACAGGAGCTCTTGGACATTGAATCACGAAATTCCGACAGTTTTATCGCCAATCTTCACCTCATCCCGGAGATCTCCAGGACACCAGGCGGAAGTGCTCGCAGACGGCATCGGGACCATAAACAAAGGCAGGGTAAGCGAGGGGGGCTACGAGCTAAGCTAAGGCTAACACCGCATAGGCTCCCTTTACCCAGCATTTTCCTTGCTAATGTCCGGTCTCTGGCGAACAAAATGGATGAACTATGACTCTGCATCGCCAACAATAAACGGATTATGGACTCCAACGTCATGATCTTTACAGAGACATGGCTAAACAGCAGTTTTCCAGACAGTGCTATTGAGTTAGCAGGACACCACGCTCACCGTGCAGATAAGACTGTAGATGGCTCCAGCAAAACCAGAGGCGGAGGTTTGTGCATTTATATAAATAGAGCTTGGTGTACAAACTCTGTTATCGCTGAGAGACACTGCTCACCTAACATGGAGTTTCTCATGGTTGAATGTAGACCCTTTTATCTCCCAAGAGAACTCATATGTATGTTGTAGTTACTGCTGTATATACACCACCAGATGCTAATGTTAAGCTTGCAATGGGAGAATTGCATGCAGCCATTAGCAAAAAGCAGGAAATGCACCTAGAGGCTGCCTTTATTTTTGCAGGTGACATTAATCACTCCAACTTGAAGACATTACTTCCCAGACTGCATCAACATGTTACCTGCCACACAAGAGGAAATAAGAGACTGGACCATGTTTACTTCAACATAGCTGGAGCTTACAAAGTTACACCCCTCCCCCATATAGGACAGTCAGATCACCCTTCTCTGTTTCTCACCCCTAAGTACTCACCACTCATCCAACGTGTGAAACCCATAGTGAAGACAATAAAAGTGTGGTCAGAAGAGACAGACACTGTGCTGCAGGACCAATTCAAACACACAGACTGGAATATGTTTGCCATTCAAACAACCTGTCACTCCCACACAGACATTGACAGCTACGCTTCCTCTGTACTGGACTACATCTCCACCACCATAGACAACATCACCACCCAGAAATTGATCACCTTGTACCCAAATCAGAAACCCTGGATGAACAGAGATGTCCATCTACTGCTGAAAGCCCGCAATACTGCCTTCAGATCAGGAGATGTACAAGCCTACAGTACAGCCAGAGCTGACCTGAAGCGTGGCATCAAGAAGGCCAAGCATTGCTACAAACAGAAGGTTGAGGAGCATTTCTCCAACTCCAACCCCTGACGTATGTGGCAAGGCATTCAGGTCATCAGCGACTATGAGTCCAACTACCCTTTCCTCCCATCCTCTGATATCTCCTTTCTCAACGAGCTCAACAATTTCTATGCTCGGTTTGAGAAGGACAACCAGGAGTCTGCATCCAGGGCAAGGCTGACTACAGACCACCAACCCCGAACACTCTCCCCCACTGATGTCAAAGCAGTGCTGAGCAGGATCAATCCACATAAAGCTGCAGGCCCTGATGGCATCCCTGGACATGTGCTCAGAGCATGTGCTGGGGAGCTGGCGGGGGTCCTGACGGATTTATTCAACATGTCTTTGGCCCATGCTGTTGTTCCGACCTGCTTCAAGACCACCTCCATCATGCCAGTACCAAAACACTCCACTCCAGCATGTCTCAATGACTACCGTCCAGTAGCACTCACCCCCATCACTGCTCCTCCACCCTCATCCTAAACACCAGTGTACCACAAGGCTGTGTGATGAGCCCGTTCCTCTACTCCCTTTTTACTCATGACTGCAGACCTGTACATTACACTAACACCATCATCAAGTTTGCGGATGACACCACAGTGATAGGCCTCATCAAAGACAACGATGAGTCAGCCTACAGGGAGGAGGTGGACTGCCTAGCTGTGTGGTGCAGCGAGAACAACCTGGTGCTCAACACCAATAAGACCAAGGAGCTTATCATGGACTTCAGGAGGAATGCTGACACACACACACCCATCCACATCAATGGAACAGCAGTGGAGCGTGTGACCAGCTTCAAATTCCTGGGGATCCACATCTTGCAGGACCTCACCTGGACAACCAACTGCTCCAACTTGGTCAAGAAGGCTCACCAGCGTCTCTTTTTCATGAGGACCCTGAAGAAAAACCACATCTCTTCAGACATCCTGGTGAACTTCTACCGCTGTACCATCGAGAGCATCCTAACCAACTGTATTACAGTCTGGTATGGGAACTGCTCTGTCTCGGACCAGAAGGCACTGCAGAGGGTGGTGAAGATCGCACAGTGTGTCGTGGGAGTCTACAGGAAGCAATGTCTCAGGAGAACCATAAACATCAACAAAGACTCCTGCCATCCAGCACACAAACTGTTCACTCTCCTGCCCTCTGGAAGGCGCTACAGGAGCCTTCGGACCAAAACCACCAGGTTCAGGAACAGTTTGTTTTCCTTCAGCTGTCTCACTGCTGAACTCTGACCCCCCATGGTCCCCCCCTCCACACACACACTTGCGAACCCCCCCCCCCCCCCCAAACAAACTGAATTGACTTGAACTGACTTCACTGCACTATCACTATTTGCACTATTGTTTATTCATACCAGGTTTTGTATATACTGCAAATATCCATATATCATACCATAGTTCATTCATATTGCACATTTTGTACATACTGTAAATATCTATCATATCATTATACCATTCCATACCCTGTAATTCCTATACATTTATATTTGTATATTACACTTATTTACTGCTATGCACTTCTGGTTAGATGCAATCTGCATTTTGTTGCCTTGTACCTGTGACGTGCAATGACAAAGTTGAATCTAATCTAATCTATATGAATACAGAATACTGACCCTATGTGCCTTGTGCCCTTATGCTGCTTTTGTTTCTGCCAACCCTGATCATAGCACATTGCCTACATCATGAGCACATAAATAAATTTAGTATCTAATGAAGACATTCGTTCAGGAATTATTTGACATTGTAAATGTTGAAACTTTTATAGGAGCCTCAGTCAACCTCATGAAAAGCCTGTTTATAGTTACAAATACAAAGGCTATCATGCAAAAGCCCTTTATACTAAGTAGCTTATTGTGTACACAATTTTCTTTTCATTAGGATAAAACCAATTACTCAGTTGATACACTTCTGACATCTCTTCATCTTTTTGTGACTGAACTTAGATTTTTGCTTTAATCCTTAACTTTTCAACAGCTCTGTGGTTGACTTTTCCCACCAATTTACTGAGGCTTTTAGACCTCAATTTGTGCCTCATATAGCATGCATTTAGTAGGTGGTCCCAAGTGCAGTTTGCGTAATGAGCTACAGCCTTAGTAAATTGAATGTTAATGTCAGGCGCATTGCAAACACATTTTGTGGCCACATCGAGTCAAGTTTTTGCACTCCTCACGCATGTACATCTGGTCCTTGTTCTTGCGAAGTGTGCCAAGCTGAATTTCCTATGGAGTACTGCCTATGCCTTGAAATTAGAAGTTTTTGGAAATCAGGGGACTGTAACACATAACACACCATAGGAGGCATAATATTTCCCTCGACAAATCCTCTAACACTTACCAGGAGAGTCACAGCCTGAAATGCATTTAAATAAAGCCTACTGAAATTGAAAAATACTGACCTGCATCAGATTGGAATTAGTATTTTAGCATCTAAAAGATAGTAAAAAAAAAAAAAAACCTTTTAAATCCCCATTTTTGGGGGGTTCTAAAAATATTTTGTCGGCATTTAAATTATAAAGAATACAGCACCAGCAAGTTTCTGGTGCCTTTTCACATGTATTAATTTATTTTCCCAGGGTGTATGGGAGGGGTAGACTACCTCTGGCAGGGGAACGTCATGCTCATTAGAGTAGTTCATCCGCTTTGGTCCCTACCTGGCACCCAGCTCTCATCTGTGGCTCCTAGTAGCTGTATGCAACAGTGGCCACACCCTGGGCAATGGCTTCGACTGGCCGGCAAAACCAGGTGAGAGTAGCCATTGGGTCTGAAACCCTTGGTGAGTTAGGGATTGTTTACCCTTTGCATGCAAAGTCTGGCTCCGGTAGAATGGGTGGATGAGACCATCAGTGAGGTCCAACGGCTTGAAAGACAGTTCCAGCAGGTGCTGTGGAGCGCTTCAGAGCACGACGAAACACAAAGGAGTCCTGGTCATCCACTGCAGCAGAGGAAGTCTCCAGATGTAACAGTTCTCTGTGACACTGGGTCAAGGCTTCTTCTGCCGAGAGAGTGGAATTGCCTCTGTGCAATGGCTCTTTCACTTTTTAATCAAATTCATGCACAGGTGTCTGTGCAACCCAGCCTGCCAACTTCCGACAAGCATTTTGTCACCATCATCTGTGCCTACACACCCACCATGGCGAACACAGAGAAGATCAAAGATCAGTTTTATGCTGACTTGTATGCTCTGCTGCAAGCCATGCCTGCTTCCAACAAACTCGTATTGCTAGACGACTTTAATGCCAGCTTTGGCAGAGATAATGACCAATGGAGAGGAGTGACAGGGAAACATTGAGTTGGAAAGATGAACATCAATGGTCTACTACTGTTGAGTAAATGTGTGGAGTATGGACTGCTAATAACCAACACAATGTTCAGGCAGCCCAACAAGTACAAGACTATGTGGATGCACCCGCGATCCAAACAGTGGTATCTCATTGACCTCATCATTACCCACCAGCGTGACAATGGCGACATCCTTATCACCAGGGTAAAGTGTGGTGCTGATTGCTGGACGGACCACAGACTTGTTAGAGCCAAGCTCAAGATCCGTATAGCCCCTCACCACCGCAAATGCCCAAAGCTTGTCAGACTGGCTTTCAACACAGCTAGACTGCTATCACCCAGTTGCCAACAAGAATTTCAAACCAGTCTTGATGACAAGTTTGAGGCAACAGGACCACGAACTGGTGGACCAGAGAAGAAATGGAACCAGTTCAAAGAAATGGTCACAAAGACAACCAAGACAGTACTAGGCCCAAAGAAAAGGCTCCATCAAGATTGGTTTGATGAAAACAACGAGGCCATGCAAGCACTGCTGGATGAGAAGAGAAAGGCCTACATTGACTGGCAGAACCATTCTAACTGCTCCTCATGATGACAGATTCAAGGATTGTCAGGCCAGAGCCCAAAGAGAACTTCGTGCTATGCAAGCTCGATGGTGGGTGAAGAAGGCTGATGAAGTGCAGCTCTACACAGACACCAACAACTGCAAGATCAGCACCATCAAGACCATCTTTGGCCCTTCAAGGGGAGGAACAGCCCCTCTGCTCTCTGCTGATGGCTCCACCATCATCAAGGACAAGGAGGGAATCAGTGCAAGATGGCAGGAACACTTCTGCCAACTTTTCAACCGGCCTTCTACTGTCGACCAGGCTGCTTTACAACAGATCCTCCAGAAGCCAACACAGGAGGCTCTTGACCTCCCTCCCAGTGAAGATGCAGTCAGGAATGCCATAAAACAGATGAACTGTTGCAAAGCACCTGGAAAGGACGGAATTCCTGCAGAACTGTACAAAGTACTTGAGACCTCAGCCTTCAAAGCATTCTACAACATCCCCTCAACCATCTGGGAGGAGGAAGGCATGCCATCAGACCTCCGGGATACCACTATAGTGGCACTATACAAGAACAAAGGAGCGAAGTCATGCTGTGGCAACTACAGAGGAATCTCACTACTCTCCGCTGCCAGAAAGATCCTGGCTCGCATCCTCCTCAACAAACTCATCACCAACATCTCTGAGAGCAATCTGCCTGAAGCTGAATGTGGATTCCGCCCTGGTCGCAGTACCATAGACATGGTGTTCACTGTGTGTCAGGTCCAGGAGAACTGCATCGAGCAACAGATGGACTTGTATGCAGTGTTCCTAGACTCGACAAAAGCGTTTAACACGGTCAGCAGGGAAGCTTTGTGGCCTATCCTAATGAAGCTCGGCTGCCCACGTAAATTCATCACACTGATATGGCTCTTACATGACGACATGATTGGGCCGTGGTCGCAGTACCATAGACATGGTGTTCACTGTGTGTCAGGTCCAGGAGAACTGCATCGAGCAATAGATGGACTTGTATGCAGTGTTCCTAGACTCGACAAAAGCGTTTAACACGGTCAGCAGGGAAGCTTTGTGGCCTATCCTAATGAAGCTCGGCTGCCCACGTAAATTCATCACACTGATATGGCTCTTACATGACGACATGATTGGGCAAGTCCTCTCCAATGGTGACTACACAAGCTCCTTTAACATCTCAAACGGAGTGAAACAGGGCTGTCTCCTCGCCCCTGTGTTGTTCAGTTTGTTCTTCTCACAGGTCATACTCCACGCTGTGAAAGGACGTATACATCAAATATTGCTCAGATGAATCTGTCTTCGACCTCTGTGGTCTTTCCGCTCGAACCAAGACCATGGAGAAACTCCTCCTTGAAGTCCCCTTTGTGGATGACTGTGCCGCCCTGGCACACAAGGAGAATCACCTGATCATTGTTGACCACTTTGCTGAAGCATCCAGGCTGTTCGGACTAACAATCAGTCTAGAGAAGACGGAGGTCCTGGTTCAAGCTGCCCCAAATACAGCATCCATTACCATTGATGGAGACGAACTGAAATATTTGGAGAGCTTCAAGTACCTGGGCAGCACAATCTCTGCAGATGGATCACTGGATAAGATGATCACATGTATGATCCAGAAAGCTAGCCAAGCACTCGGAAGACTGAGAGTGAAGGTTCTGCAGCAGAAGGGCATAAGACTGTCTTGGCCAGGCCTAAGGGTCCCATCTGCATCTCATCATTGCTGAGGAGTGTGCTCCCATCACCCAATCAAGCATCCAGCCAGAGCAGGTCATGATATATTTTTTACCATATTAACATGCCATTGTGCGTCATGCCTGATGTAAAGACTCTCGTCTCTGCGAGCCTACCACACAGATTTAATACTTGTCATTTTTAGGGCATACCTAACAACGTGTTTTCTTTCTCTCTCTCTCTCTCTCCCCCCCCCCCCCCCCCCCCATCTGTCCCTCTGAGTTACATGTTGATCCTGGGATTGAGATGCTGGCCTCTTCTGCCCCTCGGACCTGCTTGATCCATCCTGGTGCCCTGTGTCTGGTCGGAGTTTTATCGCCCCACTCCTGTGAAGGACGGCCCCATGAGGACAGTTGAGGGTTATACCTGTTAAAACTGTTAATATTATAGTCAGGCTGTCTGTTGTTGCCCAAATGAGGATGGGTTCCCTTTTGAGTCTGGTTCCTCTCGAGGTTTCTTCCTCATGTCGTCTGAGGGAGTTTTTCCTTGCCACCGTCGCCACAGGCTTGCTCATTGGGGATAGATTAGGGATAAAATTAGCTCATGTTTTAAGTCGTTCAAATTCTGTAAAGCTGCTTTGCGACAATGTTTATTGTTAAAAGCGCTGTACAAATAAACTTGATTTGATTTGATTTGACTGTCCACCAAGCTCAAAATCTATAAGGCCATAGTCCTTTCTTCACTCCTGTATGGGTGTGAAACGTGGACCCTCTACCGATGGCACATTAAGCTGGAACAGTTTCACACAAGGTTGCTGCGCACGATCATGGGCATATGCTGGCAAGACAGAGTTACAAACCAAGAGGTGCTGGACAGAGCTGACTCAATAAACATCGAGTCAGTGCTATTGAAGGCTCAGCTATGCTGGACTGGTCACGTCATCAGAATGAAAGACAACCGCATCCCCCGACAGCTGATGTACAGGGAGCTCAAGGGGGGCTTGTGCAGACAGGGAAGGCCCAAACTGTGGTAAAAAGACACCCTGAAGAGCAACCTCAAATGGTGTGGCATCCAACCATGAGAGCTTGAAACCTTTGCCACAGACAAGAAAACCTGGAAACAGAAAACAGAGCTGTGTCCACCTCAGTCCAAACTTCAGAACACCGTTGTGACACCTGCGGGCGCCTGTGTGCTTCCAGCTTCGGGCTGCAGAGCCACATAGAAGAAGCAGCCTTTATTTGTCCCATGCACACTCAAGCACAGTGTAATTCATCCTCTGCATTTAACCCATCTGAAGCAGTGAACACACACATGTGCGCACACTGTAGTATGGCTGCCAAGCAGTTGGCAGCCATACTACAGCGCCCAGGGAGCAGTTAGGGGTTAGGTACCTTGCTCAAGGGTACTTCAGCCCAAGGCCGCCCCATGTTAACCTAACTGCATGTCTTTGAACTGTGGGGGAATCCGGAGTGCCTGGAGGAAACCCACGCAGACACAGGGATAACATGCAAACTCCACACAGGAAGGCCCCTGTCGGCCACTGGACTCGAACCCAGAACCTTCTTGCTATGAGGCAACAGTGCTAACCACTACACCACCGAGCTCTCATCGCTGAATGCACAGACTACGTCATCCTCGGACCGACAGACTACCAAGAATTTTCCCATTATTTATTTAGCTATCAACATTCACAATTTGCCCAGCTTCTGAACTGAACAGAGTCAAACACTGAAATAAAATACTTTATTGAATTATTGAAGTTGTATAAATATAATGACTAGTATTGAATAATTATTGAATAGCGTGAACTAAACAGGATGGTGGCTAAATGTCCCAAAATGATAGCGACAAGAATAACCCTAGAATTGAAGGAGTATTTTTATGATTCAGTCTCAACCAGTACTGTACATCCTGAGTTTCACAAAGGTGAAATTGATGGCAGGACTGCCATTCAGACTTTTGCATCAAAAGTCGGTGATTAAAGACACATAACTTGGTGTATGGAGGATAAAAACTTCACCTTTTTGAGGGCGTTGTGGCTCAGGTGGATAAGGCGCCATACCATAAATCCGGGGACCCGGGTTCGATTCCGGCCCGAGGTCATTTCCCGATCCCTCCCTGTCTCTCTCTCCCGCTCATTTCCTGTCTCTACACTGTCCTATCCAATAAAGGTGCAAAAAGCCCCAAAAAATCTTAAAAAAAAAAAACTTCACCTTTTGAGCACTGGAAGCAAAGTAATATGATCTGATGAAGTTGACTGTTTCCTACATTTGGATGGATTTATGTTTGGAGGAACTAAGAAAATGCCTTCAAACTGCAGTGTCTGCTGCCAGCAGTGGGAAATCCATAATGCTACAGGTAGAAGAGAAATCATAGGGGCAGTGATTGCTTTGCATGGTCATATAACAGCCAGCAAATACGAGTCAGTATTCCAGGACCAGGTGTGCATGATGGTGCAAACACTTTCCTGATGATGGATTTTCCATATTCATGAAATAATAATGCGACTATACATACTTCTAAAATTATTCAGGAATTAAGTTATTCATAGTTTAATGAAGCCAAATGCCTTCAATGGCATCCTTTATCACCAGAATTAAACATAATTGAACCTTTATCAGGAGTTCTGGAGCATGTAAAGTAGATGTCCACACCCTTCATCTTTGAATAAACTGGAATATTTTCTTCCTTAAAGGAGATACACAGAACCATGGCCTCACTTTTTGTTTATAAATGCCTTGAGACCTCAAGAATGGCATAGGAATAGTTTTAAGTGTTGTTAATAAATCTAGTATAATAATTTTTGTGATTAAAATGACTCATATAGGTAGCGGTCTGAGTGAATGATCTTGACATCTGTGACGTCACAGCAGGAAGGCTATCGGTCTCATCGCCAATTTATTGCCATGCCACGTAGATTTGTTGCTGGTGGGTGCAGCAACACGACAGAAGGTGGATTTATGTTGCATTCATGGCCCAAGAATGTTCAAACAGCAAAGATTTGGACGTGTTTTGCGAGAAATTCACGGATTGGGTGCCTACAAAGTGGCCTCTCCTCTGCACATTTTACTGAAGACTTGTACGAGAACTCTGATCTGTTGAGGAGCGTTGGCTATAAGCCTGTATTGAAAGAGGGTGCAGTACCAACAATTAAGGGAAAAGAAAATTACAAGAAAAGGAAAGTAAGTTCAGTTGCACCAGTTCTCCCGGAGTGCGAGCTGAGCAGTAACGGCAGAGTACTCAGTATGGCGAAAATGGAAAATGAGTGGACCAGTTGTCAGATTTCTCCACTGGATATGCCTGCCTCAGCAGCAATATCTTGCCCTTACGTGGAAGAAGCAAATGAACGAAGAACTGAAAGTCAGATTGTTTCAAAACAGTCAGCCACAAGCTTGGCCTTCAAGAAGCAAGAACACAGATAGACGAGTAAGATGTGACTCTCATTTGGTTGCATCACAACAACAACACTTGTTGTTTACCTGCATTTAGATTAATACGTGTAACTGGTATAAAGATAATTTAATTTGCTCCAGAATGTGATTGTCTCAGTTCATCTGATTATTTGATTAGCCTTTTATGTTTTATCAGTGAAAATGCATGCATGTACATGTATGTTGCATAAGTTATAATGCCTATCCTGTTTTAATGAGAGTCACATGAGACTGTCAGTTCAATTCCATCCAGTTCTCTAGATGGCTTTGTTCTCTGGCTTTATTTCGTAAGGTGGGGGCCTCCATGGCCGACGTGTTACTATCAGATTCACTTTCTGATGGTTCGAATTGATACGGTTCTACATGTATAGCAGTAGCATGTACACATGCTCCGATTTCAGGACTATCACAGTCAGATGTACTACTATCTGAGGAATCCAAAGAATCCCCAATAAATCCGAATGAAGAGGCCATTGCAACCACTCTTGCCTGCTGAGTCTGGCTTTGGTCTATAGCACCAGTTCCCGCTGTGACGTCACCCACCCAGGGCTGGCTGGCTCAGCAGGGCAGCTCAAATGCCAACTTTGCGGTCGATTTTAACCAGGGCTTTGAACCAGAATTTTTTTCCTATTGGTTCGTTCCGAACAGAAACGGAATTTTAACGTTTCCGGTTTTGGGTTCCACCATTAAATAGACGTTCCAGAACCGGTTAGAACAAAAAAATTTCGTTCCTGGAACGGTTAATTATGTTCCCTGTCAGCTGTTTAACAAATGGCTATAAAATTATGTCTCTGTCTCATCCAGCTTAAGCCAAATGTAGGCTAATTCTATTACAACCTTCATTAAATAAGACAAGAAATAATTCAAAACAATTATTATTTCAAATGTTGGCGATTTGGATTCTCAGTATGTCTTCCCATCTACACAAACAGAAAAAGTGCCAAAAATGAAAGATAATTTGTTTAGTGTGTTACCAAAGGCTAGTCAGGCCCTATGCAGGGCTTTCCACAAGCGCCGGCTGCCGGCCATACAGCCGGCACACAATTAAGTCCAGCCGGCTACTTTAATGACTATTATTTTTGTAGCCCACAGGTTCTAAATATTAATTTTCGATTTTAATAAAATTAAATGTTTATCTAACGGACTGACAATGTCAAACTGAACCGCACTCATTTAAGTTGTGATTCGCGCTGTTTGTACCGATAATAACCACAAATTCCCCGCTGACTTCGCTGAGCCGCGGCCCCGACATGCGGTGTGCGCACTCGGCGGAGGCAGTAGTGTGCGCGCGCGCGCACTCGGCGGAGTTTATTTTGTGTTTAACACCCCCCCCGGCTGGCTACTTATTTGTCATGGCTGGCTAGTATGAGCCTTAGTGGAAAGCCCTGTATGCATTGATAGGCTAACAGAGGTTAACGTCATTTAATGTTCGCGAGCCTCTCATTAACGTGGACAAATATATTGATATCGTGTTTGAAATTGACGTTTTTGAATAACGATAGACTGCAATATTTACCTCTTATTTAAGATGTGGAGACGTGATAGTAGTCCACCCTCCCGCTCTCTCCATTCAGTCAGCGAACGTCACACAGGACGTGAACCCCAGCGGGTCATAGAAACTTGCGCAGGAGAAGAATGACTTTTTTATTTGTAGGCTATGGAAACTTTGAGGAACGAAATAAAAACCGGTATTAACCGGTTACCATTATTTTTAATAAGCGTTTCTGTTCCGGAACATAAAAATAATAAAGTTTCTGGTTTCGTTTCTGTTCCATGTGAAATAGAAAAAGTTCCCGGTTTTCGTTCCGTGAACCGGTTCAAAGCCCTGATTTTAACTGTCAAAAATATGTCTTTTTTTTTTTTTTAAATTCCCTTTTATGCAGCATACAAGAGTCAAGGATGGAGATACTATCCACTCAGAAATGTATTTAAAAATAGCAGGGTTCCCGCGGGGTTTTAAAAGGTAGTAAAAGGTAGTTAATTAAAATAGGCTAAATTATGGCCAGTAAAAAGTAGTAAAAGGTAGTAAACGTAATCTGACATGGTAGTAAATTTTTTTGACCCCCATCCAACTGGGCCTATGTGTTTTCTAATTCGTTTAATTAACCTGCATGCCATAATATCCATAAATTACTACATTTGGGCGAATTTATTTTTATGTATCAAGGAGGACCGCAGTGAGGAGTTGGTGGCGCATGCGCATTGAATTCCAATAACGGTCGAATGCAGTATAAATTTATACCAGAGATTGTTTAGTACGAGACTGACTTTGTTTATACGGCTCTAGTCGAATCTATCTGTTAACCCAACTGGCGACATCTGCACGAAAATTAAACAATGGGGAAATGCAAATTTTCAGACCTCTGGCTGGAGGAACCTGATTTTAAAGACTGGCTAAACGCGGTAGATGGCAATCGGCGAGAGGCGTTCATTGAAAAGTTGATCGAAGAAAAGGTCAAACAACTGAGGCACATGTAATGCATTGTGTGTGTGTGTGCCTGGTACGTTGTGTGCGCGCGCGCCTGGTGCGTTGTGTGCGCGCGCCTGGTGCGTTGTATGCGCGCCATTTGAGGCATCCAAAATGTGATGAGCAAATCTGTTGAACTGTTCAAATGATTAAGATTAACCCTCTAAAACACTGATCTCTGGGAGGAAGGTGTTGACTCTGCCCACGGGCCTTCACGATTACAGGACTGGTGCAAATGACTATCTTAAGCAAACTTGGTAATGTGTTGAGAGACTGCCAAAATAGGGCTTGGGTTATATGTGTTTTGTATCTTTAGGGTGTGTGTCTTGTCTTTGTCATGTGTGTGTGCACCCATGTGTGCGTGCGCCTGGTGCGCTTTGTGTGTGTGTGTGTGGGTTCGTGTTTGCCATTTGACCTGATTTAAATGTAATGAGTTGATGTACCTAAGCACATAAGATTTTTTGTGCAAATCTGTTCACCTGTTCAAAAGATTATTCCACAAACAAAAGGTTGGCCATCTTGAAAGTGTTGGCCGACAAAATGTAATCAGATCTTGTACCTAATGTGAAGTGTTGACACACAAGGTTTAGTGCAAATCTGTGTACCCGTTAAGAGGTTATGGGGCACAGTTTCACAGTTCAATAAAATTATAACTTATATGTGGAAGTTTGTTTTCTTTTATGCAAATATGCATTACTCCATGTGTAGCCCTAGCAATGGGAGGTTCTATTATCCGTCCAAAGGGAAAGAGTTACACTACCGGTACGTTCAGATTTTCTTTCTATGTTGTCTCATCAATCCAACTCTTTGGGTAGAGTTGTCACTAACTTGTATGTAGCATGTTCACTTGGACGAACACATACACTCAAAGATTACCTTGTTAAATTGTGAGAAAATGTCCAAATCCAAATTGTCGCTGTGGTAGTAAAAAAAAATTTGTGAAGGTAGTAAAAAGGTAGTAAATTCAACATAAAATATCTGTAGGAACCCTGAATAAAGGTTCTGCATATCTCCTTTAAGAGTGGTTTACTATCCCCTTACAAGCCATTCAAGACAGCATTCTAACAAAGATTAAACCTGTTCTGGAGGAAGAGGATAGTCTGACTTCTTATTAATATGGGTTTCTCTTAGTCTCTCCACCTCCTATATACTCATTACAAGTGTTATAATAATGCCAAAAGCTACAAGTATGCAGCTGCTTGAGCTGATTTTCACAGCATTCCATTCAGAATATACAGCTCAGCTGCATGTAGTTCACATCTCTGTTGCCATATTTTTTTGAGTAGAAGCGTCTTAAAGGAAATGGCATTTTCGTCCAATTTGCTTTGTAATACGATCTAACAAAAGCAAGAGACAATTAAAAAAAAACGATGTTGATACATGAATGAAATGGCAAGCATTGAGATAAACATCTGCATGAATAGTCCTAGTTGTATCACTGCAGTAATCATTGCAAATATGATTTAACAATATGACCTCCACCCTTGTTATTCGACAGTGTATAAAATAGCACTTGACCCCGCACTTCATATTATATTCCATTTATAAACAGTTAACTATACACACAACTTAATGAAGCTATGAGATGCTAAATCAAGATCGTGAAATTGAAAATGTGCGCTGTAGGCTGTTTTATACTGCAATTAATTTGCTATTTTGAGTTGTTGAATTAATAAAGCTGCTCTTGTTTTTGTTCATTTAAATGTTTTTCTGCAAAGAAAACATGCCTGTGATTCACAGAGTATGTGACTGAGCACTTCTCTCCTCCACTGTGATAGTTCACTTTTAATAAGCGTATTAAATCCTCAGTGTTAAATATAATAAAATTAAAAACATTTAATGAAATTAAGATAAGAATCATCATCATCATTACTGTAGAACTTTTCTGTATCAAATCCTCAAATGCACGTAAAACTCTGAACATGACCTTCTGTGTGGTTAAAAGATGCCGTAATCACAAATCCTTAACACTACTTACTTTAGAGCACATAAAAGCACAGTGGCTTTATCGTTGCACAGGTAAACACTGCCAGCAGTTTACCACTGCATTCACATGGCAGCATGAATTTAGTTCTGTGTTACTTTTTCGTTGCGTAATTGAATCCTCAATTAAAAGAACGAGATGGGGATTCGGATTTATTTGTATGACCTGACTGGGTTTCTCTGTTCTCCTGTTCTTCCTGCTACCACGTTTCCTTCAAATTCTTATGCCTTCTTCTTATGGTTGTACGTGACCTCTCCCATCTCGTCTCTCGTGTGCTCTGCTATGACTCAGCAGTCCTGTTCTGGTTTGGAAGGACCTCTGGCAGATGTTGCAGCTGTGGGGCGTGTCCGTGTTGCTGGTGGGATCTTGGCGCCATTATGGGAGAAACCTGCACAGGGAATATTTATTTATTTATTTTTAAGGTGATGCTAAGGATATGCAACCCTTAACCACATCACCTTAGCCCAACATTGATGATTCCTATGGCAGGAGAAAATCTCAAGATGACGGAGTCAGTGAAGGGCTGCAGGGGATTGGCAGATCCATTATAGGAGATACCTCATAGCTTATCCTTAAGCCTATTTAACCCACTGGGCAGTGAGTTTCCTCACTTGGTTTAGGTCCATCAGTCGAGATGGTGTTACGGGGTGTGGCACTTGGAGCCATCAAGTGAGACTTGAGTTGCCAGTGATGACCATTGTTCCAGAGCCATCACGAGGGATGCGACTGCCCTGTAAATAAAGGTCCTACACCTCATGTCACTCCCAAACACCCTTTTCTAACCCCGTATTACATTAAACATCACTGATGGAACGACAACAGGGGGTTAGACTCTGTATTTCAGGGCACAGATGCATGATTTACAGATTCACAAGGAAGTATTCAGCATATTCATTTACCAGAAATGTTTTCATTCATTTATTCAATGTATTTAAAATATTCCCTGTTATGAACAAATACTTAATGTGTGTTGTCTCTACACATGTTCTTCATATATATGAAACCAACAAAGGAATGAAGATTTGCTTACCTTTCTTGATATACTCTTGTTCAAAGTAAATCCTTCTCACTGACACTTGTTTATTAATGGTTTATTAAAGGTTCATGAAAAATCACCAGATTGATGATGAATGCAGAATGTGTTTGTCCATAAAAAAAAATCAAAGCTACAACCAAACCAATGTGGTAATGCTGTTTCAAAGTACTTATTTACCTGATTTATTACCAGATGTATTTGTTTTAAACACAATAAATGACATTATTTTCTGTCATGTTCCGTGTTGCAGCAGGTCCAAGGCACTTGTCTTTCATATCAGCAGTTATGTTCTGAAAGTGCGCGAGTGTGTTACTTCACACTGGGGGAAAATGCTCTGTTATTCAGCCAGTGTATTCTGCCCTGGGGCATTTTATTTGAGGAGTGTGAGAGAGTGGACACACTGTGTCTATTCGTTCCTTGGTTCAGAAAGCCTTGCTCCAAGTGTCTTCTATCTTTTCTGAACACTGCCACTTTTCACAAGAAGTCTCTGAGATGACAGATACTGAATACAGAGCAGCTTGTTCCCTGATTTCACTGCCTGCTGCCTTTGATGCAAGACTAACAGTACATCCTCAATTTCCTCCTATCTCCCCTCAGATCATTTGGTGATTCACTCAACCCTGTTCTTTTGTGAGTACATTTACTATAGGTAGGAGCATTTGATTAAAAAATGTCCATTCCTTCAGCTTACGCCTCTTTAACACCCAGTTATTTTTGTTTAGTGGACTGAAAGCTACTGAATTTGAATCACAGGCTTCTACTTATTATTATTATTATTATTATTATTATTATTATTATTATTATTAATAATAATAAAATAGAACAATTAATGAATTTAGGGCTATTTTTCTTGCTTCACCATGACCCAATTCAAGACACTACGTCATGCATCATGTGGTGGGCTTTCCCCGTTCGTGCAAGGCATTGTGGGATACAAATTTGAAACAGGAGAGGAAAATGGAGGACATGAATGAAACATGAAAGACCGACTACAGTAACGGGAAGTGAGAAGAAAAAAAGGTTATGTTGTGAAGGAAAGGAAATGCAGGACCAAACTAATAAATATCGGCGATCAGCTGTTTGTTTAGCAACAGAATTATGTAACTGTCAGTGCACATTCAAAGTAAACCTGTAGATGGTAGTAATGCAACACTGGATGCCAGCTGCCGTAAAACCCAAAAGAAGAAGGGAAAAAAAAGCAGCAGGTAAACCTGCGCCTACCAGACTTCCTCTGTCTGCCTGACTGCACGAAGCGAGCGATTTCATGCACATTATTTGCTAGGGAATTCCCCTCAAATTAAATAACTTCCCAGCCACAGAATCACCTCTCTCTTCTTCTTTTTTCTTTTTTTTTGAGATACTGCAGAAATAAACATATATCACAATGACCAAATTTCAGAGGGAACTAAATTTCACCGATTTTATGAAATCGAAAGGCCTTATAGCTTTAAGTAGCCATACTACATCTGCTTTAGTTGCATCCATATGTGTAGATAAGTAGATATTGCATAATAAACCTCTCCACATTGATCTAATTCAGTTCAGTCAATTCTACAGCTTTATCTCCACAGATTACAAAAGATGTTTCCACTGAAAGTTATGATGCAGCTGACTTCATTCACAACAAGAAGCTGTGTATTTGTGGATATTACATGTAACATTTGTATTTGTGATTTCTGATTACGCTCCTGAGTCCAACAGATATTATCTCCCCATAACAGTGCACAGTATAAGCATATAGAACGCAATGCATATACTTTGTGCAAGTCATAGAAAGAGCTGAATCTTTGCATAGGCAATAACTGATGCGAACATGTTGAGTGATTTAAAGTACACATCATATTTTCTTGTTTTTTTATCTTGGTTTTTTTCCAGTTTCTCTTGAATCAGATCTTCATTTTCTGAAATGTGCTACCACAAATTTCTTCATTACTTGCATAAAACCTTGTAGTGCTCTCCAGAAAAAGCTTCCACAAGATTTCTTTGGAGAGTTAAGTAAAATCATTGGGAAACTTTCTGCTGCTACAGTACTGTACAAAAGTCTTAGGCACATGTAAAGAAATGCTGTCGACCAAAAATGGCTTAAACAGTTATGAAATGTTTCAACATTTAAAAAATACTAGAAACAGCAGTAAGCCATAATAAATGAAACAAAGTCAATATTTGGTGTGAGACGACCCTTTGCTTTAAAAAAAAAAATAGTAGTCTGAGGTACACTTAGTGCAGTTTTATAAGGGAATGAGCTGAAGGTTTTACTGAGCATCTTGCAGAAGCAGACACAGTTCTTCTGGCCACTTTGACTGTTACACTTGCTGCTTAATTTTGCAGCAAAACCCAGTAGCCTTCATGATGTTTTCTTTTTTAATCTGAAAAGTGGTCTCTTATGCTGCTCAGATACAAACATTTTTTTCTGTAACATTTAATTTTGTGTGGGAAAACGAGGAGTTGGAACTCTAAAATATTTTTTTGTACTGACTCAATAACGTAGAAGTCATAAAATAGAAATCTTTAACAAAGTTTCTGTGAAAAAATAGGGTGCCTAAGACTTTTGCACAGTACTGTAGCTGGTCAAGAAGTGCAATTGGGAAACCAGGAAATTCATTCTGGCGGATTGTTTGCATTTAAATGGATTTAGGCAAAATACAATTTGTTTTATTATTGTGTACAGTATATGAATCTGACAGAGTTGTGTTGTTGTGTTGTAACTGCAACAGGTCCCCAGATCAGGAGCAAAAAGATAACTTTGTGTTCTCATGCATTATTACAGTACATCCACAGCACTAGATAATGGGATGCCAGAGATTATACGCATTAATCCTCTAAGTCGTTTATATTCAGCGGTGCCAAAGCAATGATGGCATGAAGCACACTGAAATCATATGAAAAAGAAAGACGAAGACTGGAAGACTGAAAGAAAGGAAAAAACAGGGAAACTGTGACAATTAGGTTTAGCCTTGGTGTTGTATGAAACATTGTTGTGACCTAGTTGATTTGTATTTGTATAATTTAAGCGGCAGCTATAGTTATTAAAGGCTGTTATGTGTTCGCTGGGAATATTTGAGGATAAATATAGTTTTGGCCCACAAGTCATTCTTTTTGTTTTTCTTATTCTCTCTCTCTCTCTCTCTCTCTCTCTCTCTCTCTCTCTCTCTCTCTCTCTCACACACACACACACTGTGTGTATTTTGCAATAATAAAATGTGACTAGATACGAGGCTGCGTGATTGAATTTTCTCTCTATAAAAAGCATTAACTTTCTTCATCACTTCCCTGCGATCGTTTTGTTTGTGCTCTTGTTGAGAGAAATATTGTGAGCTAACTGCATTGGGACTTGCGTAAGTCTTGCTATTTTATGGGGTTTTTTTTGAGCGTAGGAGATTATACCGCTATATATTGACACGGTTTCTTTTCTCTCCAGGCTGCAAAATCTCCACTACTATTCAAAAGTCAGTTACACAAAAAAGTAATGAAAAGTTTCTGAACACACACTCATCAGCCACTTTATTAGGAATTATTTTACACCTGTATAAGCATGCAGTTACAGTGGGGCAGAAAAGTATTTAGTCAGCCACCAATTGTGCAAGTTCTCCCACTTAAAAAGATGAGAGAGGTCTGTAATATTCATCATAGGTACACTTCAACTATGAGAGACAGAATGAGGGGAAAGAATCCAGGAACTCACATTGTAGGATTTTTAATGAATTAATTGGTAAATTCCTCGGTAAAATAAGTATTTGGTCACCTACAAACAAGCAAGATTTCTGGCTCTCACAGACCTGTAACAACTTCTTTAAGAGGCTCCTCTGTCCTCCACTCGTTACCTGTGTTAATGGCACCTGTTTGAACTCGTTATCAGTATAAAAGACACCTGTCCACAACCTCAAACAGTTACACTCCAAACTCCACTATGGCCAAGACCAAAGAGCTGTCAAAGGACACCAGAAACAAAATTGTAGACCTGCACCAGGCTGGGAAGACTGAATCTGCAATAGGTAAGCAGCTTGGTGTGAAGAAATCAACTGTGGGAGCAATTATTAGAAAATGGAAGACATACAAGGCCACTGATAATCTCCCTCGATCTGGGGCTCCACGCAAGATCTCACCCCGTGGGGTCAAAATGATCACAAGAACGGTGAGCAAAAATCCCAGAACCACACGGGGGGACCTAGTGAATGACCTGCAGAGAGCTGGGACCAAAGTAACAAAGGCTACCATCAGTAACACACTACGCCGCCAGGGACTCAAATCCTGCAGTGCCAGACGTGTCCCCCTGCTTAAGCCAGTACATGTCCAGGCCTGTCTGAAGTTTGCTAGAGAGCATTTGGATGATCCAGAAGAGGATTGGGAGAATGTCATATGGTCAGATGAAACCAAAATAGAACTTTTTGGTAAAAACTCAACTTGTCGTGTTTGGAGGAGAAAGAATGCTGAGTTGCATCCAAAGAACACCATACCTACTGTGAAGCATGGGGGTGGAAACATCATGCTTTGGGGCTGTTTTTCTGCAAAGGGACCAGGACGACTGATCCGTGTAAAGGAAAGAATGAATGGGGCCATGTATCGTGAGATTTTGAGTGAAAACCTCCTTCCATCAGCAAGGGCATTGAAGATGAAATGTGGCTGTGTCTTTCAGCATGACAGTGATCCCAAACACACCACCCGGGCAACGAAGGAGTGGCTTCATAAGAAGCATTTCAAGGTCCTGGAGTGGCCTAGCCAGTCTCCAGATCTCAACCCCATAGAAAATCTTTGGAGGGAGTTGAAAGTCCGTGTTGCCCAGCGACAGCCCCAAAACATCACTGCTCTAGAGGAGATCTGCATGGAGGAATGGGCCAAAATACCAGCAACAGTGTGTGAAAGCCTTGTGAAGACTTACAGAAAACGTTTGACCTATGTCATTGCCAACAAAGGGTATATAACAAAGTATTGAGATGAACTTTTGTTATTGACCAAATACTTATTTTCCACCATAATTAGCAAATAAATTCTTTAAAAATCAGACAATGTGATTTTCTGGATTTTTTTTCTCATTTTGTCTCTCATAGTTGAAGTGTACCTATGATGAAAATTACAGGCCTCTCTCATCTTTTTAAGTGGGAGAACTTGCACAATTGGTGACTGACTAAATACTTTTTTGCCCCACTGTATCTACTCAGCCAAGCATGTGGCAGCAGCACAGTGCATAAGATCATGCGGATACACAGAGCAAGAGCATAATTTCTGTTGTTTACATCAAACATCAGAATGGGGAAGAAATGTGATCCCACACTTTTTGACTCTGGCCTGGTCACATACAGTGGGGCAAAAAAGTATTTAGTCAATCACCAATTGTGCAAGTTCTCCCACTTAAAAAGATGAGAGAGGCCTGTAATTTTCATCATAGGTATACCTCAACTATGAGAGACAAAATGAGAAAAAAAAATCCAGAAAATCACATTGTCTGATTTTTAAAGAATTTATTTGCAAATTATGGTGGAAAATAAGTATTTGGTCAATAACAAAAGTTCATCTCAGTACTTTGTTATATACCCTTTGTTGGCAATGACAGAGGTCAAACGTTTTCTGTAAGTCTTCACAAGGTTTTCACACACTGTTGCTGGTATTTTGGCCCATTCCTCCATGCAGATCTCCTCTAGAGCAGTGATGTTTTGGGGCTGTCTCTGGGCAACACATACTTTCAACTCCCTCCAAAGATTTTCTATGGGGTTGAGATCTGGAGACTGGCTAGGCCACTCCAGGACCTTGAAATGCTTCTTATGAAACCACTCCTTCGTTGCCCGGGTGGTGTGTTTGGGATCATTGTCATGCTGAAAGACACAGCCACATTTCATCTTCAATGCCCTTGCTGATGGAAGGAGGTTTTCACTCAAAATCTCACAATACATGGCCCCATTCATTCTTTCCTTTACACGGATCAGTCATCCTGGTCCCTTTGCAGAAAAACAGCCCCAAAGCATGATGTTTCCACCCCCATGCTTCACAGTAGGTATGGTGTTCTTTGGATGCAACTCAGCATTCTTTCTCCTCCAAACACGACAAGTTGAGTTTTTACCAAAAAGTTCTATTTTGGTTTCATCTGACCATATGACATTCTCCCAATCCTCTTCTGGATCATCCAAATGCTCTCTAGCAAACTTCAGACGGGCCTGGACATGTACTGGCTTAAGCAGGGGGACACGTCTGGCACTGCAGGATTTGAGTCCCTGGCGGCGTAGTGTGTTACTGATGGTAGCCTTTGTTACTTTGGTCCCAGCTCTCTGCAGGTCATTCACTAGGTCCCCCCGTGTGGTTCTGGGATTTTTGCTCACCATTCTTGTGATCATTTTGACCCCATGGGGTGAGATCTTGCGTGGAGCCCCAGATCGAGGGAGATTATCAGTGGCCTTGTATGTCTTCCATTTTCTAATAATTGCTCCCACAGTTGATTTCTTCACACCAAGCTGCTTACCTATTGCAGATTCAGTCTTCCCAGCCTGGTGCAGGTCTACAATTTTGTTTCTGGTGTCCTCTTTGGTCTTGACCATAGTGGAGTTTGGAGTGTGACTGTTTGAGGTTGTGGACAGGTGTCTTTTATATTGATAACGAGTTCAAAAAGGTGCCATTAATACAGGTAATGAGTGGAGGACAGAGGAGCCTCTTAAAGAAGTTGTTACAGGTCTGTGAGAGCCAGAAATCTTGCTTGTTTGTAGGTGACCAAATACTTATTTTACCGAGGAATTTACCAATTAATTCATTAAAAATCCTACAATGTGATTTCCTGGATTCTTTCCGCCCATTCTGTCTCTCATAGTTGAGGTATACCTATGATGAAAATTACAGGCCTCTCTCATCTTTCTAAGTGGGAGAACTTGCACAATTGGTGGCTGACTAAATACTTTTTTGCCCCACTGTAGTCATAAACTTTTAGTTTTTCTCCACCATTTGATATAAACTTGAGGGACTGTAGAGGATAAAATGTATTTACCGTATTTACATTGTTAATGTTTATATAGGCCCATATGCACTGTTGTGCAGTTTGTTACATAATTAGCTGGTGACTTGTTTCTGGCAACTTTGAGAACTTTCACTGTTCTTCCACAGACTTTTTCTGTCTTGCTCAATTTTGTCTTTGTGGGTGAAAATTCTAGAGAGCCTCAATGGTGTTGAGATCAGGGCTCTGTGGAAGCCATATCATCTGTGTTCTTTTCACTAGAGATAGTTCTTTATCGAGTGGCGGCTACAATTATCCACAGTCCGTAATTATCAACACCTTTTCAGATTTACCTATAAAAAACAATTTTACAAAGGTGAGTTTTAGTTACAGCAATTATTATCAGTTAATTAATCAACCAGAAGACACCCCCCCTCGCCCTTTGATCTTGTCGTCTGATAGCACAGCTGAGATAGAATTTTTTTTAGGACCATCAGCAATTTGAGGAAAACCTGGACGTTATTATTGCAGATAAGCATGGTGGAAAAATCATGGACGTTTTTACTTATCAAATTCGATATTTCATGATATCCTTGTCGACACCTACTTTGTTTCTTACTCTTTCATTTGACCGTCGTCATTTTGTATCTAAATGCGTGTTTGAGAAGTCACGTGAGGTGTCGATAATAGTGATCACTTTCACTGGTGTCCACCATTATCGACACCCTGTGGAATTAAGGGACATTTACAACTGTTATGTATCAATCTATTGAAGTAGATGAAGTACTTTAAAAAATAAAAATGCTGTGATTTTATAATATTTTTTTTTCTGATTCACAACAGAATGGAATTCTTATAGAGTATTTGGAATCCTATTGCAATAAATAGAATTAAACCAGAATTATATTCCTAGCATATAAAAAATTACACGCTTTAAATATTCAGATTGTTCTATTCCATTCAGATTTTTTTTTTTTGCAGTTTGTTGTAAATATCTACCACATATTACACTATTAGTAGACATTTTATATTTTGGTTCGGGGAATGACATGCGACCTTTGACCTGTATTTTCATGCGGTTACAATGCCAATTGCCTGTTGACATTTATTGGTAAACTACAAAACTAGAAATTAATACAAACAACAATGGATGATTAACAAAATGTGATCGAAAATATTTAGAAAGTGGGCAGAAAGTGGAAAAAAAGGTTTTCTGACACAGGTTAAACATTATCAGTTTATTTGTTTACAAACATTAGAATTACTTCCTCATTTATGTAAGCACCAACATCAATATATTTATATAAAAGATATTTTGTACTAAATAGAATTCTATGTAAAACAAATTTTTGATAAAAACTATGTTTTGTTAACTTAATACCACATCGATTTTTTTAATAAATAATAATAACATAGATAATTGTGGAATGGTGTCGATGACTGTGGACAAAGGTGTCGATAATTGCGGAATGGTGTCATGCGATCTGATGCGCTAAGTAATTGGGAATGAACTAATTTTTCTTTCCAGTGGAAGTTTGAGTAATTATTCATGCACAGTTTACGTATTGAAAGTCTTTTCTATTTTGCAATAGCCAAAAGATCGTTTAGGTGTCGATAATTGTAGCTGCCGCTCTAGTTGGAAATTGAATGCTTAGAAAAAAGTGCCTTTTTTTACTGACTAATGCAGAAGATATACAGTACCAGTCAAAAGTTTGGACACACTTTCTAATTCAATGTTTTTTTCTTTATTTGTATTAATTAAAAGGCACATCATGTCTTCAAGTAATGATGGACTGTCATTTCTCTTTACTTAGTTGAGCAGTTCTTGACATATACAGAGGATATTATATGGTTGCACAAAGATATGAAGTTTATCTTCAAGTGGTGAGTGTATATTTCACGAGTGAGCGAAGCAAACGAGTGATATAGTTTTCAACACGAGAAGATAAACTTCATATCTTCGCACCACTGCGTAATATTCTTTATATTATCTAGACACATCCACAAAAATGCAAGTTAATCAAAAGAATTTTAATTTTGAACCAGTTCACCATTTTGACAATGTGCGTCAAGTCAGTGGGAAAACACTGGAAGTGACATCATTGGCGTGAAGTATCGGGAAATATGTGACTCCGATCCACAATGTATTTTGTATGAAAAATGCGAGTTTTCAACATGAGAAGATAAACTTCATATCTTCAAGCTAACATGTGATGTTCTTTTTATTATATACACATTCACAAACAAAAAGTAGCCAAATTTATCAAAATAATTCATCGAATTCCTCACGAGTGACATATAGAGAAATAATTCATGGTTGTAATTCTCCATGTCCTGGATGTCGCTCATATGAAAAATACGAGTGGCGTATTTCCCAGTAAAACACTCATATCTGTATACTAATATGGATTACTACAGTTGTGGAATAGGGCTGTTTTACTGTATTTTTATTATTCACTGTTTGATCTCAAACACATTAATAAGGCAAGAAATTGCACTAATTAACTTTTAACAAGGCACACCTCTTAATTGAAAGGATTCCAGGTGACTGCCTCATGAAGCTGGTTAAGATAATGCCAATAGTGTACAAAGCATCATCAAGGTAAACGCTGGCTACTTTGAAGAATCTAAAATCTCATCTCATCTCATTATCTCTAGCCGCTTTATCCTTCTACAGGGTCGCAGGCAAGCTGGAGCCTATCCCAGCTGACTACGGGCGAAAGGCGGGGTACACCCTGGACAAGTCGCCAGGTCATCACAGGGCTAGAATCTAAAATATGAAACATAATTTCTTTTTTAAATATGTTTTAACCACATAATTTCAGTTAAGTTCTATACGCTATTTCATAGTTTTGATGTCTTCAGTATTGTTCTACAATGTAGAAAATAGTCAAAATACAGAAAAACCTCTGAATGAGGAGGTGTGTCCAAATTTTTTGACTTGTACTTTAGATAATGGATGGATGGAGAGATAATATAAATAATATAAAAGACAATTTCAGGGCCACTGCTGCTCATTTGGTTGCCCCTGACTGGTACTGGTACTAGCCATTTGACAGGTACTGTAAAATACCTAGTGCTTAAGACTTTTTCACAGTACTGTATAAAACCACCTTGAGATTCTTAAATCCTGTCTTAGAACACTTATTCAGGGGCAAAAAGGAAAGAGTGTTTAATATGATTTTTAACACTTCTGCATTTTTTGGAGAACAGTTTAGAAAAAGTGTCCCACCCAGTCCGTGGTCTAGATACTCAGTTTGAGTTATAATGCAGTGGCTGTTATTTAAGTCCTGACCACACAAATGGCAACAAACACAGACTCAGACTCTTCCATTCACACTAGTTTATTTTTCTTTTCAGTTCTTTTGCCTTGTTTTATGCCAGCTGCCAACTTCGTAGACTTTTACTGTATTTCTGTTTACTTAATTGGTGTAACGCTACTATCAAAGGTTCTGACCTGTACCATTTGTTGTATTATTTAATTAAACAAAATCAATGTGTATGACTGGCAGGTTATTAAAGTGTTTGACTGGCAGGTTATTGATTACATCTCTCTGATTTAAAGAATATTCTCCTTTAGGATGTGACCAAATACTAGCAGCAGAACTGCTACATTGTACAGAAAAGCAGTCAAGCACTTGATGCAGTGCTTGTCTTTTGCTAACGAGGCTTTTTTTTAAATTATCAACAATTACTTCCATGCATGCAAATGTCGTATATCAGTCATATTTTCATGAATCTCATGTCACATAATAACAGGCTGCACATTATTTTTATGCTTTAAATTGAACTTTTTGTCTATTTTTCCTTTCAAGAAAGTGTTGCACTACCCTGTCGATCCTCCACTTTGAGTGAGTTGAGTCGATTTTTGCAGATCAATATGCACCCTACAGCAGTAATACATTTGAGTGACTGTCGTCTACCTCCCTTTGCTCACCAGTCAATTCATATCGCTCCCTTTCTCTGTCTACTGAAGAAAGCAATCCTGTCAAAATCAATGTCACATAGTTGCAAGTGTACCCACTCACCTCTCTTCACCAAAATAATAACGTCTACAGGCAAGTAACATTTTTTTTTCCTCTCTTTTCACTTTCAGTTTAAAATTGTTTATGCTGTGCTTTGTTGCAGCAATGGGCATTGAAAGACAGTCACACAAAATGGATAAGGTTTGTTCTTTACATACTTACAGTTAGGTCCATAAATATTTGGACACTGACACAAATTTTGTTTTTTTACCTGTTTACCAAAACATATTCAAGTTGTAGTTATATAATGGACATGGACATAAAGTCCAGACTTTCAGCTTTCATTTGAGGGTATCCACATTAAAATTGGATGAAGGGTTTAGGAGTTTCAGCTCCTTAACATGTGCCACCCTGTTTTTAAAGGGTCCAAAAGTAATTGGACAATTGACTCAAAGGCTATTTCATGGGCAGGTGTGGGCAATTCCTTCGTTATGTCATTCTCAATTAAGCAGATAAAAGGCCTGGAGTTGATTTGAGGTGTGGTGCTTGCATTTGGAAGATTTTGCTGTGAAGAAAACATGCGGTCAAAGGAGCTCTCCATGCAGGTGAAACAAGCCATCCTTAAGCTGTGAAAACAGAAAAAACCCATCTGAGAAATTGCTACAATATTAGGAGTGGCAAAATCTACAGTTTGGTACATCCTGAGAAAGAAAGAAAGCACTGGTGAACTCATCAATGCAAAAAGACCTGGACACTCACATAAGACAACAGTAGTGGATGATCGCAGAATAATTTCCATGGTGAAGAGAAACCCCTTCACAACAGCCAACCAAGTGAACAACACTCTCCAGGAGGTAGGCGTCCAAATATCCAAATCTACCATTCAAATCCATATCCAAATCTACCATAAAGAGAAGACTGCATGAAAGTAAATACAGAGGGTTCACTGCATGGTGCAAGCCACTCATAAGCCTCAAGTATAAAAAGGCTAGATTGGACTTTGCTAAAAAACATCTAAAAAAGCCAGCACAGTTCTGGAAGAACATTCTTTGGACAGATGAAACCAAGATCAACCTCTACCAGAATGATGGAAAGAAAAAAGTATGGCGAAGGCGTGGTACAGCTCATGATCCAAAGCATACCACATCATCTGTAAAACATGGCAGTGTGATGGCTTGGGCATGCATGGCTGCCAGTGGCACTGGGTCACTAGTGTTTATTGATGATGTGACACAGGACAGAAGCAGCTGAATGAATTCTGAGGTATTCAGAGACATACTGTGTGCTCAAATGCAGCCAAATAATAATCGGCGTTTCATAATACAGATGGATAATGACCCAAAACATAAAGCCAAAGCAACCCAGGAGTTTATAAAAGCAAAGAAGTGGAATATTCTTGAATGGCCAAGTCAGTCACCTGATCTCAACCCAATTGAGCATGCATTTCACTTGTTAAAGACTAAACTTCAGACAGAAAGGCCCACAAACAAACAGCAACTGAAAACCGCTGCAGTAAAGGCCTGGCAGAGCATTAAAAAGGAGGAAACACAGCATCTGGTGATGTCCATGAGTTCAAGACTTCAGGCATTCATTGGCAACAAAGGGTTTTCAACCAAGTATTAGAAATGAACATTTTATTTACAATTATTTAATTTGTCCAATTACTTTTGAGGCCCTGAAATGAAGGGATTGTGTTTAAAAAATGCTTTTAGTTCCTCACATTTTTATGCAATCATTTTGTTCAACCCACTGAATTAAAGCTGAAAGTCTGAACTTCAACTGCATCTGAATTGTTTTGTTCCAAATTAATTGTGGTAATGTACAGAACCAAAATTAGAAAAATGTTGCCTCTGTCCAAATATTTATGGACCTAACTGTATGTACAACCCCGATTCCAAAAAAGTTGGGACAAAGTACAAATTGTAAATAAAAACGGAATGCAATAATTTACAAATCTCAAAAAATCGATATTGTATTCACAATAGAACATAGACAACATATCAAATGTCGAAAGTGAGACATTTTGAAATTTCATGCCAAATATTGGCTCATTTGAAATTATATGACAGCAACACATCTCAAAAAAGTTGGGACAGGGGCAATAAGAGGCTGGAAAAGTTAAAGGTACAAAAAAGGAACAGCTGGAGGACCAAATTGCAACTCATTAGGTCAATTGGCAATAGGTCATTAACATGACTGGGTATAAAAAGAGCATCTTGGAGTGGCAGCGGCTCTCAGAAGTAAAGATGGGAAGAGGATCACCAATCCCCCTAATTCTGCGCCGACAAATAGTGGAGCAATATCAGAAAGGACTTCGACAGTGTAAAATTGCAAAGAGTTTGAACATATCATCTACAGTGCATAATATCATCAAAAGATTCAGAGAATCTGGAAGAATCTCTGTGCGTAAGGGTCAAGGCCGGAAAACCATACTGGGTGCCCGTGATCTTCGGGCCCTTAGACGGCACTGCATCACATACAGGCATGCTTCTGTATTGGAAATCACAAAATGGGCTCAGGAATATTTCCAGAGAACATTATCTGTGAACACAATTCACCGTGCCATCCGCCATCGCCAGCTAAAACTCTATAGTTCAAAGAAGAAGCCGTATCTAAACATGATCCAGAAGCGCAGACGTCTTCTCTGGGCCAAGGCTCATTTAAAATGGACTGTGGCAAAGTGGAAAACTGTTCTGTGGTCAGACGAATCAAAATTTGAAGTTCTTTATGGAAATCAGGGACGCCGTGTCTTTCGGACTAAAGAGGAGAAGGACGACCCAAGTTGTTATCAGCGCTCAGTTCAGAAGCCTGCATCTCTGATGGTATGGGGTTGCATCAGTGTGTGTGGCATGGGCAGCTTACACATCTGGAAAGACACCATCAATGCTGAAAGGTATATCCAGGTTCTAGAGCAACATATGCTCCCATCCAGACGACGTCTCTTTCAGGGAAGACCTTGCATTTTCCAACATGACAATGCCAAACCACATACTGCATCAATTACAGCATCATGGCTGCATAGAAGAAGGGTCCGGGTACTGAACTGGCCAGCCTGCAGTCCAGATCTTTCGCCCATAGAAAACATTTGGCGCGTCATAAAATGGAAGATATGACAAAAAATACCTGACAGTTGAGCAACTAGAATCCTACATTAGACAAGAATGGGTTAACATTCCTATCCCTAAACTTGAGCAACTTGTTTCCTCAGTCCCCAGACGTTTACAGACTGTTGTAAAGAGAAAAGGGGATGTCTCACAGTGGTAAACATGGCCTTGTCCCAACTTTTTTGAGATGTGTTGTTGTCATGAAATTTAAAATCACCTAATTTTTCTCTTTAAATGATACATTTTCTCAGTTTAAACATTTGATATGTCATCTATGGTCTATTCTGAATAAAATATGGAATTTTGAAACTTCCACGTCATTGCATTCCGTTTTTATTTACAATTTCTACTTTGTCCCAACTTTTTTGGAATCGGGGTTGTACAATGTGCCATTTCTGTTGAAAGCAAAAGGATTTTAGGTCAGTAAAAGTTTGGAACACAATCGTACTTTATTATCTAATTTGTAATTATTATCACAGAAGCATTTGTAGTATTTAGATCATTTAGACTCAGTTGTAAACATCCATCTCTCCATTATCCATAACAATGTTATGGGTTAGGTGCCTTGCTCAAGGGCACTTCAGGCCATGGCTGCCCCATGTTAACCTAACTGCATGTCTTTGGACTGTCGGGGAAACCGGAGCACCTGGAGGAAACCCATGCAGACACGGGGAGAGCATGCAAACTCCACACAGAAAGGCCCCCGTCGGCCACTGGGCTCGAACCCAGAATCTTCTTGTTGTGAGGCAACAGTGCTAACCACTACACCACCATGCTGCCCCAAGTGTAGACATATACTTTACAAAATCTAATGTTTCCAAAAGGTTGCATGCTGCAACAACTCCTTATTTGGCAGCTCACAGTTTATGTTAAGTATATCCTTAATAATAAATGCTGTCTGTCCAAACTTTCAAGTGAGCTCGTTAGTAGTTTTAATAGTTTTAGTGACTGAGCTGTAAGAGACTGTGTGGTGATAAATCACTGTATATGGTACAGAACTGCAACACCATAGCCAATAGCCCATGGTCTCCGCTTACACACATACACACACACAAAAGGTCAGGCCAGTCAGTGGAACAGGTGCTGGCTCTTCGGCTTGAGGATGATTATCTTAACAAGCATTCTCAATTAGATACACTCTCTGCATACAGCAGCATATAGAACAGCTTGCAGGCTTTACCGGCATCTGCTGATTGAGAAAGCCCAGCCACTGCTCACAACGGCCAGACCTCTAATAGAAACCAGTTTCTCTTCCAACCCCCCCCCCCCCCCCCCACACACACACACACACACACACACTTTGTCTATCTGAGCTCTAAACTCCAGTGAATAGACTAATCCAAAGGAAAGAGTTCAAACAGCGCTGTCAGTAGTAATCAGTTAAAGAAGGTTAGGTAGTGTTTGGTTAAAACGGGATTAAGTATGTTAGGCAAAGCCTCTGGTTTAATACAAGGATTGAAACGCTTCTCTACGTATATTATATAGTTTCCAGAGCAAGCTAATTTTCAACACACGGTACAAAGCTCAGCAATTTCACAGGGTTTTTTTATTTGTTTTTTTTTTCCTTCAAACTGATAAACTTTATTTTTTTTGTAAATATTAACCTATTCTGAATTTGATGTATGCAACATGTTTCAAAAAAGTTGGGACAGCGGCTTGTTTACCACTGTGTTAAATCATCTTTTTGTTTAAAAACACTTAAGCGTTTGGGAACCGAGGGCAACAATTGTTGACATTTTGAACGTGAAATGCTTTCCCATTCTTGCTTGTTCAACAATCTGGGGTCTTCATTGTCGTATTTTGCACTTCATAATGCGCAACGCATTTTCAATGGGAGGCAGGCAGACCAGTTTAGCACACTGTTGTAAGAGTTGCAGAATGTGGCTTAGCATTGTTTTGCTGGAATAAGTGGGGCATCCTGAAAAAGACATCATCTGGATGGCAACATTTTGCTCCAAAACCTGGACAGTCCTTTCAACATTAATGGTGCCTTCACAGATGTGCATGTTACTCATGCCATGTGCACTAACACACCCCCATACCATCACAGATGCTGGCTTTTTAATTTTCTGCTGGTAACAATCTGGATGGTCCTTTTCCTCTTCAGCCCAGAGGACACAATATCCATGATTTCCAAAAACAATTTGAAATGTGAACTCATCAGACAACAGTACCCTTTTCCATTTTGCATAAGTCCATCTCAGATAGGTTCGGGCCCAGAAAATTCAGGGGCATTTCTGGATGTTGTTGATATCTGGCTTTCAGTTTGCATTTGTAGATGCAGCAACAAACTGTGTTTACCGTCAGCAGTTTTCCAAAGTGTTCCCGAACCCATGTAGTAATATCCTTTCTACAATCATGTCAGTTTTTAATGCAGTGTTGCCTGAGGGATGGAAGGTTACAGGCGTTCAATGTTGCTTTTCAGCTTTACCCCTTATCTACAGAGATTTCTCTGGATTCTCTGAATCTTTTGAGGATGATATGGGTTATCACTGGTGAAATCTGTAAATTTCTTGCAATTGTACTTTGAGAAAAATTTTTGTTTTTTTTCTCAAACTAAAACTGTTGGACCATGCAGTTTTCACAAAGTGGTGAACCTCGGTCCATCCTTGCTTGTGAATGACTGAGCCTTTCGAGGATGACCCTTTTAACTCTTACTAATTAAAGTGTTTTCCTGTGGACTGTTCCAGACATGTGTCCAGATAGGAGCATAACACAACTTTCCCAGTATTTATTGCCTGTGTCCCAACATTTTTTGCAACATGTTGCAATCATGAAATTCAGAATAAGTGTATATTTACAAAAAACAATAATGTTTACCAGTTTGAACATTAAATATCTTGTTTTGTATTATATTCAATTGCATATAGGTTAAAAAGGATTTGCAAATCATTACAGTCTGTTTTTATTTACATTTTATACAGCGTCCCAACTTTTTTGGAATTTGTTAACAAAGAAATAAATGCCCCCAAACAAACATAACTTACAGTGTATCCTCTTTGTATCTGTATTTACATTCATTTAAAACACATTGTTCAGTCTAAATAATCAGTGCATTTATATTCGGTTATATTCTTACTGCACACACATCACATGCACACATTACTATAGCAACCTTTTAACAGGGTTGTACTTCCATTGATACTGTAGATAGTAAATATTAGAGCAAGTCTAAGTGGATTAAAGAGCCCTAGGAGACTAAGCCATTAGGAATTTTTTATACTTGTGTTCTTTTGACTGTTTATTAATATTTGTTCCTCACAGCTGTGTTCTTTGACTCTCCTTCTGTGTTCTTTGCCTGTTCTTTAGACTTCTAGATTTATCATTTTTAATAACTTCAGTAGGTGAAGATAAATATTATGAGAGTTCCCCAAGGTCAGTTCAAACTCTTTTTGCAAGTTGTAGTGCAAAGCTGATATTTAGTATTACATGGTTCTGGAGCTGATTGTTGCTCAGCTGAACATGGACAGTGAGTAAGTGAGATGAATGTGTAGGAGGTAAAAGAAGGCGTGGGTCGGGTCAAGTCAAATAAAATTTTCTTAGTCCTTCAATGTACGTGAATGTGGTGGGAAAACACTGCAGCAAGTCAGTGGGGTTTCATGAAGAATGGGGCCATTCTGCTAGTTACACAGCTCTCCTGGCAAACTGTTTTATCCCACGCTATTTCAGCTGGAACTAACTGACTTGCTTTCTCTTTTTGGTTTTGTGCTTTTCCTTTCATCTGAGGCACTTTATTGAACTCGGAGCTCTGACCAACTGAAAATATATTTGCAGTACATGACTTGCCAGTAGAAACATTTGATCTGCTGCAAGAATCACCAAATACTGCAAGTTTTCATCTTCAGTATGTCAGTGCTTCTGCAAACAAATGGGAAGGTTTGAAAATGGAGAAAAGTGTATTATTTTTATGATGCAAGAAATTTAAGAGGGACTTTTGTCATGAAAAGTCTCAGAAGTCTACAAGTGCCAAGTTTCAGAATAAGAAGCTCAGCCCACAGTAATGTGTTATTGCTGGGTTTCAGTCACGTGACTTTTCTTAGTGGTTTTACCTTAAGTGAAATACCTGGTGGTCTAAATGGCTGCCGTAGTGCAAACAACTAACGATAACTTATGCTTGTATGCTCGTAATCTAGAAGCCACTACTTGCTTTAGATATATTCAGGAGATTGCTATGTGCAATGGAATAGACCCCTACAGCCTGGGCAAGGAGGATTTGTCATACAATCTCAAAAACTACCCTTCAGTCGAGTTCCCCAACATCTTGAACTATCTGGTGTTGCAGACATCCTTCTACACCGCAAAACAAATGAAAGTGTGGAAGAGTATGGAGGCTTACTACTTTTTTGTATGTGGCTGGGTAAAGGACCTCGGTATCAAGTCGCTGCTGAATGAATCCTGTATTGTTTTTGCAGTATGTTTCTCATTTAAGCTTTCCGTTCACGTATTTACAACAAAACGCTGCAAGTTGAAGTGTAAACAAACAACAGTTCACTTGATTCTCACTTGTGTTGGCTCTTATCTCTCAGGTAAATCATTCACAAAGATCATCAGAAACCCCTTTAAAGACCTGGATCTTAGTTAAACAAGACGGAGAAGTGATCACGGCACATTGTAACTGTATGGCTGGGTAAGAATTTTGTCATGACCTTCATGCATATGGACTTTGTGAGGAGTAAACAGAGAAACAGCTGGGGACTTTAGCGCTTTGTGACTAAAAAAAAAGTATCGTAAAATAACACACAGCAAGAAAAGTACTTGGAAAACACTAATGACATAGCTGAGAGGGATATACAAACCTTTCACAAAGTGATCACTGCAAACTTGAGCATGCTTCAACTCAGCTCCCTTCAATTTCACTGAGAGGTTCAAAAGCCACCTTTCTCAACGTCTTTTTGTGAAATCCTCTGTTTGTTCACCCTTTTTTATTAGTTCACGGGGAACCCTGAAGAAACTTTTCAGTTTCATGGTTTGATCAATTTGAACAACCTAAAACAATGCAAGTGTAAGGCATTTTTCATGCGAGCAATACATCTTCCTCGTACAAACACTGAGACCACCAGCTAAAGTTTTGAATAACTAATGTGACGTCACGTGAAACCCAGCAATTGTTTGGCCACAAGCTCCAAGAACCAGGTTACAATTTGATCCCCACTTCTGTGTGTATGCACTGCCAGTCACCAGATTTCAATTAAAAAAAAAAAAAGCCCACAGTGACGATTGCAAGATACTCACTGGATTGGAAGAAGATCACAGCATCCCATTTTCAGAAGAGTTTTATTTGAAACATTTAGCGGGAAGTCAGTGTATTTGGCTGTTTGCAGTGTCAGTCAAATGGCCTGTGAAAATAGGCTTTAAAATAAAGTACCAGTGTCTGAAAGCTAGATGTATCTCTTGCAAGATTAAGCAGTGCTGTAGCTTGGAAACCTGATCCATTGTGTTCCTTTTTTTGTTTTCTTCCTTAGAATTGCTCTTTGTTAAAAGTGTTGGAGTTTTCTCTCTCTCCCCGCAGCTCCAGACAGGTAACAGATTTTAAAGGGGGAAAAAAAACCCATAGTGTTTTAGTGTCTAATTCTTAGGTCATCATGAGCCACCAGAACAGCTTCAGTGTGATTGGCATGGATTCTGCAAATCCCTGGAACTGTACTAGAGGAATAAACACTATTGAATATCCAAAAGATATTCAGTTTTTGTTTTGATGCTGGTGGTGGAGAGTGCTATCTAATACATTAGCTGTTCAGATGGGTTGAGTCTGGGGTTGCATTACATCCTAACTATGAAATCTTATCATGAGTTGCTTTCAGGTGCGCGGGAACACATTTTAGGTCAGGGGTGCTGCATATTAAGTAGCCTAGTTTAATGGGGTCATGGGTTTATATATATATATATATATATATATATATATATATATATATATATATATATATATATAAAAATGCACTTTAAGAGTGATACCTTGACATTGCTGCAGCGCGGTACCCGACGGTCCATAATCTACATGTAATGCATGTAAGCAGAACCAACCTGTGATTTTGGCCGATATGTCTGAAGAAGCTCCATTCCTGTGGCACATTAACTGAATATTTTCCATCATTAACAGATTGTTTTAACTACATGGGAATAGAAAGCTATAAAGACTAAGTATTATTTTAACATATCCTGAAGCATTGGTGCCAGAACCAGTTTTAAAGTGATATAAGAATAAGTGGGGGTTCGGGGGTTTCTCCCCCGAAAAAATTTTTAATGTTGTAGAGGCTAGATAGCGGGTTTTGCGCAATTTTAGACAGAAAGAGAACGGTCTTACTATGCTACCAGAAAACATGTTCTCATATCAGTTAGGCTGTGAAAACCATGCAGGCGAAATTAGTAATGATTTAAAATGTTTCATCCCTGCTCAGTAGGGGTGCGCAGCACCCTCAATACTCCAGTAGAGGGCGCTGCAGCACCCTCAGCACCCCACTTCGCGCCCTTGGTTGCTTTCGGACCCCAACAGTTGTAGGGACTTGTTGAGAGGAACGACTCACTAGGGAGCTCTCCTGAGAACTATATACTTTCAAGGGCTATTTATTTATTTATTTTTGCATTTGCACCACTAGTAGGCTGCTGAAGTGACATAAGCAGGCTTGTTAGCATGACCAAAGAATGCTCAAGAAAAATTAAATATTTTGCTTAAATGCATCAAAATTGAGCTGTATTTGCTCTGTCGCAAATATGTTCAATAAAGACTGGACTTCATTGGTCAATTTTTCCATGTTTTTTTTTCTTCTCCACACTAACATTTAAGAGCTGTTATTTACACAGCTAATATTTTACATGGATTGGCTTGTGTTAAACCAGTCAACATACACATACAGTGGGGCAAAAAAGTATTTAGTCAGTCACCAATTGTGCAAGTTCTCCCACTTAAAAAGATGAGCGAGGCCTGTAATTTTCATCATAGGTACACTTCAACTATGAGCGACAAAATGAGAAAAAAAAATCCAGAAAATCACATTTGCCTGATTTTTAAAGAATTTATTTGCTAATTATGGTGGAAAATAAGTATTTGGTCAATAACAAAAGTTCATCTCAATACTTTGTTATATACCCTTTGTTGGCAATGACATAGGTCAAACGTTTTCTGTAAGTCTTCACAAGGCTTTCACACACTGTTGCTGGTATTTTGACCCATTCCTCCATGCAGATCTCCTCTAGAGCATTGATGTTTTGGGGCTGTCGCTGGGCAACACGGACGTTCAACTCCCTCCAAAGATTTTCTATGGGGTTGAGATCTGGAGACTGGCTAGGCCACTCCAGGACCTTGAAATGCTTCTTACGAAGCCACTCCTTCGTTGCCCGGGCGGTGTGTTTGGGATCATTGTCATGCTGAAAGACACAGCCACATTTCATCTTCAATGCCCTTGCTGATGGAAGGTTTTCACTCAAAATCTTACGATACATGGCCCCATTCATTCTTTCCTTTACATGGATCAGTCATCCTGGTCCCTTTGCAGAAAAACAGCCCCAAAGCATGATGTTTCCACCCCCATGCTTCACAGTAGGTATGGTGTTCTTTGGATGCAACTCAGCATTCTTTCTCCTCCAAACACGACAAGTTGAGTGTTTACTAAAAAGTTCTATTTTGGTTTCATCTGACCATATGACATTCTCCCAATCCTCTTCTGGATCATCCAAATGCTCTCTAGCAAACTTCAGACGGGCCTGGACATGTACTGGCTTAAGCAGGGGGACATGTCTGGCACTGCAGGATTTGAGTCCCTGGCGGCGTAGTGTGTTACTGATGGTAGCCTTTGTTACTTTGGTCCCAGCTCTCTGCAGGTCATTCACTAGGTCCCCCTGTGTGGTTCTGGGATTTCTGCTCACCGTTCTTGTGATCATTTTGACCCCATGGGGTGAGATCTTGCGTGGAGCCCCAGATCGAGGGAGATTATCAGTGGTCTTGTATGTCTTCCATTTTCTAATAATTGCTCCCACAGTTGATTTCTTCACACCAAGCTGCTTACCTATTGCAGATTCAGTCTTCCCAGCCTGGTGCAGGTCTACAATTTTGTTTCTGGTGTCCTTTGACAGCTCTTTGATCTTGGCCATAGTGGAGTTTGGAGTGTGACTGTTTGAGGTTGTGGACAGGTGTCTTTTATACTGATAACGAGTTCAAACAGGTGCCATTAATACAGGTAATGAGTGGAGGACAGAGGAGCCTCTTAAAGAAGAAGTTACAGGTCTGTGAGAGCCAGAAATCTTGCTTGTTTGTAGGTGACCAAATACTTATTTTACCGAGGAATTTACCAATTAATTCATTAAAAATCGTACAATGTGATTTCCTGGATTCTTTCCCCCCATTTTGTCTCTCATAGTTGAGGTATACCTATGATGAAAATTACAGGCCTCTCTCATCTTTTTAAGTGGGAGAACTTGCACAATTGGTGGCTGACTAAATACTTTTTTGCCCCACTGTATATATGTGGACCAATCACTGTGCACTTACATCACTCATGGTTTCTCTTGTGCTGGGAGAATACCTACCTTGAAGTAGGAGCTAAAATAGTTCCTCAAAACAGTGTTTTATGAACTATGATTGTTTTCCGTTCCTGCACTTAGATAAGGGGAACTTCCTTCGACAGTTCTACGAACTATGAAAATGTTTCTCTGGTCCAAAAGCGCCTATATTTCTGGAATAATGGTGGCAACTATAGTTTGAAACTAATGTCGGACCATAACTGTTACACATTAACATTTCATATGTTTCATCCTAACTTGTATTAAGAGGATTATGGAAGCATCATAACTTGTCTTTGCAATGGGTGGTTATTTCTTCTTTAATATCCTTCTCTGTGTAGCTGCCTATGGACTGTTTACTGACAGTCTGATCACATTCTCCATTGGCATCCACAGTCACCTAAAGGGCAGGGTTTTTTTTCCCCTTACATCTCGTAGTAATGGACCAGCATTGTGGTTACTGATTGTGTGCTTTTGGCCACAAAATTTCAATCTTTTTACTGTCTTTCCCATAGATTTTATTGCAGATGTCACTTTAGTCATGAAGCACTAGCCAGTTTAACTGCCTTTGTGACTAAAACTTTTGCAATCCATACCCCTCTCTGGAACATGTCATGCTTTTCTACTCACTGCTTCTGAGATTTCTTTAATTTATCGTCTGTCTGTATCTTGCAATTTTTCTGGTCAATTGTTGTATGCGCAGTATGCATGTACATGCAAATACACTGCCTGGCCATTTGGATTTCAATAAACAAATAATTCAGAGCCTTTGATTGGATAATTACTGCATGTGTTTCAGTTGGCAACAATTCTTTTAACCCTAATTGATGCAGTGAGTAGCTTCTCAATTCTTAAACAACCCTGTTGGAGGACGCATCCCGTGGTCGTGGAAAAGATGTTACTGTACTGCAGAAGGGTCAAATTATTGGCCTGCATCAACCAAAGAACACAACTAAGGAGAATGCTGAAATGACTGGAATTGGGTTAAGAACTGTCCAATGGATTATTAAAACCTGGAAGCATAGTGGTGAACTGTCAACTTCGGAAGAAATGTGGTCAGAAAAAATTCTTGACTGACCATGATCAGAGATCATTTAAAAGCTTGAAGGTGAACCATTAAAAAAAAAAAAGACATTAACTGACATTTTGACAGGAGTCACTATGTTTAATAGTAAAAGTAAGAGCATTTCTGCACACACAATAAGACGAGAACTCTCAGAATTGGGACTAAACAGCTGTGTGACCATAAGAAAGCCACTTGTTAGTGAGACTAATTGGAAGAAAAGGCTTTAATTTACTAGGGAGCATAAAGATTGGACTGGAGCAATGGGAAAAGGTCATGTGGTCTGATGAGTCCAGATTTACCCTATTCCTGAGTGATGGGTGCATCAGGGTAAACAGGGAAGCGATGCATCTGTCATGCATAATGGTCACAGAGCAAGTCTTTGGAGGCAGTGTTTTGATCTGGGGTTGCTTCAAGTGGTCAGATCTAGTTTCAGAAATGTTATGTGGCAATAATATGAAGTCAGCTGATGACCTGAATGTACTGAATGACCAGATTATCGCATCAATGGATTTTTTTCTGCCCTTGTGACATGGGCATATTCCAGGATGACAGTGCCGGGATGAACATCAGGCTCAAATTGTGAAAGAGCGGTTCAGGGATCATGAGGAATAATTTTCACACATGAATTGACAAAGTCCTGACCTTAACCCCATTGAAAGTCTTTCCAACGTGCTGGAGAAGACTTTATGGAGTAATTTGACACTCATCATTAAGACAATATCTCTGTGAAAAATTAATGCAACTCTGGATGGAAATAAATCTTGTGATGTTACATACGGTTGTTGAAACAATGCCATGGTGAATGTATACCGTAATTAAAGTTAAAGGTGATCCAATTCAGAGGGTTTTTGTTTTTTTGGCCAGACAGTGTGTACATAAGTATTTTCAGATATTTAGGCTGTGTAGTCAATCAACTTACTGTTCATTCTTTTTACGGCTTCAACACTAGGTGATGGAGGCATTGTGTTTTTGCATTGTGTGTACATCCATTTGTCTGTCCAAACTTATTATCTCAAGAATGACTGGTTGAGTATTTGTAGGATAGCTCATGGACTGATTACATTTTGGAGTAGATTCAAAGAAGGTCAAGGTCAGTAGCGTTCTTACTGTTTGAAGTACATTTTAAGGGTATTTCATTCTTTCAAATTAGTAGCAAGAAGGGCTTGACTTGTTGGCGGCAGAGTCATCCCTGTCACCACCCTTGGCATCGTTCTACTTGTTTCTTAATGAAAGTTCTTCAAATGGGCAGAGAAGTCTCATTATAGGAATTCCTTTCTCTGAATACAGAGCACTGTCTTTGATACTGTTCTCTGAACACAACATACTGTACAGTACATCCATTCCTTGTTCACTGGCAGCCTCTCCACATATCCAAAACTATTCTGTAACAAACCAAGGTGATTTGCACATCATCTGGTAAATCATTCCATGTCTTCTAAGCTTCAGGCTAGTGGAAATGGAGCTGACGGAAAACTGCTTTCCTGCCAAGTGTCAATATATGATCTGTGACATTTGGTGGTTGATAAGTTGCTGAGCAGACCTCTTCCTCATAAGGAGAGGGCATTCTTTTCACAGGCCTCGGAGGAACTGCATAGATAATGCTTTCTGCTCAGAGTAAGATCTGTCTCTGAACACTGTCACTGCCAGAACTCACCTGTTTCCTGCTGTGGAGATCTCTAACCCTGAACCACATTCCTGGGAGTCAACCCTGCCTTATGGGAATTGAACAACTAATTAAGGGAACAGCTACTGTTTACCTGATTGTCCCATGTATTCTTCAAAAAAATAATTTGTGATTTGACACATGTCAAAACCATTGCATTGCCACCAATTAGTATGAGATAAATGCATTTATAGGGAATGCAGGGGTGATGTCATACTGGTTTCCAGACAGCAGATGTTTGTACTTAATGCTTACAAGACCTTAAATTAAAAAAGAACAAAGAAATATAAAAGATATTTTACCAGGCCAAACTGAAATGGAATTAACTTTGTAAGGTATCAGTCAAGTGTTATCCATGAAACAAATAATAATTGTTGTATTCATCCAATGTCCATTTCAACCCAAAATTCAATGCAGAAATATAGCTGCAAGCAGCAATGCGGGGCCAAGCAGTGTGACCCAGCCTAAGTTGCCATGGCAACAGAAAGAACTGACCAGGCAGACGGTTAGTCCAAAGTTACTATGTACCAAGTTTGAGAGAAATTGGTCAAAAATTGAGGGAGGAGAAGGATTTTAATAGATTTTCACAAATTTCAAAATGGTGGAAAATATACCTGGTGGAATATGACGCCATAGAGCGTGTTGGATTCATTTTGACGGACGGATTCCAGAGATAGTGGAATTTTGTTTCTACCCAAAGCGCATCATGAGATATGAGCCAAAAATCATTTTTCCTACTTATAGCGCCCCCTAGTGGCCTATTTGGTCCTAATGTTTTGTGCTCCTTTGGGGTGGCGTGGGGCATAAAGCCACCAAGTTTCGTTAAGATACGCCAAAGGACGGCCGAGATATGAGCACACTTCCTGTTTGGCATCTGCACAGCCAATTTTGATTGGCTGCCACGGCCAAACGGTTATGAAATTCTAAAAACCGGGTAAGTTTCTTGTGCAGCTTAGTCCATATTTGCCATGTACCAAGTTTGGGAAAAATTGGTCAAAAATTGAGGGAGGAGAAGCATTTTAATTGATTTTCACAAAATTCAAAATGGCGGAAAATCTACTGGGTGGAATATGACGAGACGGAGCGTTGGATTCGATTTGACCCAAGGATTCCAGCGATACTAAGATTTTGACGATCAGACCTACGGTTCAAAAGTAACAAGCAGAAATGTACCTGCGACTTTGACCCGTTGGTGGAGCTAGAGAGTTTGATGTGGTGAGTTGAAATTTGCTGATAAGAACCTTGAGGCAGCCTAGAATCAGTGTGCCAAATTTGAATACCTGTCGTCAGACGGTTCTATGGGTTGCCATAGAATTTCATTGATTTTAACAAAATTCAAAATGGCGGAAAATCCTCAAGTCAGAATATGACGACATAGGGTGCGATCGATTCGTCTTGACCCAAGGATTCCAGAGGCAGTGGAATTTTGTTTCTACCCAAAAGCAATCATGAGATATGAGCCAAAAGTCATTTTTCCTAGTTATAGTGCCCCCTAGCAGCCAATTTGTTCCAATTTTTTTGAGGGCCTTTTTGGAGGGGTGGGGCATAATGCCACCAAGTTTCGTTAAGATATGCCAAAGGCCGACAGAGATATGAGCACACTTCCTGTTTGGCGTCTGCGCTACCAAATTTGATTGGCTGCCACGGCCAAACGCTTACGAAATTCTAAAAACCGGGTAAGTTTCTTGTGCAGCTTAGTCCAAAGTTGCCATCTACCAAGTTTGGGAGAAATTGGTCAAAAAATGAGGGAGGAGAAGCATTTTAATTGATTTTCACAAAATTCAAAATGGCGGGAAAACTATCCGGGCGGAAAATGACGTCATGGGGTCCGTTGGATTCGTCTTGGCCCAAGGATTCCAGGGATACCAAGTTTTTTGAAAATCGGACCAACGGTTCAAAAGTTACAAGCAGAAATGTACCTGCAACTTTGACCTACTGGTGGCGCTAGAGGGTTGGGGGTGGGGACCTAGAATTTGTTGTGGAGAATCATGAGACTGTCCAGAATGTGTGTGCCAAATTTGAGCATTTTCCTATGTACGGTTCTATGGGCTGCCATAGACATCCCTAAGGAGAAAGTTGAATTGTCTATAATAATAATAATAAGAAAACCTACAAACACATTAGGGGCCTTCGCCAGCTTCGCTGCTTGGCCCCTAATTAGGTAGGTTGTTACTACAGGTCCTACTCTAGCACACAGCTGTTATTCCTTCCTTAGGTAACTGGCAAATTTCTCAGCTCGTGTCTTTCTACAACTGTTTATCAAAAAGAAACCCAGATTTTTTTCCTTTTTGTTTAATTTTACTAATGCACTTTATGTGGGATTGGCATAAACCTACTCGCATGGTTTTGTTTTCAGATTAACCTGCATTGCACTGTCTTTTACGTAATTACCCCTGAGTATATCGAGCACAGATCTAAGATACCTGACCTTGTAGGACTGTAGTTGGTGGATTATCACTATTCGTGTTTAGAGATGGATCAAGAAGTAAATTGATTCATCTGCTCCTTTTCTGTAGTTTCAGTAGTAAACCAGCATTTTGAGCTTTAAAAAAAGATTTTATGTGGGTTTTTTTTCTTTCATTAGCAAATAGTATAGTTTTCATTGTAGGACAAAGCCACTTCAATAGGAATGCCTGTATACCTACTCATTCACACAATTATCTGACTTTGAACGTGGCATTGTTGTTGGTGCCGAATGGACTGCTTTGAGTATTTCAGAAATTGCTGATAATTTTCATGCACAGCCCTCTTTAAACCCAATCAGTAAACTATGTGTGGGTGCCAGTTGAGAGTTGTGTGGGCAGAAACATCTTGTTGTTGAGAGAATGGCCAGACTAGTTCGAGCTGACAGAAAGGCTATGGTAACTTAACCATGCTTTACACCTGTAATGAACCTTGAGCTAGATATGCTGCAATAGCAGAGGACCTCACTGGGTTCCAGGAGGCCATAGTGGGCAGCAGGAAGATTACCAAAAGCATCATCTGATATTTTTCAAATCTTGAAATGTCCAGTTTTGGTGAGCCTGTGCCCACTGTAGTGTTAGATCCCTTTTCTTGTGTAAGGTCTTCTTTTGCTCTCAGAACAGCCTTGTTTCTTTTTGGCATGTATTCCACAAGGTGTTGGAAACATTCCTTTGTGATTATGGCTCATGTTGACCAGATTTCATTGCATAATTATTGCAGATTTGTCTCTCCCATTCTGCTACATGCCAGAGGTGCTCTGTTGGAGTTGGACTGGAGATGGCATTGAAGAAACCTTCAATGCCATCTCCAGTCCAACTCCAACATGTGAACCTAACACGGATGCCCTCTAGTCAGCTCTCTCGAGAGCTGTATCAGGCATGTCCCTCTGAACGGAGACCTTGGGCCCTGTTAGAGAGATAATATCTCACAGTTGGCTTGGGAATGCCTGGAGATCTCCCAGGAGAAGCTGGGTTCTGTGGCTGGGGATAGAGAAGTCTAAACTGACCGACCTCAGGAGAATTAATACATATGGAAATGAATTAATGAATGTTACAGGTGGATTCTCTCATTAAATTGCATGCTAAAAATTAGATTAGTAAGAGATGACATGGCAACAACACTGTCCTGCTCAAACATATTAATGCATAGCCATCTGGAGTGGAAATTATCTGTACACCAGAGACATACCAAAAAAAAAATCCCATTCTCTGGTTATGGACACGAGAGTCCACTTTGGCAAGGGGATGCACATGATTCAGTGTTCGAATTAAATTACAGACATCAAAACCAAGTTGGCAAACCTTATCCTTCCTGTTCTTAAGAAAAAAAGCCTGCTGGATTAAGTGGAATATGCTTCCATTAGTATGAGGTGAAAGGAAAAAAGCCTCAAAAGATTCTGATGTGGATGATGATTTTACAAGGACATTTAAATGTCAGGATTGGATATGATGGTGGCATTTGCTGAGAGTCAGATCTTTTTACTGTGAATCAAAGTTTTCTATGAGCCAATCCAATAATCCTATTTAAAGCCTTTAATAAGGATAATTAGCCATACTGATGCCTCTAGCTTCGTAATTGGGACAAGTCAAAACGACAGGCTATGCAGCTTGTGAACGTGCTATGTCAAACTGCTTTTTATCTCACAGCCTCATAAGAAAAATGAAATAAATCAAGACAGATAACAGTGAGGAACATCTTATGGATGCCCCCTTCTAGTAAAAGCTTTTATGTGACAGCACTCTAGCAGTGTGAATGTTGCATGCCTGAGGCCTTTGATGTCTACTATTTTCACTTGCCATTTATCATCGCATTTTACCGTTTCATCGTTAACACTGAGCTTGGCTGTTATTTAGTGTGTGGGATCACATTCCTTTCTGAGGAGGAAGCTAGTCAGACTCAAATATGGAGTGCTTCACTGATTTATGCAAAAACATATGGTGAGAGGGAAAGACAGAGAGATATAATAAAAGGAAATATGTGTGTACTGGGCTGTGGTTTGATGTAAGTTTGGCGTGAAACTGTTACAGCTGAAAGGCAGAGAGAGAGGATTGAGGGGGAGATGGGATCATCTGGAATCTATGAACTGTGGCTTATTAAAGACTGTGACCATCTAATCCAGTTTATGAAGTAAAACTTGCTCACAAATCTATCGTGATATTGCCAGTGTTGCATTTGTTAGTATTATTGAGTTCTGCTTGGTAGCATTTTGAATTTCAATACATACTTAATAAACATGAAAATCATACATTATGGAAAGCTAAAGTACTCAACCTGATAACATCAAAGTTTCTCACATTAGTTTCTCTTGCATTTGTCTATATATGAAATCCATGGATTTTAAAAGTAAGCCCAATTTTTTTGAAAACAAGCTTTGTTTTGCAGACATCATTGAATGACTGACAAATTGCTTGATCTTAATGTCACAGCAGTTAGACTCTTCTTTTATTACCTTAGTAAAAACAGCTGTACATGCAAGATAAGTTGTGTATGATGAAACAAGGAACACTTAATATAATTTAATATAATTCTGTGTGAAGGTTTTCAGTCATTTCAGCAGTTGTTCTAATCTTGATGATGTTTTACCACCCAAATGGGGAGTTATGGATTTGATTTGTGTCAGGGTTCAGGCACTTATGGATATATGTGCAGGGGAGAGTGGGAGAAGCAAACTGGAAATGAAGCCAAATCACGGGACGAGAATCGTAGTTAAAGAACAGGCAAGGATTAGTCGATCAGCAAACAGAAACAGGACTAGAAAACGAAGTAGTGAAAATGAGAACAAGGGTCGAAATAACTAGAGAGCAGGCAGAAGGTAAACGACTTGGTACTACAGGAGTAAACACTTAAATGATACTTCTCAACTAAGGAGTGTGTGAGAGAGGCTTAAGTGGCAGGACTGATGATTAGTGAACAAGACACAGGTGTATAGTAGAGTGGGGTAATACGCCCCCGTGGGGTAATACGCCCCCGGCCTGTTTTACCCAAAATAACCACCAGATGGCGCAAAGTTACATTTCTATTGTTGCTATGGACTGGCTTGACAACGGGGATATACAAATATCCACTGTGGATCGCATATCAGCAACACAGCGGAGAGAAATCAAATTTCATGGTAAGTGATATAATTTTCAGATATCAGTAAAACTGTATTTAGATAGCTGCTATTTCGTCAGATATCACAGCTGTGTATGTGGTATGAGTAGACAAGTCAGTACGTTAAAAAAATACATTAGGTATAAAAAGTTGAATCACATTTTGAAAGTAAGACCCTTTTTTGTAAAAGTGTAGTCTGTGGGGTAAAACGCCCCCTTAATGGCGGGGTAAATGGCCCCCAGGGGGCATCATTTCCTTTTATCATAATTACTGTATTTCATACATTTCTGAATAGCAGATACATAGTTTTTAATAACATCTCGCTTACCTGGTTGAGTAAAGCAAGTAATTTGAACTTAATATTAAAAATAATTGAAATTTAAAAAAAAATTGAAATTAAAATGCGAAATATAATAAAATAATGCATCTATTCATTAATTCAGGGATATTTTCTTGTTTCTTTCACATTATAGGCTTAAGTAAACACTTTTGCTATCCAAACAGCTTTTTTTGAGTGAAGGGGCCTATTGCCCCACCTCAGGGGGCCTTTTACCCCACTGGGGGGGGGCCCTTGGCACAATGTTTGTTTTTGTTAAAAAAAAAAAAATTAAGTATTAACTTTAGGCAAACTTTAGGTGGCATTATTGTTCATGTCACTGTTGTCAAAAACTATGATTAAAACTAAACACATGGTTCATTTCAACTTGGAGAAAAACTGAATTTTCCTTAAGGGGGGCTTTTTCCCCCACTCTACTCTAATTAATAAGCAGGTGATAGAGGATGCTGGTGGTTCTTGGGCGTTGTAGTTTTGAGAAGCCATGTTTGTAGTCTGTTTAGAGCTGTCACTCTCAACGCCATTACTGACAAGTTGTTGATGTCGTTTCATGACTAAATTAAAACAGTTTTGTCTAAACTTGGTGAAAAATTGCAAGCACAGTTCTTATCAACCATACATTGCATTTTCATTACGTATAGAGCCCATTCATGCATTTCTGTAAAATAACATTTTAAATAATAAAGAAATAAGCCATTGAACTTTAAGAAGAAGAGAAGAACAACTTTATTCATCACACGTTTGTGAAATTCCTCTCTGCATTTAACCCATCTGAAGCAGTGAACACACACATGCACACACATGTGAGCAATGAGCGCACACACACATATGCAGAACAGTGGGCAGCCATGCTAACAGCGCCTGGGGAGCAGCTGGGAGTTAGGTGCCTCGCTCAAGGGCACCTCAGCCCAAGGCCGTCCCATATTAACCTAACCTAGAGTAGAAATTATTTCGCTGAATAAAGGCTGTATTATATATGAAGAACCTTAAAGAATAGAATTGTAAAGTAAATAAATGCATGGGTTGGTAGCTTGTAATATTGAGAGCCTGTAAGAAAAGTTTCAGGTATGTTTGACCATTTATAAGAAAGTTGTGAGTGTTTTTGTATCGCTACTCTAATGCCACCAGTAGGCTGCCATGTTGCCTGTTGGAAGGGTGATGCGTGACATCATTTGGGTGCAAGGCTGAGTGTAGCTCTTTAGTACTGAAGGGGCAAAGCGAAAGACCCACTAAGGTGACAATGTTGATTTTTTCACTATACGGTACATCTAAAATAGTGTATTGAGCTGTAACCCTGACTTACGGACAAACCTGAACTCTTTAACTGTAAAGCAAGTCTGAAACTATGCGTTATACTACTTGTTAGCATGCTTAGCATGCTCTTGACTCATTCATGAAAAATGTCATCAAGACGTCACCAGGCTAGCCTACCGTAATTACCATGGTAGACAGTCCAACCCCCGCAGCAACGCAGAAAGAGGGTAAACAAACACTGCTTTACTATACAGGATTCATGTGAATATTACAGCAGGATGTACTTGTACGAAAAAAAGCCAGAAATGTTGCCAGAAATACCCGAGCTGCTGGTATGGTATAGATTTATTTGGTAAAATTCATACATGTAAAAGATACAGTATAAATAGCACCCCGAGGATAACACAAAGTATCAACCTGATAACATCGAAGTTAGTTATGCTTATTTCCAATGTGGTCCTCTTGATGACAGCAGGAAACAAAATATAAGAGACAGTAATAAACTGACAAAATTGTATAAACAATGATGAAAAAGTCATAAACAAAAATATATGCAAACTGTAATTATCACAGAGTACAGCTAGATTACAGAAATGGCACCAAAATGATGAAAAATTAGTTATATACACATCATAAAACTGGATTTGGAATTTACTCCATAAAAACTGTTTCATGTTTCTTAAAATTATCACGTGTTTGACTAGATTGCAGTGATCGAGGTAGGCTAATCCACAAACAAATTCCTGTATCCCTAAAAGAACTCCGAATGGTTTCCGTAAAGTGTGACATACTCGGTGTGACATACAATACACGGCCATACTCAACAAAATGGACCACAGCGCCAGCGACATTTCTTCACCGATTTCCTCGAGTATTTCGGACAATGACACGAATCGCGATGATGATAATAAATAAGCATTACCATATCAATTGGTTACACACAAGTGAACAATATTTATAGAGTTGTTTTAGTTAGTCATTACCAAGGCTTTTTTGACCACACTAAATCAAAGCAAAGACACCCAACAAACATCAAGCTGCTTAGCAATTATTATGTTTATGCCCAAAGGAACTCAAAATAACATATCACGCTTAATAAAAAGTTAGGGAAGCCATAAAAAGTGTTTTCTTACCCTTTGAACTTCTCTTTTGCAGACTACTGACCGTGTTGTCTCATTTGTTTCGTCCGCTTTTTGGCCGAAGATTGTGGGGACCGCATCTGGAAATATCCGGCATTAGAAATACTGGCATTAGAAATATCTTGTACGATATTTCTAATGCTGGTGCTTCCAAGTTGTTTGAGTGAAACAGTTTTCTTCAAAATGTTCCGAGCACACGAGCTGCGAATGTGCTGTTTTTGCACCCGAAGGACCATTCCAGTCAGCCCGTGAGAGGTCTGTCCCTGTGTGGCAAATGGAATTTATCCATTACCTTCTTACCTTTTTGTACTTTGGGAATTGATGCAGACGAGTTTTCTCACTTCTGCCATTGCTGCATCCTCAAGTAATGTTGACATGAATCCTGTAGAGTAAAGCAGTGTTTGTTTACCCTCTTTCTGCATTGCCGCGGGGGTTGGACTGTCTCCCATGGTAATTATGGTAGGCTAGCCTGCTGACGTCTTGACGAGGAAGTTTTTCATGAATGAGTTGAGAGCATGCTAAGCATGCGGACAAGTAGTATAAAGCATAGTTTCAGCCTCGTTTTACAGGTAAGGAGTTCAAGTTTGTCCATAAGTCAGGGTTGCAGCTCATTAATACACTATTTTAGATGTATAGTGAAAAAATCGACATTGTCACCTTAGTGGACCTTTCGCTTTGCCCCTTCAGTACTAAAGAGCTACACTCAGCCTTGCACCCAAATGACGTCACGCATCACCCTTCCAACAGGTAACATGGCAGCCTACTGGTGGCATTAAAGCAGTGATACAAAAACATGCACAACTTTCTCATAAATGGTCAAACGTGCCTGAAACTTTTCTTATCTCAATATTACAAGCTACCAACACATGCATTTATTTACTTTACATTTTCTATCCATTTAAAGCTTTATTGTACAGTATACTGTTTCTCACACATTCATATGTAATATTGTAACTGTAGATAATCTCTAACCAAAGAGAGTTGCAAAGCCATTGATGAAAAAGATTATTCATGAGCTAAAATTTCTAATCTTACTCCCCCTGAGATAATGCAGCTGAATCATTTGTGTTCTGACTTATAACCTGAAGCACTCTCACAGCCCACTCTTATCATTAAATTTGTTGGCCAGTCACAGTGAAACACACCACCATTTTAGCATTGCTCTTTTGAAGTATTTGCAGCCTTTCTGGTCAATGATAAGCCTTAGCATGAAGCTGATCTGGGACATATTTAATCTGTTCACTTTGCTGTCTAGATAATAGGATTTTTCTTTTTAATTTCAATAAGAGATGGCATCTCTGTAAGAGGGAAGGGTATAATCTGTACCTTGAAGTGGGATAAAGCATTTATATATTTATTTTCTTTTCCACTTCAGCCCTTTTCCCTCATTTGCAGAGGTGAACAATAACAAAGTACATTTACTTGAGTACTGTACTTAAGTTCACTATGAGTATCTGTACCTTACTTGAGTATTTTTTTTTGAAACTTATGATTTCACTACATTTGAAAGTCAAATATCGTACTTTTCACTCCACTACATTTTTATCAAGGTCCTTGTTACTCGTTACTATGAAGCAGCTTTGAAAGTGGATGGGTTTTTTCTTTTTTTTCTAAAATGTGATTTTTTTTCACAAGTGACACTGAGACAGCCTATCAGTAATCACTAGAGTCACATCATGTCCATAGACTGTATAAAATCAAGTTCAATTATTTCTCAGCAGCATTATTTGAACATGATCAGTTGATGGCAGAATGGAAGGAGGTAGTCCTTCTGGAGAATGCACACACCCATGGCCATACCTAGAACCCATGTTTCAGTTTTATGAAAGGATTAAAGATTTGTTTCGTTTTAAATGTTTGCTTTGTTTGCCAAAAACGAACCACATCACAGCCTACAAAAACTCACCACCAAACCTGCGGAAGCATATTGAGATATATAAACGTTTTATTGTAAGAGAAAGCTTGCAATGAAGTTGTCTGTGCTTTTAGAGCTTTTAGAACGTTGCAATAGCCATGCAGTCTGGTTAGTCAAATGACTTTCTATGGATTTGCCTGCCAAGTTGCCATAGCCTTGTCTACGGCTAACGTTTACACATACTGTAGCTAGTTAACTTGGACACTGTTAGCATGTAAAAACGGAGTTATGCTAACATGAATAATGTTAACTTATCTGAAGTTCTTTCAGAAATAGGTTTTAGCATAATCTTGCCAAATAAACAATGTAGAAATCTTTCTTTTCTAATAGCATTAGCTACCCAATATGATTTCAAGTTTGAAAAGAGTTTGTTAGCATGTCAGGTGGTGCATCACTGACTAGCTAGCTTAACATTAAACCACCATGATGGCACTGCATGTGTTCATTTTGTGAATTCACATTTCTGTCTTTGGTAACATAATTAGGTATTGTAAGCGTTGTGGCAATAATAGAATGATGCGTTGACAGAAAATGTACTTTTAATACTTACAGTAAGTATTTTTAAAAGCAAGTGCTTCAGTACTTTAACTTAAGTAAAAAAATTGACTGTCCAATTTTCACTTGTACTGGAGTAACATTTGACCAGTGATATCTGAACTTTGACTTAAGTAATGAAGTTGGGTATTTTGTCCACCTCTGCTCATTTGGAAGTGGATAAAATCTCATTGCTCTTTCTAGGCACTGGATCAAACAATGTTTCTTTTCCAAAATTTATTTGGGATTCTGCCTATTGGCCTTTGCAGACCACTCAGGCCAGGAGACATTGGTTTTACTGAATTCCTAATGGGTCTGTCTCACCAGTGTCAGAGGAGCTGCTGGGAAACTCATCTTATGCTGTAACTTTTACCTACAAGATGCCTGTTTTTCGTGGGGTACGCCCAAAAATGGATTAAACTCAAGTTTGTGCCAGTGCTCTCTCAACTTTCTGTAGACTGGAGCAGGTTTTCTTCCCGGATTGCCCTGTATTTGCCCATTCCTCAACTCTGAGCATTTTCCCAGGCCCTGCTGATGAAACGCATCCCTGCAACATGATACTACCGCCAACATGCTTCACTATGGGAATGGTATTCTCATGATGATGAGCAGTCTTGGGTTTTGGCCAAACAAAGCACTTTGTGCCAAGGCCAAAAAGTTCAGTTTGGGTCTCACCAGATCAGGGAACATTTTCCACGTTTGCTGAATTTCCAACATGGGATTTCATACACCCCACCACCACCCCTCTCCAGTAATGGCTTTCCATTTAGTCCACCTTTGTGGCATGTCCAGACTATGGTTTTCCTATGAACATTATTAAAAAATAGTAAGAATATAACATAACTGTGTCTCTTGGTTGCTTCTCTGACTAATGTGATAAATACATCACTGATTTTTGGTGGATGGACTCCTCAAGGCAGAGTCACAGTGTATATATTCTTTCCATTTTTTTAAGAATATATTTAATGCTTCATTGAGTATTCGAATTTTAGGATGTTTTGTCACCAAACCCTGTTTGATACTTTTTCAGTAGCTTTGTCTAGGGCTTGTTTTGATAGGTCTTTCCAAGAACAGGTGCATTTATATTGAGATCAAGTGACGCTTTAATTGCACACCAGTGGACTCCATTCAGTTAATTATTTGACTTAAGATGGCAACTGTTTGCACCAGAATGAATTTAGATGTGTCATGTTTTATAAACCCTGTTTCCAGAAAAGTGGGGATATTTTCCAAAATGCAATAGAAACAAAATTTGTGATTTGCTAATTCACCTGAACTTTTATTTAACTGACAAAAGTACAAAGAAAATATTTTCAGTAGCTTTCCTAACCAACTCCATTTACAGTATATTTACAAAATATAATTAAGTTAAATTTGATGCCTGCAGCACCCTCAAAAAATTTGGGACAGAGACGAAATAAGACTGAAAAGTTTATAGGATATTTCAAGTAATACCGTTTTGGAAAATTCCACATTAGGTTATACAGCAGGTTAATTGGTAACATGATTGGGTATAAAAGGAGCATGCACCAAAGGCTCAGTCTTTGCAAGCAAGAATGGGTTGTGGCTCACTGCTTATGCCAAAATTTGTGATAGAATTGTTAGTCAATTCAAAAAGAACATTTCTCAATGCAAGATTACAGAGAATTTGGGTCTTTCAGAATCTACAGTACATTATATAGTGAAAAGATTCAGGGATTTTGGAGACATCTTGGTGCGTAAAAGGAAGCCATTCATCAATTCTATGCAAAAAATGTTGCTGATTTCTCTGAGCTCGAACTCATCTCAGATGGACTGAAAGACCATGGAAATGTGTGCTGCGGTCAGATGAGTTCACATTTCAGTTTGTTTTTGGGAAAACTGGATGTCAAATTCTCAGTGCCAAAGGTGAACACAACCATCCAGTTTGTTATCAGAGAAAGGTACAAAATAGAGGTCTGCGCGGGTTGGATTTTTCAGTCCCGCTCCCGCCCGCGCCCGCATTGTGCAGTCCCACTCCCGCCCACGCCCGCAAAGAATTATGATTTTCAGTCCCGCCCGCGCCCACAAAGAATTATGATTTTCAGTCCCGCCCGCGCCTGCCATATTTTGTCCCGCTCCCACCCGCAAATCCTGCATGATGCAGACGTTCGCGTTATTTCTCAGGAAAGTTCTTGTCTTGACACAGCGTGATGGTGCCCCGCCCCCTACTTTCAGTGGATTTGAGCATAAATATCTACAGCTCACGTTCACGTTTGTTATTATTTACCTTGTTTCTGAATTCAGCATGTAGTGTCTCTAATAATAATAATAATTAGTGCTGTCAAGCGATTAAGATATTTAATCGCGAATCGCACATTTTTGTCACATGAGAAACCATTGTAATTCTCTGATCAGCATAAAAAAGTGAATGGGCTTGGTTTGTACCAAAGTTTTTTTTTTTAATTGCAAAGCAGAGCTAGCAAGAGAACCATGAGTGAAGTGATTTACTGCTTGAGTTAGTCTACAACTCTAATCAGAGAGACAGGTTACACAGTGACGGTAGGCTTGACATGCTTGATTATAATATAAAGTACACTATTATATTAACTTTAAGTTGTTCGTTGATAAATATTGCATTGAATCTGATCTTTACTGTTTCAGCTCACTTAACACATTTTGTACTTTTACACTTTCTGCCTGTTGATGCGTCGCGCTGTCCAATCAGAGGCGGCCAAATTTGCATATTACAGGAAGGATTTCTGGGATAGCATTGAGTTTACAGACGCTGTCTTCTTAAAACTGAATAAATATTTAAAAAGAGCCAAATGAGCCAGTCTTTTGAACAGCTCTTTTCAAAGAACGGCTCACAAAGATGCGGATCCCATCAAAGAGCCATAAATCCCATCTCTACTAGTTTCAAAAGCTTATGAAAAACCTACATCATGTCACAGAGCGTTAATCTCGTGATAAAAAAAATTATCGCCGTTAAAATTGAGTCAAGTCAATGCGATAATAACGCGACATTTTTTACAGCACTAATAATAATAATAATAATAATAATAATAATAAAAGACAGGCGAGCACGTAATTCCAAGTGGAAATGTGGTATATTTATTGTTCAGCCATACAAAACATTAGGCTAACCCAGTTTACATTTGTTAAGCATTTCTAACTAGAATATCCTATAGAATACCCTATAAGCATAGCATATATAAATGTTATAACAAAACACAGTCCTAGCCTACAACAACAAAAAATCAACAGTATAGGCTACTGTAGCCATTATAGGGCTATGGTTGCACATTTCTAAAACTATTTGGGCTTGAGCCTCCGTGCAAGTGTTAAACTCAATATAACATAGCTGACCTTGTTTGAATATGAATAAGAAAAACGAGAAAATCAAACGCAGGTAAACGAAACAACTAAGCCTATTGCTTAGGCTATCGGGTTCTTTGAACAGCTATGGAGAAACAGCAAATTGTTCACTGTTGAGGGCTTCAACATACTGCGCCTTTCCTCCAGTATGTGACCACATATGCTGAACGCGCGCTCAGATGGTGCGCTGGAACCTGGAATGGCCAGTACATGCCGTGCCAGTTTGGCAAGTGTCGGAAAGTCATAGCAGTGATTTTTCCACCACAGCAGGATATCTTTAGATTGGTGTGATTCGGATCCAATGAGTTTCACTTTCAGATAATCATCAATCTCGGAGTTTAAAGACTTCGATTCAGCACCCGTAGCACCGACATCCTCCCATTCCTCAAACTCACAAAAAGTGACCTTTTTAGGTGGAGGTGGCTCCGTGCTTTCATCAGTTTGGACATCAAACCCCAACTCCTCGGTCATCTCTTTCACAGCTTCCGTCACGTATTGTCTTTCATTTGCATTGATCATCCTAAGATTTCAGGACTCTTGACTTTTTAATGGTAAATGTACCTCTTTTTAAAGCAGCACTTACTTTTGAAGCACTGTGAGATTCAGTAAAGGAGCTCTGCTCTTCTGCCATGATCGGAGATCTCAAACACGGAAGAGGAAAGGAATCGGAAACGTACGAGAGTTATTTATCCTCTCCTGGATCAGAATCAGAATTCTGATGACCAGCTCATCTAAGGTGTCATTGAGGCATCATGTTAGTGTGGGTCACTGGAGGCTGGGTGTGAACGGCGAGTCATTAGAGTGATCAAAGGATTTCCCGTTAGGGTGATCAGTGGCAAATTTAAGATGCCATTCCTCACTCCATCTGGCAATCTGACTCTCTCTGCAAATTTAGGCATCTTAAAATGTTTTTATTAATGCCAAATAAAATATCCAGCACAAATTATATATGATAGACATAAATTAATAATTTATAAATTTTATTTCAAACACGTTTTTAGTTAGCGGGACTGCAGCTTATCACCGCTCCCACCCGCGCCGCATATGTGCGCCCGCATATGTGCACTCCCGGTCCCGCCCGCGCCCGCAATGAGCTTTCAAAATTTGTCCCGTGCCGCACTGCTTTGCGGCGGGTCCCGCGGGACTCCCGCAGGAGTGCAGGGCTCTAGTACAAAAGCCAGCATCTATGATGGTATGGGAAGCATCAGTGCCCACAGCATGGGTGAGCTGCATGTGTGTGAAGGTACAATTGACAGAGGCATATATAGGGATTTTAGAGAGACATGTGTTGCCATCAAGATAACTTCTCTTCCCTAATACCATTGTTTATTTGAGCAGGACAATGCCAGGCCTCATTCTACATGGGTGACAGCAGCGTGGCTTCATAGACACAGTGTGTGTGTGCTTGACTGGCCTGCTGCCAGTCCAGAGCTGTCTCCTATTGAGAATGTATGCCGCATCATGTAGAGGAAAATCGGACAATAGTGACCACAGACTGTTGAGCAGCTGAAGTCTTGTATCAAGCAAGAATCGACAAAAATTCAAATTGCAAAAGTGCAACAATTAGTATCCTCTAAGTGTTATTAAAAGGAATGATTATCCATAAGTGTTATTAATTAAAAGGAAAAGTAATGTAATACAATGGTAATGACGCCTCTGTCCCAGCTTTTTTTTTTTTGAGTGTGTTGCTGTTAAGGGTGGCGAGATGTGGTGAGTTAGGATCCAATAGCAGAACACAAACCCAGGGTTCCCGCGGGTCCTTAAAAAGTCTTAAATACAACTTTCGGTTTTCAAGGCCTAAAAACGTCTTAAATTGTTTGGAATGACTGGAATTTTCAAAAGGGAGGTCTTAAATTTAATATTGGACCGAACAAGTGAAATGTCTCCATCCAGTTTGGGGTATTTTTTTAACCGTAATTTTAAAAGTGACCAGCGTACCTTTTGGGGGCAGCATTGGTTCTGTGTGTTCTGTGCATTCCGTAGATCAAGAACTAACGTTAGGAGGCTACTGGAGGAAGTGTGGTGTGGTGGTTGTGAAGAGTGAGAGATACACAGGTAGCTTACGTGGGCGGTAGAAAGCGTTGATAATTATGGGAAGATGTCTGTTTAACGATTGGGGGATGACAAATACCCCCAAAATAAGGAGAAGAATCATTTGCGATAAAAAGCGCTGGATCGCACAAATGTGTTTAAAGACGATAACGCAGCGCTGGGGACATGGCGGACTGGGAAACTGGTTTTTCACGGACACGAGGCGCACGCGTGTGTTAGAGGTCAAGCACTCCGGAGTGAAACGCAGGGGGGTTCACGCATGCGCACAAGAGTCAGGTGGAAAATGGGACTTATAGGACATAATACTACTACTACTAGTAATAATGATTAGCATCATTTTTTTACATAATTAACATTGTTTATTGTACCAAGTTTAATATAAATATATAAACAACATTTATTTCAAAACTCAATTAAAAAGAACTACAGAAAATACAATAATTCTAAATATAGTACAATATAAATAATTTGTACAAAAAGTTGTTTTATTACCTATCGTCGACAACACTCTTTTTAATATAATAAGAATAATATTAACAACCACTAATAATAATTAGTAGTAGTAATTATTATTGATTATTAATCATTACTACTTATGAATTAGTGATTAATAAGTACTAGGGATTATTAAATGTTATAAAATTAAGTTATTAAAAATTATTAAAAAGTGGTAATTGGTAGAATACAAACAAATACTTATGGATTATAGATAATTTTTTAAATAGTGAACATTGATAAAATAACTGTACTACTACTAATAATAAACAATAATACTACTCGTAATACTTGTTAATGTTTTTTATTATCAATACAATTGTTATATCAATGTTCACTATTAAAACAAATTATCTATAATCCATGAATAATTGTTTGTGTCACTACTACTACTACTACTACTACTACTACTACTGATAATAATAATAATTACTACTTTTTAAATAATAATTTTAACTAATCTTAACAATTTTATAGCATTTTAATAATCACTACTTATTAATTATTAGTATAATTAAGTAGTAGTTAATAATAATTACTACTTAATTATTAAATTACATTTTGATAATCACTGCTTATTAATTTAGTAATTAATAATACTGAATTATAATAATTGCTACTCAATTATTAATATAGCTAATAAGTAGTGATTATTAAAATGTTATAAAATTGAGTTAATTTTTTATTATTAAAAAAAGTAATTATTATTATTATTATTATTAGTAGTAGTAGTAGTAGTAATACAAACAATTATTCATGGATTATAGATAATAATTAATGATTATTTTTGAATAATGAACACTGATAACAATTGCACTGATGATAATTAGTTCAGTTATTACAACACACTGATTAATATTGATAATAATGGTTATGAAAGGTGACAGTTTTTCTGTGTTTAATGTAACACTCTGATGATTGTATGACTGCATAAACAGGTTTATGCTGTTACCTGCTATAATGCAGAAGATACTCAAGAACTTCCTCAGCCAGCTGTATACTGTACGACACTCAGACTGATTTTGCTGTCGGACACAAAATCACACATCAAAGATAATCTTTGGGGATTGAAATAATGCCGGCTAAGGTTGTTCAGCTGGTTCTACTTGCCGTTTATTGTTTTAATTTTTGAAATGATTCATGGTGTTTTCTCCAGTAAACACCAGTCTCCTTGCTGCTACAGTAGTTCTGCAGGCGCAAAACACACGACTTTGCTTCAGCTGTTTGCATGTCTAACAGTTGCCATTGATGCACCCTGTTGTTCACCAACTGTGTGCATTCTTCTTAAAGTGAGTAAAAAAAAACTATTGCAGAAAACAGTTTTAAGTTGTCCTATTTATCATTTTCTTTGCCATGGTACAGTCTTAATTTTTCCATTGAGAGGTCTTGAAAAGGTCTTAAAAGTCTTTAAATTTGTACTTGAAAAATGTGCAGATACCCTGCAAACCAGAAAATCCAATGAAAAAAATTATTTAATTAAAGTCCAAAAAAGTCAACGAACAAAAATAGCAAAAATAATCCAGACAACAATGAGGTAGACAAAGTGCTAATAAGAAAAAACATGAAAAATAGTTCAGACAACAACCATAGTGCAAAAAACAAGAAAAAAAAGACAAAACGTGAGTACAAAAAACTGTGGCTAAGACTAGGCAAAACAGAGAGCAAAAATCAGGAAGCAAAAAATGGCACAGAGACAACATGAAAAACAGACAAGACGTTCTGGCAAAGTCCCCTTCTGAGAACGGCCTATTTATACACAGCAGAGCAGACCAGGAAGTGAATGCTGGCAAGGTGGAAGTCTCGTCCCGGATCCCGATTGCACTGAACTGGGAGATAGTAAATCTCCGGAGTGGAAGTCCGGGGCGGATCATGACAGTTGCAGGCATCAAATTCTAACTTTTATATTTACAAAATACAATTAAGTTGGTTAGTAAAACTATTGAAAATCTTTTCTTTGTACTTTTGTCAGTTAAATAAAGGTTCCTGTGACTTAACAAATCACACATTTTTGTTTTTATTGCACTTTGGAAAATATCCCAACTTTTCTGGAAATGGGGTTTGTACTTGTAAATAATTTTATAAATCATCTTTCAAGTCAATTTTATGGACGTTTTAATTTTTAATCAAAATTAATTAATTTATTTATATTCCTGAATAATTCCAATTCAGTCCAATGCTACAAAATGTAGAAAAGTTAAGGGGGGAGGGGATGAATACTTATGCAAGGCACTTTATATCTGTCTTAATTTATAGCACATATACACTTACTGTCCACTTTAATAGGAACATCTGTACACCTGCTTGTTTATGCAGTTATCCAATCAGCTAATCATGTGGCATCAGTCCAGTGCAAAAAAAAAAAAAAAACATGCAGATAATGACATGTGACTTTAACCATAGTGTGGTGGTTGTTGCTAGAAGGGCTGTGTAATACTTCCTGATGTGGGTGGAGCACAGAAACATGGCAGGCGAGAGTTGATATTTGTATGAATATCTTTTTATTTGGGCTTTTCAGCTTGCTTGCTTGCTTTTATCACTCACTCACTCACACACATGCATTGTGGTTGGGGAGAGGGCTCCCTTTCTCTGCTCTCTCTCTCCTTTTATGCTCCATCCCTGTAACAAACAGACACACACACACACACATTAATTGACAGCAGGTGGAATGACTTAGTCACTTACCTTCCCCGAACCCGCCCTCCATTCACAGACTGCTGCTTGGCCACGCCCCCGCTGCCACATACCCCCACCGCCCGACTCAGGCCGGGGAGCCATCCGGCCTGAAGCTGACCCCCCCGCCCCGATGGGACAGGAAGTCCGCCACCTCCATCTGTGCTCCCGACCTGTGGATCACCTCAAACTCAAATGGCTGGAGGGCGAGATACCAACGGGTGATCCGCGCATTGGCATCCTTCATGCGGTGGAGCCACTGGAGGGGCGCGTAGTCTGAACAGAGAGTGAAAGGGCACCCCAGGAGGTAGTATCGGAGGGCGAAGACCGCCCACTTGATGGCGAGACACTCCTTCTCAATTGTGCTCTACCTGCTTTCACGCATCGAGAGTTTCCGGCTGATGTACAGCACAGGGCGTTCCTCGCCCTCCACCTCCTGGGACAAAACGGCCCCCAGCCCTCTGTCCGATGCATCAGTCTGCAAAATGAAGGGGAGAGAGAAGTCAGGGGAGTGTAAAAGTGGCCCCCCACACAGTGCAGCTTTCACCTCAGAGAAGGCCTGTTGGCACTGCTCCATCCACTGGACTGGATCTGGAGCCCCCTTTTAGTGAGATCGGTTAGCGGGCTAGTGACATCTGAATAATTAGGTAGAAACCTATGATAATAGCCAACCAGCCCCAGGAACTGTCTCACCTCCTTTTTGGTCTTGGGCCTCGGGCAGGCCGCAATTGCTGCGGTCTTGTTAATTTGGGGATGCACCTGCCTATGGCCCAAGTGGAACCCCAGATACCATACTTCCACCTGCCCAATCGCACACTTTTGGGTTAGCTGTGAGGCCTGCTCGCCTCAGCGACTTTAGAACAGCCCTCAGGTGTTCCAAGTGCCACGGCCAATCATTACTGTAAATTACGATGTCGTCTAGATAGGCGGCCGTAGGACCCTGTCCATAAGCCGCTGGAATGTAGCGGGTGCCCCAAACAACCCAAAAGGGAGCATGACAAATTGGTTTAATCCAAACGGTGTGGAAAAGGCCGTGTTCTCTCGGGATAGAGGAGTCAAGGGGATCTGCCAATATCCATTTGTTAGATCCAGTGTCGAATAAAAGCGAGCAGCACTTAACTGATCAAGCAACTCATCAATGCTAGGCATTGGGTATGCGTCAAATTTAGACACCGCGTTGACCTTTCTATAGTCCACACAGAACTGGACTGACCCGTCGGTCTTGGGAACCAGGACCACTGGGCTGCTCCAGTCACTGTGGGACTCCTCGACTATGCCCATTTCGAGCATGGCCTTGAGTTCGTCCCGAACCACCTTTTCCTTGTGTTCGGGCAAGCAGTAAGGGTGGCTACGCACTACCACCCCTGGGGTCATTTCGACATGGTGTTCTATGAGGTGGATACGACCAGGAAGGGGCGAGAACACATTGGAAAATTCCTTCTGCAACTTGGCCACCTCCGTGAGTTGGGCCGGTGAAAGGTGGTCTCCACAAGGGACCGGAGTGGTCCGAGATGTTATCTTTTTTTACCTCCGGCCCCAGCTCCACCTTCTCTGGGACTACCGACGCCAACGCCACGGGGACCCCCTCATTCCAGCGTTTTAAAAGGTTGAGGTGGTAGATTTGCAATGCCCCACCCCCATCCATTCGCTTCACCTCATAGTCGACATCCCCGACTCGCTGTGTGACCTCAAAGGGCCCTTGCCACTTGGCAACTAATTTAGAACTTGACGTGGGCAATAATACGAGCACTTTGTCTCCCGGCATGGACTCTCTAAGGCACATGCCCCTGTCATACAGCCGGCTTTGACGTTCTTGTGCCTGCCGTGAATTCTCCTGGGTTAGGTACGTGAGAGTGTGGAGTTTTGCGTGCAGGTCAAGAACGTACTGGATTTCATTTTTACTCGGTGAAGGTCCCTCCTCCCAATTTTCTCATAACACGTCCAGAATGCCACGCGGCTTACGCCCATATAATAATTCGAAGGGAGAAAAACCCGTGGAGGTTTGCGGGACCTCTCGTACTGCAAACAACAGGGGCTCGAGCCACTTATCCCAATTATGCGCATCTTTGCTTACGAATTTATGGATTATGTTTTTGAGTGTCTGGTTAAATCGCTCTACTAAGCCATCCGTGTGTGGGTGATAGACACTGGTGCAGATAGACTTAATCCCCAGTAACCCATACAGCTCCCGCAGTGTGCGTGACATAAACAAAGTGCCTTGGTCTGTCAGGATTTCTTTCGGAATCCTGACCCAGGAGATAAAGCGGCAGAGCGCTTCCACAATACTGCGTGCTGAGATATTGTGGAGAAGCACTGCTTCCGGATATCGCATTGCATAGTCCACTAGAACTAAAATAAAGTGATATCCCCGTGCTGACCGATCTAATGGCCGGACGAGATCCATCCCAATTCGTTCAAATGGGGTCTCAATTAGAGGAAGAGGGCGCAAAGGTGCTTTTGGAGTGGCCACGGGATTTACTAATTGGCATTCACGGCATGCCGCACACCACCGACGGACATGCCCGCGAATCCCTGGCCAATAGAATCGGGCCATTATTCGGGCTAGTGTTTTATCTTGCCCCAAGCGTCCAGCCATGAGATTAAAGTGAGCCGCATGGACCACGAATTCCCTACGGCTCTTTGGGATTAACAACTGGGTTATTTGTTCCTTGGTTTGAGTGTCCTGCGTCACTCGGTACAATCTATCTTTAATAATGGCAAAATAGGGGTAGGTCAGTGCTGCGCTTGGCTGAAGAGTTTGACCATCGATTACTCTCACTTGGTCAAATGCATGCTGCAGAGGCTCATCTCGCAACTGCTCTAATGGGAAATCCCCAAGGGAATCCCCAAGAGAGGGAGGAGGAGCAGGCTGCTCCTCACTCTGTTGCGGTGTTGACGTAGACGGCTCTGCAACAGCTTCTCCAGTCAACGCCACACCGGGACCTTCCCATGACCTACTAGTGCAGGACTCACTGCGTGTTAAATATTCCATTAGGTTTTTAAATCCCGGCCAATCAGTACCCAGAATCAACGAGTGAGATGGGGACTAACCTTTATTCTATGCATTTGGCCCCGGAATAGAATTTGGACAGACACTAGAGGGTAACGGTGAACATCCCCGTGCACACACAACACTTTCACCGCTTGTGCTCCCCCCAATGCCTCACCTGGCACCAGGTGTTGGTGAATTGAGGTCTGATTACAACCGGAATCCACCAAAACGTGATATGTAGCCCCTTGAATACTCACCGGTATGCGATACATTCCGGCCCGATCGGGGGTGGTTTCTGGCGTGTTGGGGAATCCGGATTACAGCACCCACCTCCCTTGCGGAGCTCTGACCTTGGAGATGCTCCGATTCCCCACCACGCCAGCACACCGGCCCAGGCTTTTCCTTTGCACTGGTGTTATGGGTGTCACTCACCTGAGGGGGAGACAACACAGACACAGGAAAGGGAGAGGGGAGGACACCACGGGTGTGATGGGCCGGCTGGGGAGGAGTCAGCCGCCGCCTCCGTGGCAGGGGAATGGGGTGGGGAGGGGGGCGAGAGACAGGGGGAGAAAAGAGAGAGAGAGAAGAGAAGCGAGGGGAGACGCCTCGTCTGCCTGCCATTGGAGCTGCCTCCAGATGGTCCTCCGCCAGCTCAATGGCTTGCTCCAGCGACGCCGGGTGATGACACTGGACCCATTCCGCCGTTCCTTCCAGAAGTCGAAAGACAAACTGCTCCAGTGCCACCAGATCAATGATCTTGTCAGCGTCTCGGTTTTCCGCCCTCAGTCACCACCTGCAGGCATCCCAGAGTTGGTGGCCAAATGCAAATGGCCGGCCGACTTCCTCCAATGCCAGTGTCTGGAAGCGCTGGCGATGTTGCTCCGGGGAGTGACCGAGCCGCTGCAGGATGGCTTTCGTTAGGTCAGTGTAGACCAGCCGGCTGTCAGCAGGGAGCTGCTGCGCTGCGCCTCACCAGTCAGGAGCGGGAGAAGGCGCGCTGCTCCTGCGGCCACCCCCACGCCTCGGCTGCTTGCTCGAAAAGAGCGAGGAATGCTTCCGGATCATCCTGCGGTCCCATCTTTGTGAGGGTGGCGGCAGCGGTGGTCGACGCCCCTGCGGACGCGAGCCGGTGCCGGAACGCCTGGCGATCTTCCTGCTGGGCCAGCATCAAGGCTTCGAAGCGTTGCTCCTGCTCCTTTCGGAGGGTGATCAGTGCTTGATGCTGGTTCTGCTGGGTGGTAGCGAGGGCAAGGATGAGCTCTTCAAATGGCAGGGACTCCATGGGATGGTTCTCTTCTGTGCTTCCGGGTTTCGGCACCACTGTAATACTTCCTGATGTGGGTGGGGCACAGAAGCACAGCAGGCGAGAGTTGATATTTGTATGAATATCTTTTTATTTGGGCTTTTCAGCTTGCTTGCTTTTATCACTCACTCACTCACACACATGCATTGTGGTTGGGGAGAGCGCTCCCTTTCTCTGCTCTCTCTCTCTCCTTTTATGCTCCGTCCCTGTAACAAACAGACACACACACACATTAATTGACAGCAGGTGGAATGACTTACCTTCCCCGACCCCGCCCTCCATTCACAGACTGCTGCTTGGCCATGCCCCCGCTGCCACAGGCTGGTTTGAGTCATTCAGAAACTGTTTAACTCCTTGGAATTTTACACACAACAGTATTTAGAGTTTACACAGAATAGTGTGAAAAACACAAACCATCCTGTGTGTGGTGGATCTGTAGGCTGAAACACTTTGTTGATGAGAGAGATGAGAGGAGAATGACCAGACTGGTCTGAGCTGACACTTGTCAGGTTTATAGTAACTCAAATAAGCACTCTTTACAATTGTGGTGAGCAGAAAAGCATCTCACAATGCACCACACATCAAACTTTGAGGTGGCACAGCAGAAGACCACATCAGGTCCACTCCTGTTAGCCAAGAACAAGAATCTGAGGCCACCCATAAATGGGTGTAATCAAAGTGTGACTCACCAAAACTAGATTGTTGAACACTGGAAAAAGACCAGGTGATCTTTTTTCCCCTAATCTTCAACTGTCCAGTTTCGGTGAGTGAACATAGAATTGCACTTCTTATGCAATAATTCACTCATTGTGTAATGATTTGTTGCCTCTGCCAAAAATTAACCTATCATGTTTTGTGCCAGTTTATCAGCTATAGCAGCTTTTCCTCACTGTTGAAACAGCAAAGGTAATGAATGCTAATCTGACTTTCTGAGCTGGTAGTGAGGAAGAAAAATTATATTAATTTGTATTATGAGAGACATCTGAGACATATTTTCTGTAATTAAAGCTGGGTTGCATAATTGAAATACCTGTAATTTGTCATGGTATCGGGGAAATTACATGCCATGATGCGAGCCGTTTCTTCGTTCAGCAGAATTTGTTGTTATAGACTTTTCCTCCCTTCTGCCACCTCTTCATATCCATTAGTTTAACGAATGCTATCCAATTTAGTCTCTGCCATAAGCATGGCAGGAATGTTGTTCTTTGCACTCTGCAGAACATGCTGCGCTCTCATTAAAATAAATGGGTGGTAATCAAAGTGTGTGACAATTAATGGATCACGTAGTTTTCTTCTCCGGTCATCTCGCATTTGGCTGGTGATATGTTCTCCAGGGGTGCCATAATGGTCTCCAAACTTCAGGCATGACAGACCCTGGGGGATATACTCCTACCACATTAAACCGTAAACAAAGCCAAGTTCATCTCACTTCAGCTGCTGGGGTTGTGAGTTTAAGCTTTATATAAATACTGTTGAAGTCAATCAAGTGCGTGTTTGCATCTTAATTGAATTAGAGAGACAAGATTCTCGTGTGATGACTAGGAAGCTTTAGATCTGGTTAGGAACCTACGTTGCTCACAGAATTACTTAAGCAGGAAAACTTTGACAAATAGGGTGTTGTGTTATAAGAAGGAATTAGTATAACTATGCAGGTGATTATCAGAAGTCACGTGCACTGATTGGTCGAGAAATTCTGACTATTTCTTGATAATTACCTCAAGCAACTCGGCAAAATGACAGCCAGTCGTAAGTGAGGAAGAATTACAAATTATGAAAGAAAATGCTTTTCCTAAAAGCACTAAAGATGCTACAAAGTTTGGTCTAAAACTATTCAAAGGTAAGGTGGAATTGTGATTTATGCTATCCATTTCAAAACAAAGTATTTTATGTGAGTCGGCATAGATACAGTGGGGCAAAAAAGTATTTAGTCAGCCACCAATTGTGCAAGTTTTCCCACTTAAAAAGATGAGAGAGGCCTGTAATTTTCATCATAGGTACACTTCAACTATGAGAGACAGAATGGGGGGAAAGAATCCAGGAAATCACATTGTAGGATTTTTAATGAATTAATTGGTAATTCCTCGGTAAAATAAGTATTTGGTCACCTACAAACAAGCAAGATTTCTGGCTCTCACAGACCTGTAACAACTTCTTTAAGAGGCTCCTCTGTCCTCCACTCGTTACCTGTATTAATGGCACCTGTTTGAACTCGTTATCAGTGTAAAAGACACCTGTCCACAACCTCAAACAGTCACACTCTAAACTCCACTATGGCCAAGACCAAAGAGCTGTCAAAGGACACCAGAAACAAAATTGTAGACCTGCACCAGGCTGGGAAGACTGAATCTGCAATAGGTAAGCAGCTTGGTGTGAAGAAATCAACTGTGGGAGCAATTATTAGAAAATGGAAGACATATAAGACCACTGATAATCTCCCTCGATCTGGGGCTCCATGCAAGATCTCACCCCGTGGGGTCAAAATGATCACAAGAACGGTGAGCAAAAATCCCAGAACCACACGGGGGGACCTAGTGAATGACCTGCAGAGAGCTGGGACCAAAGTAACAAAGGCTACATCAGTAACACACTACGCCGCCAGGAACTCAAATCCTGCAGTGCCAGACGTGTCCCCCTGCTTAAGCCAGTACATGTCCAGGCCCATCTGAAGTTTGCTAGAGAGCATTTGGATGACCCCTCCTAGAACTGCCACCTTATTGTGGTGGAGGGGTTTGTGTGCTTGAATGATCCTAGGAGCTATGTTGTCGGGGGCATTATGCCCCTGTTAGGGTTTCCCAAGGCAGACAGGTCCTAGGTGACAGGCCAGACCAAGAGCAGTTCACCAAAAAAAACCCTATGGAGAAAAAATCCAGGACCGTGACGTCGCCCGGTAGGACGCAGCCGGGGCCCCACCCTGGAGCCAGGCCTGGGGTTGGGGCTCGTATGCGAGCGCTTGGTGGTCGGGCCTTTGCCCATGGGGCCCGGCCGGGCTCAGCCCGAAGAGGCGACGTGGGCCCGACCTCCTGTGGGTTCACCACCCACAGAGGTAGCAGTAGGGGTTTGGTGCAGTGTGGATTGGGTGGCAGTCGAAGGCAGGGGCCTCGACGACCTGATCCCCGGACACAGCGGCTGGCTGTTGGGACATGGAATGTCACTTCGCTGGGGGGGAAGGAGCCTGAGCTTGTGCGGGAGGTTGAGAGGTACCGGCTAGAGATAGTCGGGCTCACCTCCACGCACAGCTTGGGCTCTGGAACCCAGCTCCTCGAGAGGGGCTGGACTTTCCACTTCTCTGGAGTCGCCCGTGGTGAGCGGCGGCGGGCTGGTGTGGGCTTCCTTATAGCTCCCCAGCTCAGCCGCCATGTGTTGGAGTTTACCCCAGTGAACGAGAGGGTCGCCTCTCTGCGCCTTCGGATTGGGGAGAGGGCTCTTGCTGTTGTTTGTGCCTACGGGCCAAATAGCAGTATAGAATATCCGGCCTTCTTGGAGTCCCTGGGAGAGGTACTGAGGGGTGCTCAGACTGGGGACTCCATTGTGCTACTGGGGGACTTCAATGCTCACGTGGGCGATGACAGTGACACCTGGAGGGGCGTGGTTGGGAGGAACGGCCTCCCCGATCTGAACCCGAGTGGTGTTTTGTTATTGGACTTCTGTGCTAGTCACAGTTTGTCCATAACGAACACCATGTTCGAGCATAGGGGTGTCCATAAGTGCACGTGGCACCAGGACACCTTAGGTCGGAGGTCGATGATCGACTTTGTAGTCGTGTCATCTGATCTCCGACCCTATGTCTTGGACACTCGGGTGAAGAGAGGGGCTGAGTTGTCAACTGATCACCACCTGGTGGTGAGTTGGATCCGCTGGCGGAGGAGGAAGCTGGACAGACCTGGCAGGCCCAAACGTATGGTGAGGGTCTGCTGGGAACGTCTGGCCGAGCACTCTGTTGGGGAGGTCTTTAACTCCCACCTCCGGGAGAGCTTTTCCCAGCTTCCGAGGGAGGCGGGGGACATTGAGTCTGAGTGGACCATGTTCTCTACCTCCATTGTGGACGCAGCTGTTCGGAGCTGTGGCCGCAAGGTCTCCGGTGCCTGTCGTGGCGGCAATCCCCGAACCCGGTGGTGGACACCGGAAGTAAGGGATGCCGTCAAGCTGAAGAAGGAGTCCTATAGGGCCATGTTGACCTCCGGGACTCCTGAGGCAGCCGACGGGTATCGGCAGGCCAGGCGTGCTGCAGCTCGGGCAGTTGCGGAGGCAAAAACTCGGAACTGGGAGGAGTTCGGGGAGGCCATGGAGAAGGACTATCGGTCGGCCTCGAAGAAATTCTGGCAAACCGTCCGGCGCCTCAGGAGGGGGAAGCAGTACTCTGCCAACACTGTTTACAGTGCGGGTGGGGAGCTGTTGACCTCGACTGGGGACATTGTCGGGCGGTGGAAGGAATACTTTGAGGATCTCCTCAATCCCACCGTCATGTCTTCCACTGAGGAGACTGAGGCTGATGACTCTGAGGTGGACTCGTCCATTACCCAAGCCGAAGTCACTGAGGTGGTTTGCAAGCTCCTCGGTGGCAAGGCACCGGGGGTGGATGAGATCCGCCCTGAGTATCTCAAGTCTCTGGATGTTGTGGGGCTGTCTTGGTTGACACGCCTCTGCAACATCGCGTGGCGGTCGGGGACAGTGCCTCTGGAGTGGCAGACTGGGGTGGTGGTCCCTCTTTTTAAGAAAGGGGACCGGAGAGTGTGCTCCAATTATAGGGGAATCACACTTCTCAGCCTCCCAGGGAAAGTTTACTCCAGGGTACTGGAGAGGAGAATTCGACCAATAGTCGAACCTCGGATCCAGGAGGAACAATGCGGTTTTCGTCCTGGTCGCGGAACACTGGACCAGCTCTATACCCTTCATAGGGTGCTCGAGGGTTCATGGGAGTTTGCCCAACCAGTCCACATGTGCTTTGTGGATCTGGAGAAGGCATTCGACCGTGTCCCCCGTGGTATTCTGTGGGGGGTGCTTCGGGAGTATGGGGTTCGGGGCTCTTTGCTAAGGGCTGTCCGGTCCCTGTACGAACGGAGCAGGAGTCTGGTTCGCATTGCCGGCAGTAAGTCAGACCTGTTCCCAGTGCATGTTGGACTCCGTCAGGGCTGCCCTTTGTCACCGGTTCTGTTCATAATTTTTATGGACAGAATTTCTAGGCGCAGCCAGGGGCCGGAAGGAATCCTGTTTGGGAACCACAGGATTTCATCTCTGCTTTTTGCGGATGATGTTGTCCTGTTGGCTTCTTCAAACCAGGACCTTCAGCATGCACTGGGGCGGTTTGCAGTCGAGTGTGAAGCGGCTGGGATGAGAATCAGCACCTCCAAGTCCGAGGCCATGGTTCTCGACCGGAAAAGGGTGGCTTGCCCTCTCCAGGTTGGTGGAGAAGTCCTGCCTCAAGTGGAGGAGTTTAAGTATCTCGGGATCTTGTTCACGAGTGAGGGAAGGATGGAGCGTGAGATCGACAGGCGGATCGGTGCAGCCTCCGCAGTGATGCGGTCGCTTTACCGGTCCGTCGTGGTGAAGAAGGAGCTGAGCCAAAAGGCGAAGCTCTCAATTTACCGGTCGATCTACGTTCCGACTCTCACCTATGGTCATGAGCTTTGGGTAATGACAGAAAGAACAAGATCGCGGATACAAGCGGCCGAAATGAGTTTCCTTCGCAGGGTGGCTGGGCGCTCCCTTAGAGATAGGGTGAGAAGCACAGTCACTCGGGAGGAGCTCGGAGTAGAGCCGCTGCTCCTCCACATCGAGAGGAACCAGCTGAGGTGGCTCGGGCATCTTTTTCGGATGCCTCCTGGACGCCTCCCTGGGGAGGTGTTCCAGGCATGTCCCCCCGGGAGGAGGCCCCGGGGAAGACCCAGGACACGCTGGAGGGACTATGTCTCTCGGCTGGCCTGGGAACGCCTCGGTGTTCTTCCCGAGGAGCTGGCCGAGGTGTCTGGGGAAAGGGAAGTTTGGGCTTCCATGCTTAGACTGCTGCCTCCGCGACCCGGTCCTGGATAAGCGGAAGAAGACGAGACGAGACGAGGCATTTGGATGATCCAGAAGAGGATTGGGAGAATGTCATATGGTCAGATGAAACCAAAATAGAACTTTTTGGTAAAAACTCAACTTGTCGTGTTTGGAGGAGAAATAATGCTGAGTTGTATCCAAAGAATACCATACCTACTGTGAAGCATGGCGGTGGAAACATTATGCTTTGGGGCTGTTTTTCTGCAAAGGGACCAGGACGACTGATCCGTGTAAAGAAAAGAATGAATGGGGCCATGTATCGTGAGATTTTGAGTGAAAACCTCCTTCCATCAGCAAGGGCATTGAAGATGAAACATGGCTGGGTCTTTCAGCATGACAATGATCCCAAACACACCACCCGGGCAACGAAGGAGTGGCTTCATAAGAAGCATTTCAAGGTCCTGGAGTGGCCTAGCCAGTCTCCAGATCTCAACCCCATAGAAAATCTTTGGAGGGAGTTGAAAGTCCGTGTTGCCCAGCGACAGCCCCAAAACATCACTGCTCTAGAGGAGATCTGCATGGAGGAATGGGCCAAAATACCAGCAACAGTGTGTGAAAACCTTGTGAAGACTTACAGAAAATGTTTGACCTCTGTCATTGCCAACAAAGGGTATATAACAAAGTATTGAGATGAACTTTTGTTATTGACCAAATACTTATTTTCCACCATAATTTGCAAATAAATTCTTTAAAAATCAGACAATGTGATTTTCTGGATTTTCTTTTCTCATTCTGTCTCTCATAGTTGAAGTGTACCTATGATGAAAATTACAGGCCTCTCTCATCTTTTTAAGTGGGAGAACTTGCACAATTGGTGACTGACTAAATACTTTTTTGCCCCACTGTAAATGACACAAGTCTGCACTGCGCCATTATTATATTTGCATGCCACGTTTGAAGTTTGAAATAAATTATTTTTTAATACGATTTTTTTATTCTTTTGAAATAATCACCTATGTATTTATACTAAAACAATTATCCGCCTTAGGCTCTGTGAATATCATTGAATAATTGTTAATTAGTACAGTTATATTAATGTTATGCAAGGAATAAAACACAAGAAGGAATGCTGTTACAGGAACATGAACAATGACATGGCAGGGTGACGCAGTACCATTGCCAACCTCCTTCTTCTTTTGACTGCTCCCGATTAGGGGTCGCCACAGCGGATCTTTCGTCTCCATTGCTTCCTGTCTTCCGCATCCTTCTCTACCACACCTGCCACTTTCATGTCCTCTCTCACCACATCCATGTATCTCCTCTTTGGCCTTCCTCGTTTTCGTGTGCCTGGCAGCTCCATCCTCAACATTCTCCTTCCAACATGCTCTGCATCTCTTCTCAGGATGTGCCCATACCATCTCAGTCTCATCTCTCTTAGCTTAATTCCCAAGCTCTCCACATGTGCTGCCTCTCTGATGTGCTCGTTCCTTATCCTGTCCAACCTTGTCACTCCCATTGCAAACCTTAATATCCTCAACTCTGCCACCTCCAACTTTGCCTCTTGTCTCTTCATCAATGGTACTGTCTCCAATCCATACATCATAGCTGGTCTCACTACTGTCTTATACATCTTACCTTTCACTTTTGCTGTGACTTTCCTATCACAAATGACTCCTGAAATCCTTCTCCAATTGCTCCACCCTGCCTGCACACTCTCTCACTTCACTATCGTAGCCCCCATTTTCCTGTGCAGTTGACTCCAGGTACTTGAACTCACCAACTTTCTTTACGTCTACTCTTTTACTCACTACACTCTCATCCCCATTCTCACTGATGCACATGTATTCTGTTTTGCTACTGCTCACCTTCATTCCTCTTCGTTCCAATGCATACCTCCATCTCTCCAAACCCCACATATCACAATATCATCCGCAAACATCATGTTCCATGGTGACTCTTGCCTCACTTCGTCCGTCAAGCTATCCATCACTATGGCAAACAAGAAAGGACTCCTTCCAACATGCTCTGCATCTCTTCTCAGGATGTGCCCATACCATCTCAGTCTCATCTCTCAGCTTAATTCCCAAGCTCTCCACATGTGCTGTCCCTATGATGTGCTCGTTCCTTATCCTGTCCAACCTTGTCACTCCCATCGCAAACCATAACATCCTCAACTCTCCCACCTCCAACTTTGCCTCCTGTCTCTTCTTGAAGGGTACTGTCTCCAATCCATACATCATAGCTGGTCTCACTACTGTCTTATATGTATATCTTGCCTTTCACTTTTGCTGGGACGTTCCTATCACAAATGACTCCTGAAATCCTTCTCCAACTGCTCCACCCTGCCTGCACTCACTTTCTCACCTGACTATCGCAGCCCCCATTTTCCTGCGCAGTTGACCCTAGGTACTTGAATTCACCAACTTTCTTTACGTCTACTCCTTGCATCTTCACTACACTCTCATCTCCATTCTCATTGATGCGCATGTATTCTGTTTTGCTACTGCTCACCTTCATTCCTCTTCATTCCACTGCATACCTCCATCTCTCCAAACCCAGCTCAACCTCCTTTCCACTTTCACCACATATCACAATATCATCCGCAAACATCATGTTCCATGGTGACTCTTGCCTCACTTTGTCCATCAAGCTATCCATCACTTTGGCAAACAAGAAAGGACTCAAAGCAGATCCTTGATGAAATCCCACCTTCACCTTGAACCATTCATTCGTTCCAACTGCACATCTCACTGCTGTTTCACTGTTCTCATACGTGTCTTGCACTACTCTAATATACTTCTCATTCACTCCACACTTTCTCATACAATACCATAACTCATCTCTCGGCACTCTATCGTATGCCTTCTTCAGGTCTACAAACACACAATGTAGCTTTCTCTGGCCTTCCCTGTACTTCTCCATTAACATTCTTAAAGCAAAAATTGCATCCGACATGCTCTTCCTTGGCATAAACCCGTACTGCTGTTCACACATTGCTACCTCTCTTCTCAATCTCGCCTCCAATACTCTTTCCCATAACTTCATGGTGTGGCTCATCAATTTTATCCCTCTGTAATTACTGCAGCTCTGTACATCTCCCTTATTCTTGTATATTGGGACTAGCACACTCTCCATTCATTTGGCATTTTCTCATTCATTTCTCATACCATTGCCAACCTAAAGGTGATTACTTTCCTATCATATCATACCTTGGAGTGTTTTATTCCTCTTGTACCATAGCAATTTGGTAATGCAGACTGTGCTCGAAAATGTAATGTTACAGCTTTACCTCTGACTGTTGAACAGACTCCTGTCATAAACGTTACATGTGTCCTCACAGAAAACTTCACCATATCAAAAATGACACATTTTTCTGACTGTGTATGTAGAGTGTCCACCATGCAAGCCCCTTTATATGTTCTTCCTATAGAAACCATATTAAGAGTGCATCATCATCATGAGTTCAAATCCTGATTATGCCACAGTTATACATGGCCAGGAGTCGAAGAAAGAAAAAATTGGCTTTGCTCTCTGAGAGGGAGGGGTGACATTATCAGAGGTGGGTAGAGTAGCCAAAAATTGTACTCAAGTAAGAGTATTGTTACTTTAGAATAATATTACTCAAGTAAAAGTAAAAAGTAGTCGTCCAAATAATTACTTGAGTAAGAGTAAAAAGTACTAAGTGAAAAAACTACTCAAGTACTGAGTAACTGCTGAGTAACTTTGTTTATTGATCAGGATGTCATAACAGGCAGAGATTTCATATATATTTCACACAAACTGTGTGTGTGTAGTTCTGTGTATTAACAATAACAACAAGAAGCTCAAGGCAGTCTGCACATAAACCATAACACTGTGTGCGCGTTCACTCCGTGAAGTGACTGTTCAGCTTTAACAGCAGCTGAACATCACACGTAATATCTCCTCGTACGAAAAAGACTAGAAATAATCCTGTAAGATGCGATCAACGATGTTAATCCTTTCATCTCCCAAAAAGTTGTTTACTGGATCCATCTCGCAGAGGAGTTAGCAAGTGGAAATAACAAGCAAAAAGGTTGCTAACTAGCTGCCAGCGCCCAGCTTGGCTGGGTGGTGGTGGGGCTTGCTAGCAAGCGGTCAAGCTAACAAGCTAATGCCCTTCCTTTTGTGAACAAGCACTTGTAGACAAATAATAAAACAAATCTCACAGAAAAAAAACCCACCTAAAGTCTTCACAAATCCCTCTAATCCACAACAAATACAGTAGCTTGAAAAATGGAGATTTCACAAACGATGTGTTACGCGTTTTCAGTGTTTCCCACAGACCAGGTAGCAATTTGTGGTGCTCCACTGTGCTGATGAGGGAATCGTGCGCGATGGTGTCGTGGCGGTCGGTGGAGTCAGTCATTGGGGTGTATGCAAAGTGTTTACAGCGGGCAGTGTTCAAACACAGTATTTTTCTTCAGAGTCACCTGCTGGGACTATTTTAAAGCTACAAGAAGCATTTGAGATTATTCAGTTCAATCTAAATTCTAAGTTCTTTAAGAGAAGACAGCTAAAACAATTTTTACCAGAACCCTGCCTGGTTTCATTCCTCGACCCAACTTTACATTACAGGGCAGGCCATTAGTTTGCTGGGCTTGATGTTGGTGGAAAACCTGTCTTTTAAATTTATGAAAATTACTCACCAAAATTGAAGTTACAGTTTAGTTTTTACTAGAGCTGCACCGATTGCAATTTTTTGGGCCGATTCCGATTTCCCATGGAGTGTGACCTGCCGATACCGATTTTGGCCGATTCCGATTTCATTTTTTCAAACCACTTCACAGCACACACAAAGACTATTTTCTTTTTATCTTTTCTTTAATAGAACATTCTGCCAGATTTTCAGTAATAAATTTTCAACACCTCAAAGGTTGAAAACAAACAAAAAGACATTGTTCTTTGTAAAATCTTTCTTCATGTTTGGTATTAACGTTAATTCCTGAAATAGGAAATTCACACAAACATTTTTTCTTTTCCCATCAAATATCTGGCACAAAAACAACCCCCTCATATATTATTTGCCTACTGCTATGGAACACACTTTCATAAGCCAATTTCTTCTTTTCACATCCAATATCTGGCACAAAAAAAATCACTATATTTGGATATAAAAAAAATTCACTATATTTGGATATCCAAATATAGTGAATTTTTTTTTGTTAACGGCACGCACGCCGGAGCTCGTTAGGTGCGCAGGACTGACACTGTTCTGCGCAAGCGCAACACAATTGCACTAGAAAGCATGTTCAAGCTGCCAGTGTAGCTGCAGTCTTTTTAGTTGCGAATTACGAGTATTTCCACTTTCATCTCTATGTGATACACAAGTTTTGATCGGCAGAAAATCGGCATATTTTAATTTTGACCGGCCAGTCGCCGGTCATGGCCGATCACGTGAAAATCGGCCAATTCCGATCGGCAGCCGGTCAATCGGTCAATTGGCAGCCGGTCAATTCCGATCGGCAGCCGGTTTCCCCCACAGTCCAAAGACATGCAGGTTAAGTTAACTGGTGACTCTAAATTGACCATAGGTGTGAATGTGAGTGTGAATGGTTGTCTGTGTCTATGTGTCAGCCCTGTGATGAGCTGGCGACTTGTCCAGGGTGTACCCCGCCTTTCGCCCATAGTCAGCTGGGATAGGCTCCAGCTTGCCTGCGACCCTGTAGAAGGATAAAGCGGCTAGAGATAATGAGATGAGATAATTAGATGTAAGAAACCACTTAAGGTAACACCAAGGCAACTAACAATAATGAAAAAGCATTACCCTAACTGGTGCAAAGCCTGCATGTCCTATCAGAACATTTAATTCTGCGTGGCTTCCTGAAAAAAAAACCTCAAGTGCCCTATCGTAAGGGAAGTCATTGCTGAAGCGGGATAATGCAATAAGGCCGGTTCCTCGCGTCAAGCTGCTACTGTATGCATCAAAATTGGTTTATAGCCTGACTCAGGGATGTCCGTTTCCTGTAAGCCAAGAAGGCTATGATAAAGCTCATCACTGGTTTTGTTATTTAGTAAGTTTTCACCAGTCTTCCATTCCCAGTTTTTGACCAGAGCCGTGTATAACTGTAACGCTATTGAGGAGCTGACATTAGGCGAGCAACCTTATTTTCATGAGCATTTTTTGGTTTCACATCAATAAAAAGTGATTGTTAGGAAGATTTTTTGTAGTGTTATTTCTTGGTTCTCTGGTGTGTGTGTGTGTGTGTGTGTGTGTGTGTTATCTTGCCGTCTGAGGCCGCAGTGCGTCAATACATTTCCACAAAACAATGTATTTTACAGTTATTTATGATGTTACAACAGGGCTAACGTCTGCCTACGAAGACAGCCAAAAGCACATAGCCTACTTACCGCAATGTGTTTCCTCAAATTCGACGTTGAGTTTTTATAAGCTGAAACGTCCACTGGTTTGGGGAGACACATGTGACACCGCATAACATAACTATTATTTTTTGTTGTTTGGAGACTGAACATGGTTTGTATGTGTGGCCAGGGGTGTGCCTCTTCGGCTTGATGAGAAACACTGGCCGCTGTCTCTGCCATTTTCCTTCTGCTTCCATGCTCTTTTCTACCTGGACTGCTCTTACCGCGGGAATTTTGTGTGCGGGCGGGCATGCACGGCGGCTTGGCTCTGTTTGATTGGCGAAACGGAGTTAAACCATAGCTCCTCCCACTATGGCTCTGGCTGCTACATTTGATTGGTGAGATGCTGTCATGTGACAGAGCCTCTGCTGGAAGTCTCGACAAAACATAAACAGACCACGCATCGCACGGATCAATAAAAATAAAGTAGCGAGTAACGAGCAGAATATAGCCCAATGTAACAGAGTAAAAGTACCGCTTCTTCTTCACAAATATACTCAAGTAAAAGTAAAAAGTATGCTGCATTAAAAGTACTCTTACAAGTACAATTCATCCAAAAAGTTACTCAAGTAAATGTAACGGAGCAAATGTAGCGCGTTACTACCCACCTCTGCATGTTTGTCAGTAAAGGATAAACTCAAGAGAAATCCTTTCAAATCAGACATTTAAAAATGATCATGTACAACAGCAGCATGTGGTTGCAGAGTGAAGTGTTTCTAAAGCCTAGGTCACAACCGGCCGTACGTGCTCCTACGGCCGGTCTACGTGCAAGAAACGCACGAAGGGCGCGTGTGTGACGTGCTGATTTTCGAGCCGTAGACTGGCTGCAGACCGGCCGCAGAGGTTCTTTGTCATGTCAAACAAACTCTACGGGCGCTTATGTTTTTTTCAGGTTGCAAGACAAACTTGCGGCCAACGTACGTCTTTCTCCACGAACAAAAAAAAGCAGCGATTTGGGAAACACCAAAAATCGCACGGCCAAAAAATCATACGTCCGGTTGTGACCTAGGCTTAAGGTAAACACATTTGCAACACCAACATCTAGGAACCCAAATGAATGAAGCAAACAATTCTCTGCAAATGTGGATACTAAAGGCTGTATTTTATCACAAAGAATAAAACCAGTCAGTTCCACAACTTCGAAGGTGCATAAAAAAAACAAAAACAAAAAAAAAACCACCAAACCTCAAGAACATGTGAGGTCTGCCATTTATTCACCCTTAATTAACATCAATTTGATATAGAAAAAACGGAATATTAGGAAATGACGGATTTGACTGAAATAAAGGGGGAAAACAACAACAAAGCAGTGTTTATTCTGTTGATAAACATTCAACAATGACCTAACTTGACAAAAACTAAATGATTACCAAGAAATAATTATAATTCACCATTCCATTAAACATATATCATGAAATGGTAGGACATTTTCCTCAGCAATAAAAAACAAGAACGAAATACCCGAACTATTTGAAAGGTGAAATGTTTTCCCACTCATTTTTGCACACTCACTTTGAAAGAATGGATTATAGAAAATAATTATCAATGTGGTGACGACATGCACCGCTCTGGTCAGACGCTCAGCTAGTGAGACTCCAGACTGCTCTTCTCCTCTTTGCATACATATGCTAACCCTTTGTAATTTGAAAAATGTACTCCTTTTTTTTCCTTTGGTAATTTTAGCATCCTTTTTGCCTTCAGTTATGTTGTTTTGTGAAATGTTCCATCCTCTAAGAAAAACTAAAATTTTTTGTGTCTTGTTTGACTAGCAAATAAGCGCTTATCCATCAGGGTTGCTGGGGGAAACCAATCCCAGCTGACTTCGGGCGAGAGGTGGGGTACATCCTGGGCAGATTGGCAATTTATCATGGCTACACAGAGACAAACAAACATTCACATTCACAACTTTGGGCAATTCAGAGTAGTCATTTGACCTAATCAGCATGTCGTTGGACTGTGGGAGGAAACCGAAGCACCTGGAGGAAACCCATGCAGGCGCAAAGAGAACAACCGTTCTTTATTATTTAATCTTTATTATAAATACCTACTGATCATGTTTAAAGATGTTTGATGGATTTTGCTGAGATTCCAACAGCTTTGAGACTTGTCTTGATAATAAACAAATCCTTACATCTTATCATAATCTCTTCTTCCTGCTTCATGATCGCCATATTATAAACAATTAAAGCTTTTGGTTGTTTTGTCCTTCCTGAAAATTTATATTGCACTTTCATTTATCTCGTTCTAGTATACTTTAGTGGAAGTTTCTTTGTTTGTTTATATCTCGCAACTGTTGGTTACTAAGGAGAACATGATTCTTATTTTCTCATAGAAATGTGACTTCAAAAAATTTGTGGCTTTCTTCATCAAACACATACAAAAACAGTTATGTGTGACATCGTGACATCAAATTGACTTTTAATCATTTTCACTAAGCTTTTAGGATTAGATTTTGCTCTTAGTCTGCAAAACACACATTGTCAAGCATGGCAAGAGACGTAATGCCCCAATTAATTATTTTGGGAAACGCGCAAATTATTGATGGTCAGTGGAGTTTGTGATATTATCAGAAGTGACAGTGAAGTTATCTCTGAAGGTGCCCACAATTTAATTAACTACAATTGTCTAAACACACCAAAGAATCTGATTTTTAGTCCACGTTTCAGGAATAACTTGTGAAAAACTGATCCATAACATGCAGAGCAGCAGAAAACAAAAGTTTAATATTTGATGGTAATTCCAGCTTCTTATTCCTAAGCAATCATAATAAACCCTTTACTATATCAAGAAGAGTATTTTATTTCAATTATTGTGACCATTTCACATTGAAATGAAAGTTGTTTGAAAGGACTTTAGATTTGTGCGAAAAGACTTTTGTGCTAAATGACCAGATCCAAGGAGAAAATGCAAACCACCCAAAGAAAGGCCCCAGTTGCGCACAAGGTTCGAACCCAGAACCTTCTTGCTGTGATGCAACACTGCTAACCATTGCACCACCATGTTGCCCTCCACAGTCATTGAAATCGATTTACTTTTAAGTGTAATAAATGTGCTTATTGGAGTAACATTATTAAAAGGGTACAATTCTTTATGCTTCAGCTGCAGCATTTTTTCAACCATTTACAAGTGTCAGTCACTATAGAATTTTTCTTTATCCACTGCACATAAAAAAAGAAGACAATGAAGAAGTAGAAGAGAAAATGCTTAAGTAAATCCATAACATTAATACACATTTGTAAAGATTCTTTCATTTTAAAAAATGAATAAAATTAAATAATTGCATCTGCAGTTTTCTTTCACTGTTTCGATTTGGTTGGCTAAATTTGCTCAAGTTTTCCATCAAATACCGTCACTGACCACTTTATTAGAAACTCACTCATGCAATTATTCAGTCATTCACGCAAGTATCCAATCTTCAGCTGTGCAGTTTGGGTAAAGTAGACTAAAGCTACTAATAACTAAATACAAGATTAAAATATGACTAAACAATTATGAATTTCCATCAAAAGAATACTGTTTAAAGGGGCCAACTCACCCTTCCCAGAATCCAGTATGTTGTTCTGAAATCACATGACCACTACTTCGCTCGCTTTCTCTGCAGCAAAAGCTCTACAAATTCATGGTTCGTGATCTCTTTAAAATCCATCTGAAACCTTTTCTTCACCGATGTGTCATACAGTTGTGGTCAGAAGTTTACATACAGTGACATGAATGTCATCTTGGATATGTCATGACAATATTTGGGCTTCAGTAATTTCTTTGAACTGTTCTTTTTCTGTGGCAGAATGATTATACAGCATACATCATTAATAAAAAAAACACTAGAATTTGGTGCACAAGTTTTAATTTTCTTTGGGTTTTCTGAAATCAACACAGGGTCAAAATTATACATACAGGGTCAAAAATTTACATATGCTCCCTTAGATTATTAATTCAGAGGTGCTGAAACTTCCAAAATGTCTTTTAGCTTGCCGAGGTCTTTTAACTTCCTGTTAGTGATCATGATTGACTACAGCTGGTAGCTTCTCTGCGCCTCCATAAAAAGGGTTTGTTTACAGCACTCATTGGACTGACCAACACACAATACAATGGGAAAGTCCAAGGAGCTTAGTGTAGATCTGAGAAAGAGGATCGTAGATGTACACAACTCCGGAATGCCTCTTGGAGTCATTTCTAAACAACTGCAAATTCCAAGATCAAATCAAACAATTGTATCCAAGTTATTGTGAGGTGTAGTCACTTTGCCAAGCCACTTTGCTTTAAGAAAACCCAAACTGTCACACTCAACTGAAAGGAAATTGGTTTGGATGGTCAGGAACAACCTGGGAACCACCATGGCACAGCCCTGCCATGAACTGGAAGCTGATGGATTACTGTCTACAGTTCAGTGAATTTTACATCACCATGGACTAAGAGGCTGCTATCCAAGAAATAACCCCCTGCTCCAAAACTGACACCTTCAAGCTTAACTAAAGTTTGAAGCTGATCACACGGACAAAGAAAAAGCCTTCTGGAGGATAGCTGTATGGTCAGATGAGACAAAGATTGAGTTGTTTGGCCACAATGACCACCATGTACAGAGGGACACTGTACCAACTGGTGGTGGTGGTGGTAGGCTCATCATGCTCTGGGGCTGTTTTGCTGCCAGTGGAACTGGTTCATTGCACAAAGTGGATGGAATAATGAAGGAGGAGGACTACCTCAGAATTCTTTAGCATAAACCATCAGAAACTTGAACACGACTTGGGACTTACAACAGGACAATGAACCCAAACATGTATCAGAGCTGGTTGTGGAGGATAAAGCAGGCTAACATTAAGCTTAAAACAAGTCCTGACTTCAACCCTACTGAAAATATATGAACCGTGCTTATAAGTCGAGTCCATGCCAAGAAGAAAAAAAAATTAATTGAACTCTACCAATTCTGCCATGAAGAGTCATGAAATATCCAACCAGAATTCTGCCAGAAGCTTGTTCATGATAAACAAAAACGTTTGGTCAAAGTGAATCTTGCAAAGAGACATTTTACCCAAATATTAGGTGTGCTGTATATATATTTTTGACCTGTATGTATAATTTTGACCCTGTGTTGATTTCAGAAAACCCAAAGGAAATTAAAACTTGTGCACCAAATCCCAATGATGTTTTTTTAATTAAATATTTGTGCTGTACATTCTCCCACAGAAAAAGAACAGTTCAAAGAAATTAATGAAAGCCCAAATATTGCCATGACATTCATAGCCAAGATGACATTCATGTCACTGTATGTAAACTTCTGACCACAACTGTATCTAAAAGTTGTGAATTGAACATGCCTGATATTTTCTTTCCTTTGTGTCCATGTGTGAGACAGCCAAGGCTGATTCTGGTCCAATCCAACAGAATAAGCTGAGAAAAATAGAACTGACCAGTTAAAATATTTTAAAATATAACAACTTTGACAAAATATCATCAATTTCACATTACAGTTGATGATCTCTGGCTTAGGATGTTGTCGGATTTTTGCAGATTGGTTTTCAAACAATGAAATATCCATGGATGCGAAAATGGTGACTCGCTACGTGGCGCAGAGGTTTCTAGGACGGATGAGGTGGCCCCTTTAAGATTGCAAATGTTCAAAAGCATAACAGAAAGAATATAAATGTAGCTTGCAAATGCTGGTTTGCAGTCTTAATGAAATGGGAACTTCTCATCAAAGGGAGCACACACAGAGCACTTTTGGAAATGATTTTTGTAGTAAACTTGCTTTATATCTTCCTATAAAACTATGTATAGAGAGGATTATTTATTGACACACATTTTGATTTCATAGAGGGCATTTTGTCAAAAAGTTTGCTCAGTTTGAGACAAATGCCCTAAAGTTTAGGTTTTCTGAAAATAGTGATTAATATGTTTCTTTGGAACAATAAGTACTTCTCTTGCATTACAATGTGAACAAAATGAAAAGGTGGATTTGTGATGGTTTATCACTATATTTAATACAATTAAATCATCTAACATTCTTAATAATCTAAAATACGCATAACAAAGTAAAACATCTTACAATGTCTTATTTACCCAAAATATTTCCTTTATCAACTGTATCCATGTCTTAAACTCTCGATAATGTAATGAACTCCTCAATGATGACTTAATAGACAACCAAATTCTGTTTTAAACTCATCATGGGCAAATTTAATAGCCTCTGGTGAATATACACAATTACTGTACAAAATCTGGTTTGCAATATTTGTTTTAAGCTGATTTACTTAATTTACTTTGCTGGTTTGGAATGTTTGCACATATTTATGGTATAAATAAATTCTAATGGTAGAAAAAGTCTCGTGAAACCTACAGCTATAAATTGCTTTTCTGTGGAACGGAGCTGGTTCTTTTCCCAATCTGTTGAATCACAGTCCAACTCAGGAGAGCTCTGTACCCCATGGCAGACAGTGATAAGTCATACAGCCCAGAGACAACAGATGGAAAAGGAGGGGGAAACACGCAGGCAGGAAAGACACCCAGGAGCTACTGCCAATAAATGCAGCTGTTAGAAACAAGAGTTCTTTGAAACTATATAATTTTAAATAGGATAACATTAACAGCCATTAGTAAAACTGCAATAGTATTTTTAAAACAAGCTATGAAATAATATATTTTAAAATTAGTTCAGCAATTTTTAAAAGTTTTAAAATCTGGTTACCAAAGCTACCAGTCAGGACGGATGAAGGCTTGGCTGGTGTTGTGATTGACAGAGAGAGGGAATGATGTCCAGGGGCCTCATGTACAAAGACCTGCGTGGATTTCCCACTAAATATGTGCGCACGTCAAAATCGGGAAATTTGCGTACGACCAAAAAAATCCGGATGTATCAATCAGTGCGTACGAAGGTTTCCACGCACTCTCCTGTTGTACATCCCAATCAACGTGGAATTCGGCGCACATGCACGAGCCCCGTTCCCCGCCCCGTCTCCTCCCTCAATTATTCCACACTGAATATGTTAATTAGTATAAACAGACCTGCAGTAAGGCCCGCATTAGGTAAAAGACATGGCAACTTTTACTAACACGTTAATGTTAATTAAATGTTAGAAATCTCGCATTAATCAAATTAACATTTAACATTTATTATTAACATTTAACATTAACATTTATTCACGTTAATCCCTGCCTTTAGCACAGTGTAATAGAATTCACATACATCACTTAATTGTTCTGTCACCTACAATTAAAGTGATGTTCAAAGTGTATGCTATGAGACATGCAACGGTCACTGATTGTATGCCACTGAATGTGAATGTAGCCTATACCAAGATAACGGTATGATTCGCATCGTCCGCAGTGCTTGCGCCACAATGAGTGTCTATTTGAGTTACATAGGTTTTGAAAACAAAAAAACACCTTTAGTGCTCTAATGTGTACATTTTTTCGGGGACACCCTGTATTTGAGGAAATGTCTTCCTCTCTTAGTAGGCCCAATATTCCTAGCCACATGTAACCAGAAATAAAACGTGCACATATTTTCCACAATAGGATTTTAATGACAAATGTATTCTAGCAGGGTGCCAGGGAACAACAGGAGGCCCCCAGTCCATCCCACCCGAGCAGGAAGAGGACCCCCAGCCGAGCGGATCCAGCATCACTGTCACCTGCCCCCCTTCTCCACCGCCTGCCCCTGTCGCCGGGTCCACAGGCCGGGTGCTGACGCGCGCAGTCCTTGAGTCCCAGGGGGAAATTTTAAAGGGGATAGAGGCGATTAACGACAACCTCGAGGGAATCCGTGAGGAATTGAAGGAACTGAATAACACATTAAAAGAATATCTTAAAAAATGAATGGTGTCCCGTGTCCCGTCTGCCCTTACCTTTTCACATTGTGGCTATTAAGCGCTGCCGGGTTTGTATGCCATGTCGCTGTGGCACCTCGTTGTGAGGCCCAGGGTCTGGGTCCTCCGGCAGGTCTCGCTCCATTATTGGCACGCCGTGCCGCTGCGCCACATTGTGTAACACGCCACACGCCAGCGCAATACGGCACGCCTTGTCGGGCTGATAGAGCAGCACCCCCCCACTCCGGTCAAGGCAGCGCCACCGGCTTTTCAGGTGGCCAATGGTGCGCTCCACCACTGACCGCGTCCGTGCGTGGAGGTTGTTGTAGCGCTGCTCCTGATCAGTCCGTGGGTTGGCTAGGGGGGTCAGTAACCATTTTCGGAGTGGGTAGCCACTGTCTCCTATGAGCAATTGGGATAGGTCCAGCATAAGCTATCCAACATGTGTATATTTCAAGTGAATTCACTTCAAGTGTTTTAGATTGCTTACCAAGTAACCACCCATCACTCACTCTGCCGGCATCCAGCCTGTTTCCCACCGAGCTGTTCGCCAGGACGAATGCATCGTGGGTCACCCCAGGCCACCTTGCCACGATATTTGTCAGGCGCATTTGGGCATCACATATAATCTGTACGTTTATAGAGTGGAAATGTTTCCTATTCACGTACGCATATTCACCCTCAGATGGCGCCTTTATAGCAATATGCGTGCAGTCGATCACTCGGATAACATTTGGAAAACCGGCTATCGCTGCAAATTGCGCTTTTATCTGTGCTTGGTCTGCCACATCATAGGGAAACCGTATGTACCTGGCCGACAGTCGGATGATCCCATTTAACACAGACGGAATAGCGCGGCTGAGAGCTGTCTGGCTCATTCCCGACCGGTCGGCCAGTTCCCTCTGGAATGAGCCTGTTGCTAGGAACCCAAGCGTGGTCAGGACTTGGATAGGAACGGGTAAGGCGTGACTCCTCGCCATCTCCCTCTCCAACCCCGGGCCCAACTCAGCACAGAGCTCCAAAAGAATGGCTCTTGGAAGTCTGAATCGGCTGATAAGCCAGTCATCATCGTGAGCCAGGAAATCGGTGTAATCACGGAACACCCGTTCCCTCCTAATCCGACCATTTGCAGCGTCTTCCAGTAAGGCCAACCATGCCATTGTCATCCTATCGGTTATCGCCACATGTTGCACATGCTTTTATATCCTCATTTAATTTGATGCATGCTAGTGATTGGTCCCCACACACCGTGGTTGTGTCTGATTTGTACGCACTTGGAAATCGTTTCATATATTGATCTTGGTAATTATGTGATAAGGCTACCCCACGCAACATCAACTAATAATAATATTTCAGTCTGACACCTCGCGGCAAATGCGCGAGGAAGATCTATTAAGCTAGCTGCAATGCATGGTCCTGCATGTGCATTCTTTAATTTAATTAATTAACCAAAAGTCAGTGGGAATAATATCGAAATGATATTGCTGGGGTTTCTCATTTCCCGTAATTACAATATGGAAGGGATGGTTGATGGATCTGTTGGCATTTACCCAACAGTCTCGCATTATGTGTCTCGACAATGTCGTATGACTGACATACATTTCAATTCATGCATCCTGATGTTCCGATGCATTTTTGGATGCCTCTTATCGCCATGTCATGACTCTTGACCGAGTAGGCCTAAATGTAGTTGCGTTGCTCTGCCTCTAAGTGTCGCCAAGTACCAAGATGCACCAGAAATGTGCGTACGCCAGCCATGAGGTTTGCGTAAAGTACCGCACTTTTCCACACCAAGTCAATCTTTGTACATACGAATGTTTGCGCAGAAAGTGACGTACGTAGCTTTTTTGTGCGTACGCAAGCTTTGTACATGAGGCCCCAGAGGTGGGTAGTAACGCGTTACATTTACTTGAGTAACTTTTTGGATGAATTGTACTTGTAAGAGTAGTTTTAATGCAGCATACTTTTTGGTCTGTTTATGTTTTGTCGAGACTTCCAGCAGAGGCTCTGTCACATGACAGCATCTCACCAATCAAATGTAGCAGCCAGAGCCATAGTGGGAGGAGCTATGGTTTAACTCCGTTTCGCCAATCAAACAGAGCCAAGCCGCCGTGCATGCCCGCCCGCACACAAAATTCCCGCGGTAAGAGCAGTCCAGGTAGAAAAGAGCATGGAAGCAGAAGGAAAATGGCAGAGACAGCGGCCAGTGTTTCTCATCAAGCCGAAGAGGCACACCCCTGGCCACACATACAAACCATGTTCAGTCTCCAAACAACAAAAAATAATAGTTATGTTATGCGGTGTCACATGTGTCTCCCCAAACCAGTGGACGTTTCAGCTTATAAAAACTCAACGTCGAATTTGAGGAAACACATTGCGGTAAGTAGGCTATGTGCTTTTGGCTGTCTTCGTAGGCAGACGTTAGCCCTGTTGTAACATCATAAATAACTGTAAAATACATTGTTTTGTGGAAATGTATTGACGCACTGCGGCCTCAGACGGCAAGATAACACACACACACACACACACACACCAGAGAACCAAGAAATAACACTACAAAAAATCTTCCTAACAATCACTTTTTATTGATGTGAAACCAAAAAATGCTCATGAAAATAAGGTTGCTCGCCTAATGTCAGCTCCTCAATAGCGTTACAGTTATACACGGCTCTGGTCAAAAACTGGGAATGGAAGACTGGTGAAAACTTACTAAATAACAAAACCAGTGATGAGCTTTATCATAGCCTTCTTGGCTTACAGGAAACGGACATCCCTGAGTCAGGCTATAAACCAATTTTGATGCATACAGTAGCAGCTTGACGCGAGGAACCGGCCTTATTGCATTATCCCGCTTCAGCAATGACTTCCCTTACGATAGGGCACTTGAGGTTTTTTTTTCAGGAAGCCACGCAGAATTAAATGTTCTGATAGGACATGCAGGCTTTGCACCAGTTAGGGTAATGCTTTTTCATTATTGTTAGTTGCCTTGGTGTTACCTTAAGTGGTTTCTTACATCTAATTATCTCATCTCATTATCTCTAGCCGCTTTATCCTTCTACAGGGTCGCAGGCAAGCTGGAGCCTATCCCAGCTGACTATGGGCGAAAGGCGGGGTACACCCTGGACAAGTCGCCAGCTCATCACAGGGCTGACACATAGACACAGACAACCATTCACACTCACATTCACACCTATGGTCAATTTAGAGTCACCAGTTAACTTAACCTGCATATCTTTGGACTGTGGGGGAAACCGGCTGCCGATCGGAATTGACCGGCTGCCAATTGACCGATTGACCGGCTGCCGATCGGAATTGGCCGATTTTCACGTGATCGGCCATGACCGGCGACCGGCCGGTCAAAATTAAAATATGCCGATTTTCTGCCGATCAAAACTTGTGTATCACATAGAGATGAAAGTGGAAATACTCGTAATTCGCAACTAAAAAGACTGCAGCTACACTGGCAGCTTGAACATGCTTTCTAGTGCAATTGTGTTGCGCTTGCGCAGAACAGTGTCAGTCCTGCGCACCTAACGAGCTCCGGCGTGCGTGCCGTTAACAAAAAAAAATTCACTATATTTGGATATCCAAATATAGTGAATTTTTTTTATATCCAAATATAGTGATTTTTTTTGTGCCAGATATTGGATGTGAAAAGAAGAAATTGGCTTATGAAAGTGTGTTCCATAGCAGTAGGCAAATAATATATGAGGGGGTTGTTTTTGTGCCAGATATTTGATGGGAAAAGAAAAAATGTTTGTGTGAATTTCCTATTTCAGGAATTAACGTTAATACCAAACATGAAGAAAGATTTTACAAAGAACAATGTCTTTTTGTTTGTTTTCAACCTTTGAGGTGTTGAAAATTTATTACTGAAAATCTGGCAGAATGTTCTATTAAAGAAAAGATAAAAAGAAAATAGTCTTTGTGTGTGCTGTGAAGTGGTTTGAAAAAATGAAATCGGAATCGGCCAAAATCGGTATCGGCAGGTCACACTCCATGGGAAATCGGAATCGGCCCAAAAAATTGCAATCGGTGCAGCTCTAGTAAAAACTAAACTGTAACTTCAATTTTGGTGAGTAATTTTCATAAATTTAAAAGACAGGTTTTCCACCAACATCAAGCCCAGCAAACTAATGGCCTGCCCTGTAATGTAAAGTTGGGTCGAGGAATGAAACCAGGCAGGGTTCTGGTAAAAATTGTTTTAGCTGTCTTCTCTTAAAGAACTTAGAATTTAGATTGAACTGAATAATCTCAAATGCTTCTTGTAGCTTTAAAATAGTCCCAGCAGGTGACTCTGAAGAAAAGTACTGTGTTTGAACACTGCCCGCTGTAAACACTTTACATACACCCCAATGACTGACTCCACCGACCGCCACGACACCACCGTGCACGATTCCCTCATCGGCACAGTGGAGCACCACAAATTGCTACCTGGTCTGTGGGAAACACTGAAAACGCGTAACATATCGTTTGTGAAATCTCCATTTTTCAAGCTACTGTATTTGTTGTGGATTAGAGGGATTTGTGAAGACTTTAGGTGGTTTTTTTTCTGTGAGATTTGTTTTATTATTTGTCTACAAGTGCTTGTTCACAAAAGGAAGGGCATTAGCTTGTTAGCTTGACCGCTTGCTAGCAAGCCCCACCACCACCCAGCCAAGCTGGGCGCTGGCAGCTAGTTAGCAACCTTTTTGCTTGTTATTTCCACTTGCTAACTCCTCTGCGAGATGGATCCAGTAAACAACTTTTTGGGAGATGAAAGGATTGACATCGTTGATCGCATCTTACAGGATTATTTCCAGTCTTTTTCATACGAGGAGATATTACGTGTGATGTTCACCTGCTGTTAAAGCTGAACAGTCATTTCACGGAGTGAACGCGCACACAGTGTTACGGTTTATGTGCAGACTGCCTTGAGCTTCTTGTTGTTATTGTTAATACACAGAACTACACACACACAGTTTGTGTGAAATATATATGAAATCTCTGCCTGTTATGACATCCTGATCAATAAACAAAGTTACTCAGCAGTTACTCAGTACTTGAGTAGTTTTTTCACTTCGTACTTTTTACTCTTATTCAAGTAATTAATTGGACGACTACTTTTTACTTTTACTTGAGTAATATTATTCTAAAGTAACAATACTCTTACTTGAGTACAATTTTTGGCTACTCTACCCACCTCTGCAAACATGTCTCACAAAGCTGGTGTGGGTTTAAACACTGATAACCATTCTGTTCTGTGTAACCTGCGGATAAAAATACCCAAGATTAGCTTTCAGTGTAAAAATGGATTTTAGTAGCTATAACTTAGATCAAATCATTAAGCTGTTTTTATTTAGCAGTCAAGCTGTGTTTGGGCCTTGCATTTTAATCTGATACTAGTGAACTTTTCTTTCAGTACCTTGTCATCCTTTTAAAGTGTACTGGGTAATACTGGTACATCACACCTGGTGTGTTTTTTTTTTAATGCTCAAACATTACCAGCCTATTAATCTCCTGAAAAAGCCCTTGTTAGGTTTTGATCTGTCTGTACCAAAGGAGGTTGAATTGACAAAGTATGATCGAGGAATGTAGACCTCTGCTGCCTCAGAGATTCTGCGTCACGAATATCCTGGAGATTCTGCCTCACAGATCGATCCGGGAGCAAACAGTCACTGACACAGACACAGCTGCTCAGAAATGTTTCTCAGTTTACTGTAGGTCAAACATGAGTTCATTCAAGAGTGTGTTGTAGCTATGTGATTGGATTTAATTGACAAAGCTAAGTTGTCTATGCATAACGTAAATAGGTGATGAAGCATTACATCACTGGTTTAGATTACACTACTTTATGAAAGAAGAGAGACATTATGTACCATTACATCACCTGTCAGGATCATAGTCTTATGAAAAGAAGAAAGACATTACTGGTCAACATAACCTTCATTAAGCAGAGAGCAGAATGTGCAAGCGAAGATAAATCTCAAGGATTTAACTAACCAAAATAAGTAGCAATCAGGACTGCCTGTTCCAGTTGCAAGCATGCCAAACAGGTATTTCTGTCAGCCCTCCAACAAAACCTGAAGCTTAAATCATGCTAAAGTCACTGTTCACCTCGTGTTCAAAGGTGGTGATGCCTTCCACATGCATATCCTTTACCTTTATCAGCTGACAACTTTTTGTTTTTCTTCTCTCAGGTGTGACGGCAGTGACCCTGTAGAGATACGCATACACACTGTCACCCACTTGTTGATTGCTTGTGCCTCCTCTCTTCCTTTTCAAGCACCTCTTTCTTTTAATAAGGACTTGTAAACAAGGACAGAATCACTGTACCGTTGTAAATACACTTCACCAGGAGGGATATTGTTTCAGTAGTCTTTAACTGACACTGAAGTCAAGTGCTAAATAAAAGAAAAATAAAAAGGATCAGTGAATGTATCTTAATGAATGAATGCTCTTTGACAAATGTGTGCTTGCTTCCTTGTTTCTGTAAGTGTTGCTAGTTACAGGTTAATCAGGGTTAGTACAGTATATATGAGGTTTTTTTCTTTGTTGTTTGTTTTTTGTTTTGTTTTAAACGGGGTAAAGCCTTTACAAAAAACAAACAACAAAGAAAAAAAACTCTCATATATACTAACCCTGTATACCCTGTATGCCCCCACATTTTCTATGCTGCTGAATCTGTCCTTTTTTTCAGTAGCTTTGTATAAACAATAACCGCTAAATGTAATGCAATGTTATGTAAGGTGATCGCCTAGGCATTCTCATTGTGAAAAGTAAGTCACATGTACATGGACTGGCATTTAATGTTGTATTTGTTCCTTTCTATTTGTTTTTTGTCTGTTCATATTCTTTTTGGGGGAGTAAAGTCAGTTTAAAAATGCCGTTAAATGCATAGGCCTATAGGCCAAGTTTAATGACCTTGAGGTTATCAGAGGTCATATGTCGTTTTACAAATGAAAAATGAATTCAGCACCCAAACATTTAACAAACAAGGCCATTTGCTAACTTCATTAATCATTTTAGTACATTTCATTCCTTAGAAAGCTGAGAAACTGGGTTCAGCTGAGACGTTTACAGGCCCAAAGTTCAGTGACCTCTAGAGGTCAACAGAGGTCAGATAGAGCTCGGCATATTGCAGATTTGAATTCAGCACACCCAAATTGACAAAATAAGACTGTTTGCCGACTTTGTCTCAAAAATGCCTTTAACTCCTTAAATAGCACTTTTTTGAATTTTGGTACCAGTCTATAATAGATGATGTGTGTACAGCTCATTTCATTCACACAGTTTCCTTTACTACAGCTTGGCCTTGCAGATCTATTTCTTGTACCCTCTAAATCAGATCCAGGTTGTCCATAAAATCGCCAGTGTTCCTTATTGATGTCAATCCTAATTATTGTTACCATAACCCATGAGTGTAGGCCACTCCATAACAAGCTCTCTGAGGAGAATGAGGACTGCTTGTCCTCCTCTCGTCTTTCCGCTGTGGATAGATGTGCTCATATGGAAGCCACTGATTGTCGCTAATGTCAGAACCCAGATACCACAATGGAACATTATGATGCTAGATCATTAGTAAGATCATGCTAGAAGGATGCTGTCAGATTGGTTTGCTTGGGCAGAATGGCCTCCCTGGCGCCAGTGAACCTGCGCTTTCACTGAGGTAGAGTGCCTCTTCAAAGCTGCGGAAAGTGAATTAGTCTCTCAAAATGGCATCTATACATTAGATTGAAAACTTCAAACGAGCTGCGTTTCTTGACCTAATGAAGAAACAATGGCTTTTTCATTGGACTTTTACCACAGTTATAAAAGAGGATCAACTGTGAGTTACTTTGTAGAGTTTTTTGTTGTTGTTCCTCTGTTCAGCACATTTAAAACATCATTTGTGATGGAAATGGAAAATGATGAGTGATGTGGTTAAAGGTTAAAGCGCCGAGTGGTCTGCCCTTTCACAAAGCATGAGCCCCAAATTCAATTGTCCTCCTTGAAATGGGACTATCTGTGAAGTGAAGCTTATAACATGATCATCTAATTTTTGTAATGTGGAATTTACTGCTGTTATAACATTTTTAAATGCATCTCATGCAGGGGCCAGCAGGTTTTCAGACATGCAGGCTCTTCCAAAAGTATTGGAACAGCAAGGCCTGTTCTTTTGTTTTTGCTATGCACTGAAGGTTTGAGATCAAAAGATGAACGAGAGAATAGATCAGAATTTCATGCTATTTACATCAATATATGTTAAACAACTTAAAGCATGGCACTGTTTGTTTGAACCCACCCAAATGATCAAAAAATGGGATAGTGATTAAAACAAAAAATTTGGAACATGTGACTGACAGATGTTTCTTGTTGTCCAGCTGCATCCTGTTAGATTGATTGTTTAAACAATTAAGAGCTTGGGATGTCTACTCTTTGTTTGCGCCCTGGGTTTTTCTTGCGAGAACTGCATTTGTTGACCAACATGAAGACCAGAGAGCTGTGTATGGTAGAAAAGCGAGCCATTTAGAGAATATCTCGATTAGAGTCATTACAGAAGCATTGGGCATAGCCAGTTACCACAATTTGGAATGTCCCTAAAAGGAAGGAAACCAGTGGTGGACGAAGAACCAGACATTGAACAGGATGAACAAGTGAACAGTCATCAACTGCTGTTATGTTTGACAGCAGTTGATGACTGAAGCAATGTGAGAACTGTGAAGAAAAACCCCAAAACAACAGTTACTGACATCAACAACCTCTATAGGGCAGGGGTGAAGGGGTATTACAATCCACCATTCTAAGAAGATTTCAAGAGCAGAAATATAGGTGTCATACCACAAGATGCAAACCACTCATCAGCAGTAACAATCTGAAGGACAGATTGGAATTTGCAAAGAAATACAGAGATGAGCCACAAAAGTTCTGGAATCAAGATTAACATCTACCAAAGTGATGGAAAGGCCAAAATGGGGAGAAAGAAAGGATCTGCTCATAATCCAAAAAATACAAGCTCACTGGTCAAACATGGTGGAGGTAGGCTTGAGCTTGCGTGGCTGTTTCTGGATTGGGCTGACTAATCTTTATTGATGATGTAACTCATGATGGTTTGCAGCAGAATGAATTCTGAAGTCTACAGAAACATCCTGTCTGTCAATTTACAGAGAAATGCATCCAATCTAATTGGGAGGAGCTTCATCATGCAAAATGCACTGCCAACACAACAAAGGACATCATCGGGGGGATGGAAGGTTTTATGGAGAAATGGAAGGCCAAGTCCATCACCACACCTTAACCCAGTTGAGCATACATTGACTTCCTGAAGAGAAGACTGAAAAAAAAAAGATATTTATCCTTTTTTTTTTTTTTAATTTCAACCCCAAATATCTTCAGTGTATAGCAAAGACAATAGAATTGGCCTTGCCATTCCAATACTTTTTGAAGGAACTTTATTTGTTCAGCATAATTTGCATTTATGTTGGAAGAATATTTGGGTTCAAACCAGATTGGAAAGACCTGGCCTGTTTTGACACAAGTTGTGTTTGAAATACACCAGGGTTGATTATAGAGTTTGCACATGGACTTGCTTCCTCTGTAAACTGGCATTATGAATTTTGATAAGTACAAGGCTCACGTGAGTGAGTGCAGCATTTATTCCAGAGGTTAAAGGAGTCAAACAGATGGATTATAACTTGTTTTTGCTCGCAGAACTCCTAGAAGTGTTTAAAGGGGATTGCTTTTCAGCTTTACTGTGATCTCTGCTGCTTTTCTCTCATGTGCTTCTGCTCAACCCTGGACCTGGGAGAGACTGGTGAACCTTTGAGAGAAATGAACTTTGGGCACAACTTGTGCTCCTCATTTGAAGTTTCTGCAAATTGCTTATCTTTGCTCAGATGTCCTTATCCAAGAGGAAGCTTTTTTTTTTATCTTTTAATCAGAGCACATTCAGTTACATATTTAATTTTCTACTGAAGCATTTTTGAGGAACAGATATTAACTTGGTGAAGAAGAGAAGCCTACCCAGTGGTTACTTTTAATTGACAGGGTGTTAGGTGATTACTGTCACTTTCTTTGGTGGTTTGGGACTTTAACTTACTGTTGCTGTCTATTTGTGTGAACCTGAGATAAAGCTTGACTTCTCACTGTTGTGACCTTTTATGAATTTTGTGAGCCTTTTATGACCTGCAGATTCTTATTTTAACCCTTTTGTTTCTCATATGCTTTTTTGCAGATGTGTGGAAATCATTGCCAAAGAGGGAAGAAGTCTCAAAGAGCTGTATTTGGTTTCGTGCAAGATTACAGACTATGGTAAGTGCGACAGATCATTGTCTAATCAGTCATTGCTAAATGCCCCATTAAATGTACATATGCCACATGAATTAACCCACACTTGCTTAAACTTATATTTTGTTTTGTCCTGCCAAATATTATTTCACATGGTAAGCAAGTGTGTGTGCGCGCCCATCTGTCATGGAGAAAGCCAAGCTTTGGGTTCATTCTCTAATTGCTTAATGCTCTAGTTAACTTGCTGCTAATTAGTTTTAGTGGTGTAGAGTTTACCTTAATTCAACTGGTTATGTGACAAAATACTGTTTCTCTTTAATGAAGGAACGATTTATTTGAAAAATGCCTGTGGATTGCAGTAGGTGCACAAAAAAGGCAAAATCTCAATTTGCTATTTTTCAGTTTCAGATAAATTATTCTTTCAGTCTATTGGTTAGTGATCCAGCTAACAAAGAATGCATTGAAGTTTTCACTCCAAAGCAGTTGTAGCCATTTTGATTTTACCTTCAATTTGTCATAAAGAGAGGGTTTTCCCAGCATTTAACCTGGGAGATCTCACTGTAAAGACTACGGTGTCATCCTACTGAGTAGACACGTGTATTGATGTTTCAATTTTGATTGGAGTGTCTCGTTAATGTTGTGTATGGAAATGTGCTGACAAGCACAGAGGGCTTGTGTCTGTCCTGAAGTAATAGAAACATGCAGTTGGTTTTTATTGGCACATAAATGCAGAAGCTCTCACTGCTGTTTCTCTTGTCAGCTCACTTTAGACAAGTCGTGCCCTTTAAAGCTGAGGGGAACTCATGGAAACAGAGACAGACAGACTGAAATTATTGGTAAAAACTAGAAAGTCAGTGACTTGAATATATAGCTGCTAGGTCGGTGCTGATTTACTGTGCATTTTGTTTTTACTTTGGCTGAAGTACTTATATTTTTACTTCACTTACTTTACAGTGGAATGAGGGCATTTGTAGGCTTTGGGTACATGCCGGAGGGTTTAATGATTAATGACCATGTTCCCCACTGCTGTATTTACCCTCCTGTCTGTTCTGTATGCACATGACCAGTAGCAAGCACCATGAATAGGACTATTAAGCAGCTGTATGTGTTTACATACAGCTGTGTAATTTGTCAGCACACCAACATACACAAGCTTTTTGTGAGCACAGAACTGATTATTAATGAACTATATATAATCTGAAATACATAATATAATAAGAAAAAGCATTTACTTGGAATAAGAGTGAAATAAATCAGAAAGTATATGTAGCGCTTGTATCAAATCTAAAAAAAACAAAAAAAACAACTCATAGTTTATCATCGAGGCAACAGTTATTATTTTAGTTTTTGTGTCTGGTAGTTTAATTGGTCTTTTACTACAGCAGTTTTGAATAAACTATTTGGTCAGTTTTTCTATAAGATTTTCTATAAGTGCAGCTCTGAGTGTAGTTCAGTTCCAATCTAAGGTGTATATTGGTGCATTTAGCATTTCTGTCAAAAAAAAAAAGTCAAAGTCCTTTCCACGCCTTACAGTACGTGGTATTCCTAGGCAGTCTCCCACTCAAGTACTAACCAGGCCCAACCTGTATGTGGCGCATCGGGCGGCGCCGATCTCCGTTTCCATAGCCCTCGGCCTCTCGCCTATTACATAGCTAGGGTTACAGTGGGGGGCTAGTCCTCTGGTAACCACGAGAGTTTAACTCCCCATGCACATCTGTATTGCAGTGTGCCTTGCCAGATGGCGGTAAGTACCATTTTTATGATGGTCTTTGGTATGACCCGACCGTGAATAGAACTCACGATCTCCCGATCGAGAGGCGGACACGCTACCACTAGGCCACTAGTCGGTCTTAGCATTTCTGTAGGAAAAGATAATTTGCAGGAACTTCCACATAACTTAAAGCTAACAATTTTAGTTTAGTTTATTGGCTCAGCCTTTGGCTGAAGCCTATAGAGGCACCTGTCTGTATGTGTATGTTTAACCAAGTTTGAGCATGTTTAAGAATGTAATTGGCGTGCCAGCTTCAGGTAGCAATTCCACAGTCGTGGTGTGGCGCCACTGCGACTTTGTAAATGCCACGTTACATAACCTCAGTTCACGATGTAATCCTCCGTTGCTGAGTGGTCTAGAGCGCTGTCCAGAAAAGGAACAGATTTTGCAACGTTGGTTTGAATCCTGACATCGACATATTTCTGAGCAGCCTGTTTTTTTCTATTTATGTATTTTAGCTGCCATCTCCCAATCAGACAAAGGCTGAGCACAGACCTGCACAGATCTCTTTTTAGTTTGTTGAGTTTGCCTCCCCCCCCCAAAAAAAAAGAACAAAACCCTAATTAAACGAAATGTGGCAGAGGAAAGAAACAGGACTTGCGTCCCATTTGCCACCTAACCCCTACATGCTAAAACATGGTAATACAAAGATTACACTATAAAAATTACATCATAATAACAACAATTAAAATAATGTGCTGACACGAATCAGTGTATGTGTTGTTGAATAAATATAAGAGATATAAAAGTTAAGTCAGACAGAAATGGCACAATATCAGCACTTAATGACAAAAAGAAAAGGAAAAAAGATAATAAATGGAATTTTAAAATGTATATTTAATAGTGAAAGAAATATAATTACTTTGTGATGCTTTCTATAAGGACGCTTTCTATTTAACACTGATGGAAGGAGTCTCCAGTGTCAGCACTTTGGAACAGTCAGTTACACCATGGGAAAGTCTAAGTATAGAGTTTCCCAAAAACAAACTGCATTTTTTTCTGTATTATTAACTTCAAGAGAAAGTGAGGGAATGTCTGTTTAATAGGTAAAACAAAATGAGTAATAACTTCTTTTAATTTAGTTTACAGTATATCTAACTACTGTGTACCAGTGATGTTAAACGTGTCATTGCAGTGAAAGGTAATAGCATGACATGCAGTTTCCCTTGCATATGAGCAATTCCAGCGTTATGGACGTGACACTTGAACTCAAAATGGCAACAAATGACCCAGTGCATGTTTTATCGTCTCCCAGTATTTAAACAGGTGTTGCATATTTTAAGGCTGTACCATACTGGAGAAGTGATAGAACAAGAACAATTCCCATAGTACATCTAGGGCATGCCAGAAAATGCCAATAAAAGATGCGTTATGGATGTGACAGAAAAAGTATCACTTTTCTTGGGTGACTGTACGTTTTTATCAAACTCTGTGAAATTGTAAACCTAATGTCGAAATGGAGATATCCATTTGATAGAGGGGTCCAAGGTGAATATTAAAAAATCTTTGTTTAAAATATTTTGTATTTCATGCAGAGTTTCGGAAGGAAAAGTCAGCGTTATGGATGTGACGAAATTCCGTTATGGATGTGACGCGTCTGAAATAGACATGGCATATGTTTAGAAAATCAGCAATTTAACCACCATAACCCTTTGAAAAACTCTCTAAATATCAGCTAAAACTATCAAAGTTCTTAAATAATATTTAGGATGGCTATTGTTTTGCTGTTTTGTGGATTTTAGCATACATTTCTGTGGCTTGTGGCAATAATATAGAATTGTACATGATCAAAGTTGATTTTAGCTTGGGTTTTACATTATAAGAAAGAAAGACTGACTGTGACATATTAGGTTGGTTACAAATTGGTTCAACTTATTCACATCTGTAAAATACAGGCCTAGGTGATATCTCTGGGAGTGGTTTTGATGTATTACATGCTGCTTTATTTTTGCATGGTGAGGTTGACATTTACATGGAATTGCCCATTTATTCCTTCATTTACAGTAACCACTTTATCATGTTCACGTTCTCAGTATCTCCAGAACCAGGTGGGGATGGATGGATGGGATGTCTGTCCATCGCATACTCTTTCACACCTAGCTGCCTGTTGTCTAGCTGCATGTTTTTTGGAGGTGAGGGGAATTAGAGAACCAAGAGGCAATCCATAAGAATACAGGGAGAACATGTGAAACTTCACACAGACAGTAACCTGAGCTCAGGAGTGAACTGGGGACCTTGTATCTGTGAGGCTGCAATGCACCCCACTGTATCACGTATTTTCATGCATTTTTTTTTAATCAGTTGCAAAAGGGTTCTTTGGATAGTTAAGAATTTTTAGACTAGGACCCTATCTGAAAGGGAAATCCTCTTTTCCCGAGGGACAAATCAAAGGACGCCTGATCATGACACCCATATGTGCTTGTTGAACATCTCATTCCAGATTTAGTCTCCCATTGCTGTTACTTCCACTCTTCTGAGAAGGCTTTCCACTCAAATCTGGTGTGTGGCAATGGGGATTCGCTCATTCAGCCACAAGAGCATTAGTGAGGTCGTGCACTGATGTTGGACGAGGAGGTCTGGGGTGCAGTCAGTGTTCCAGTTCATCCCAAAAGATGGTTAGGGTTCAGTGCAGGCCACGAAAGTTCCTCTACAGTAACTTTGGTGCACCATTACCTCATGGACCTTGCTTTGTGCACAGGGGCATTGTCATGCTGGGAACATGTTTGGGCCTCTTAGTTCCAGTGAAGGAACAGCATACAAAGACAGTTTTTTGTATCCAAAAACCTTTGGCCATATAGTGTATATACACATAGCGCTGCATTCTCAAGAAAATTTTGGTTCATTGTTCTCAAGGTGACTTGACAGTTTTGTTTTTTTATTTTATTTTTGTTTTTTTTAATCCCTCACCCAAACAAAGTTTGGCAGGGGATATAGAAACGGGTTCTGTCTGTCCAGCTGTCCGTCCGGTCACGTTTTCATTTCCAGGCCATATCTTTTAAAACTACTGAAGATATCTTCATGAAACTTTGTATACATATCAAGCAACATGTGAACTAGTGCCTTTTGCTATTTTGGATTTTTGAAAAAAAGTATTTTTCAAATATTTACATAAAAAATAGATTTTGACTTAGTTTCTAAGAGCAATGTTCGTTTCCGGAGCATATATCCAAAACTATTCATGATATGGATTTAAAACTTGTTATACATGCTAAGGTGATATAGAGGTGCCTTTTAGAAATGGGGTCCGTCCATCCGTCTGGTCACATTTTCGTTTCCGGGCCATGTCTTTAAAACTACTGAAGATATCTTCATGAAACTTAACAAGGTGATGTAGATGTGCCTTTTCATACAAAGAAATTTGAGAAATTAAAATTTTTCATGTTTCCATGGAAACAATTTCAGACTTAGTCTCTCAGGTTAGTCTTAGGGGTAGGTTTTGTTTCTGGAGCAGAACTTGAAAATTATGAGTGGTATGGTCTTGAAAGTTAGTATATGTGTTGATTAAGTAATGTATATATGCCTTTTGATACTAAGAAATGTAAGAAATTTTAATTTTTAGCTCACCTGGACCAAAGGTCCGGTGGGCTTATGCCATGGGCTGCTAAGGTCAGTGTAAAGAGGTAGGGTTGGTTTCCTGCAGCAGAACTTGAAAAATGTGACAAATAATATCTTGAAACTTGGTATATAATTGGTGTATAGGGCAGGGGATATAGATGACTGTCTTCTTGTTTTTTCTCCAAGGGCACACTTATTGATTGTGTGTTACATTTAGCATAGATGATGGTGATGCACATGGTAGCTTTTCACAGTATGATCTTTGGAACATAGTGACCTCAAGAAGATGCTAGTTTATACTCTGTGTAGTAAAAGACTTTCATAACATAGTACAAGTCTATAAATGGCTGAAATTCCTTGCATCTCCCTTGAGTAAGCCCAGATACCTGACCTAATGTATTTTCAGCCCACTTAAGGTAATTATATATAAGCACCATGCTAATGTGTAGACTCGCTCCAGGGCCTCTTAGCCATTTGTTTTATCTCAGCAGAACTAATCCTGACTATAATCGCTTCAGTCCACCATCGACCCCTGCATCCGAGACTGCCGCAAGCCCACAGTTCCGCATCTTGATGAATGGACACAAGATCAAAACAGTACACTAACGACATTATGGAATGTATATTAAATACCTCTTAGTTTAGCCTTTTGACCACTTATGCAAGATTTAATCGAGGATACCTGATATAGGCTTTTAAGAAGAACCCTTGTTCTTAGTGGCTGAGACTTTTGTTAAACAAAATGCCCCCTTTGAAGGCCGAGCAAATATGTCCGTTTCTCTTATTGAGTGATTCTTGAATTTCCTGCACTGCTTTGATGAACTTCTAAATGCATTTTCCCTCTTTCCTTCTTTCTCCTTTAACTAATATTGATTAATTTGTATACTAAACATATGACATGCACATGAAATTTCTGCCATTATGTATAGTTGAGACACTGGACAGCTTGCTATAGATTGGCCATGAAATGTATTACAGTAACTTCACCAAAATTTTTCAAAGAAATACAGACATAACACACATGTTGCCAAGTCATAGCTATAAATGTTTGTTTTAAAGGGGGAGAGATGGTACTCATACTGACAACACTCTCAATATTTCACAACTTTGGCTGGATTTACAGTTTACACCAATGTAAAACGCCATCCTCCACAGGACTTTGACCATTAGGTTCTGAAGGTTCAAATATTTTCTTTTCCTACTTCCTTCGCCAAGTGCCCATGAAAGAGCCTGAGAACTTAGCCAAGCTGCTGCTCTCTTTTGCGGTCTACTGCTAGACATGAAGCTCTCAGTAAGTATTCATGAGTCTCAAGGGATTTCAAGTGAGTCTGAGCTGTTTTCCATAAGCCCCTTATGTGGATCTGCAGTACAAACTGTCTGAGATGAGCTGGAAAAAAAAAAGCTCACAGTGATGAGTCGAGATGAATTGCATTGAACTTGAGAAGTTAATGGGAGAACAGGGATTCATCTGTGGGCAATACTACACGCATATTGCATTGTTGGAATCAGATTTTATTTTATTTTTTTTTGGGGGGGAGGGGTTGTGATATTCCTATGATTTAGCCTGTGATATGGATGTAATCAGTATGCAGATCACACTTCTGTCCTAAAACCTGAGATCCTTAAATTGTTTTGCCAGTGCTAGATGGAGTATATAACTCAGGTTTTTCAGTGGGAAACAAATATACCCCTTACATAAAACAAGGACATTGTCTACATAACCATATAATTGTGTATTTTTCCTCAATGTTTGAATGAACCATTTAGTATTGCATGGCATAACGCAGATTATTATCACACATTTGATGATTCCTTCCCTGTTCCTTCAAATTATGGTGGATTACTGAAAGGCGTCTGTCTGTCCTCTCTGTGTGCCAAATGCACTGTAGTGCTCGGCGAGGGTTAAATAACCAATTTTCATGGTGCATTCTATTGTATTCTGGCATATGCTGAAGCAGATCCATTTACGTGGCACCTTATGCTGCACGTCAGTATTGTGCTTCGCTTTTTGTTCTACCCTGAGAAGGCAAAGCTGGTTTCCTGTGCTCGTTATAGATCTCTTCCCCTCTGTTAGCGCTAGCTTCAGGAGGATAACAAGAGACAACAGTGAACTACTGCAATATTTTGATGATAGTGCTAAAGGGACTCCTGCCTGGGTGCAAAGCTTTGATTTTGCTGTACTTGTGACTGAAACAGAAAATTGCTGTTCTCTTTGTGAGCATGAAGGGAGTCCCTTTTCTTTGAAAGGCAAACAAAAGAGTCTGAGACAAAAAAAAAAAAGTCTGCCAACAGAAGATTACAGCCTGGACTTGATGGAGGCTGGTCTTCTCGTCTTGCTAATGGAGAGAAAAAAAGGACATTTGTTCCATCGTGAGCAATAGTGTACCATTTTGCAAATAATGGAGTGGAGCCACTACACCTGATACTTCACAGACAGTGTTGCTGCTGCTGTTCTTTTTTTTCTGAACAAATGACACAAGTTAACTAAAGGTCCTTGAGATGCATTTGCAAATACTTGTTTGCCATTGTAAGGTAAGGGTGGCTCTTTAGAAGTTATCAGAGATATTAACTGAGCGCCCTTGGTCTAAGGTTCTTTTCAAGGAGGAGGATAACACAATTTTGACAGGTAAGTAAAAGTTGAAAAAACACAGCCGGCGTTTATTTTAATAAAGAACACAATGAAATTTCTTGTGTTTGCTTTTCTTTGTATAAGCTTAGTCCCTTTAAATTGTCCTTCAAATTGTCCTTTAAATCCTCAAAGAGGAAAGTAGAAGAAATAGAAAAGTAGAAAAAAAAACCCTCAGAGCTCTGAATCAAAATAAAATAAAATGAATAAACCCAATGTCCATCTACCCGGGTAGTGTGTTTTTATGTGTCCTGACTGCGGGTGTGTGCAACAAATCTCCTTATCTGAAGCCTTTGGATGGAGACACGGGAGTAGGCGAGTGGCAAGACGCTCCTCTTCTCTCTACTGGCCGCGCGTGCATCCAGGGAAGTTCGATGACGAAATCAATCTCTCAAAAAAAAACCAACCTGCATCGCAGGATAACAGTACTGTAAATAACTCTTCTTAATCACTCTTGTCAGATCTGAAACTTTTTCTTTGATATTTTAACTCAAAGTGCAGTATTTCAAACGTAATAGTCCATTCAGTCCATAAACTGCACAAAATGAAATTCAGTCGCTAGCTTAGTAGCTCAACAACATGGAAGTGAAACGGTGTTCACGAGCATGGCAGTCCATTAGTTCAGTGTAACTCCAGTTGGTTTTTAGCTTACAGTCAAAATACATCAAAGTTGCTCAAAATAAGCTTACACAACGAAATCATACAACTACATGAACCAAATGCATCTTCATAAGAGAAGTTTTACATGCTCAGTTCACGTTTTTAACCAAGACCATGAATCAAAACCATGTTAGCTAATCACTCGCCTGGCGAGGGAAAAAAATGAAAAAAAAAAAAGAACTCACCGGAGTAAAGGAAAGCATAGACACGATAACAACGCTGTCCGGGTCTTTTCTTGCACAAATCTTGCTTCTCAAATGAAGGATTACTCAAAACAAAAGTAGTTTTTAACTTTATCATGAAAATAAAATATGAATTTAACTCTTTTTAATCTTTGCTTCACCGCGGTTCTTTAGTTGATGCAGTCGTTTCCTCACGTCTATGATCACGCTCCCTTCCTTACAGTGTTACTACTGCCCCTAGTGGACGGGAATGGAATTTCAAGTAAATAACAAAAGACACATAGGAAATAAAATGGAAAATGAGAAATGAGGTTAACAGACGGATTCGAGTGGGTTACATCCTCCCCTCCTTAATCTGCATGCATTTGCATGTTCTACACTACACTGAAGGTGTACCCTACACTATGTCAGTGGGTAAGGGTGTTAAGTTGCATATGTAAGGTGCATTATCTAGGGTTTGGGAGAAAGCTTGGTCTAAACCAGCTAAGATGGAGTGCAGTACAGTGACTAAGGGGTTCCCTAGAGTGGAGTACGTAAGCCTTTGGGGGACTGCTCTCTCTTGAGCAGATCTTCTCAATGGCACCTCACTGCCAGGAGCAACTTCAGTGTCTTCTACCTCCATCCATTCCTGTACATCCCCACTGGTCCTCAGTGCTGATGCATCTTCTTTTTCACTTCCAGGGCTATGACACTCACTGGGATCGGTTGCAGGAACTTCAGGAACACTTTCAGCTGTTACGGACTCAGATTCAGACAGGTTCTGAGACTGACTTGCTTCATTATTCACAGGCTCAAATACTGGAGCTTCAGGGTCAAGCACAGACTTTTCAGAACTCACGCTACCTTCTTGTTTCTCAGGACTTGGTTCAACTCTGACTTGAATATCACTTTTGGTTGATTCTTCAGTATCAGGTCTTTCAACTTGTGAAATGTGGCTTTCCTGTTCAGCTTGAACATTTCTTGACTCCTCCAAGAGCTGATCATAGAGGGAATAATACTCCTCTTCTTCCTCGTCAGATTCCTCTTCTTCATCCCCAGGTTGATCCGGGTTCAGGAGCAGGTAAGTTATCAGGTTTCTGTTGGGACTTTTTCTTTTTAGGTTGTTCGTCATTCACAGTGGATGGGAGGAACCCACAGGGCAAAAGTAAGTCTCGGTGTAAAACTCTTTCAGGTCCATTTGTGTGCTTAGGGACTACGACATAGACCGGGGAGTCTTGAATTTGCTTGACGACCACGTAAATGGTTTCACTCCACTTATTGGCAATTTTATGCTTCCCTCTGATGCCAACATTGCGCACAAGGACTCTGTCTCTGGCTAACAGTGTTAACTCTCTCACCTTACTGTCAAATCTGCGTTTGTTTTGTAAAGCATTCTTCAGACTGTGTTCGGTTGCCAGTCTGTAACTTTCTGTTAGGCTTTCTGTCAACTTTTCGACCTAGTCTGCGTGGGATATCTTACTGGGACCTTCTGGGGTAAGTCCGAAGGCTATGTCAAGTGGAAGCCTTGGTTGGCGACCAAACATCAACTGGTAAGGAGAGTAGCCGGTGGTGTCATTTTTAGTGCAGTTATATGCATGTGCAAGAGGTTGCACAAAGTCCTTCCACCTCACCTTATCTCCTTCTTCCAGTGTTCCAAGCATCTCTAACAGCGTCCTGTTAAAACGCTCAACGGGATTCCCCCGGGGATGGTAAGGGGTTGTCCTCGTCTTTTTGATGCCGAGCAGTGCACAGAGGTCTTTGATAAGAGCTGATTCAAAGTCACATCCTTGGTCGCTATGCAACCATTCAGGAAATCCGTAATGAATGAAAATGTTGTTCCAGAGCACTTTAGCCACAGCCTTAGCCTTTTGGTCAGCTGTAGGAACTGCCACTGCGTATTTAGTGAAATGGTCTGTTATCACTAAAATGTTCTTAGTGCCTCTTCTGTCTGGCTCTAACGACAGGTAGTCCATACAGACCAGCTCTAAGGGACGACTGGTCTTAATGTTCACTAGGGGAGCACTTCTCTCAGCTTGTGCCTTCCTTCTGATGCATCGCTCACATGTCCTGATCATCTCGCTCACATCAACGGACATACGGGGCCAATAGAACTGGGCACGGACTAAGTCCAGTGTTCTATTGATGCCCATGTGTCCGACAGCATCATGTAGGTTTTCCAGAGCAGCTTTTCTGTACTTGACAGGGAGGACAAGTTGATGAGAGTGTTCACCCTGGCTCACCCATCTTCTGTACAGGACATCACTCAAAAAGACAAACTGGTCCATTGCCCTCAGCATCAACTGGACCTCTCTGTCTTCACGGCACTTCGCTCTGTAGGAGAGTTGTTTCCCCGTCTTCACAATGTCGATGACTCTACTGATGGCTGAATCTTGTCTTTGCTCATGGGCCCAATCTTCAAGAGACATCCGTGGCAACGTACAGGATCCGAGCACATCAGTCTGACAGAACTCTTCAGGGATAGCAGAAGCCTCCATTGCCAAACACTCGATGGGCACAGGTGGATGTACAGAGTCTGAGCCATTGTCTGGCGCTGAAGAGTGTTGGTGCCTCTGACACACTGCCTTCACAGCCTCAGATGGGAAATCAGTTCCCTTGTCGTCTTGCAGGAACTGCGCAAGGAAGCGCTGGATGCGATTCTCCTCATCGTCGGAAGTGGGATCAGGTTGGCAGTGGTCATAAGGATGGGGTCGCCTTGACAAGCCATCTGCATCCTGGTTTTTCTTCCCAGCTCTGTACTGGATGTTAAAGTCAAAACTTGAGAGGGCTGCTAGCCAGCGATGGCCTGCAGCGTCAAGCTTGGCAGATGTCAAAACGTACGTCAATGGGTTGTTGTCTGTCACAACAGTGAACTTCGCTCCATAAAGATGGTCAAAGAATTTTTCTGTGACGGCCCACTTTAAAGAGAGAAATTCAAGTCTGTGTGCAGGGTATCTTCGTTCACAACGGTTCAGTCCTCTGCTTGCATAGGCTATCAATCTCAATTTGCCTTCTTGCTCTTGGTATAATGCGGCACCAAGTCCATGAGTGCTTGCATCTGTGTGTACGACGTAGGGCTTTTTCAAGTCCGCAAAAGCAAGAATTGGAGCTGAGGTGAGTTTCTGAATGAGAGCTTTAAATGTATCCTCACAGACTGGTGTCCATTTTTCATTAAAGGGCTTTTTGTAGTCGGCACTCGAGGGGCAATGAGAGCTGCTGTGTGGGGAGACCAGCTTCCTCTTTGGCGGCAGGTACCCAGCAGTCAAGTCATTCAGAGGCCTTGCGATTTTGGAGTAGTCCTTTATGAATCTCCGGTAATACCCGGCAAATCCAAGGAATGATTTCAGCTCTTTGATGTTGTTAGGCCGGGGCCACGTGGTCAGAGCAGCAATCTTTTGGGGGTCAGTTTCCACTCCATTCGCGGACACAACATGTCCAAGGTACTTCACAGATGTTCTAAAGAACTGACATTTCTCAGGTGAGAGTTTTAGGCCAAATTCTCTCAACCTCCGAAGAGCTCTCAGTAGACGGTCTTCATGCTCCTCAAGTGTTTCAGAGAACACGATGACGTCGTCGAGAAAGACTAAGACCTCTCTCAGGTTCATTCCACCCATACACTACTCCATTACTCTCTGAAATGTACTGGGGGCATTGGTGACCCCTTGAGGCATGCGGTTAAACTCCCAGAACCCCATTGGTGTCACAAACGCTGTCTTACACTTATCGTCCTCATCCATGTCAACTTGATAGTAGCCGGACTTGAGGTCCATGATTGAGAACCACTTCGACCCGGTGAGGACTGAGAAGGCTTCTTCGATGTTGGGTAAAGCGTATGTGTCTTTGATGGTCTGTCTGTTTAATTTCCTGTAATCTATGCACAATCGGATGTCACCGTTCTTTTTCTTTACCACAACGATTGGAGACGCAAAGGGGCTCTCGGACTCACGTATTACACCAACATCTTGAAGTTCCTTCAGGTGTCTCCGAACAGCCTCATAGTCGGAAGGATGGATTGGCCTGGGCCTCTGTTTAAACAGAGTTGGATCTGACAAGCGTATCTTGTGTTTGATTTCAGTTGTATGACCAAAATCGAGGTCATTGAGTGCAAAGACATCTGACAATGAATTGAGTTTCTTTGCGATTCTGTCCTTCCATTCTGCAGACAGAGGAGAGTCACCAAAGTCAAAGGTAAGTTTGCCACCACCGGACACATGTATGGTGTTGCAAGCTGGGGAGGATGAGCTGAGACGTGGTGATTCACTCTGGGTGACTTTGTTGCCATGTGCAGGTAAGCATGACACAGCCATGGGGAATGAAAGCTTTGCTATGTCATGGCCTCTGGAAATTCTGATGTCATGTGCAGTCTCGTTCTTAACTAAGACAGGCAATTTAAAAGAGGGGACTGAGGGACTTGTCATGACATAGCTACAGAACAGGAGGCCGGCAGGTAGGCTGGACTGAGGGGGCTCAACTAAGAGGGTGGCGTTAGTTGACACAGGGACATGTCTGGCGTATCCATTCAAAGCCAACCTTCCTCCTGCAGGAATGATGACACACTTTTTGCTCTGTAACTTCACAGTCCCTACTCGTCCATTCTGTTGATTTATCCTGAATCGGTTGTACAAACACTTTACAAGTGGGGAGCAGTTGCCACTGTTGCTTCTGCGTTTCTCATTCTGGGTGGGTGCACAGTTTTCGTAAAGGAGATCCAGAGTGTTTGTGCCAATTAACAAGGGGACATGCATGTTGGTTCTGTGGTCAGGCACCACAAGTGCAAGGGTGTGGATCTTCACAAGTTTCCCCATGATGTTCTCTGGGAAATCGATGCTAACCTGGATGTAACCAGAATAGGGCACTTCTTGACCACCAGCACCTTCTATGTCTAACAAATCTTGAATGGGGTAAATGGGCAGGTGCGAGAGGTGTGTCTCATGAAAGGATTGAGAAACTGTGGTGACTTGAGAGCCTGAATCTAGGAGGCTATCGCACTGAACTCCCTCGATGACAACAGCAGAGGTACACTTTGGCCCTATTAAGCCTGCTGGAAGAGCACCACCCAGTGGCTGACTTGGGGAATGGCTTTCACATAATGCAGTTTCTCTTGTTTGGTGTTCTGGGGGACGTTTTGGTGCGTGTTGGGGTGCAGTGAGTCCCTCTACTGCAACCCTGTCCAGTTTAAATGTCCGTACTGAGTTTGCCATTGATCTTGTTTTGTCTTTAGTTCTCTGTATTTCTGATCCACCAGTGGTTTGTTGGGGGGATTTTCACATTGTCTTGCCAAGTGACCGTCATTGCCACACTTGAAGCAGAACCAAGCTTTCGGCATGGGCTTTGACATTGTCTGCTGGGACTGAACTGCGGCTACAGCACTAGCTGCGGGGGTTACAGTAACTGTAGCCTGGGGGGTTTTCTTAGCATGCTTTTGCTTTCTTTGTTCTCTCTTGTTTGTGAGCTGCATTTTTAGTTTGGCAACCTGCTTGCGTAAAGCCTCGGTTTCGTTAAGGTATGTCAGAAGAACACTGGGGTTTGGATCATGGGAGAAAGATGCTTCTTCCACAAGCTGCATGTTCATCGATCTGGGTTTTGTGCTGCCTAGATGGCGGTGCATACGATCTTGCTTGGCTGCTCTGCGGTCTTCCTCCGTTCTCACTTGAAGCAGGAATTCAGAAAAAATCTGGGGGTGTCTCTGTTTTCAGGCCTAACTGTAAGGACAGAATAAGAGACTGATCCCAACATCCACGTCGGAACTGTCGCAGCAGTTGGTTGTTGGCGTCTGCTTTGGCAATACCACCCCTCTTTATGGCTGTAGTGATCAACACCTGCAGTTGCTGCAGGTACTCTGAAGCTCTCTCTCCTGCGTTCTGATGAGTGCTGAGGAATCTTGCGAAAATCTCTTCCCCATACTCCACTAGTCCATAAGCTGACTCAAGAAGCTTCACATAGTCAGAGGGGGCTGAATCTGGGCCTAGCTGTCTCACTAAATCAGAGGCTGGGGGAAGAAGGCTTTCTAGGATTTTACGTCGCTGTATGTCATGGGGGGTTCTGTCCTGAATCATGAGGTCCACATGGAGAGACCAAGTCTGAAAATCTGCTTTGTTGGCAGGCTTGGGAAGTTTGCCTGAGAAAGGACGAAGGCGTTTGAATCCTTGGCTTGAAGTATCAACTTTGTCATTTTTAATGACATGCTCAACAATGATCTTCTGCACATCTGGTGGGTTGACAATATCATCACTGAGTACTCGTTGGGGAGCTTGGGACGAATGCTCTGCAGTGTACTTACTTTTAGGGGTGTGTTCAAGGGAATCAAGCTGAGGTGGGCATGAACTGCTGTGTCGTTTATGAATCAAGGGGGTACTACTACCATCCGAGTCAGTTTCACTATCAAAGCTTGTGTGGTCGCTTAACTCTATGTGCTCAACCTTCTTGGGGGGTTTCTGAGGAGTGGGAGTCACTTTATAAGCCTTATCTACACGCCACAATATCTCAGGATTTCTAAGACTGGGAAAGTACTCAGCTGCGTCAGATAGTAGGTTAGTGACCGATTCCTCTGATTCAAACTCCACAAGGGCTTTAACGCCATTCTCTTGCCCTGTCTGTCTAACTCTTAGCACCTTGTTCACCGTTCCATTAGTGGAACAAAATTCAGTAATCTGCTCGTCAGTGTCATGCGAAGTAATACCCTCAACATACACAGCATTTCTTAAGTTAACACCATGTGCATTCTCAGTATCCATAGTTACCCAAAACGTGTAAATGCAATTCACAGTTAAACTTCAAAATATTGAAAATGAAAAAAAAATAGTACAGTGTACCTTATCAGTCAAACCGGCAATCAAAATAGTCAAAAATAAACTTATACTCCTCCTGGCTGGCTCGCCCGCCAAATTATGTAAGGTAAGGGTGGCTCTTTAGAAGTTATCAGAGATATTAACTGAGCGCCCTTGGTCTAAGGTTCTTTTCAAGGAGGAGGATAACACAATTTTTACAGGTAAATAAAGTTGAAAAAACACAACCGGTGTTTATTTTAATAAAGAACACAATGAAATTTCTTGTGTTTGCTTTTCTTTGTATAAGCTTAGTCCCTTTAAATTGTCCTTCAAATTGTCCTTTAAATCCTCAAAGAGGAAAGTAGAAGAAATAGAAAAGTAGAAAAAAAAAACCCTCAGAGCTCTGAATCAAAATAAAATAAAATGAATAAACCCAATGTCCATCTACCCGGGTAGTGTGTTATTATGTGTCCCGAGTGTGGGTGTGTGCAACGAATCTCCTTATCTGGAGCCTTATTGGATGGAGACACGGGAGTAGGCGAGTGGCAAGACGCTCCTCTTCTCTCTACTGGCCGCGCGTGCATCCAGGGAAGTTCGATGACGAAATCAATCTCTCAAAAAAAAACAACCTGCATCGCAGGATAACAGTACTGTAAATAACTCTTCTTAATCACTCTTGTCAGATCTGAAACTTATTCTTGGATATTTTAACTCAAAGTGCAGTATTTCAAATGTAATAGTCCATTCAGTCCATAAACTGCACAAACTGAAATTCAGTCGGTAGCTTATGCCGCTTTTCCACTACAAACGCGGCTGAGCCGTGCCGTGCCGAGTCGAGCTGAGTCGAGCTGAGCGGGGCTGTTGGAGTTGCATTTCGACTACAACCGCGCTGAACCGTGCTGGCTGGAAGTGGGTGGACACATTGGGTGGAGTTAGCGAAAGTGGGTGGACGTCAGGTGATGTCGTTAAGCAGCGCAAACAGTGACATCAGTGACAGTGGCGGAACAAGTCAGAGCCGGGCCGGGGGCGGGGCAAATGACCAGGCCCTTTATTAAAGCTTATCATAACATCATTTTAGGCTACAAAATGTCCGCAACTGCGGTGTTTACCAATTTCAACACTACCGGGTGCAACTATGTTATTTAGTACATCAAGTCCTTCAAACGAACATGTAACTCAGAAACAAAAAACATTAGGATACTGTACATGGCTCATAATAAAACATCAATAGCCTATACTGCGCACATTATTTGAAGGGCATACGAATGAGCGCTCAGAGTGGTGACAGGAAGAGTCAGAAATAAAAGGAGGGCGGTGCAAACCTCACTGAATGCACTGTGTTTACCAATTTCAACACTACGGGGTGCAACTGTTATTTTGTACATTAAGTCCTTCAAACGAACATGTAACTCAGAAACAAAAAAACATTAGGTGACATACTGTACATGGCTCATAATAAAACATCAATAGCCTACTGCGCGCATTATTTGAAGGGCATACGACGAGCCTTGCGCTCCGCGAACTCGTCCACGATGCTCTGTATGTCACTGATTCAGTGATCTTTTCAGCGGTAGTCTCACGACCCGGATAGTAAACAATAAACATGGAGGACATGGAGTCGTTAGTGTTGCTGGTCTTGGTGCTGTGGCTTGTTGTCACCAACAACGCCAACAGATACTGGCAAGAGTGTATAGATGAGGCGAGGCGCATAAGGCTTCAGAAATATTCGTAATTCTTCTTCTTCCGGGTTTGCGGTGTTTACAGATCCCAGCGTGCTCGCGGGGCATGTGTGGGCATGTGAGGACACTCCTCCTCACCAATCAGTGCACAGGGGAGTGTCTGCTCACGCCCCCAGCCTCAGTCGGCACGGTTTGGCTCGCTTCAGCCCCACTCCAAAATGGTGCGAGTTTTAGGGGCTAAGCAGGGCTGAAACGAGCTGAGTCGTGCTGGTTTTTGGTAGTTGAAACGCGAGCCGTGTCGGGCTGAAGCGAGCTGAAGTGAGCTGAAAAAGGGTAGTGGAAAAGGGCCATTAGTAGCTCAACAACATGGAAGTGAAACGGTGTTCACGAGCATGGCAGTCCATTAGTTCAGTGTAACTCCAGTTGGTTTTTAGCTTACAGTCAAAATACATCAAAGTTGCTCAAAATAAGCTTACACAATGAAATCATACAACTACATGAACCAAATGCATCTTCATAAGAGAAGTTTTACATGCTCAGTTCGCGTTTTTAACCAAGACCATGAATGAAAACCATGTTAGCTAATCACTCGCCTGGCGAGGAAAAAAAAGAAGAAAAAAAAAAGAACTCACCGGAGTAAAGGAAAGCATAGACACGATAACAATGCTGTCCGGGTCTTTTCTTGCACAAATCTTGCTTCTCAAACGAAGGATTACTCAAAACAAAAGTAGTTTTTAACTTTATCATGAAAATAAAATATGAATTTAACTCTTTTTAATCTTTGCTTCACCGCGGTTCTTTAGTTGATGCAGTCGTTTCCTCACGTCTATGATCACGCTCCCTTCCTGACAGTGTTACTACTGCCCCTAGTGGACGGGAATGGAATTTCAAGTAAATAACAAAAGACACATAGGAAATAAAATGGAAAATGAGAAATGAGGTTAACAGAAGGATTCGAGTGGGTTACACCATGTCATGCACTCTTTAACCAATATATTATATATCAAACTGCTACATCCTTTGTTGCAGTAAAATTCTCTGTAGAAATAAAACAAATCCCACTGCTCTGAGAAAATATCTTTGCAGTATTATTGAAGCATTGATGAAAGGAAATGTGAAAATGCTTCTCATTCTCATTTTCATTCTTTTTGAATATTTAAGAGTTTCTTAGCATTTGCTACTTCCTCTTTTTACCCTCCCTCTGGCTGAAAGGCCCGAAGGAGGATTATGTCGTAGCGATGTCCGTCCCGGTAAGAGTACTCACCTTCTGAAATCAACTCCTCTCAAACTTTTTGGAGGAATTTCACGAAACTTCACAGGATTCTTTGTTATATGTCAGTAATATGCATAGTGCAATTTCGTTCAATTCAGTCGCATTTTACCAGAGTTATGGCCTTACAGCATAGATATAGTTGCCAGCAGGGGATATTGTGCTCTCAGAGCACTCTTGTCCTTAAATGACAGTGTGCACTCAAGCTGGCATGGACTCCACAAATCTGTGCAAAACCTTATGATCTATTTCAGATCAAATCTAGTAGAGTGTCATCTGAACATGCCTCAAAAGAAGAGATTAGACATGAGGAAAATCTGACCCTTTGTATAAAGCTGTTAACATGGTCAAAATTTGCTTACATTTAAATAGGGACCTAGAAATGGTGCATAATTTTGAATATTTAAATATTCAAGACTAGCAGGTTACCCGGCGTTGCCCAGGTTTTGCAAAATTCTGGGTTGTCCCCCAGACTTCCATGTCAAATTTGGTGAAGTTCTGTCGAGAAATGGTGATGTTAACCCAAGACAAACAAAAATCCAAACATCCACCACTCAGTGGCCCACCGGGGACCCCCTGGGGCCCGTACATGAATTTTGTTTATATATGCAAAATTCCGGGTCATCCCCAGACCTACTTGACAAATTTTATGAAAATCTGTTGAGAAATGGTGACGTTAGCTCAAGACAAACAAACAAACTTTGGCACTTATTATATAGATATTGATAGTTTACGTTCTTTGTTTTGAATATTCCAGAATTGTAAAACCTGCTGTTTATTTCCAATTTTAAATGATAAAAAAAAAAAAAATCCCAGGTTTTCAATGTGGCCTCAGACTGTTTATACAAGAACAGCTATGCTTTGCCTTCGTTTCTGAATGTGAGAAAGAATACTAGGTTTTGCCTTTTTTTTTGCAATGACCCCCCCACACACACACGCGCGCACACACACACACACACACACACACATATAACAGTTAATGACATTACTGTATTAACACAGATCATGTCTAACTCCACAACAAAGCTCATGAGACATTAATACATTAATCAGACTGTCATATGTGCAGGAAGCTATCTGAAGACTAATCTGCAGATCAATGCAAAGTACATTTGTAAGATTTGCTTTAGTGTAGGAATGAAAGTAGCTGCACATAGCTTGTATATTTGTGTGTGATGGCGGGGAAAACCTTCACATGGTCAGATTTTTGTGGGGGGGGTTCTTTTTTTTTTTCTAAAAATACTTCTGAAAACTGCAGACTGGCTTGGTCTGAACTGTTGTTCTTTGGGATGTACTTAAACCACAAGTAAACTTAATATTTTCTATATTGTTTTAAATTAAAAAATAAATAAATAAAACGATTCCATCCCAATTTGACTGAAAGATGCGCTGCCTACTCGACTTGGGATGATTTGAGGATAGTATCAGACAATGCAGATAGAATCCACTTATTGCAATGGCTATTAAGTCAGACTAAATGTCTCTTGGAAAAAGTGGTACAGCTTTAAGATCAACCAAAATAAATTGCCTTGTATCTCATAATATATACAGTGGGGTAAAAAAGTATTTAGTCAGCCACCAATTGTGCAAGTTCTCCCACTTAAAAAGATGAGAGAGGCCTGTAATTTTCATCATAGGTACACTTCAACTATGAGAGACAGAATGGGGGGAAAGAATCCAGGAAATCACATTGTAGGATTTTTAATGAATTAATTGGTAAATTCCTCGGTAAAATAAGTATTTGGTCACCTACAAACAAGCAAGATTTCTGGCTCTCACAGACCTGTAACTTCTTCTTTAAGAGGCTCCTCTGTCCTCCACTCGTTACCTGTATTAATGGCACCTGTTTGAACTCATTATCAGTATAAAAGACACCTGTCCACAACCTCAAACAGTCACACTCCAAACTCCACTATGGCCAAGATCAAAGAGCTGTCAAAGAACACCAGAAACAAAATTGTAGACCTGCACCAGGCTGGGAAGACTGAATCTGCAATAGGTAAGCAGCTTGGTGTGAAGAAATCAACTGTGGGAGCAATTATTAGAAAATGGAAGACATACAAGACCACTGATAATCTCCCTCGCTCTGGGGCTCCACGCAAGATCTCACCCCGTGGGGTCAAAATGATTACAAGAACGGTGAGCAAAAATCCCAGAACCACACAGGGGGACCTAGTGAATGACCTGCAGAGACCTGGGACCAAAGTAACAAAGGCTACCATCAGTAACACACTACGCCGCCAGGGACTCAAATCCTGCAGTGCCAGACGTGTCCCCCTGCTTAAGCCAGTACATGTCCAGGCCTGTCTGAAGTTTGCTAGAGAGCATTTGGATGATCCAGAAGAGGATTGGGAGAATGTCATATGGTCAGATGAAACCAAAATAGAACTTTTTGGTAAAAACTCAACTTGTCGTGTTTGGAGGAGAAAGAATGCTGAGTTGCATTCAAAGAACACCATACCTACTGTGAAGCATGGGGGTGGAAACATCATGCTTTGGGGCTGTTTTTCTGCAAAGGGACCAGGACGACTGATCCGTGTAAAGGAAAGAATGAATGGGGCCATGTATCGTGAGATTTTGAGTGAAAACCTCCTTCCATCAGCAAGGGCATTGAAGATGAAACGTGGCTGGGTCTTTCAGCATGACAGTGATCCCAAACACACCGCCCGGGCAACGAAGGAGTGGCTTCATAAGAAGCATTTCAAGGTCCTGGAGTGGCCTAGCCAGTCTCCAGATCTCAACCCCATAGAAAATCTTTGGAGGGAGTTGAAAGTTCGTGTTGCCCAGCAACAGCCCCAAAACATCACTGCTCTAGAGGAGATCTGCATGGAGGAATGGGCCAAAATACCAGCAACAGTGTGTGAAAACCTTGTGAAGACTTACAGAAAACGTTTGACCTCTGTCATTGCCAACAAAGGGTATATAACAAAGTATTGAGATGAACTTTTGTTATTGACCAAATACTTATTTTCCACCATAATTTGCAAGTAAATTCTTTAAAAATCAGACAATGTGATTTTCTGGGTTTTTTTCTTCTCATTTTGTCTCTCATTGTTGAGGTATACCTATGATGAAAATTACAGGCCTCTCTCATCTTTTTAAGTGGGAGAACTTGCACAATTGGTGACTGACTAAATACTTTTTTGCCCCACTGTAGTTCCTTTTACCCTATTTTAGTTCTATATGAACCTGAATAGCATATGCTGTCTGACTTTGGAGCAGACCAACAAAACATCTTTATCTGATGCATCTTACCTTCTCTTGTCTTTGCTTGCCAAACAGATAAACCCACAAATGTCTTCACTCACAAAACATGAACAGGGTCTGAAATTAAGAAAGGGAATATGGGTAGTTCATTGGTAATTACACTACGTTCAGACTGCAACCTGAAACGACCCATATCCGATTTGTTGTGAAATCCGATTTTTTTGTTAGGCCGTTCACATTACCAATTATATGAGACTTGTATGTGATCTCCAGTATGAACGGAAAACGACCCAAAAGTGTCCCGCATGCGCAAATTGACACGTAATATAAGCACATCTACATAATATGTAAACAAAAAAAAGCGCACTCTTCAAGTTTGCAAGTAAAGCATGGAGATGGGGCGAGACCTGGCGATGTGGTTTTTGTGGCGGCGGCGGAACTCACACAATAATCTGATTAATGTGGGCAGCAGACTAATGAGACCGAAGGTGTCAAATTACTGGAAATTTCCAGAACAATCTTATAATCTTGTAATACAGGATGGTTTAACATCCAGGTCCCTACCAAATCCACCATTAGCTTCAGTGCTTAAAGTGGGAGGTCCCGGAGCGCAGAGGATGACTGGCTCCGGTGCGAAAAAAAAAGAAGGGGGGGGCGCTTCTGGGCATGTATTGTAATAACACTGCAAATTAAGTTCATCTGCGAAAAACCCCGCTCACACTCTGCACTTGAGATAGGGACATTGATCGCGGCCAAGAGGCCCTTCAGTTCATCTGGGATGAATTCTCCATTACTTTCCCTGAATTCCCTGAATGCCCTGATGACATGTCGTGGGTCATTGATGCAAAACTGCTGGCAGAGTGCTTCCGCTTCTTTTTCCCCGAACAGCGCGTCTTCCTCCCGCAGCCACGGAAGTGTACACCCTCCTTTTCCGTAATATACAAACAGATATTTTGTGGATGTCGTTTCATGAGAGAAATCACCAACAAGACAGATATCAAAATCAGACATTAACACTAAATAAACTTGCATTTATTTATTTAATTATTTGGGTATTTTAATTTTGTTACATAGTCGAGAGAGGTGGCGGATCACCGGATCCAGTGTAAATAGCTGCTGGAGCCAGCGTCCGAGGTTCCGGAGCGTGCTCCGGCTTGCTCCCCCTCAAATTAAGCCCTGATTAGCTTGATCAATTCTATAAAAGTCTATTTAAATTCTGAAAACTGTACAAATGTTGTTGTTTTTCACCAAACAGGCAGGATTAGCCAACGCAGAATAGTGACGTTTGTCTCTTGTTGATGACGTGTAGGTCGCATGAATGCGACCTGTCTGGTCAGACTGCAGTCGCATGTGAAAATAATGGATATGCATCGGAATTAGGACCACATATCCAAGCGGCCTGGGTCGCATGTGAAAAAATCGGATCTGTGTCATTCAGATTGTCAATAACAAATCGGATACAGGTTGCATATGGGCAAAAAAATCGGATATGGGTCGTTTCAGGGTGCAGTCTGAACGTAGTCTTAGAGTCACAGCAAAATGTGGTAACCTCTTCTTTTTTCTTTTTTTTTAAGTTGCAGTTCTCAAGATAATGGTATTAAATAAAAATTTCACACTGTATGGGGTATCTTTTGACCCTAAAAAAGCATAGAAAAATTGGCTATGTTTAACTCTGAACACGAAATCTTTTATGAGAAAAGAAAAATCAATAACAGAATTACATTGGGAAAAAATTAACCTTCATTTCTTAAAATTCAAACCAAGGTTTCTCTGAAGTGACATTGCTATAATTGGAGAAGAGGGGGCTCAGTACATTTTGCCTTGGATTCCATACTTTAGCAATATCACTGAGCTGACAAGTTAAGGCAGTTTTAATAATTTCATAATTTTGGCATCTCTGCTGAAGAATTGCCCATATGCTGTTTATCAGGGCTAGTTTGCTCTACCAATTCTCATGAACTTGTGCCCATGATGGCCTCAGATTCCTGTTCTTGGCTGACAGGAGTGGAAACCAATGCGATTTTTGGCTGTTGTAGCTAATCTACCACAAGGTTTAATATTCTGTGTGATCTGCGATGCTTTTCTGCTCACCATGATTGTAAAGAGTGATTATTTGAGTTACTACAGTATATCCTTTCTGTTAGGACTGGGACTGTTTTGGCCTCTAGAGGCCGCTGTTATTTCCATCTTGTCATGTTTGTTTTGGCCTCTAGAGGCCACCACTGTGTTTTTTGTGTTTTGGTTGATTGCCTGTTTGTCTTCATTATCGTCACCTGTGTTCAATTTATTTTGTGTATAAATACCCCTCTGTTTGTTCCCTTGTCACGGAGTATTTTTCCTTTGCTATGCTGTTAGTGCTAGTTCCCTCTGTCCCATGTACCTTCCCATGTATCTTTGTATTCTTGGTTTTTTGTTTCTTTCTTTTGGACTTTGTGGATTTTGTTTTGACCTTTTTATCTTCTGAGCGTTTGAGTTTTTGCCTCTTCTTTTCTTATTTGGATTTTGGACTTTGAACCTTGGGATATTTTATTTTTGCTTATCTTCTGAGCTTTGGATTATGCTTTTTGTTTTTTCCCTTGGATTGTATATATTGTAAATAAACTGTTTTTGATACTCTACTTTCGCCTCACACCTCTACACTTGAGTCATCCCCCTGGTGGCCTAGTGGGGGTTTGCTGGATTATCACACCAGCGACCCGCGTTCGAATCCCAGCAAAACCCTAACACTTTCAGGCAGTTTGAACCAATCTGGCCATTTTCCTCTGACCTCTCTTATCAACAAGGTGTTTCCACCCACAGAACTGTTGCTCACTCAATGTTTTTTTTTCACACCATTCTTTGTAAACTTGAGAGACTGTTGTGTGTGAAAACCCCAGGAGATCAGCAGTTTCTGAAGTACTCATCTGGCACCAACACCCATGCCACAGTGAAAATCACAGAAATCACAATTTTTCCCATTCTGTTTGATGTGAACATTAACTGAAGCTCTTAACCTATATGTGCATGATTTTGTTTTGCGTCTTGTAAAAGTCAATCACAGCGTTTAAACATAATCCTCATCATACACCCACTGATTAGTTCAGTCGCTTCTGTTCACCTGATTTATTGTTATCGCTTTTTATTAGGGCATTTAAATATTTTAAAAGTTATTGCTTGAAATTGTTAATCTTTAGTGTATAAGCTCTCTTCTTTGTTTAAATGATCATGTGATGGTGCAAGCACATCAAATATATTTTGACAGCTGTTATGTTCTGTAATGCTCCGAAGAAGAAGCCTTTATTTGTCACATGCAATCTCAAGCACAGTGAAATTCGTCCTCTGCATTTAACTAATCTGAAGCAGTGAACACACACACATGCACATGTACAAGTGAGCAATGAGCACACACAGCTCATTGTGTGAGCAGTGGGCAGCTATGCTACAGCGCCTGGGGAGCAGTTGGACGTTAGGTGCCTTGCTCAAGGGAATTTCAGCCCATGGCCGCCCCATGTTAACCTAACTGCATGTCTTTGGACTGTGGGGGAAACCGGAGCACCCGGAGGAAACCCACGCAGACACGGGGAGAACATGCAAACTCCACGCAGAAAGGCCCCTGTCAGCTGCTGGGCTCAAACCCAGAACCTTCTTGCTGTGAGGCAACAGTGCTAACCATGGCACCACCCATGGGTGCAGGAACACCCATCTCCCAACTCTGATAATCCAAGTACGCTTATATTTTATCAAACTGTTGATAGCCAGAGTTCACTGTCTCCACTGGTAACCAACAATTTTTGAAATGGATCTATACAAGAAAGCGTGTATGAAAGATGTAGTTCCACAGATAATAGTGACATCTTACTTGGCATTGTGTGTCCTCTGGGACTACAAGATTAATTAGAATAAGAATATAATTTGTACCCAATCCTGTGCGACTCCTCCATGCCCTCTTTTATGAGAGTCTTAATCTTTGTGCTACCAGCCATGATTGTGTTACTAAGTCCTGTTATTAAGTCACTTTTCCCAATTTTCTCTTGCTTTCGCTTTCTGGTGTGTGCGTATGTGTGTGTATGCATGAGAGAGCGAGAATGAGTGTGTAAATGGTGGGTAAAATTGCAGTGTGTGTCTGTATGTGCCATCAGTGTGAGTGCAGAGAAGAGAAAAGACTACAGGCAGGACATGTAATCTGGCTGTTTTAGTCAAGTCTGATAAGAGGTGCTCACTGCTCTCAGTGAATGAAAATCTGTTGTTTGAAAGTGTCACTGTTGTCTGTCTGTCTGTCTGTCTGTCTGTCTGTCTGTGTGTCTGTCTGAAAAGAATAAGAGTACACATAAGAATAAGAAAACATAATACCCCCACTGCTCTATCCTTTATCTGTTTTTCTATTTACCTCTCTTTATTCATTTTCCCCCTCCCCCCTCTCTCATCTGAGGTAGTCACAAAAGTGTAAATGATGATGATGGATTGCTTTTCACTTCCTCACCACTGCTGCCTGGAAGACATGCTAGCTGCAAGACTCTAGCTGTAAGACTCAAGCTGTAGGCGGAGTGCTTTTGCTCAGGACACCATGTTACTGTCCAAGCTTCACTGTTTCTCACTGAAGTAAACCAACACACACCAGCACAGGTAACAGTAGATGTACAGAAATGAACTACTCCATTTTTCTCCTGACCTGGAACATTTGCTGTAATTAGAATAGGATTTAACTTGGGGGGTGATGGCATAAACACTTTCTGTATCTTAGCTTGTCTCTGGGGTTGTACCCCTCAGGGTACATCTTTTATATTTTTCACTCTGGGAAATAATGAATGTAGTTGGTTAATCTTTAAAACTAATTGAAGGTAAAGTCATGGTGTTTTAAGTTGAATTATAGTGGAGCGGCGTTCCATACTTAACGTAAATGCATCTACATGATTTTTATGGCTTTTGATTATACAATGAACGTGTACCACCACAGGAAACCCGAGCAAGAGTGCAAGGCAGCATATCTCAGAAACATTTGACCATCTGATAACGAAATTCGCATCTTTATTTACATTTACATAAGATAGATGGGTTTTTATCCAGCACTTATTTTTAATTTACTTTTTTTTCTAAACGTGGGATTATTTTTACTAACACATTTTACAGAAAATATTTACAACAATTTCATATAAAACTAGTTAAAACAGTTTTATTAGTCCACTAGCTTGTGGGACAGTTGATGGTTTCTGTCATGTAAGGGTGATAGATGGATGTAAGTGCAGGAAGAGTTTTATTGAACGCACGCTAGCAAACAGATCCAAAACCGAGACAAAGACAGAGTTGGATGACAGGCAATGGTCGAGTGAGGAACAGACAGGATATCAGAGATAATATAATCCTCACAGTCCAAAAACACAAACAGGATCAAAACCAGAAAAGCAAGACAAAATACAAGGCTTTCGCAAAGTCTCTGTGTTACTGAGAGTCCTTATACGGTATGTATGCACTCTGATTACGCTCTAATCAGGAATCTAATCATGCTAATTAGTCCTAATGATGTGCGTGCGCTTTGCAGTCTGCGGCTGCACACTCCAAGTTCCAAAGCACATGGACGTGAAAGATTTAACCAGACACCTGTCTGACATCAAGTTTGATATTCGATCGTAGCTATATTTTAATGGTGTAAAGTGAAAGCGCTGGTTCACTGCTGTCCACCAGGCATCCAGCAGTCACACCATAAATGTTGTGGTGTTGTTTCTGGCGCATGGTATGTGGCATCAAAGAAAGGAATAAAGGAATATTTGTAACTGCAGTGCGTGTTTCGTTTTGGTATCACTGTCACAAGACAATGCAGCAATTTACTGATGCGAAATACTACACTACACAATTAGATAGTTCATATGCTATAATTATTCTATTCAGGTCAGTTTTGTGCCCTTGCAAATATTTTGCTCATACACTCATCAGGAGCTCTGCTTTTAAGGAAGTGCCTAAATTTCTATAATCCTTATTAATATGACATGATTATTTCTTTGTTATCCCAGATTAATCTTCAAATGGATAGTCTAATGCAGGGAAAAAATAACCTGTCATTTGCTATGAGAAAATAATTCGGTAACATTTGGCTTTATGCTTTATTACCTCTGACAACTTTGTTGGAAGAGGTTATGTTTTCACCTCCGTTTGTTTGTCTTTTCCCAATGTAACTCAAAAAGTACCAAACGGACTTTCATGATATTTTGAGGAAAGGTGGGCCATGGGCCAAGGAACAATTGATTTAGATTTTGATGCAAATCCGGATATGTGGCTTGGCAGAGGTATGAACTGTATTGAGTGCCCTTCTAGTTTATTATGCTTCCACAACTAAGTATTGTTTACTGCATTACTTTAACATTCAACAAACCATAAACTTCAGCATGAATAGACCATAGGTAATACTAATAAAGTTAATACGTAGTAATTAAACCATGACTAAAAATAAATCCAAATTAATGAGCAAAAATAAAATTAGTGTCTTCCTCAATTATGCTAACTTCCTGTGTAAATATTGGATCTGATTACCAACCAACAACCGCGAGCATATTCAAGCAACTCCCTCTCTCTGTCTTAGACACTCTCTTAGAGACTCTCTTGCATTTGAGTCAAATTGGCTACATTTCCATCTAATCTTGTTTGGGCATCGTTTTTATTTTTCAGCATGTTTATGCAAGAATTATTCTTGTGATGATTTGAACTGTGGAAACATTTCGCACATCACTTCAACCTATGAAAGCCTTCTGTGTAGAAATTTCAGTAGTTAAAATATCCATTCTGAGTGACTGTGACAGCTTGTTACTTAAACTCATTGTTCACAAGTCCAGTTTCGGCCACACTTGAGTTGTTATATGAGCAAGAGCTTAGTGTCTGTCAGTCTTGAAATAGTAGTACTGTATTTCCAGGAATGTACACTGAAGAGCCAAGTCTAGGAGGCATTGTGTAGACACGGGACACTTTCAAGATTTCAGTCCTCTGCTAAAGACATTGCGCTAGCAGCAGACGATTGTCTCATAAATCTACAGTGCAGTCATGCATCAGCTGCTTTGCTACATGGTATAATGAAGTTCATTTCTTCTAACTAATGCCAGTAGGTTTCCTGCCTTTAAATGGTGCACACATATGTACAACCTCATTGTTAATCTGTAGTTAATCAGTAAGTAACATTTAAGTAATTCAGCATCGTACAGTAATATGTATTATAAAGTGTATTGGATTAAACTTCTCAGTTTCTCTTTGATAACGTTCATAAGTTTCATGTGCAGGCTTGTACAGACAGGTGTCTTTATTTCGAGAGAAAACACACACGTCCTCACAGTGTATATGAGTATATCTGCGTTTATATTGCTTTTTATGATGCTTATTCACTCGATAAAATTAAGTTAGACCTTCAGCTTGTATTCTTGCACCAACTCCTCCCTCACAGGCCTGTTGTACTAGTGTGAGGATATGATTTTGATGCAGACCCCAAACAATTCAAGATATGTACATCTGCCTTCTAAATCTGTGGTTGGTCTCTAATTGGCAAGTTACATGCCAAAGCTTATCACATATTCACCATCCATAGCCTTGTTTACTTACACACACACGCACGCGCGCGCACACAAAATAAATTAAAAAAAAAAATGCCTTCCAGAATTATTGGCAGTCCTTGTAAAGATTAGTAAAATGGTAAGGGAAAAAAAACCCCACCTTTTGGTGAAGTCGCTTCATCTCACACTGAAAAAATGAGAAAATCAACCTTTAACTGAAATAAATTTATTCAGAGAAAAACAAATCCCTCATCAAGAAATAATTACTTTCAACAAAAAGCACACGTGGCACTATTATTGACACCCCTGGAAAATATAGTGATTACCAGTGGCGGGTCCTGAAAATTTTCTCAGGAGGGGCAAATTATCCAATAATGTCATAAGGTGACTCATTCAACAGGTACATTATCGGTAGCCAAACATTATTGACTCATTTTTTTGTTTTCTCTCTGCATATCACAGTTCCATGCCACTTCTGTCCACTAGATGGCAGCACATTACAGAAATCTTTTCCCTGTAGCTACCTAAGCTATAGGCTGTGGTGTAAAGTTGCAAACAACATTCACAATCGAAGAATAGTTTGGCTCCACAATGACCAATTCCAATTACGCCCTATTCACTATTCACATTATTTCAATATTGTATGATGTGAAATAGCCAAGAATGATATCTTTATAAAAAGATATGTCCAACAACTACACTACCGTTCAAAAGTTTGGGGTCACTTTGAAATGTCCTTATTTTTGAAAGAAAAGCACTGTTCTTTTTAATGAAGATCACTTTAAACTAATCAGAAATACACTCTATACATTGCTAATGTGGTAAATAGCTGCAAATGTCTGGTTTTTGGTGCAATATCTACATAGGTGTATAGAGGCCCATTTCCAGCAACTATCACTCCAGTGTTCTAATGGTACAATGTGTTTGCTCATTGCCTCAGAAGGCTAATGGATGATTAGAAAACCCTTGTACAATCATGTTAGCACAGCTGAAAACAGTTTAGCTCTTTAGAGAAGCTATAAAACTGACCTTCCTTTGAGCAGATTGAGTTTCTGGAGCATCACATTGTGGGGTCGATTAAATGCTCAAAATGGCCAGAAAAATGTCTTGACTATATTTTCTATTCATTTTACAACTTATGGTGGTAAATAAAAGTGTGACTTTTCATGGAAAACACAAAATTGTCTGGGTGACCCCAAACTTTTGAACGGTAGTGTAAATAAGAAAGGAAACCATATTTTTAAAAAATAATACATATTTATTTGCCAATCTTGAAAGTACTGTTCTACAGAATGTTCTGTAAATAGATTTTGTACTTCAAACTCCATGACCAGCAAGAATTTCAGACTGTGCAACTTAAGGACAACAGGAAAGTGCACTTACTGTAACAAAACATTGTAAATAGTTGGCTAACATAATAACAGTTGAATAAATAGATGAGTGGCTCTTTAGATCTTGCAATTACTGGTATTTACCAAGGATATTACTAAAGTGCTAACTCTCAGAGCAAAGTGTGGCAAATATAAAAATGCACATTGAAAACATCAAAAGTGAACTGATTCTGTGACTGTGTGTGTGTGAGAGAGAGTCACGAAGTCAACCAAACCCAGAAAAACACCACGGTGACTGGAGCCCTCAGTTTCGTCTTTGCCTCGTAGAGCTAACTCGAACACTCCACAAAATTTCACGCATTGGATGAGCCGGTTTAATATGTGCCTGTTCTTGCTCACCTCATCGTTGTGGCAGTGAACTGCTAGCCTGTAGCCCTCATCCAGTTGTGTAGCGATGTTCACTCTCCCAAAAGCCGAAAATTTCAGGCAGCTGCCCATGTGAATCTTTGATGACTCATGTTTTTTTATTTTCTCCGACAAATGATGCATGTCTGAAACTCCAGTGACAGTCCAAGCAGTGTTGTCCGTGGAGCCACCTCCAGGGTGGAAAAGTAAGCAGGGGTAGCAGAAAACCGCTGAGGCATCCTTGCAGCCAGCTCGCCAGGATTTACGCTGGGACCATGTTGAAGTAAAACCTCGAGTATATGATTCCCCCCCTTTGTCGAAATTAGTTTTATGTTTAGATTTGGTCGAGGGGGTCCAGCTTGTTTTGTTGCCAGTTTGGCTCGATTTGATTGCTGACTAAATGGAACTTCTTTTAAGGACCGCACTGAATTGCTTTCCACATCCATCTCACCTCAGAAACTGAGCGGATCGAACGCAACTTTGCCACGCTTCACAGTGACGTAAGCACGTTAGGGCAAGCCCCCCCCGGAACCCATAGAGATTGCATTGAAGTGTCAGTTAGGAGAAAAAAAATATATTAACATGGGACTCTATCAGTGAACTCTTGGGCGATTCTCAACGTGACTGAAATCGCCCCAAAAGGGGCGGTACTCTAGAAGCAAGACCACCCTGATTGGACAATGATACCCAGAGACAGATTAAAACGGCCTAGAGCAGCGCTGGTGAAAGTTTGTTTAAAAAAAAGAAAAAAAAAATGTTTTCGTTTTGGCAGTGCGTCGCCCAATCGCCCTTATGTACCACCCGCCCTTGGTGATTACAATGTAACTGAAGCATGTTTGCCATTTAAATCATACATTTTTTAGTTGATTGGAGTGTGTTGGAACTTTCAAGCTGTAATCCATGACTTCCTGATTAACTGGGGTACAAATATGAGGTGACACAGAGCCCAAATTTCCTTAGTCATCCATCAACGTGGGAAAGATAAGATAACACACAAACCAAAATGAGGGAGAAGTGTGTTGACCTTCATAAATCAGGGAATGGTTATTAAAAATAGCTGTTCACCTGAAAATGTCCATTTCTACTGTTAGGGCAATAATAAAAAAGTGGACACCAACTGGAACTGTTATAAACTTGCCTGGAAGAGGACTAAAGTTTATTTTGCCCTCACATACAGTGAGGAGGATGGTAAGAGAGGCAAAAAAACCAAACAAATAAAAAAAAAATTCCCAAGGATCACTGTTCGTGAATTCCAAGAAAAAGTAAAATCTTGGGGTTTCCAAGTCTCCAAAACCACCATCAGACTCCACCTCCATGCCAACAGATTATTTGGAAGGTTTGCCAGGAAAAAAGAAAAAGCCTTTTCTGTCAGTTAACCACAAACGTATGTACCTAAAGTTTGCCAAACGCTACAACTTTGACTGGAACTGTTTTCTGTGGTCTGATTAAACAAAAATGGAGCTTTTTGCCAATAAACACTCAAGGTGGGTTTGGTATGAAAAGAAGGCTGACGAGAACCCCTTTGGCCGCAAGGAAAAATGCTGTAGAACTTCATGTGTACAATTATACACATGATGTCCGAAGGGGATAATGAATAAAACCCTATCCCAAACTGTAAAATATGGTTGATGGTCTGTGATGTTTTGGGGCTGTTTTTCCTCCAAAGACACTGGAAACATTGTTAGGGTACATGGCATCATGGACTCCATGAAATAGAACATTTTAAATAAAAATCTGGCTGCCTCTACCAGGAAACTAAAACTGAGTTGTCAATGGATCTTCCAGCATGACAATGATCTAAAGCACATGTCCAAATCAACTAAAAATGGTGAGCTGACCACAGAATCAAGCTTCTGCCATGGCCATCTCAGTCCGTTGACCTGAATCCCAGTGAAAACTTGTGGGGTGAGCAGAAGAAGAGAGGGCCTTGGACCCTGGAAGATTGTGTAAAGAGGAATGGTCTCAGATGCCCTGCTCTGTATCTCCAACCTTATAAAATGTTATAGGAGACTCAGTGCTGTTTTACTTTCAGAGGAGGTTGTACTAAGTATGGTATTAAATGCAGGAGTGCCAATAATAGTAGCACATGTGTTTTTGTTGAAAGTAATTATTTCTTGATGAGGAATTTGTTTTTCTCTGAATAAATTTATTTCAATTAAAAGTTGGATTTTTTTTCAGTGTGAGATGAAGCTACTTCACCAAAATGTGGATTTTTTTTTTTACTAACCCTTTTAACAAATCTTTAACCCCCCCACACACATCTATCTATCTATCTATCTATCTATCTATCTATCTATCTATCTATCTATCTATCTATCTACAACCCCGATTCCAAAAAAGTTGGGACAAAGTACAAATTGTAAATAAAACCGGAATGCAATAATTTACAAATCTCAAAAACTGATATTGTATTCACAATAGAACATAGACAACATATCAAATGTTGAAAGTGAGACATTTTGAAATTTCATGCCAAATATTGGCTCATTTGAAATTTCATGACAGCAACACATCTCAAAAATGTTGGGACAGGGGCAATAAGAGGCTGGAAAAGTTAAAGGTACAAAAAAAAGAACAGCTGGAGGACTAAATTGCAACTCATTAGGTCAATTGGCAATAGGTCATTAACATGACTGGGTATAAAAAGAGCATCTTGGAGTGGCAGCAGCTCTCAGAAGTAAAGATGGGAAGATGATCACCAATCCCCCTAATTCTGCGCCGACAAATAGTGGAGCAATATCAGAAAGGAGTTTGACAGTGTAAAATTGCAACGAGTTTGAACATATCATCTACAGTGCATAATATCTTCAAAAGATTCAGAGAATCTGGAAGAATCTCTGTGCGTAAGGGTCAAGGCCGGAAAACCATACTGGGTGCCCGTGATCTTCGGGCCCTTAGATGGCACTGCATCACATACAGGCGTGCTTCTGTATTGGAAATCACAAAATGGGCTCAGGAATATTTCCAGAGAACGTTATCTGTGAACACAATTCACCGTGCCATCCGCCATTGCCAGCTAAAACTCTATAGTTCAAAGAAGAAGCCGTATCTAAACATGATCCAGAAGCGCAGACGTCTTCTCTGGGCCAAGGCTCATTTAAAATGGACTGTGGCAAAGTGGAAAACTGTTCTGTGGTCAGACGAATCAAAATTTGAAGTTCTTTATGGAAATCAGGGACGCTGTGTCATTCAGACTAAAGAGGAGAAGGACGACCCAAGTTGTTATCAGCGCTCAGTTCAGAAGCCTGCACCTCTGATTGGGTTGCATTAGTGGGTGTGGCATGGGCAGCTTACACATCTGGAAAGACACCATCAATGCTGAAAGTATATCCAGGTTCTAGAGCAACATATGCTCCCATCCAGACAACATCCCTTTCAGGGAAGACCTTGCATTTTCCAACATGACAATGCCAAACCACATACTGCATCAATTACAGCATCATGGCTGCGTAGAAGAAGGGTCCGGGTACTGAACTGGCCAGCCTGCAGTCCAGATGTTTCACCCATAGAAAACATTTGGCGCATCATAAAACGGAAGATACGACAAAAAAGACCTAAGACAGTTGAGCAACTAGAATCCTACATTAGACAAGAATGGGTTAACATTCCTATCCCTAAACTTGAGCAACTTGTCTCCTCAGTCCCCAGACGTTTACAGACTGTTGTAAAGAGAAAAGGGGATGTCTCACAGTGGTAAACATGGCCTTGTCCCAACTTTTTTGAGATGTGGTGTTGTCATGAAATTTAAAATCACCTAATTTTCCTCTTTAAATGATACATTTTCTCAGTTTAAACATTTGATATGTCATCTATGTTCTATTCTGAATAAAATATGGAATTTTTAGAGTTCCACATCATTGCATTCCATTTTTATTTACAATTTGTACTTTGTCCCAACTTTTTTGGAATCAGGGCTCTATCTATCTATCTATCTATCTATCTATCTATCTATCTATCTATCTATCTATCTATCTATCTATCTATCTATAACTAACAGGCCAATATGAGTCTTCACTCTCTTTCCCTGCTCTATGTTCCATTAAATCCACCTTCCTGTGATATTTCAATGATAATTAAGTGCTGTTGAATTCTTAAATCAGAAGGTGTTGATCAATTTTCTCTAATAGCACAGCGTTGACAGTAGTTCTGCCTATAATTCAGAGTGGTTTATATTAGTGCCCTGTTTTAATGTATAATTGTTTCTATAGTAACAGCTCAGTCACAGTGACTTGTACGCTCTGCATGATCAAAGACTAATTATAAACAATTAAAAAAGCAAACATATATTTTTGTTTAACAAAGAAAACCATATTCTTTAATGTGTTATAAAGTTGTATGTTCAGAGACATTTCTTTGGCATGCATGGAAGGAGTCTCAGTTGTCAGCACTTTGTTTTTTTCCAGTTTCTTTGTAGCATCTCTAACTAATGTATGTGTCATTAGGGAATAGCACGAGTGATGAAGTCATAGTATGTTTTCATTAACCGTGTGTAACGGTTCAGCGTTCGTGGGTGGAGCACAGAGGACGGCAGGACAGAGATCAGGTTTGACAGTGCGTTTATTGCTAGACTTTTCAGTTTTAACAATAATTCATTCACTCAAACAGACAGACACACACGCACAACCGGCGTCTGGTTCAGGGATGATCTCCTCTGCTCTCGCGCTCCCTCCTTAAGTAGGGCACGGTCACTGGGAAGACACAAACACAGGTTAATTGCTCTCAGGTGTAGTGATTTTGCCACTCACCTTCCCTGACTCCGCCCTCCTGTCACAGACCGGCGCTTGACCACGCCCCCCCTGCCACACCGTGATACTGCAGTTGAATGTGTGCAGTGGGCATTTTTTCCCTCATTCTGTAGTTTTTTTCACTTGTCCCAAACTCAGTATGATTATACACTTTGTGGAAATAAATATCTCTGCAGCACATTCACTCTGCTATCACCAAGTGCCATTGTACACGTTGTCCTCGCTCAGGCAAAGAATCAGATGCAAGGATGAATACTACAGTTGATCTGGCAAAATAAACTACTAGGTGGCAATTCTCCAAATGAAAAAAGAATCTTGTACATAATACATACTAAACTACAGTATTATTCTGAATAATTCCTATTTCCAAGTAACACATACACATGCATTTAGAAATGCTTATGGCAGCCACCAAAATTCAGATTTTTCTCATATTTCCATTATTGCCTGGGATAAGATTTAGTAGCGTAATGAAGGCAGGAAATATTTCCATGCTGTGTCAAGCATTACGACTTGAAATAATTGATAGACACTTAAGGGGGAGTGGGTGGACTAGTGTTGGCTTCAACAAAGTAGTTTAATGACTGCATTACGGGGTATCTCTATGTAGAAATTGACTTGGGGAAATTCATTATTTCCCAATAGCTATAAAATGATAGTGCAATATCTTTTACTGCACTGAAAAATTCATAACTTTCCTCCATGGTCCTGAAGGACAAATAAAAATGAGTGTTGTATTTGCTAAGCAAGTGTACCCTGGATAGTAGGCAGTCATAAATTCTATTTTTCTCATAAACCCAACAGACTTTCACAAAACATGGGGTGTATCACTGAAAGCTAATCACGGTACCTGGATATAATGGCCTCCACCTCTGTCCTGCACATTCGTGCATCAATAAACGCTTCATATCAAACCACACCCTGTAATACATTTCTGTAGCCCTGTACACTGTTTCCAGAAGATTCTGTTATATCTGGTGTATTGAGTGCATTCAATACATCTTGGACATCCAGATGTCCACGGTGTATTGAGTGTATCCAATACATCTTGGACATCCAGATGTCCAAGATGTTGAATGACATTTTATCAAAATTGTATGTTTGAGATGCACAGACGTCCGGTTGTACAATGTGACATACGTCCTGTTTAAACTGCACTTTTTTAGCGTCAAACCCTTCGAAGGTAAAAGCTTTTTCTTCAAACAAAGCAGAGAACTGAGTGTCCTTCACCAACTACCCATCTAAAAAAAACGTACTATGCTAACAGCGCTATCATGGTCACTACACTTGTTGCTGAGTTGGAAAAGCTCAACAAAGACCTGGCACTTTCAAGTTAACTTTCAGGAGGCCTTACTTAACAAACTGGATGCAAACGGATTTATTCATAAAATTGTGAAAGCAATCATTTACACATGAACTTTGGTATTCACAAAAATCCCATAAATTCAGAAAAAACATTCATAACCTACTCATGCTCCTGAGTGCGTGTAAATAAAAATGAATGTAAACTCCGAATCGATTGACTTAAAATCATATAATTTACATGGAGTTCTGCACTTTTAAGAAAAAGTCAAGTATAAATTACATATATTTATGATGTTTGCAATGTTTAGCAGAGTGACTTACCAAAGAGCTTTGAAGGAAAACGCATCCTCGTGCTCGTTCATGAGCTCAGTGATGAAGAGCACTATCAAGAAAATTTTGTGAAAAGCAGTTATTTAATAATTATCCGCCGAAGGTGAAGTGAATATTGGTGAATAATAACTGAAATTAAGTTGAGGTTATTATTCACTGATATTCACTGAGCCTGAGGCAGATAATTGTTGTAGTATAAATACACCAGTGATTATTATTAAAAAAAATTATTAAAAAAATTTAAACTTAAAAAGCAGCATGCAAATGTAATAATGGTATGGCGCAGAATGGTCACTTATCTACGCCGAATCACATAAAATACTTTCTTTTGAAATAGATAAAATAAATTACAATTCCACCTTACCTTTTGAATAGTTTTAAACCAAACTTCATAGCATGTTTAGTGCTTTTAGGAACAGCATTTTCTTTCATTATTTGTAATTCTTCCTCACTTATAATGACAAAGTGATTGACCGCCATTTTGCCAAGTCGCTTGAGGTGATTATCGAGAAACAGTCTGAATTTCTCAACCAGTCAGCACACTTGATTTCCTATAATCACCTCCATATTTATACCAATGTATATTATTTCAATTAATTAAAGAATACGAAATCTAAAGAAAAGGAGTATAAAACTAATCGTTCAATTATAACTAAAATAATGGCAGCATATAAACAAAGGATGTCTGTGCTGGCTGTGACCCATAAACAAATGCCTCAGCCAATGGCAGACTTGGTGGATGATGATGATTATTATTATTATTATTATTATTATTATTATTATTATTATTATTATTATTGGCACAGAAGTGAGTCAATTTAACTTCCATTTTTGCCTTTAACCTCATGGTTTATTTCATGCCCCCAGCTGTCTATGTACTTGACCTTGGGGGAAGTAATGGCCTAATGGTTAGAGAAGCAGTTTTGGGACCAAAAGGTTGCTGGTTTGATTCCCTGGACCAACAGGAATGGCTGAAGTGCCCTTGAGCAAGGCATCTAACCCCCAACTGCTCCCCAGCTTGCTCTGGGTGTGTTGCTCTGGATAAGAGCGTCTGCTAAGTGCTGTTAATGTAATGAACTTTTATGGAGTTTTGTGGGTGTCACTAAATGCAAATGAGCTGCGTCAGGAATGTGCTTTGCATGTCACAAGTGATTAACGTTTGCACATGAGTACAAAGAAAAAAATCACTGTTTCCAAACCTTTTGTAAACTGACAGGAAACCTTAGTTCAGTTTGGCTTACACAATCCACCTTTCCACACAACTTTACTAAAGTACTGACAAACGAGGCACAATACTGACAATAAAATAATAGCTTTCACCATTCCTTACCCAGATCTGTACAATCTTGAATGTATTATCTTACACATTTTTAAGGCTTGTGGAGATGAAGATACTCTACTGCACACGGCTCATGATCGTCCAGTCATGTTTTGAGGTAACATCTCTGGCACCTGCTTAATACTGCGGTACTGAGCTCGAGCTTGAACAGTACTCAACAGGAAGCAATAACACCAGCACTGTGCTGTGCACTTTTTCTTTTTTTCCCTTTATTGCTGGCCATGCTTGTCACTTTTTAAAAGAGACGGAGCTCTTATTACACCTTGTGTGACTAATGTGGGCAATTCGTTTTTATACCCCCCACACCCCTTGTCTCTCTTATGAGCAACCCAGGAGCCTAGTATTTGGAGGAAATTGCACAGATATTTCATGGATGTGGATATCTGCGTGACACCTCTTGCATAGCTGATATTTTACAGTCTTTTAACAGGTGTAAGTGTATGCTGGAGCTAAGCTCCGAGAAATCTGAGCCAACTAGAATCATTTTAATCAAATTAGGTGCTTGTTTTTGCAGCTTTTTCTCCATCACTCTCTTCCCTGCTTCTCCATGGCTGTCTGTTGCAGTGTAAACGAGATCACTTTACTCCAGAGCTCTTGTTATTGGCTAGTTGTGACAGAGTAGGTGGAGGTGCTTAATGGTGAGGAACCCTGCTGTGCACTGAGGGAATACAGAGCTGTGGTGATGTAAAATACTCCCGCTGAGCTTTTTCCGAATTTAAACACACATTCAGCCGAACAGGAGCCTTTTTTCTGATCTGTATGTCAGAAGATTTGATGGAAATTTTGACTCTAGGGCACTTTATTAAAATCTTGTTTGTGTGTGTGTGAGAAACAATATTCATGTTGTCTTGTCATTGTTTCAGCAGCATGAAGCGGTCATGTCCTGATCGAGATCTGACAGATAATATAAAGTACACAGTTCCTGTTTTACTGAAAATATTTTTGTCATGGTGCTTCTTATTTATGAAAGAATATGTTAATCCAGTATTTTGTAAAGGAGCTACAGCATACCCTGGTGAGTTGCGGATCTCAAGCTTCACTACAAAACATGTCCTTGTTTCTGTGTGTGTGTCTTAGCAAAGGACACAATGCAAGGACATCAACTCTGAGTGATGAATTAAAATATGAAATAATGGCACTTTTTAGATGGGATGTTCCAGAAGATTCAAAGCTGATATTGTATGGTATGATACTTATTGATTTGATGTTATTATTATTATTATTATTATTATTATTATTATTATTATTATTATTATTCCTCCTAGGGTTGCACTAGGATCCTAGGATGTCATTTATTTCCAGTAAACATGCATCTGTATGGTTTTGGTCCTCGTGAGTACTGATGCTTGCTTGTCCATGCGTTTAGGGTACTGGGCGGGTTCTTTATAATTTTAACTGGTTTTAGATTTTAAATGGATTTAAATGAATTAATAAAATTCGCAAAAGTGTTTCTATACAGAAGCAAATAAAACATAGGTTTAATTGTCTTCAATTGGTCAGAATCCCTCATTCTTATGCAGCTGATCAACATGAACAGTATACAAGGTAAGAGCTGTTATTTTCACTCACCTGTGGTCGTCTGGAGGCAATTTTTCCTCTCCTTGTGTTTTCTGCACCATTGATTGCTGCAGTGTTCTGTTAGCATTGAACTCCTCATGCTGAGTTTTATGATTCATTTGCTTTATCAAGTTACTTGTGTTGTATTATATAATTCCTCCTTATATAATATAATACAAGCTGATAAATGAGCACAGTGAGCACATCAGGCCCTTAATGACATAGACATATAAACATAGACGCCGCATTGAGCTGGTGGCCCCGTTGCTGGGATACGTCAGAGTGTCCGCCATATTTGATGTGGCACATCTTCCCCGTAAACCAATGCAAGTAAATGGACTGAACTTCATAAAGCCCCTTTCTACAATAATATTTAACTCGATGCCTTTTATTCACCCATTAAGACACACACGTATATATTTGGGAAACAAACAGGCATCAAAACAACATATATAACTTTTAATGTGATGGTTATAAATAGTGTGCGAAATACCCTGTACACTGCAAACTAGCGACAGATAAGCGATAGATAGCTCAGGTAAGCTAATCAGTCAGCATACCGTAGCAAGCTATCAAAACCTGAGGCCACAATAACCAACCTACAAGACTGAATATGATAAATGATGGAAATAGTGGAAAAACTGGAAATAATGAATGAAAATAAAAATTTACTGTTTTATTTATTGAGTCACCACACAGACCTACTCTCGTTGAATAAAGTGAGCTGAATGACCGCCAAACTGAGTTCGGCCAGGTTCTAACGTCATACCAAAACAAAATACATCACTGATTCCTTCACATTCAGAAAGGTTAAAAACATTCATCATACGTTCAAAAACGTTCATCATAGTGTGGCACTGTATTATCTAATTCTCACTGCTTATAATTATACACCTACCCGGTGGAGATGAGCTGGGAAACTGAAGACTGAAGGAACAGTATTGAAAAGTATTTTTCCAGTCTCACCTGTGAAAGGTAATCCCATGTGATCTCGTTTGGAAGGTAAACCTGTTGGTACAGTTAAACGCAGCACATGAATGAGGCATCTTTATTCTAGGCTACTGTCTAGATGCTATATCAGAGACGGTTGAAGAATCTCCACTTTGCCACATCCAATATGGCGGCGAGGATGACGTATGATTCTACGCAGAATGCGGCGTCTATGTTTATATGTCTATGCTTAATGATACCAGTATTGATACAGAGGCATCTTTAGTCATTCTGTTGCCTTTTAAGGTGCAGCTTAAATGTGCAAAGATTACAAAGAACTTGCATATAAAAACATTCTTTATTTGTCTATTTTGGTGGGAAAACAGAGGACGTGCCGTTTTGTTGGATTTGCCAGATATTGTTGGTGTTGGCTGAGAATAGGTCTGGGCAATGTGATAATATAATATTATCATGATAAATAATGGCACAGTACACCTTTATGGTATCAGGTATCATATCTTTTACAGTTAAAACAAACAAACAAACAAAAAAAGGTTACAAGCTCTGATTGAAAGCCACTGTAGACCCCTTAGCATGTTTGTAAACAAACCGACCACTGCCAGGATGCGCGCGCTGCCCATAGACCGGCATTATGAGCTGTCAGATTATGCAAAACAATTGTCGTTACAAGATCGAGAATGCTACATAAATAAGTTAACTCTAACAAGTGGACATCGCCTACCGGATCCGCATTTAATTAAAGAGTGGACGGACGATGTTAGTAAGTTCCCTGGTATACAATGGCCAGATATATGCTCGTACCTTATTGACAAGACTTCAGTGTACACCCACAAAAAACTTCGTGCCTACAAGTCTTTAGACGCATATGATTGTTATGTGCGGGCATGTACAACTTGATTAACAATGGGACATTCATATTCATTTTGTTTTAATCAAATTATGCCAGTGATGTGATGGCAATGTGGCTTTAGCTACAACAGCAAATACCAACACTAAACAGCAATTTGCAGGAGGTAATGGCATGAAAGGAATGATAGTGTAAAGAGTGCAGCTAAGAGAAATCAGAGCTGCGTAAAAAGCGAGAGGCAGAGAGCAGAAATGAAACTGAACGGGGCGGGGGCTAGGTTAGAGCAGTCAACGTAAGTTGGCATTTAGAGTGAGGGCACACAATTTTACCTTTCCATCCTTGCTTTAAAATTGTGATTTTCGGCATACACAAATAATGATGGCACAAAATCTGGACTGCTTGAGTCAAGCGAGACCTCTCCTACAAACAAAATTGCATGCAAAGCTAAGTTAACATGCTAACAATATTCATTACATTGTGTAACTATGACCCAGCTAATCAGACAAACGTTACCAAAGTATTTTGCTACATCAATAAATGAAGACTAGAAAGAATAAAAAAGAAAGATTTAATAAATAGCCTGATCTTACCTGTGATGAAGTGGGCGCTGCAAACCCGCGCATTTTTGATGGTGCTTTCATCCCAGTCTACACGTTTGATGGCTTGTAGCCATAGACGTCGGCGATTTTTTTGAAATGGGTGAGATCCTGCTGGAATTCTGAACATTTTAACCCCATCACTGCTACGATTTTGACACCCGAAAACACAACAACTAGGCATTTCTGAGTCTTTTTTGGGTCCAGGCTGCGCCCGCAATTTCCGCTTTCGTATGAATGACGTTTACTGTGAAGGGGTCTATACTTGATGTTAAAATTTTGTAAGGGATTGTTAAAGCAATATAATGTACTTTTTTTAAAAATTTATTATGAGAATTTGTTTTGCAAATATTTTTCTCCTTTTTAGTTTCAAATGCTTTCTTTTTGCACATATTAAATAAAAGTTTGGTTTCAATGCAATATTACTGCTTTTCTGGCAGTTTTTAAAAAAACATGATTTTATATATGTGGAAACAGAGAAATGTGACGTTTATCTTCGAGTGGTGAGTGTATATATTCACAAGTGAGCGAAGCGAACAAGTGATATATTTTTTAACATGAGAAGATAAACTTCATATCTTCGTGCCATCATGTAATGTTCTTTATATTAAATGGACACATCCACTAAAAATATGCAAGTTAATCAAAAGAGTTTTAATTTTGAACCAGTTCACCATTTTGACAATGTGCATCTAGTCAGTGGGAAAACACTGGGAGTGACATCACTGGAGTGAAATATCGGGAATTATTATACGTATGGGCCACTTTTTCCATGAAATAAAAACATGTATTCTATTCCCTTCTAGCGGGTTTATTGATGGTATCCAATATTATCATATTGCTTATCATCCATGTATTATGCCACTCTCCCCAATGGAGAATGAGCGTGCAATATTGTTATAATATTGCACATTGTCAAGACAACACGATGCCACATTTCGGAGCTCATGCGAAGATCCAATGACAAAACTTCTGCTGCATATGCACACATCATTTCTTTGTCGGCCGTGAGAGAGAGAAGACGGGGTTAATTCGGTTCTCGGATCAGTGAAACTAAAGACGCGCTGAACACCCAAAAGACTGCCAAAACTTCATTATATATATTCATGTATATTTACAAGAGAAAAACAGACTAACGGACATCGAAAAACTGGAAAAGAGACACATCGGAGATGTAAAACTTTCGCCCTAGTGAGTGACTGACAGCTTGTTCACAAAAATGGCCACCAGGTTTGCTTCATTAAAAGCCAAAGATTTAAAGAGAAAGACACGCTGAACACCCGAAAGACTACCAAAACTTCACTGGATATTCTTTGCGCGTTTAATCTTCCACATTAAATATATGGAAAAACTGGAAAAGGGGCATGTTGGAGATGTAAAACTTCCACACTAGTGAGTGACTGTGACAGTTTGTAAACAAAAATGGCGGTGAGGTTTGCTTCATTAAAAGTTGAAGATTTCAAGAGAAAGACGTGCTGAACACCCAAAAGACTACAGAAACTTCGCTGGATATTCTTCACGCATATTTACAAGAGAAAAACAGACCAACGAACATAAAAAAACTGGAAAAGAGAGCAATAGCGGAAATATAAAGTTCTACTTGGAGGTGAGGAAAAGTGACGGAGACTTTTGCAAGAGGACTTCACTCGTGGACTTCACTCAGCAAAGCCCTTTTTGTTTTGAACAACTGCAATGTAACAATTTACTTCTACCAAAAGTAACTTTGAACTTGAACTGTCAACCTGTGTATAGCTTGTATATAAGTTGGGTTGGTGTTCAATCTTTTTGGACTTGTACCACTTTTATTGTTAGAACTTTAACTTTGTACATGTACATTGGATTGACAGAACACTGAATTACATTCGATCAGAATCTGCATTCAACATTGGTAAGTTACCCCCCCCCCCCCAACTTTTTGTAAAATCTATAATTGTTCCATCAAATGTGTATGTATTATAATAATAATAATAATAATAATAATAATAATAATAATAATATTGGCTGGCTTTTTTTGTGGTATATCAGATATATTCCATTCAGCAAGCATGATATTGAACTTGTCTTCAACTCGTTCAAAATCATGTTAGCTGAATGAAATATATCTGATATACCACTCAAAGCCAGCCAATATTATTTAAATATGTCATTCAGATCGGCAATGTATTTTGTCTGAAAAATGTGAGTTTTTCAACACGAGAAGACAAACTTCATATCTTCAAGCCAGTGTGTGATTTTCTTTTTATCATACAGACACATTCACAAACAAAAAGTACCCAAATTTATCAAATCAGTTCGTCGATTTCCTCATAAGTGGCATACAGAGATTTATGTTATGGTTTTGAATCTCCATGTCCCAGATGTAGCTCATATGAAAAATATGAGTGGCATATTTCCACTCATAAAACACTTATTTCCAAATAATATATTTAAAGGAGATATGCAGAACCATGGCTTCACTTTTTGTTTATAAATGCCTTGAGGCCTCAAGAATAGCATAGGAATATTTTTAAGCGTTAACAGTAAATCTATTATAGTAATTTTTATGATTAAAACGATTCATATAGGTAGCTGTCTGAGTGAATGACCTTGACATCTATGATGTCACCGCAGGAAGACTATGGGTCTCATCGCTATTTCTGCTATACTAAAACACAGAGCTGACTGCAACCTTGATCCTCCATTTTGAGCTAATTTATCACCATGCCACACAGATGTGTTGCTGGTGGGTGCAGCAACACGTCAGAAAGTGGATTTACATTGCATTCATGGGCCAAGAATGTTCAAACTGCAAAGATTTGGATGCGTTTTGCGAGAAGTTCACGGGCACATTGGGCACCTATAAAGTGGTCTCTCCTCTGCTCTGCACATTTTACCGAAGACTTGTACGAGACCTCTGATCTGTTGAGGAGCGTTGGCTATAAGCCTGTATTGAAAGAGGGTGCAGTACCAACAATTAAAGGAAAGGAAAACTACAAGAAAAGGAAAGTAAGTTCAATTGCACCAGTTCTCCTGCAGTTTGAGCCGAGGGTTGTTGATAAACATATTATCGCGTGACATATTATCGTGACATCGCTCAGGCAGTGAACTCCCCGCGGTTGTTGCAAAAACTGGTGATGTCCCAGGTTTTAGTAATTGCCTGAGCCGAGCAGTAATGGCGGAGTACTCAGTATGGAGAAAATGGAGAATGAGTGGACCAGCCGTCTGATTTCTCTGCTGGAGATGCTTTTTTTTAATCTTCCACTGGATATGCTTGCCTCAGCAGCAATATCTTGCCCTTTTATATATATATTCACACATTTATGGGTCTGTCAGAAACTGGGTACTTTGAGGTTACCCCACTAAATATACTCACAGTCAATAAACTATACGGTTTTGAATGGTGATGTTGGTTTTAATTTGAAATAAAATGATGAAAGAAATAATACAGATAAAACAATATTTGATGTGAATACTCTATTCAGAATTTGGCAAAAATTCTGCAAATTTGTGGAAAAATGGCGGCTTGATCTGGGACATGATAAATGTCTAAATAAACTACATCACATTCCCTTAAAAAGGTTGTAGTCCACTGAAAAGTCTGCAGTTATCACTAATTGTATTTTAAGTTGTAACTTTATACACCTAAGGATTGGTGCACTCACAGAATAATCATAACCGTAATAAAACATCATGCAAAATATTTGATCACTGTTGTAACTCCATTTTCCACATGCCCAAAACCAATACGATCGTGTGTTTTGATCTAAATGGAAAGCTTCAGGGTCAAGGTCACTACCTCACCAAAAGTAGTAACTTAAAATCACTACGCCATATAAAAATTTAGTTATAAATCTGCAATTTTGTTTTTTAAAACGAAAGCTGAAAGTTAGGTATAGAATATGTTTCTTAAAGAATATGTTACAATGGTAGGTGGTCTTGTATGAATTTCTGAGCTATAAAATGAGTTGTGGTCTATCTTTTACCGTAGCGTGTTATTTGTGTGTGGGGAATGACACACATTAACAATTTGCATGTGTAGAATAGAATTTTCCACTCCAACACTTAGAACACTCCAACAGTTAGAAGTTGCTCGTGCTTCCATTTGCGGTCTTTCTGTTACGCGGGTGATCTGTTCGGACGTTATCACTGTTTTTTTAATATATATATATATATATATAAATATATAAAGGCCTTCGCTGGCCACGGGGCTCGAACCCAGACCTTCTTGCTGTGAGGCGACAGCACTAACCACTACACCAGCGTGCCGCCCCTATATATATATATATATATATAAAATAAAAGTGTGTATGTATATATATATATACACACATACATACAGTGGTGCTTGAAAGTTTGTGAACCCTTTAGAATTTTCTATATTTCTGCATAAATATGACCTAAAACATCATCAGATTTTCACACAAGTCCTAAAAGTAGATAAAGAGAACCCAGTTAAACAAATGAGACAAAAATATGATACTTGGTCATTTATTTATTGAGGAAAATGATCCAATATTATATATCTGTGAGTGGCAAAAGTATGTGAACCTTTGCTTTCAGTATCTGGTGTGACCCCCTTGTGCAGCAATAACTGCAACTAAACGTTTCCAGTAACTGTTGATCAGTCCTGCACACCGGCTTGGAGGAATTTTAGCCCATTCCTCCGTACAGAACAGCTTCAACTCTGGGATGTTGGTGGGTTTCCTCACATGAACTGCTCGCTTCAGGTCCTTCCACAACATTTCGATTGGATTAAGGTCAGGATTTTGGCTTGGCCATTCCAAAACATTAACTGTATTCTTCTTTAACCATTCTTTGGTAGAACAACTTGTGTGCTTTGGGTCGTTGACTTGCTGCATGACCCACCTTTTCTTGAGATTCAGTTCATGGACAGATGTCCTGTCCTTTAGAATTCGCTGGTATAATTCAGAATTCATTGTTCCATCAATGATGGGAAGCTGTCCTGGCCCAGATGCAGCAAAACAGGTCCAAACCATGATATTACCACCACTATGTTTCACAGATGGGATAAGGTTCTTATGCTGGAATGCAGTGTTTTCCTTTCTCCAAACATAACGTTCTCATTTAAACCAAAAAGTTCTATTTTGGTCTCATCCGTCCACAAAACATTTTTCCAATAGCCTTCTGACTTGTACACGTGATCTTTAGCAAACTGCAGATGAGCAGCAATGGTCTTTTTGGAGAGCAGTGGCTTTCTCCTTGCAACCTTGCCATGCACACCATTGTTGTTCAGTGTTCTCCTGATGATGGACTCATGAACATTAACATTAGCCAATGTGAGAGAGGCCTTCAGTTGCTTAGAAGTTACCCTGGGATCCTTTGTGACCTCGCCAACTATTACACGCCTTGCTCTTGGAGTGATTTGTTGGTTGACCACTCCTGGGGAGGGTAACAATGGTCTTGAATTTCCTCCATTTGTACACAATCTGTCTGACTGTGGATTGGTGGAGTCCAAACTCTTTAGAGATAGTTTTGTAACCTTTTCCAACCTGATGAGCATCAACAACACTTTTTCTGAGGTCCTCAGAAATCTCCTTTGTTCGTGCCATGATACACTAACACAAACATGTGTTGTGAAGATCAGACTTTGATAGATCCCTGTTCTTTAAATAAAACAGGGTGCCCACTCACACCTGATTGTCATCCCATTGATTGAAAACACCTGATTGACTCTCATTTCACCTTCAAATTAACTGCTAATCCTAGAGGTTCACATACTTTTGCCACTCACAGATATGTAATATTGGATCATTTTCCTCAATAAATAAATGACCAAGTATAATATTTTTTTCTCATTTGTTTAACTGGGTTCTCTTTATCTACATTTAGGACTTGTGTGAAAATCTGATGATGTTTTAGGTCATATTTATGCAGAAATATAGAAAATTCTCAAGGGTTCACAAACTTTCAAGCACCACTGTATATATACACACACATTTTTATATATATATTAGTGCTGTCAAGCGATTAAAATATTTAATCGCGATTAATGTCGCGACTGTCATATGCCGCTTTTCCACTACCAACGCGGCTGAGTTGGGCTGAGCCGTGCCGTGCTGAGTCGAGCTGAGCGGGGCTGTTGGAGTTGCATTTCGACTACAACCGCGCTGAACCGTGCTGGCTGGAAGTGGGTGGACACATTGGGTGGAGTTAGCGAAAGTGGGTGGACGTCAGGTGATGTCGTTAGGCGGCGCAAACAGTGACATCAGTGAGCTTTTAAGCGGTAGTCTCACAACCCGGAGAGTAAACAATAAACATGGAGGACATGGAGTCGTTAGTGTTGCTTGTCTTGGTGCTGTGGCTTGTTGTCACCGACAACACCAACAGATACTGGCAAGAGCGTATAGATGAGGCGAGGCGCATAAGGCTTCATAATTCTCGTAATTCGTAATTCTCCTTCTTACGGGTTTACGGTGTTTACAGATCCCAGTGTGCTCGCGGGGCGTGTGTGGGCATGTGAGGACACTCCTCCTCACCAATCAGTGCACAGGGGAGTGTCTGCTCACGCCCCCAGCCTCACTCAGCTCGGTTTGGCTCGCTTCAGCCCCACTCCAAAACCGTGTGAGTTTTGGGTGCTAAGCAGGGCTGAAGCGAGCTGAGTCATGCTGTTCTTCGGTAGTCGAAACGCGAGCCGTGTCGGGCTGAAGTGAGCTGAAGCGAGCTGAAGTGAGCTGAAAAAGGGTAGTGGAAAAGGGCCAATAGTTAACTCGCGATTAATCGCAATTTAATCGCAGATTTTTGTCACATGAAAAACCATTGTAATTCTCTTATCAGCATAAAAAAGTGATCTTTACAGAGCATAAAAAAGTGAATGGGCTTGCTCACCGTTCGAACTACAGGGGTACTTGGGGGATCCGAGATCCCCTGAAACAGACATGAGATCCCTTGAAAACATGATTTGGGAAATGTTGGGGGGTCTCTAAAATATTGGCAAAATGATGTTTATTGACATAGCAATCGTGTGTAACGGGAAGCATTTGCATATCCGAAGTGAGCGTGCGATGGAGAGCCACGCTCTGAGACAAGCGCAAGCACCCCCCAAGGGAAAAAAAGGGACCCCCCGAAAATATCGGCATAGTTCGAACACTAGTTGTACCAATGTTTTTTTTATTTTATTTTATTGCAGAGCATAACACGTCTTGTCACAGCCACTGCAAAGTCGGGCTGGAGCCTCCGATGGGAAAACGAAACCTAAGCCGAGCACCGTGGCTCTTTGGGGGAGGGCAGAGGACTCTGGCTGTGCGGGGCGTGGCATTACAGTCTAGCTGCTATCGTTTTTCTAAGCAAAGTCTCTGTTCCAAGTTCCTGGCAGTTTCAAAAGCTTATGAAAAACCTACATCATGTCACAGAGCGTTAATCTCGCGATAAAAAAATGATCGGCGTTAAAATTGAGTCAAGTTAACGCGTTAATAACGCGACATTTTTGACAGCACAAATATATACATACACACACATTTACATATATATATATATATATATATATGTATATACACTACCTTTCAAAAGTTTGGGGTCACTTTGAAATTTCCTTATTTTTGAAAGAAAAGCACTGTTCTTTTCAATGAAGATCACTTTAAACTAATGAGAACTACTCTCTGTACTGTACATTGCTAATGTGGTAAATGACTATTCTAGCTGCAAATATCTGGTTTTTGGTGCAATATCTACGTAGGTGTATAGAGGCCCATTTCCAGCAACTATCACTCCAGTGTTCTAATGGTACAATGTGTTTGCTCATTGCCTCAGAAGGCTAATGGATGATTAGAAAACCCTTGTACAATCATGTTAGCACAGCTGAAAACAGTTTAGCTCTTTAGAGAAGCTATAAAACTGACCTTCCTTTGAGCAGATTGAGTTTCTGGAGCATCACATTTATGGAGTCGATTAAATGCTCAAAATGGCCAGAAAAATGTCTTGACGATATTTTCTATTCATTTTACAACTTATGGTGGTAAATAAAAGTGTGACTTTTCATGGAAAACACAAAATTGTCTGGGTGACCCCAAACTTTTGAACGGTAGTGTGTGTGTATATATATATATATATATATATATATATATATAGGGGCGGCACGGTGGTGTAGTGGTTAGCGCTGTCTCGCCTCACAGCAAGAAGGTCCGGGTTCAAACCCAGCGGCTGACGAGGGCCTTTCTGTGCAGAGTTTGCATGTCCCCCACATGGGTTTCCTCCGGGTGCTCCGGTTTACCCCACAGTCCAAAGACATGCAGGTTAGGTTAACTGATGTCTCTAAATTGACCGTAGGTGCGAATGTGAGTGTGAATGGTTGTCTGTGTCTATGTCTCAGCCCTGTGATGACCTGGTGACTTGTCCAGGGTGTACCCTGCCTTTTGCCCGTAGTCAGTTGGGATAGGCTCCAGGTTGCCTGCGACCCTGTAGAACAGGATAAAGCGGCTAGAGATAATGAGATGAGATATATACAGTGGTGCTTGAAAGTTTGTGAACCCTTTAGAATTTTCTATATTTCTGCATAAATATGACCTAAAACATCATCAGATTTTCACACAAGTCCTAAAAGTAGATAAAGAGAACCAAGTTAAACAAATGAGACAAAAAATATTATACTTGGTCATTTATTTATTGAGAAAAATGATCCAATAAGATATATATGTTATTTACCAGCTGGGAGGTCCGTATCGTGAAATACTGTGACCGAGGTCTTGAAAGTACTGACCGAGGCCCTCTGGGCTGAGGTCAGTATTCAAGGCCGAGGTAAATAATATATATTTTTATGTTTTTTATATATATATATATATATATATATATATATATATATATATATATATATATCTGTGAGTGACAAAAGTATGTGAACCTTTGCTTTCAGTATCTGTTGTGACACTCTTGTGTAGCAATAACTGCAGCTAAACGTTTCTGGTAACTGTTGATTAGTCCTGCACACCGGCTTGGAGGAATTTTAGCCCATTCCTCTGTACAAAACAACTTCAACTCTGGGATGTTGGTGGGTTTCCTCACATGAACTGCTCGCGTCAGGTCCTTCCACAACATTTTGATTGGATTAAGGTCAGGATTTTGACTTGGCCATTCCAAAACATGAACTTTATTCTTCTTTAACCATTCTTTGGTAGAACAACTTGTGTGCTTAGGGTCGTTGTCTTGTTGCATGACCTACCTTCTCTTGAGATTCAGTTCATGGACAGATGTCCTGACATTTTCCTTTAGAATTTGCTGGTATAATTCAGATTTCATTGTTCCATCAATGATGGCAAGCCATCCTGGCCCAGATGCAGCAAAACAGGCCCAAACCATGATACTACCACCACCATGTTTCACAGATGGGATAAGGTTCTTATGCTGGAATGCAGTGTTTTCCTTTCTCCAAACATGACGCTTCTCATTGAAACCAAAAAGTTCTATTTTGGTCTCATCCGTCCACACAACTTTTTTCCAATAGCCTTCTGGCTTGTCCACATGATCTTTAGCAAACTGCAGATGAGCAGCAATGTTCTTTTTGGAGAGCAGTGGCTTTCTCCTTGCAACCTTGCCATGCACACCATTGTTGTTCAGTGTTCTCCTGATGGTGGACTCATGAACATTAACATTAGCCAATGTGGGAGAGGCCTTCAGTTGCTTAGAAGTTACCCTGGGGTCCTTTGTGACCTCACTGACTATTACACGCCTTGCTCTTGGAATGATCTTTGTTGGTCGACCACTCCTGGGGAGGGTAACAATGGTCTTAAATTTCCTCCATTTGTACACAGTCTGTCTGACTGTGGATTGGTGGAGTCCAAACTCTTTAGAGATGGTTTTGTAATCTTTTCCAGCCTGATGAGCATCAACAACGCTTTTTCTGAGGTCCTCAGAAATCTCCTTTGTTCGTGCCATGATACACTTCCACAAACGTGTTGTGAAGATCAGACTTTGATAGATCCCTGTTCTTTAAATAAAACAGGGTGCCCACTCACACCTGATTGTCATCCCATTGATTGAAAACACCTGATTGACTCTCATTTCACCTTCAAATTAACTGCTAATCCTAGAGGTTCACATACTTTTGCCACTCACAGATATGTAATATTGGATCATTTTCCTCAATAAATAAATGACCAAGTATAATATTTTTGTGTCATTTGTTTAACTGGGTTCTTTTTATCTACTTTTAGGACTTGTGTGAAAATCTAATGATGTTATAGGTCATATATATATATATATATATATATATATATATATATATATATATATATATATATATATATGCAGGTATGCGTCGACTTACGAGTGCGTTTGGTTATGACTGACCAGTCGTAAACCGATCTGGTCGTAAGTCGGCCTATGTTAAATGAACATAAGTATATTGTGATGTGTAATGATATTGTAATCATCTTAAAGTCTTATTTTATCAACATTTTCTTATTTCATTATTTGGTTTAAGTCAAACACTGCATACTACAGTACAATTCGTTTAATATGTGCAAAACAAAAAAATATGAAATACAGGTGTGAAAAATAGAAAACATTTTAGTTTGAAACATACCAAAATACAAATGTGAAACATAGCAAAATACAAAACTTAGTGACCGCTGGCATCACTGGTGCTTGGCTGTGGGTCGTCTACGTCATCATCAGCTGTTGCAGCGCTCGGACTGGCGGGAGGATTTGCTCGTTTCATAAACCAGGAGCTGGGGCGGAAACTGTTGTACGCGGCAAGAGGCTGGCTGCTGGGCGCTGCCAGGAACTGGGGCAGAAACTGTCGTATGTGGCGAGAGGCTGGATGAAGGGCGCTGCCAGGAGCTGGGGCGGAAACTGTCGTACACTCAGCTAGCTCAGCTGGGAAACACTTGCCAGTCATAAACAGACGGTCGTAAAGTCAATCGGTCATAAGTTGCATAGGTCGTAAATCGACGACTACCTGTGTGTGTGTGTGTGTGTGTGTGTGTGTGTGTGTATATATATATATATATATATATATATATATATATATATATATATATATATATTATGTATGTATACACACACACACACACACACACACACACACACACGGTGTCTTGCAAAAGTGTTTGTCCTGTTTTGTTGCATTACAAGATGGAATTAAAATGGATTTTTGGAGAGTTAGCACCATTTGATTTACACAACATGCCTACCACTTTAAAGGTGAAAATTGTTGTTTTATTGTGACACAAACAATAATTAAGATGAAAAAACAGACATCTGGAGTGTGCAGAGGTTGTCAAGTGTATGTGAGCATCATGGGTTTCCCACACTTGAAAGAGAAGGACTCGGACACAGGATTCCCCTCGTCTTGTGTTTTTATTGATTTTCAGTGGAGTTGACGTTGTAATAGAAAATTGGCATGTAGCACAATTGTGGTAGTAGTAGAGTTTTTTCAGAAGAAAAAGTAGAAGCTGAAAAACCGGTAGCCTTTTTTCGTCCTTTTTTCCCCGATGTGCTGTAAAGTTTGCGTTAGTAGCGAATTCTCTTTGCAACTGCTGTGCTGCTGCTTCGTTACAAACTGAACGACTGAACGCCAACTCTACCTATTGTTCTAGAAAGACCGCTGCCCTGCTAATTAGCGTTGTGATTGGCTTCACCTGTTCAGCGCAGCGTGCTGCCAAGCCGTGCGCCGGCAGCGTAGCACTGCGATTCAGCGTTGCAGGGAGTAGCGGAGGCAGCTGTCAATCATGTGAGCCTGCGTTCAGACACTCCTCACGGCAAGTCACCGCGACACCTCCCACTCGATCTTGGCGTGGCGCGACACGGGAAGATCGCACCCATCAGGCGAGCTGGTCTCTGCTGATTTGTTCCTCCACTGGGAGGAGGACGATGAGGCGTCACACATCCCGATGCAGTGTGGTACCCTGTGGGTCCCAGGACTTTTTGGTTGGTTTTGGAGTCTTCACCTGAGCACGTCCACCTGGGGGGACTTTCACATGGACATCCCGTACAATGCCTTTGGAGTCTGTATTCATGCTGACTACTCTTGCAAGCTTGAATTGCCTCCTCAGTGCGTTTTGGTCGTAGAGCCACACTATGTCTCCGACGGCAACATTTCTTTTTGCAGTGTGCCACTTGCTACGGATGAACAGGTTTGGACCTGCAAGTTGGCTCCAGGACCTCCAGAAGTGGCTAACTTGTGTTTGCATTTCTTGCAGTCTCTTGAAGGGGTAGGTGGTGTAGTCTACTGTTTTGAAGTCTCCAGTTTGTGTGGCTCGGCCAAGCAACAGTGTGTTTGGGGTTATGTAGTTGATGCGGTCCTCACGGCTCTGAACTCTGGCATCGATTGGCCTTTTGTTGGCAAGGTTAGCGGCTAGCTTAAGCACTGTCAGGAACTCACTGAAGGTGAGTTCCTGACCAAGTTCCACCACCAAGGCTTTGCAGAGCTCTTTTGGTGACCTTGACAGCAGCTTCGGCAGCACCATTCCGGTGGGGTGAGTCAGCTGGAAGGATTTTCCACATCCAGCAGGTACCGTTTTTGGCAGCATACTCTTCAAGTGATTCTTTGTTCAGTTGTCTCAGGTAAGTATACATTTCTTCCAGGACAGGTTTCGCTCCAATGAAGTTTGTTCCAGGATCGACCAGATCTTCTGCGGATGACCATGGACAGAAGTGAACCTCTGGTAAGCAAAGAGGAAGCTCTCTGTTGTTGGAGTGTTTGCCATTTCGACATGGATGGCTCGGCTTGACATACAGCAGAATAGTACGCCCCATACTTTCATGCTTGCTCTCCTTTTGACGCCATCCTTCACTTGATATGGTCCGAACAGGTAGACGGATGTGAACTGGAATGGCGCAGCTGGATTGACACGCTCTTCAGGTAAGTCACCCATGATTTGCTGACAGGTTTTTGCTCTTTCCTTCTTGCAGATGATACAGTTGTCGACAACTTTTTGGGCCAGAATTCTTCCTCTGATCACCCAGGCTCTCTTTCACATCCGCAGCAGAGTTCCTGCCACTCTGTCATGTCCCTCACTGTGTGCTTCACGGGCCAGGAGAGTGGAGACCCAGGCTTGGTATGGTAGCAGGGGAATAGCTTTATGGTCCTCTTTGAAGGCCTGTATCCGCCCTCCACACATCAGGATCCCAGTTACTTGGTCTTTGTATACAACAAGCCTGTCAGTAGTTGTGTTTGGGAAGTTCACACCTTCTTGCGCTGCCAGACATAGTTTCAGGAACACGTTTTTCCTTTCGCTGACAGTGATGACACCAGATGAAGGTATTGCCTCCCACTTTGCTTCATCTCCTCTCTTGGCATGCAAGAATTTCTTAGCCGCCCTCCAAGTCCATGCAACCATCCCGACCAGCTGTCTTAGACTGCTGAAGCACCTTTCGTCCAATAGATTTTGGACTGCTGCTACTGTCAGTGGTGGGTTTCTGGACTTGGATTGTGCTTCGTCCTGGACTGCAGTTGGGCTTTGTGCCTTCAGCTGACTTCGGGTGAGTAAAGCAGTGAATGTTTTCTTCTGCATTTTTGTGACATTGTCTCTTGCCTGTGCAGCAACATCTTTCGCTGACTTTTTTGGCCACTCACCCTCAGGAAGCTGAAGGAACTGCGGATCTGACTGCCACTCGTATTTCTTGATTAGGTCATCAGGACTGGCCCCTCGGGTGATGATGTCTGCAATGTTCTCGGCACCTGGAATCCACCACCAATCTCGGATGTCAGTGCTGCTTTGGATCTCACCAATTCTGTTTGCATAGAAGGTTTGGTATCCATAACTTTCACGCTGTATGGCACCCAAGATGGTCTGGCTGTTGACTAGATGATACCACCTCTTGACCTCGATTCGGCAGTGCTTTTGGAAGTAGTTCTTCAGCCGTGCTGCAAAGACTGCTCTGCACATTTCTGCTTTCACAGGGTCACCTTTATGGTCGAGGGGGGTCAGCTTAGCCTTGGCCTCGACTAGCCTTACGACGACACCATGGCTGCAGCTCCAACGCAGGTACAGCACGGCACCATATGCACGCTCACTGCCGTCAGAGAAGGTGATTGCACATGGTCTTTCAGCTGGATCTGGCGGTGTGAGAGCTCTGGGGAATCTGACTTGGCTCAGCTCAGCGTACTCTTCGAGGAGCTTTATGGCATCGTCTCTGAGCTCTCTGGACAAGGTGGCATCCCAGGTGTCTTCTACGCAGTACATGACTTTTGCCTCTTGGAAGGCCCTGTGGATCAGGATGGCTCCCTTCTGTTTTGCTGGGGCCACAAGGCTGAGAGGGTCATAGAGACCAGAGACTTGGCTTAACAGCTCTCTTCTGGTGAGTGGGTCGGGGGTTTGTTCCCTCACTTGTTCTTTCAACAAGTCCTGGCCGAGGCACATTTTCTTCTTCTTCTTGGAGAAGTTCACCGCAGCCATGACATGTAACTTGTCATTGTCGATGGTGTAGCCGAGGCCCAGGGCTTTGTTATCCTCTTCAGTGAGTTGGTTTGGCAGGATCATGGTGTTTGACTCAATCTTCTCACCTCTTGACTCGCTCCTCCCACTTTGATCCGAGTAGATCCAGGGCTTCATGGAGAACCCTCCTGCTTGAAGGATCTGCTCAATGTTGGATGTGAGGCGTTTCAAGTGGTCGAGGTTGTTGTGGGAAGTCAATATATCATCGACATAGGCATCCTCTTTGAGGGCACATCTCTCCTCTTTGAAGTGGTTGAATGAAGGCAGGCTGGCGGTCTCTCGCATGGCAACTTGGGCTATGCAACCAGCAGGTTTGTCTCCGATGTTGACTCTTGTTATGGCGAATTCTTCGATCTCTGCATCTTCTGTGTCACGCCACAGAAATCTGTGCAGGTGGACTTCTCTTTCCTCAAGCCAGACAGAGTTATGCATTTTGCGGATGTCCCCTAAAGCTGCGAAGACACCAGCGTGGAACCTCAGCAGGATACCTCTGATTGGGTTCAGGACATCAGGGCCTTTGATTAGGATGTCATTTAGGCTGAGGCCACTGTACTTCTGGCTGCTGTTCCATACCAGTCTCACTGGGGTGGAGACTGAATGTGGATTTGGGGCTATCAGGGGACTTATATACCACACTGGCCCGGTCCAGCTCTGCAGAACCTCTTTGGACAGCTTCACTGCAGCTCTGCGGCTCACCATTTTGTGGACTTGTGAGGCATAGGCCACTTTCCACTCTGGTTCCTTCGCCAGCTGCCTCTCAGTTCTGTGGAACGTGGCTTCAACTGCTCTCTTGTTGTTGGGAAGAGATGCTGGGTCTTCTTTCTATGGGTACTTGGCGTGCCAGTGTGGTTCAGGGCTGTGGTGGTCTCCGGCCACATAAGTCAAGCCGTCCCTCACCATCTCCCTTTCTTCGGCCAGCGTCATTTCTTTCCCACCAGGCTGACAGTTCCCGCAGCGACATCCTCTGCATCTCGGTTCACAAGCTGCTCCAATGCTTTCCCATTTCCACTACTTCAGGAAGTCTCTGTTGCTAGTGGCTGTGTTGGACTGGGAGCTGGGATGTCTGGGAGACTGGCAGGAGACTGGGACTTTGCGGGTGAGTTCGGTGTATCTGACAGCTGCAGTGCGCATGGATCTTGCAAAGTGAGTCTTGGAGGTGTGGGCCATTAAGGTGACTTCTTCAAAGAGGTCCGGGTGTGTGCCTCCAATGGTCTTGCCAAGCGGGCCATCCCAGAGCACCAGGTCACCGACGGAACGAACCTTCTGGGGTACCAGCTGCCCTTCTTTGTGGCTGATGAGGAGTTGGATCTCCTTTGGTCTTGCCAGATCTTCCAGGGAGATGTCTGAGAAGATTTTCTGCAGTTTTTCTGCCGGGACATGTCTGTGGACTTCTGCTATTTTGTCAAGTCCATAGCAGATGAGTTGGTGTGCTTTGAGTGTCCCTCTTGGGGTGCTGACACATATCTTAAGCAGGTAGCGCTTGGTTGCAACAGACACCTTCATCCCTCCAACGCCATGAACCACCAGTGTAACATCTTCACTTCTCAGGTTCAACTTGCTTGCAGCTTTGTGCGTTATGTAGTTTGTGTCTGATGCCAGGTCGATGAGGGTCCCCACACTCTGTCCATCATTGGCAGTGACATTGAGGAGCATTACTGGGTACTGGCTGACTGGGTACTCAGTGAGGCAGTGTTCATCTAGAAGACCTCTCTCAGCAGCACTGGAGTTGAATGCCCTGGACGCTATGTTGCAGAAGGCATCTCGACACTGCTGTGCCAGCTCTGGTGTGAGTTTGGAGAGGAACTGCTCCTGGGTGTCAGTGAGTCTTCTGCCCTCAGCCCTCACTGGACTGGACTTGGGTGTTCTTTGGGACTCGGGTCTGGCAACTGGCCAGAGGAGGTAGTGGTGTTGGTCTTTGCATTCTGGATTCCCGCACAGGTAAGTGGTTTTCTTGCAGCTTTCACCAGTGTGGACTTCGAGGCATCTTTTGCAGGCACCGAGTTGCTGTGCTGCATCCCTCTTCTCCAATGGCTTTAGGTTGGTTCTAAACTTTCTGCAGAAGTACAGTTTTCTTCTGTGCTTTGGGTCACCACAGACGATGCAGCCTGCTGCGTCACTGTTGGACAACACTGCCGGACTGTTGGTTGCTTTTGTTTTGGCTTGCTTCAAGAACTTGGTCTTGTCCTTGACAGGTTCAACGCCATCTTTCAGCTGGTCAAGTTGCTCATATATGGCTTCCTGTGACTTTAGGTAAGCCAGCAGCTTGTCAAAGCGGTTGTGACGGTCCACAGCATTATTCATGTCAGCAGCATAGGTGAGCCAGTCTTTCTTTAAAGTTTCTGGAAGCTTACCCTCAATGGATTTGGTCACAATGGGGTTCTTTATGGCCTTGGCATTGTCCAGTTCACTTAAGTCGTAGAGAGCTTTTTCCACTGTTTGGATGAGCTCGATGACTTTTCTTGGCTGGCCAGCTTTGACTGGAGGAGTTGCTTGTAGATCTTCAATGATCTCGAGAGTGATGTTGGTTTGGTTCCCAAACCGGTTATCCAGGACTCTGAAGATTTCGTTTGAGGAGCTGTAGGTCGACAGGTGTAGGTTTCCGGCCACCTTCTCATTGATGCTGTCGAGCAGCTGGAATTCCTTGACCTCTCTAGACCCTGTCAGTTCACCTTGCTCCTGTAGAGCTTCCCACTCCTTCTTCCACCTGTAGTAACTTCGCTGATTGCCAGCAAACTTTGGAAGGGCTGCGGCTTTCAGCTTTATTGCTGGCACTGGAGCTGTACAGTGGACAGTGGGCTCTTTAGAGTCTGTCTTGATTTTTGCAGCTTTAATGAAGGTGGCCTTGCGCGACACCAGCTGGGGAAGTTGCACTTCGAGCTCTGTCATGCGATGATCAAAGTCTCTTTGCTCTGCAGCGGGAGCCCAGCGGTTCCAGTCATGGTGCGCTTCTTTTGCCTTCAGCACCAACGTCTCGAAGTGCTTCAGCATGAACTCGTATGCCTCCAGAGTCACATCGAGCTGGGCAGAGGAGACGCTCTTGCAGTCAGCTTCAGCAATGTGTAGGGCAAGGGGCAGCTCTTTTTCCCCATACAATTCCCAGAGTGTTTGTTGAATTAGGAGCTTTGCTTCTTTAGTCCTCTGCTTACAGTATGCCTCTGTCTTCTCCAGGTCGGCTTTCTTCTCGGCGCCCAGGTCCTCTACAGTGGCTGCTTCTGCCATGTAGGCGGCCTCAATCTCTTCGTTCGCCTCCGTGACTCTCGAGCTCTCTGCTGTAAGCATGTTGAAGTTTTGCTTTAGCTCCTCCACAGTCATCTCGGAGTGTGTTCTTGTAATGCAGTAAGCAAGACGGGAGAAAAGTCTTTTGGCTGTGGTTCGCTCTGTTTTCAGTTCTTCTAATGACTTCGCCATTTTGTTTCTTTTTTTCAGGTGACTTCAAGCTTTATCCTCCAGGCCCCCAGGTGAAGTGTCTTCCCTCTCTGTTGGGTTGTGGCACGAGTGGAGTCTTGCTTCTTGGTCACTGGTAGCAGGTGGTTGTCCACTGGTCACTGGTCAGCAGTATGATGCACTGGTTAGGCGGTGGTCCACTGGCAGGCGGCTCACTGGTGCAGTGGTGATTCACTGGCAGTCGTCAGTCTCCACTGGTGCATCGGTTTTTCACTGTCAAGTGTATGTGAGCATCATCCCACACTTGAAAGGGAAGGACTCGGACACAGGATTCCACTCGTCTTGTGTTTTTATTGATTTTCAGTGGAGTTGACGTTGTAATAGAAAGTTGGCATGTAGCAGAATTGTGGTAGTAGTAGAGTTTTTTCAGAAGAAAAAGTAGAAGCTGAAAAACCGGTAGCCTTTTTTCATCCTTTTTTCCCGAATGTGCGTTAGTAGCGAATTCTTAGTTAGTTTGCATTAGTAGCGAATTCTCTTTGCAACTGCTGTGCTGCTGCTTCGTTACAAACTGAACGACTGAATGCCAACTCTGCCTATTGTTCTAGAAAGACCGCTGCCCTGCTAATTAGCGTTGTGATTGGCTTCACCTGTTCAGTGCAGCGTGCTGCCAAGCCGTGCGCCCGCAGCGTAGCACTGCGATTCAGTGTTGCAGGGAGTAGCGGAGGCAGCTGTCAATCATGTGAGCCTGCGTTCAGACACTCCTCGCGGCAAGTCGCTGCGACAGAGTTATTCACCCCCTATCATATGAAACCCCTAAATAAGAGCTGGTCCAACCAATTCACTTCATAAGCCACATAATTAGTTGATTAAGATCCACCTGTGTGCAAAGTGTCGCATGATCTGTCACATAATGTCTGTATAAATCAACCTCTTCTGGAAGGACCCTGACTCTGCAACACTACTAAGCAAGCAACATGAAAACCAAGGAGCACTCCAAACAGGTCAGAGAAAGTTGTGGAGAAGTAAAGATCAGGATTGGGTTATAAAAAATATCCCAAACTTTGAATATCCCAGGGAGCACCATTAAATCCATTATAGCAAAATGGAAATAACCATTACCAACCTGTCAAGAGAAGGCAGCCCACCAAAACTCTCAGACCAGGCAAGGAGGGCATTAATCAGAGATGCAACAAAGACACCAAAGATAGCACAGAAGGAGCTGCAAAGATCCACAGCAGAAATGGGAGTATCTGTCCATAGGACCACTTTAAGCCATACACTCCACAGAGTGGGGCTTTATGGAAGAGTGGCCAGAAAAAAAGTAATTGCTTAAGAAAACATGTTTGGAGTTTGCCCAACAGCATGTGGCAGATTCCCCAAATACATGGAAGAAGATTCTCTGGTCAAATGAGACTAAAATTAAACTTTTTGGCCATCATGGGAAATGCCATGTGTGGCGCAAACCCAATACCCTGAGAACACCATTCCTACAGTGAAGTATGGTGGTGGCAGCATCATGCTGTGGGGATATTTTTCATCTGCAGGGACAGGAAAGCTGATCAGGAGTGAATGAAAGTTGGATGGCACTAAAATACAGGGCAATTCTGGAGGAAAACCTGTTTGAGTCAGCCAGAGGTTTGACACCGGGATGAAGGTTCACATTCTAGCAGGACAATGACCCTAAATAATCTACACTGGAGTGGTTCAAAGGGAAACATTTAAATTTCTTGGAATGGCCTTGTCAAAGCCCAAACCACAATCCAGTTGAGAATCTGTGGCATAACTTGAAGATTGCTGTACACCAACGCAACCCATCTAACTTGAAGGGGTTGGAGCAGTTTTGTCTTGAGGAATGGGCAAAAATCCCAGTGGCTAGATTTGCTAAGCTAACAGAGACATTAATCCATGATACTTGCAGCTGTAATTGCAGCAAAAGGTGCCTCTCCAAAGTATTGACTTTTTTATTTATTTATTTGCTTGTTTTTTTAAGACATTTATTTATTTATTTATTTATTTATTTATTTGGGGGGGGGGGGTTTTGAATACCTATGCACACTTCAGAGTTCTGGGGGGTGTTTTTTTTCAATCTTAATTATTGTTTGTGTCACAATAAAACAACAATTTTCAGCTTCAAAGTTGTAGGCATATTGTGTAAATCAAATGGTGCTAAAACCCCCCCCCCCCCCCCATCCATTTTATTTCCAGCTTGTAATGCGACAAAACAGGTGATATCATATTTGTGTCATATTGCCTAGTGCTACTTCAAAATTGAAGCTAGCAAGGGATTTGTAATGAAGTTGACATTACTAAACAGCTTTTGTCTGCATTTCCGGTTGAATCAAAGTGAAATATTTCAACTTTTTTGGTTATTTCAGCCCTGTCAATAACTGCTGACAGCCGGCAATTTTGCCTCCCATAAGTGCTCCATCATCGGCAACTCACAGTGGATTGTGTTTATTATTTTTTTCCCTGAAAAAATTAAAAATTTCCTTGTATTTTTATGTGACATGATTTGTTTTTTATTCACTGAGAAAAACAATATTTTTACACAGCAAGGATCGTGTTTGTGCTATGACAACAAACATGTACTAGTATCTTTGTCAGTACCACGTATGTGTTATGGATTTTCACTCGGCTGAGTGAGATGTAAACTCCATAAAAGCAAAGTCTGTTGCTTTTATGGAGTTTTTTTTTGCCAGGTTTTGTTGCCAGTAAAAATCTTATTGATTGATTGATATCTTTATTGTCATTAATGAAGCATGACGTTAAGTGACGAGTAAGAAGTGCAATTTGTGTTAGCTTTTGTTTAGATTAATAGAATTACAATTGAACAGAAGTTTCACGAACATTTTTGCATTGTGTTTTTAATAGTATAAATATATAAATCATATTAAGAAATTTTTACATTGACTCAAGTTTTAATTCAAGTTCCTCATTTAAAATATTTTGTCTCAGTCTGATAGTTAAAGTTTGCTAAATATTTCAATTTCACAAGATCTCTTTATTTTCTTTGTTGTTGTTGTTCTTGGAAGCAGCTCTTCTTAAAGGAGATACGCAGAACCTCATCTCATCTCATTATCTGCAGCCGCTTTATCCTGTTCTACAGGGTCGCGGGCAAGCTGGAGCCTATCCCAGCTGACTACGGGCGAAAGGCGGGGTACACCCTGGACAAGTCGCCAGGTCATCACAGGGCTGACACATAGACACAGACAACCATTCACACTCACATTCACACGTACGGTCAATTTAGAGTCACCAGTTAACCTAACCTGCATGTCTTTGGACTGTGGGGGAAACCGGAGCACCCGGAGGAAACCCACGCGGATACGGGGAGAACATGCAAACTCCACACAGAAAGGCCCTCGCCGGCCACGGGGCTCAAACCCGGACCTTCTTGCTGTGAGGCGACAGCGCTAACCACTACACCACCGTGCCGCCCCACGCAGAACCTTTATTTTTAAATACATTTCTGAGTGGATATTATCTCCATCCTTGACTCTTGTATGCTGCATAAATGGGAATTAAAAATATATATATTCTTGAGAGTTAAAATCGACCGCAAAGTTGGCATTCGAGCTGCCCCGCTGAGCCAGCCAGCCCTGAGTGCGTGACGTCACAGCAGGAACTGGTTTTAAGGCCTTTGACAGCTATAGACCAAAGTCATATAAATAAAAATTTATAGTGAAAGTAAGAAATACCGTTACTGACTTGCTCAACTAAGACTGATTTGACTTCACTGATTGTGGGTTGACTCTTATTTAAAACAGGACAGGTGTTATAACTTATGCAACATACATGTACATGCATGCATTTTCATTGATAAAACATAAAAGGCTAATTAAATAATCAGATGAACTGAGAAAATCACATTCTGCTCCCCGCTGAGCCAGCCAGCCCTGAGTGCGTGACGTCACAGCAGGAACTGGTTTTAAGGCCTTTGACAGCTATAGACCAAAGTCATATAAATAAAAATTTATAGTGAAAGTAAGAAATACCGTTACTGACTTGCTCAACTAAGACTGATTTGACTTCACTGATTGTGGGTTGACTCTTATTTAAAACAGGACAGGTGTTATAACTTATGCAACATACATGTACATGCATGCATTTTCATTGATAAAACATAAAAGGCTAATTAAATAATCAGATGAACTGAGAAAATCACATTCTGAAGCAAATTAAATAAGCTTAAATACACAATACAAGTTACATGTATTAATCTAAATGCAGGTAAACAACAAGTGTTGCTGTTTTTGTTGTTTTGTATCCAAATGATGATCTTTGCAGCTTACCCGTCTGTGTTCTCGCTTCTTAAAGGCCGAGCTTGTGGCCGATTGTTTTGAAACAATCTGACTTTCAGTTGTTTGTTCAGTTCTCTGTTCATTCACTTCTTCCACGTAACGGCGAGATATTGCTGCTGAGGCAAGCATATATCCAGCAGAAGAAAAAAAAAGAAGCATATCCCGCAGACAAATCAGACTCATTCTCCATTTTCTCCATACTGAGTACTCCACCATTACTGCTCAGCTTAGGCAAATATTAAAACCTGGGACCGGACGTCACCGGTTTTAGCAACAACTGCGGGGCGGTCACTGCCCAAGCGATAGTATGTCACGTCCCATTCCGTCCCAGGTTTTAGCAACAACCCTCGGCTAACACTCCAGGAGAACTGGTGCAACTGAACTTACTTTTCTTTTCTTGTAGTTTTCTTTTCCTTTAATTGTTGGTACTGCACCCTCTTTCACTACGGGCTTATAGCCACCGCTCCTCAACAGATCAGAGGTCTCGTACAAGTCTTCAGTAAAATGTGCAGAGCAGAGGAGAGACCACTTTGTAGGCGCCCAATGTGTCCGTGAACTTCTCGCAAAACACATCCAAATATTTGCAGTTTGAACATTACTGGGCCATGAATGCAATGTAAATCCATCTTCTGTTGTGTTGCTGCACCCTCCAGCAACACATCTACGTGGCATGGCGATAAATTAGCTCAAAATGGAGGATCAAAGTTGCAGTCAGCTCTGTGTTTTAGTATAGCGAAAATGGTGATGAGACCGATAGCCTTCCTGCGGTGATATCATAGATGTCAAGGTCATTCACTCAGACTGCTAAATATATGAATCACTTTAATCATAAAAATTACTATATTAGATTTATTGTTCATGCTTAAAGCTATTCCTATGCCATTCTTGAGGTCTCAAGGCATTTATAAACAAAAAGTGAGGCCATGGTTCTGCATATCTCCTTTAATTTTGCCATTTTCCTGTTGAAGCCTCGGCCCCTGCATAATTTTGAAGATAGTCTCGACCTTCACAATAATAATTGAACATTCAAGAATTTTGTCTATATATTATAAGTTTACCCAGGATTGATGATAAAACTTGAAAGTAGTTCAAATTGGCATGAAATCAGAGAGGCTTTGCTTTCATTTTCATTAATTTTATATTTTTCACATATTACCCACCTAAATCATGAGATCAAGAGGAACATTTTATTTACTTTGAAATACAAAATGCTGCAATCTGGACCCCTCAGAATGCACTCTTTTACATCTATATTTTAAACATTTTTCAGGGGAGGATCCCCAACCTCCCACCTTTTTTGGCATTGCATATATATATACGGTGAACTACTGTACGGTATATAGCAGTAGTAGTAGTAGTAGTACAGTGGTGCTTGAAAGTTTGTGAACCCTTTAGAATTTTCTATATTTCTGCATAAATATGACCTAAAACATCATCAGATTTTCACACAAGTCCTAAAAGTAGATAAAGAGAACCCAGTTAAACAAACGAGACAAAAATATAATACTTGGTCATTTATTTATTGAGGAAAATCATCCAGTGTTACATATCTGTGAGTGGCAAAAGTATGTGAACCTCTAGGATTAGCAGTTAATTTGAAGGTGAAATTAGAGTCAGGTGTTTTCAATCAATTTTCCATATGACAATGAGGAGTGAGTGGGCACCCTGTTTTATTTAAAGAACAGGGATCTATCAAAGTCTGATCTTCACAACACATGTTTGTGGCACGAACAAAGGAGATTTCTGAGGACCTCAGAAAAAAGTGTTGTTGATGCTCATCAGGCTGAAAAAGGTTATAAAAGCATCTCTAAAGAGTTTGGACTCCACCAATCCACAGTCAGAGAGACTGTGTACAAATGGAGGAAATTCAAGACCATTGTTACCCTCCCCAGGAGTGGTAGACCAACAAAGATCACTCCAAGAACAAGGCATGTAATAGTCGGTGAGGTCACAAAGGACCCCAGGGTAACTTCTAAGCAACTGAAGGCCTTTCTCACATTGGCTAATGTTAATGTTCATGAGTCCACCATCAGGAGAACACTGAACAACAATGGTGTGCATAGCAGGGTTGCAAGGAGAAAGCCACTGCTCCCCAAAAAGAACATTGCTGCTCGTCTGCAGTTTGCTAAAGATCACGTGGACAAGCCAGAAGGCTATTGGAAAAATGTTTTGTGGATGGATGAGACCAAAACAGAACTTTTTGGTTTAAATGAGAAGTGTTATGTTTGGAGAAAGGAAAACACTGCATTCCAGCATAAGAACCTTATCCCATCTGTGAAACATGGTGGTGGTAGTATCATGGTTTGGGCCTGTTTTGCTGCAGCTGAGCCAGGACAGCTTGCCATCATTGATGGAACAATGAATTCTGAATTATACCAGCAAATTCTAAAGAAAAATGTCAGGACATCTGTCCATGAACTGAATCTCAAGAGAAGGTAGGTCATGCAGCAAGACAACGACCCTAAGCACACAAGTCGTTCTACCAAAGAATGGTTAAAGAAGAATAAAGTTAATGTTTTGGAATGGCCAAGTCAAAGTCCTGACCTTAATCCAATTGAAATGTTGTGGAAGGACCTGAAGCGAGCAGTTCATGTGAGGAAACCCACCAACATCCCAGAGTTGAAGCTGTTCTGTACGGAGGAATGGGCTAAAATTCCTCCAAGCCGGTGTGCAGGACTGATCAACAGTTACTGGAAATGTTTAGTTGCAGTTATTGCTGCACAAGGGGGTCACACCAGATACTGAAAGCAAAGGTTCACATACTTTTGCCCCTCACAGATATGTAATATTGGCTCATTTTCCTCAATAAATAAATCACCAAGTATAATATTTTTGTCTCATTTATTTAATTGGGTTCTCTTTTATCTACTTTTAGGACTTGTGTGAAAATCTGATGATGTTTTAGGTCATATTTATACAGAAATATAGAAAATTCTAAAGGGTTCACAAACTTTCAAGCACCACTGTATATACCGTAGTAGTCTCATTTCTATCATTTCAGTAGAACATAAGTCATTGTAAAACTGATTGCTATATCAATCTTAAACAATTGTAAAAGTGAGCTCTTCACATCTTGGAGTTTTTACCCTAATTTTGAACTTTGCTGTTAAGCTGCATAATGATTTTCACTGAATTCCATGTGGAAAAAAAATCTGTAGTGTATTTTAAAAATCTGTAGTGTATTTATATATATATATATATATATATATATATATATATATATATATATATATATATATATATATATATATATTTCACAAGGCTTAAAAGGTTCTCAGCTGTAGGGTTTTCCATGCATTACAGTTTTCTTTTCCTTCCTGATTTTTGAAAATTATTTTTACAGTCCGTATAATAGTCAATGACAGTTTAGGATTTTCAAATGTAAAACAAAGCGATTTCAGACACTTTTTATTCTGCTCCTATATGTACTTGTACTGGGACAGCCATGGCCTAATGGTTAGAAAAGCAACTTTAGGACCAAAAGGTCGCCGGTTTGATTCTGTGGACCAGCAGGAATGGCTGAAGTGCCCTTGAGCAAGGCACCTAATACCAACTGCTCCCCTGGCTGCTCTGGGTACGGTATGTTGTACATCGCTCTGGATAAGAGTATCTGCTAAATGTCTGTAATGTAATGCTGACTACAGTACATCCAGCATGAAATAATAAACATGTATATCAGGTAAATACTAATATTTTACACTTACACAGTAGCTAATACACAAAACTGAGACTGTGTGTGTATAATCATGCTGACTTTGTTATTAGATCTTTGTTTTGTTTTGTGAGATGGATTTTCAGTCTCCTATTTCCCTTCAGAATTAGTGACGATAATTAATGCCATTAAAACTTTGAGGTCAGCTGGAGCTCAGAGTTATTCAGCATGTGCTGTCACCCCTCCAGCAGTAACCTTCACAAATGAGCTCATCAGTGCCATTGTACTACCTGTATTATTGGAGCACAATAACAAAGACTTGGCAATGATTTTCACAAAGCTGCTTTCATCAGATGCAAAACATTTTGAGATGAGTAGCACGCAGTGGCTAGCGTGAGTTAGCAGGAGAACTGCACTGTCATGCTGCATGCTCATAAGTCTGAGTTTGTGGCTTGTGAGAAGCATTCATTTCGACTTCTGAGTTGAAATTTGGACATTTTTCTGGCATGTTTGATCACGACTAAACAAGGACACAGATGAAGAAATGCAGAAACCTTTCGTGAAAATCAAGCAACAATTGGTGCTGTTTCTCTTCTTCAGGCAACTGAAGAATAAAATTAGTACATGAACACAATAAAATTAGTACATGAATTTTAATATCATTATGAATATAAATTTTTAAAAATTTAATTTTTTTCCTTCCAAATCAGCAAGCAGTAGTTTTGCTGTATTGCTACATCTCTAATAAATAACATGGGAGTGCAACACGAACAGGAATAATGACTGCCATTTTAGGTTTGCCAGCGAGTACAATGCATAAATGCTTCCAAGTGGGAGAAGTGCAAACTCTTCACGTTCTCCCATAAAACATGAATGCAGTCTAAACTCTCAATTATGTACCCAGTGGTTTGATAACAGCCACATGAGAAGCAGAGCATCTGTGCAGAAGAAGTATGAGGGGGAGGAAATCTTGGTGGGAGGCAGCCCGAGCCTTGCTTCACTTTCTTGTGACGAGAACTCTGCAGAGTCCAGCCTGCCGCTGAGCTGCTGTTCATTCATCATCATTAACTGAGCTGTTTCCTTTCTGCTCGCAAATCTGTTTCTCAGGTACCAGCCCTCAGTGACACACGTGTGCTGCTTCTTGGAAATATGCCCCAAAGTGTTTGACATCAGGCTCGTCATGTTGTCATGCCTGATTTGTCTGAACAAAGTAATCAGACTCTTCTGTCTAATTAGTGTACATGAAGCACACAGTGGCATCAGAGTGACTGGATGGTGAAATAGACTACAGTACTGTGCAAAAGTCTTAGGCACATGTAAAGAAATGCTGTCGACCAAAAATGGCTTAAAAATAATGAAATGAAAATTTTTAACATTAAAAAAAATGCTACAAACAGTCGTAAGCCATAATAAATGTAACAAAGTCAATATTTGGTGTGAGACAACCCCTTGCTGAAAAAAAAATAGTACTCTCAGGTACAATGAGTGCAGTTTTATAAGGAAATGAGCTGTAGGTTTTACTGAGCATCTTGCAGAACCAACCACAGTTCATCTGGACACTGTCACACTTGCTTCTTAATTTTGCAGCAAAACCCTTCATTATGTTTTATGTAGTCTTTATTGTGTTTTTTAATCTGAAAAGTGGTCTCTTATGCTGCTGAGATACAAGCATTTTTTTTCCTGTAACATTTAATTTTGTGCTGGAAAACGAACATTTGGAACTCTAAAATGTTTTTGTACTGACTTGATAATGTAGAAGTCATAAAATAGAAATCTATAACAAAGTTTGTATGGAAAAAAAAGGGTGCCTAAGACTTTTGCACAGTACTGTACCTCAGTGTGCTGACAGTCCACTGGAGGATTCAAATATTTGTTTGATACAGAACTTGAAGCTTCACCTATTTTGGGAAGAAAATTCTCCTGGGTAAGCTCAGATATGAACATTGTTGGGGGAAAAAAAAACCAAAACTGTGCCGTGTGTACGTGTATACAGTGGTGCTTGAAAGTTTGTGAACCCTTTAGAATTTTCTATATTTCTGCATAAATATGATCTAAAACAACATCAGATTTTCAAACAAGTCCTAAAAGTAGATAAAAAGAACCCAGTTAAACAAATGAGACAAAAATATTATACTTGGTCATTTATTTATTGAGGAAAATGATCCAATATTACATATCTGAAAGTGGCAAAAGTATGTGAACCTTTAGGATTAGCAGTTAATTTGAAGGTGAAATTAGAGTCAGGTGTTTTCAATCAATGGGATGACAATCAGGTGTGAGTGAGCACCTTGTTTTATTTAAAGAACAGGGATCTATCAAAGTCTGATCTTCACAACACGTGTTTGTGGAAGTGTATCATGGCACGAACAAAGGAGATTTCTGAGGACCTCAGAAAAAGCGTTGTTGATGCTCATCAGGCTGGAAAAGGTTACAAAACCATCTTTAAAGAGTTTGGACTCCACTAGTCCACAGTCAGACAGATTGTGTACAAATGGAGGAAATTCAAGGCCATTGTTACCCTCCCCAGGAGTGGTCGACCAACAAATCACTCCAAGAGCAAGGCGTGTAATAGTTGGCGAGGTCACAAAGGACCCCAGAGTAACTTGTAAGCAACTGAAGGCCTCTCTCATATTGGCTAATGTTAATGTTCATGAGTCCACCATCAGGAGAACACTGAACAACAATGGTGTGCATGATAGGGTTGCAAGGAGAAAGCCACTGCTCTCCAAAAAGAACATTGCTGCTCATCTGCAGTTTGCTAAAGATCATGTGGACAAGCCAGAAGGCTATTGGAAAAATGTTTTGTGGACAGATGAGACCAAAATAGAACTTTTTGGTTTCAATGAGAAGCGTTATGTTTGGAGAAAGGAAAACACTGCATTCCAGCATAAGAACCTTATCCCATCTGTGAAACATGGTGGTATTAGTATCATGGTTTGGGCCTGTTTTGCTGCATCTGGGCCAGGATGGCTTGCCATCATTGATGGAACAATGAATTCTGAATTATACCAGTGAATTCTAAAGGAAAATGTCAGGACATCTGTCCATGAACTGAATCTCAAGAGAAGGTGGGTCATGCAGCAAGACAACGACCCTAAGCACACAAGTTGTTCTACCAAAGAATGGTTAAAGCATATACGCAGAGCCATGGCCTCACCTTCATTTATAAATGCCTTGAGACCTCAAGAATGGCACAGGAATAGTTTTAACTGTTAATAATAAATCTAATATAGTAATTTTTACGATTAAAGTTATTCATACAGGTAGCGGTCTGAGTGAATGACCTTGATGTCCATAACGTCACAGCAGGAAGTCTATTGGTCTCATCGCCATTTCTGCTATACTAAAACACAGAGCTGACTGCAACTCCGATCCTCCATTTTGAGCTAATTTATCGCCATGCCATATAGATGTGTTACTGGCTGGTGCAGCAACATGACAGAAGTTGGATTTACATTGCATTCATGGCCCAAGAATGTTAATCTGTGGTTGGTAGAAGAGAGCAACTGGACTTGCTTGAAGATTATCAGCCACCTACAATGCAGCCATCAGCATTCTGATTCGGATTCTTTGATGATCCATGAGAGGATAAATACTTGATACTCCCTATTAGTCAGACAGAACTGAGGAAGCCTTTCAGATGAGAGGCGAAACGTCTTCAAGAATCTTCAAGTAAGTCCAGTTGCTGTCTTCTACCAACCACAGATTACTATGTACCTGGATGACTGAGTATCTTCACAGATATACCCAAGAATGTTCAAACTGCAAAGATTTGGATGCGTATTGCGAGAAGTTCACGGGCACATTGGGCACCTACGAAGTGGTCTCTCCTCTGCTCTGCACATTTTTACTGAGGACTCGTACAAAACCTCTGATCTGTTGAGGAGCATTAGCTATAAGCCAATGCTTATAAGAGGGTGCAGTACCAACAATTAAAGAAAAAGAATACTACAAGAAAAGTATTTACTTATTTATTTATTTCAAAAAGAAAGTGAGTTCAGTTGCACTAGTCCTCCTGGAGTGAGCCGAGGGTTGTTGCTAAAACCCAGGACGGGACATATCGATCAGGAAGTGACCTCCCCACAGTTGTTGCTAAATCCAGTGACATCCCATTCCGTCCCGGGTTTTAGTAATTGCCTAAGCCCAGCAGTAATGGCGGAATACACAGTATGAAGAAAACAGTGAATGAGTGGAGCAGCCGTCTTATTTCTAAACTGGATATTGCTGCCATCTAGCCCTTACGTGGAAGAAGTGAATGAACAGAGAACTGAACGAACATCCGAAAGTCAGGTTGTTTCAAAAACAATCGGCCACAAGATTGGCCTTCAAGAAGCGAGAACACAGACGGGTAAGCGCCGACTCTCATTTGGATACAAAATAACAAAATGTTGTTTAGCTGCATTTAGATTAATATATGTAACTTGTATTCAAGTTTCAAGTTTATTTGTACAGCGCTTTTAACAATAAACATTGTCGCAAAGCAGCTTTACAGAATTTGAACGACTTAAAACATGAGCTAATTTTATCCCTAATCTATCCCCAATGAGCAAGCCTGTGGCGACGGTGGCAAGGAAAAACTCCCTCAGACGACATGAGGAAGAAACCTCGAGAGGAACCAGACTCAAAAGGGAACCCATCCTCATTTGGGCAACAACAGACAGCCTGACTATAATATTAACAGTTTTAACAGGTATAACCCTCAACTGTCCTCATGGGGCCGTCCTTCACAGGAGTGGGGCGATAAAACTCCGACCAGACACAGGGCACCAGGATGGATCAAGCAGGTCCGAGGGGCAGAAGAGGCCAGCATCTCAATCCCAGGATCAACATGTAACTCAGAGGGACAGATTGGGGGGGGGGGGGGGGGAGAGAAAGAAAACATGTTGTTAGGTATGCCCTAAAAATGACAAGTATTAAATCTGTGTGGTAGGCTCGCAGAGACGAGAGTCTTTACATCAGGCATGACACACAATGGCATGTTAATATGGTAAAAAAAATATATCATGACCTGCTCTGGCTGGATGCTTGATTGGGTGATGGGAGCACACTCCTCAGCAATGATGAGATGCAGATGGGACCCTTAGGGCTGGCCAAGACAATTCAGTTACATTTCACCGGGTCTGGGACATGCGACAGAATGTCTGACGGCCGATTCCCTGCAGGCTACGATAGCCAGTCGAGGTCCCCACCGTCTCCACCAAAAGATTTCCTGTTGACTCCATGTAACTCAGAGGGACAGGTTTGGAGTGGGGGGGGAGAGAAAGAAAACACAGGTGGTTAGGTATGCCCAATGTCACCTGAATAAGTAGGAACAGTATACATATTGCACCGAGTACAAGCAGGGACTCCGGCAACTAACTATGACAGCATAACTAAAAGGAGAGAGCCAGAAGGTAACACAGGCATGAGGGAGCCCCGGGACATAAAGCAGCCAGCCACTGCACCGTCAACAAACTCGAGTGAGCAAGTGAGTGGGGGACTGACAGCATCCATACATCCCAGTTTACCAAAACACTCTATGTCTGAGGACCCTCCAGATCTACTCCTTTACCTCAAACACCATTAACAAAAGGCTTGACTAAACAGATATGTTTTTAGCCTAGACTTAAATGCTGAGACTGTGTCTGATTCCCGAACATTACTTGGAAGGCTGTTCCATAACAGTGGGGCTTTGTAAGAAAAGGCTCTGCCCCCTGATGTAGCCTTCACTATACGAGGTACCAGCAGATAGCCTGCACCTTTTGATCTAAGTAGGCGTGGCGGGTCATAGAGGAGCAGAAGTTCACTCAGGTACTGTGGTGCGAGACCATTCAGTGCTTTAAAGGTCAATAATAGTATTTTATAATCAATACGAAATTTGATTGGGAGCCAATGCAGTGTGGATAAGACAGGCGTGATGTGGTCATATTTTCTAGTTCTAGTAAGGACTCTTGCTGCGGCATTTTGAACTAACTGGAGCTTGTTTATGCACTTATTGGAACATCCAGACAGTAAGGCATTACAATAATCCAACCTGGAGGTAACGAAAGCATGGACTAGTTTTTCTGCATCATGCAATGACATTAAATTTCTTATCTTTGCAATATTTCTGAGATGAAAGAAAGCTATCCGGGTGATGTTATCAATGTGAGTTTCGAATGAAAGACTGGGGTCAATAATCACTCCGAGGTCTTTTACTGCTGCACGTGAAGAAACAGAAAGGCCATCCAGAGTTACTGTGTAATCAGAAAACTTACTTCTAGCTGTATGTGGTCCTAGCACAAGTACTTCAGTCTTGTCAGAGTTAAGCAGAAGGAAATTTATAAGCATCCAGTGTCTAATGTCCTTAACACATTCCTCAATTTTATTAAGCTGGTGTCTCTCATCAGGTTTTGCAGAGACATACAACTGTGTGTCATCAGCATAACAGTGGAAACTAATACAATGTTTACGAATAATATCGCCCAGAGGTAACATATATAGAGAAAAAAGCAGTGGACCCAAGACAGAACCTTGTGGAACACCAAACTTTACCTCGGTAGGTCTAGAAATATCACCATTTATATCAACATACTGATAACGATCCGTTAGATAAGACCTGAGCCAGGAGAGGGCCATTCCCTTAACTCCCACAACATTTTCTAGTCTATCCAGAAGAATGGAATGATCAATGGTATCAAATGCTGCACTAAGGTCAAGCAACACAAGTAGCGAGACACAGCCCTGATCAGACGCCAACAGTAGGTCGTTTACTACTTTAACCAGTGCTGTCTCTGTGCTATGATGAGGTCTAAATCCTGACTGATACATTTCATGGATGTTATTCCTATGTAAATATGAGCATAACTGCTGTGCCACAGCTTTTTCAAGGATCTTGGAGATAAAGGGGAGGTTTGATATTGGCCGATAATTGGACAGCTGACAGGGATCAAGGTCAGGTTTTTTAATCAGGGGTTTGATAACTGCTAGTTTAAAGGATTTGGGTACATAGCCAATCATAAGAGAAGAATTTATTATTTTTAGAAGCGGTTCAATTACTCCAGGCATTATCTGTTTGAATAGATGTGTCGGTAAGGGATCTAGTATGCAAGTTGAGGCTTTTGATGTAGAGATTAATGAAAGTAATTCAGTTTCTTTTAGGGGAGTAAAACATTCTAACTGATGATCTGATACAGTTATATTGTTAACTACAAGGTCACTTTCATTGTCTAACCTTAAATTAGTAGTTTGAATTTTTTGTCGGATATTCTCAATTTTGTCATTAAAAAAATTCATGAAGTCGTTGCTACTACATACTGCAGGTGTGCATCTGTCTATAGTGGACTTATTCCTGGTTAATTTTGCTACAGTATTAAATAGGAATCTAGGATTATTTTTGTTATCTTCTATTAGGGAGGAGAGATATGTTGATCTCGCAGCACTAAGAGCTTTTCTATACTTCAGGAAGCTCTCCTTCCACGCCAATTTGAACACTACCAATTTTGTTTGACGCCATTTACGTTCCAATTTTCGAGTGTTCTGTTTTAATGTGCGAGTGTCATCATTATACCAGGGTGCTAATTTTTTGTCTCTGACCATTTTCCTTTTTAGAGGAGCTACATTATCTAAAGTATGGCGGAATGTTGACTCTAAGCATTCAGTTGCCTGATCGAGTTCTGCAGGGGCTGACAGTGACCCAATCAAAGTTGACAGCTCTGGGAGATCATTTATAAAGCTCTGTGCAGTAGTTGACGTGAAAGTACGTTTAATACAGTAGCGTGGTGAGGTGCATATATTATTACTCAGACATATTTTGAATGAGATATTGTATTGTATTGTGTGTTTAAGTTACCGTTATAAGATTATTTAATTTGCTTCAGAATGTGATTGTCTCAGTTCATCTGATTATTTAATTAGCCTTTTACGTTTTATCAGTGAAAATGCATGCATGTACATTGGTGTAAGTTTTTACACCAATCCTGTTTTAATGAGAGTCAACCCACAATCAATGAAGTCAAATCAGTCTTAGTTGAGCAAGTTGGTTACGGTATTTCTTTCACCATAAATTTTTATTTATATGACTTTGGGCTATAGCTGTAAAAGGCCTTGGCAATGACGTCACACATTCAGGCATGGCTAGCTCAGCAGGGCAGCTCGAATGCCAACTTTGCGGTCGATTTTAACTCTCAAAAATATATATATTTTTATTCCCGTTTATGCAGCATACAAGAGTCAAGGATGGAGATACTATCCACTCAGAAATTTATTTTAAATTAAAGGTTCTGCGTATCTCCTTTAAAGAAGAATAAAGTTAAGGTTTTGGAATGGCCAAGTCAAAGTCCTGACCTTAATCCAATCGAAATGTTGTGGAAGGACCTGAAGCGAGCAGTTCATGTGAGGAAACCCACCAACATCCCAGAGTTGAAGCTGTTCTGTATGGAGGAATGGGCTAAAATTCCTCCACGCCGGTGTGCAGGACTGATCAACTGTTACCGGAAACGTTTAGTTGCAGTTATTGCTGCACAAGGGGGTCACCCCAGATACTGAAAGCAGAGGTTCACATACTTTTGCTATTCGCAGATGTGTAATATTGGATCATTTTCCTCAATAAATAAATGACCAAGTATAATATTTTTTTGTCTCATTTGTTTAACTGGGTTCTCTTTATCTACTTTTCGGACTTGTGTGAAAATCTGATGATGTTTTAGGTCATATTTATGCAGAAATATAGAAAATTCTAAAGGGTTCACAAACTTTAAAGCACCCCTGTAAATGTGTATGGACTTTAAACCATAGAGATGTTGTGATTGGTTTCACACCTGTTTTGGTTGTGGCAGAAATACCATGCATGTTATTTCATTGTGTTCATCAGTATAGTCATGGAAAATGGTCCAAATTGAGTAATCCAGGTGTGTTCTTTTGACTGATAGTGTTTTTTATAGATGCAAGATTTACCCCAATTGCATGGAATCTAAGAGCTCATACTAGGCTATCAGTTAGTTTGTCCTTTTCCACCTGACCTGAGCTTGAGTGTGTGAAGAATAATTATTTTTTAAAAAAGAACATTATGTACTCTAAAGCACCATGACTCGGCCACTTTTCAGATAGTTTGTTTTGTCACGCTCAGTAAAGACTGCAGTCCACTGACACATTACTACTGGAAAGAACTTCTCATGTATGTGTCCTGTGCTGAGTTATTAGTCATGAGGGCATACTTATTTATTTTTATTTTTTGTGGCTACTGCCTCATAGAGGCAGGAGCCACTATGTCGTCGTGTTGTGAGAATGTAAGTATGAGTGTAACAATAGTGCACTGCGCATACGCATACAGGTGTTCCTATTAAAATGGCTGGTGAGTGTATACAGTTCGGTTCACCATTCAAAATAAATGGACTAGACTAAAGAAATCGCTTTCAGACGTGTTTATGCTTTTTACCGAGGGAAAGTGCATTCCTATTTTAAAATATACTCCAGGTTGTCCCCCTTTCCTCGCCTTCTTCGGCCAGTGGTCCCATGTGTGATGTAGATGTGATGCGCTGCCAAGTTGTTATGGGAAGTTTTCGAAAAGAGTATTGAGACCACTGAGGTCTAGCGCTGGGCCTTTTCTGGGAAATAAGAGTTTCGGTCATGACGACAGCGTGTGTATGTCACCCTCGGTTCGGAGGTTTCAGTTTCGAAAACCATAAGATTTAAGAGTAGAATAATGTAAAGTACAGACACTTGGTATATTTTACTTCTGTGATTTTTAAATTGTTTATTCTTGGATTATGCTTCATTTTTGTGGCTACTGCCTCATAGAGTAAATATATCTGCTATATTTACTGTATGGACATGGTATCAGAAAACAGTTTTATTTATAAGCAGTAGCCACATGTACCTATTTTTATTTTTTGTGTGCTTTTTGCCGTGTGAGTCATTCAGCACAAAATGCAAACGTGCAGAACATGCTGATTTCCCATATCTAAGATCAAGCTCAAGAAACCACGAAACATTTAATTTTTTGGGAACATTTGAGAGCTGCTGATGCATGAGGAGCAAATTCTTGGCTTGGAGTCCACACTCATGCAGTTGGCTACAGATTGGTGGTTTTTAAACTTGCTTTTAATGATCTGAATTTTAAAGCCTCAGCTCTGGTTGGCCGTCATTTGCCTCTGGCACTTTGTAAATCAAACCTCTTCTTTTAACATGCACTCAGAACTTGCCAAACCCGCATGATCAAATGGGTGGACTGCTGTAAATTACCTTCTAAAAGCATGCATGGACTGGCTTTGACAGGATTTTATACATCCACCTGTTTTTGTCCAGATTTGGAATGAACTCTAGGAAAACCTTAATGGAAATATCAGAAATGTAAAGTAGGTTTTTAATGCTTGAGAAAGGTTGGCATAAGGATAAAGACGTGATGGAATGGAAACTCTATTTCTGAATAAATAATGATATGAATGTTGGGACTCTTGATTGTCATCTTCCCGCTACTTCATCACAATATCAATGAGTTGATGTTTTGATGACCTAATTTTATGCTTTATTCTGTGTTCTGTTTGTTTACACTAGTTGATCACACTGATAATGACAGTCTCATCTTTGCAGTCAATTCAGAGTGCTTTTTTTCCCTTCAAAGACACCGGCTTATTTAATCGAGCTTAACCATTCATTTACCAAATACTGAACATTATGAAAGTAAAAATTCCTCTTTGAAAATCATTGTGTCTTTTAATGATCACAATGCAGATTTCTCATCCCTCTGACCTTTAAAGCTGTTAATATGTGGAGTCGCTATTATATCCTGCAGTATTGCACATGCAGTGACTCTTTCAGGACTTTTTTTTTTGATAGAAATGTACCATGTGTCACCCCTCATTCCAAACTTGCATTCTCTCCCACACATAAAATATGCAATTTCCCCTGGCATTACATTATCCCAAACAGATTATCAGAGATCTGTTACAGCAGCCAGCATAGTTTCTAACCAACCCATTAGGATATAATTGTTTCCTGCCTGTAGGACTTTCTGCTTCCCTCATTACTCCTTAAAGAGTCACTCCAGCAGTCTTGTTTCCTGTTGTCACACCCCTTTGTGTTTAAGCACCATCTGCATTACTGGCCTGATGCAGTTGCCACTGAATGGGGTATAGCTGGTGTCATGTTATTTATTTTCTAGTAGAAGCTATAATGAGGTGTGCAATTCTGGTCATTTTTACAGCACAAGTATTCGACTGACAAAATGAGTCTGTTCATTCCCCGGAGCTGATTAATTCTTATAAAGCCCATTGTGTTTGTGATCTCGGAAGAATTTAATGTCTTTATCCTTTCCCACCAGTGACTGCCAAAGTCTGGGACCCATAGGCATCACCAAAGGCTGGGTTTCTACCCTGAGGATGTACTGCTAGGTCTTTACTGCTGCTGGTTTCAGCTCATGTATGTTCTTGAGGTGTTTCTACCTTCAGCTTTGCCTTCAGCAAGTGAAACTATCAGTGCGTTTACATGCACATAGAGAAAATTGAATTTCTGCCGTTGCTCGACTGAAATCGAAGCTCTAAATGGCATGTAAACACCTTAGCTAGGCTGAAATTAAACCGAACTTGATTTCTTGCAATCGAGCTACACGACCTAGATTATGCGATTGTAGCCGAGCTACTTAGTGCATGTAAACCCTATCGAGCTACGTACAGTATTCGAGCTACTTACTTCAGCACGGCCCCTTCCGGAAGTGACGAGTGACGAGACCACAAGCGGGAAACACAACAGCCTCGGTCGGCATGACAACGGCATGAATCTTTTCTTTTTGTGGCATTGTTTGCACTGTTAAAATTTAGCTCACTTACTGTATCACCAAATACATCTGTACAGCTGTTGCATAGCTGTGAATTGTGTACATAAACAAGTCATTGTATTTGTGTGTGTATATATATATATATGTCCAACATCTGAAGAATGTCAATAAAAACAAAACAATTGAACTGTGTGTTTATTAAGACATAAGTTAAATTGTAAGCAAAAAAAAAAATTTTTTGTAAGCAAAAAAATGGACTTTAGAAAAATATACAATTGTGCAAAATAAGTTGTCTTACAAAACAGTGGTCTGCGCCGGACAGTTTGTAGCCATACAGTCTGTTAGAGCAAGCCTAACAGCTTGAGCACGGAACTGCCAGTGTTGCCAGATTGGGAGGTTTTAAGTGCATTTTTGCGGATTTGAACATGTTTTGGGCTGGAAAACGTCAGCAGTATCTGGCAACACTTTAGCTCTTCTTCATGACGACAACCGGAAGTGTACCAACACGATGGGGCGTGTAGCGCCACCTGTGGCTCGGGTGCACAATGCACCTTACACAATAGCTCGATTTCACAGTTGCATGTAGGATTGGATTTCTCTGGCACCCCTGCTGGGACCCTTTGCTCGATTACCGACAGTAGCTCGATTTGGATGTGCATGTAAACGCACTGACTGCTCCATTGGAGTCAGCTCAAGTGATTGACTTGGCTATTGCAGAACATTCCACTTTTTTTGCCTTAAAATCTTGGGCTGCTTCTGAAGTATGTTTCAGGTCATTGTATTTTTGCAGCATGAAGCGCTGAGCAGATAATATAGCAATATCCATCCATTTTGGCATGTCACTACAGTTACGTGGTCATTCTGATGGCTTCAGCCATCTCGAGGGAACATTACAGTAGTGGTTTCCTGTTGCCTTCTACTGGATTATTTATAGAGGTTTTCTCCTCTCAACCATTCACATTCACACCTATGGACAAGATAGAGCCACCAATTAGCCTAACCTGCATGTTTTTGGACTGTGGGGGAAACCAGCACACCCATGCAGACATGGGGAGAACATGCAAACTCCACACAGAAAGGCCCTCGTCAAACGCTGGGCTCGAACCAGGACCTTCTTGCTGTGAGGTGACAATGCTAACCACTACACCATCGTGCCGCCCAATATAGCAGTATATACTTCAGAATTCATCCTGTTGCTTTTGACATTAATAAATACAAGGGAACTGGTTCCATTGGCAGCCGTATGTGCGGACAGCATAAAATGGTAAGCTTCAGATCATGAGCAGTTCCTTCCTTTCTCCATCTCCAATTTCAGATTTTTTTTTTCAAACTTGAATCTGATCTTCCTGTTTTTGAGGCTTCCTGGTGTTTTTTTCTTTCCTGCTCTTTAACCCCAGTTCAGCAGGGTTAAACCATCTGTAGGTCTTGTCTTCATTGTTGACTTTGATACAGATGCACTTTCTTCCTGGAGGGTTTTCTTGAGCTAGACAACTGTTGTGATGGAGTTGTTCTTCACCAAGGAAAGAATTCTTGTCATTCACCACAGTTGTTTTTCATGGTCTTCTGGGCCTGATGGTTTTCCTGAGGTTTTCTTTTTAAGAAGGAACCAAATAGTTGCTATCTCTCTGTAGAAATAGTTTAAGGTGGGTGGAGCACAGAAGCATGGCAGGCCAGAACTGAGTTCTCACTAACTCTTATTTCGCTTTTCAGCGTCTTATATTTCACTCACACACACACACACACACACACACACACACACACACACACACACACACAAAAGTGTCCAGGTTGCATGCACACATGTGTCCAGGTTGGGGAGAGCTCCCTTCCTTTGCTCTCCCTCTCCTCTTATAGCACTGGACGGTCCTCCCCCTCCACCTCCTGGGACAGAACAGCCCCCAGCCCTTTGTCCGATGCGTCTGTCTGCAAAACAAAGGGGAGAGAAAAGTCAGGGGAGTGTAACAGTGGCCCCCCCACACAGTGCAGCCTTTACCTCAGAGAAAGCCCGCTGGCATTGCTCCGTCCACTGGACCGGATCTGGTGCCCCCTTTTTAGTGAGATCAGTCAGCAGGCTGGTGACGTCCGAATAATTAGGTATAAACCTACAATAGTAGCCAGCCAGCCCCAGGAACTGTCTCACCCCCTTTTTGGTCTTGGGCCTCAGGCAGGCCGCAATCACTGCTGTCTTATTGATTTGGGGACGCACCTGTCCATTGCCCAAGTGGAAGCCCAGATACCGTACTTCCACCCGCCCAATCACACACTTCTTCAGGTTGGCTGTGAGACTCGCTTGCCTCAGCGACCTAAGGACAGCCCTTAGGTGTTCTAAGTGCCGCGGCCAGTCATTACTATAAATAATGATATCATCCAAGTATGCCGCCACGTAGGTGACGTGAGGACGGAGGACCATATCCATAAGCTGCTGGAACGTAGTGGGCGCCCCAAACAGCCCAAAAGGAAGTGTGACGAAGTGGTGTAAGCTAAACAGTGTGGAAAAGGCCATTTTCTCTCGGGATATCGGCGTCAAGGGGATCTGCCAATATCCCTTTGTCAAATCCAGTGTCGAATAAAAATGAGCTGTGCCTAGTCAATCGAACAACTCGTCAATATGAGGCATTGGGTACGCATCGAATTTAGACACCGCATTGACTTTTCTATAGTCCACACAGAACTGGACCGACCCGCTGGCCTTGGGAACCAAGACCACCAGGTTGCTACAGTCACTGTGGGACTCCTCAACGATGCCCATTTCGAGCATGGCCTCGAGTTCTTCCCAAACCACCTTTTTTTTGTGTTCGGGCAGTCTGTAAGGGCGGCTGCTCACTACTACCCCCGGGGGCGTTTCAATGTGGTGTTCTATGAGGTGGGTGCGGCCAGGCAGGGGCGAGAACACGTCAGAAAATTCTGTCTGCAACTGGGCGACCTCCGTGAGTTGGGTCAGGGAGAGGTGGTCTCCACAGGGGAGCAGAGCGGTGGGTGATGTCAATTTTCTTTTTTGAACCTCCGGCCCCAGCTCCGCCTTCTCTGGAACCACCGACACCAACGCCACGGGGACCTCCTCGTTCCAAAGCTTTAACAGATTGAGGTGATAAATCTGTAATGCCCCACCCCTGTCCGTTCGCCTCACCTCATAGTCGACATCCCCGACTCGTCATGTGACCTTGCCACCTGGCGATCAATTTGGAGCTCGACATGGGCAACAACACGAGTACTTTATCTCCTGGTGTGAATTCCCTCAGGCGCATGCCCCTCTCATACAGACGGACTTGACATTCTTGGGCCTGCCGCAAATTCTCCTGGGTTAGGTGCGTGAGTGTGTGGAGTTTGGCGCGCAGGTCGATAACGTATTGAATTTCATTTTTACTTGTTGAAGGTCCCTCCTCCCAATTTTCACGCAGCACATCTAGAATGCCACGCGGCTTATGCCCGTATAATAATTCAAACTGTGAGAACCCCGTGGAGGCTTGCGGGACCCCTCGCACTGCAAATAACAGGGGCTCGATCCATTTATCCCAGTTACGTGTGTCCTCGCTTACAAATTTCCGAATTATGTTCTTGAGGGTGCAGTTGAACCGTTCGACTAAGCCATCCGTTTGTAGGTGATAAATACTGGTGCAGGTAGGCTTAATTCCCAGTAACCCATACAGTTCGCGCAGTGTGTGTGTGACATAAACATAGTGCCTTGATCAGTCAGAATCTCTTTGGGAATTCCGACTCAGGAGATGACACGGAAGAGTGCTTCTGCAATACTATGTGCTGAGATATTGCGAAGAGGCACTGCTTCCGGATATCGCATTGCATAGTCCACCACAACTTAAACAAAGCGATATCCTCGTGTTGACCGATCTAATGGCCCGACGAGATCCATCCCAATTCTTTCGAACGGGGTCTCGATTAATGGCAGAGGGTGCAAAGGCGCTTTTGGAATGGCTGCGGGATTTACTAACTGGCATTCGTGGCACACTGTACACCACCTACAGACATCACCGTGAATCTCTGGCCAATAGAACCGGGCCATTATTCGGGCTAATGTCTTATCCTGCCCCAAGTGTCTGGCCATGGGATTAACCCTTTGGTGACTGACCCCTTGAAAATGGTTCCTCCAGGAATGATGACATTTCAGTTGTCAAGACAACAGAAAAACTAAAATACAAGAGCATTTTGTTTTGTGCACAAGAGCATTGTGACGTATCTTTCTGTTTTTGTATTTTAGTTTTTCCGTTGTCTTGACAACTGAAACGTCATCGTTCCTGGAGGAACCATTTTCAAGGGGTCAGTCACCAAAGGGTTAAAGTGAGCCACCTGGAATATAAATTCCCAGCGGCTCTTTGGGATTAAAAGCTGTGTTATCGGTTCCTTAGTCTGAGTGTCCTGCATCACTCGGTATAACCTATCCTTAATAATGGAGAAATAGGGGAAGGATGGGGTGGTGTTTGGCTGGAGCGTTTGACCATCGATTACTCTCACTTGGTCAAACGCATGCCGCAGAGTCTTGTCTCGCAACTGCTCCAACGGGAAATCCGCGAGAGATTCCCCGAGAGAGGGAGGAGGAGCCTGCTGCTCCTCACTCTGATGTGGTGATGACATAGACGGCTCTGTAACAGCTGCTCCTGCCAATGCCACACTGGGACCTCCCCCAGCTGAACTACGGCAGGCCCCACTCTTCACTAAATGTCAAATCAAATCAAGTTTATTTGTATAGCGCTTTTAACAATAAACATTGTCGCAAAGCAGCTTTACAGAATTTGAACGACTTAAAACATGAGCTAATTTTATCCCTAATCTATCCCCAATGACTCCATGTAACTCAGAGGGACAGATTTGGGGTGGGGGGGAGGGAAAGAAAACACAGGTGGTTAGGTATGCCCAATGTCACCTGAATAAGTAGGAACAGTATACATATTGCACCGAGTACAAGCAGGGACTCCGGCAACTAACTATGACAGCATAACTAAAAGGAGAGAGCCAGAAGGTAACACAGGCATGAGGGAGCCCCGGGACATAAAGCAGCCAGCCACTACACCGTCAACAAACTCGAGTGAGCAAGTGAGTGGGGACTGACAGCATCCATACATCCCAGTTTACCAAAACACTCTATGTCTGAGGACCCTCCAGATCTACTCCTTTACCTCATAAACACCATTAACAAAAGGCTTGACTAAACAGATATGTTTTCAGCCTAGACTTAAATGCTGAGACTGTGTCTGATTCCCGAACATTACTTGGAAGGCTGTTCCATAACTGTGGGGCTTTGTAAGAAAAGGCTCTGCCCCCTGATGTAGCCTTCACTATATGAGGTACCAGCAGATAGCCTGCACCTTTTGATCTAAGTAGGCGTGGCGGGTCATAGAGGAGCAGAAGTTCACTCAGGTACTGTGGTGCGAGACCATTTAGTGCTTTAAAGGTCAATAGTAGTATTTTATAATCAATACGAAATTTGATTGGGAGCCAATGCAGTGTGGATAAGACAGGCATGATGTGGTCATATTTTCTAGTTCTAGTAAGGACTCTTGCTGCTGCATTTTGAACTAACTGGAGCTTGTTTATGCACTTATTGGAACATCCAGACAGTAAGGCATTACAATAATCCAACCTGGAGGTAACGAAAGCATGGACTAGTTTTTCTGCATCATGCAATGACATTAAATTTCTTATCTTTGCAATATTTCTGAGATGAAAGAAAGCTATCCGGGTGATGTTATCAATGTGAGTTTCGAATGAAAGACTGGGGTCAATAATCACTCCGAGGTCTTTTACTGCTGCACGTGAAGAAACAGAAAGGCCATCCAGAGTCACTGTGTAATCAGAAAACTTACTTCTAGCTGTATGTGGTCCTAGCACAAGTACTTCAGTCTTGTCAGAGTTAAGCAGAAGGAAATTAATAAGCATCCAGTGTCTAATGTCCTTAACACATTCCTCAATTCTATTAAGCTGGTGTCTCTCATCAGGTTTTGCAGAGACATACAACTGTGTGTCATCAGCATAACAGTGGAAACTAATACAATGTTTACGAATAATATTGCCCAGAGGTAACATATATAGAGAAAAAAGCAGTGGACCCAAGACAGAACCTTGTGTAACACCAAACTTTACCTCGGTAGGTCTAGAAATATCACCATTTATATCAACATACTGATAACGATCAGTTAGATAAGACCTGAGCCAGGAGAGGGCCATTCCCTTAACTCCCACAACATTTTCTAGTCTATCCAGAAGAATGGAATGATCAATGGTATCAAATGCTGCACTAAGGTCAAGCAACACAAGTAGCGAGACACAGCCCTGATCAGACGCCAACAGTAGGTCGTTTACTACTTTAACCAGTGCTGTCTCTGTGCTATGATGAGGTCTAAATCCTGACTGATACATTTCATGGATGTTATTCCTATGTAAATATGAGCATAACTGCTGTGCCACAGCTTTTTCAAGGATCTTGGAGATAAAGGGGAGGTTTGATATTGGCCGATAATTGGACAGCTGACAGGGATCAAGGTCAGGTTTTTTAATCAGGGGTTTGATAACTGCTAGTTTAAAGGATTTGGGTACATAGCCAGTCATAAGGGAAGAATTTATTATTTTTAGAAGCGGTTCAATTACTCCAGGCATTATCTGTTTGAATAGATGTGTCGGTAAGGGATCTAGTACGCAAGTTGAGGCTTTTGATGTAGAGATTAATGAAAGTAATTCAGTTTATTTTAGGGGAGTAAAACATTCTAACTGATGATCTGATACAATTATATTGTTAACTACAAGGTCACTTTCATTGTCTAACCTTAAATTAGTAGTTTGAATTTTTTGTCGGATATTCTCAATTTTGTCATTAAAAAAATTCATGAAGTAGTTGCTACTACATACTGCAGGTGTGCATGTGTTGATAGTGGACTTGTTCCTGGTTAATTTTGCTACAGTATTAAATAGGAATCTAGGATTATTTTTGTTATCTTCTATTAATGTGCCATTAATTCCCTAAATCCCGGCCAATCAGTCCCCAAAATTATCGAGTGGGTAAGGTGAGGATTAATCGCCTCCTTTACTCTAAATTTCTCCCCTTGAAATAGAATGTGGACCGACACTAAAGGGTAGTTGTGAACATCCCTGTGCACACACAACACCTTCACCAATTGTGCTCTCCCCAATGCTTCGTCTTGCACCAGGCTTTGGTGGATTGAGGTCTGATTACAGCCGGAGTCCACCAAAGCCTGATACGTATCCCCTTGGATACTCACCGGTATCCGATACGCTCCGGCCCGATCGAGGGCGGTCCCTGGCGCGTCGGGGATCCAGACCACCATGCCCACCTCCATTGTCGAGCACTGATGTTGGAGGTGCCCCAGCTCCCTGCAGCGCCAGCATACTGGCCCAGGCTCTCCCTCTGCACCGGTGTTCCGGAGCCCACTCATGCCTCCGCAGTGGGGGAATGGGGCGAGGACGAGGAACAGAAGGGGGGAGAGAGAGAGAGAGAGAAGAGAGGGGACAAGAGGAGACATGCTGTCCTGACGTTGGAACAGCCGCCATATGGTTGTCCGCCAGCTCGATGGCCTGATCCAGCGACACCGGGCGATGGCACTGGACCCACTCCACTGTTCCTTCCGGAAGTCGGGCGATGAATTGTTCCAGCGCCACCAGATTGATGATTCCCTCGGCATCGCGGCCCTCAGCCACCGCCGGCAGGCGTCCCGGAGTTGCTGGCCAAACGCGAACGGCCGGCTGACTTCCTCCAGGCGCAGCACGTGGAAGTGCTGCCGTTGCTGCTCTGAGGTGCGCCCCACGCATTGGAGAATGGCCCTGCAGAGGTCGGCGTAGACCAGCCGACTGTCAGCGGGGAGCTGTAGCGCGGCCAGCTGCGCCTCGCCCATTAGCAGGGGGAGGAGGCGCGCCGTGCGCTGTTCCACCTGCCAACCCCATGCCTCTGCTGCCTGCTCAAAAAGAGCAAGGAAGGCTTTGGGGTCATCATGCGGACCCATCTTCATTAGGGTGAGGTGGGGAGGGTCCACAGCAGTGGTGATGGTGGACCCCGCCGACGCGAGCAGGTGCCGGAACACCTGGCGGTCTTCCTGCTGCACCAGCACCAGGGCTTTGAACCATTGTTCCTGCTCCTTCCGGAAAGCGACCAGGTGCTGGCTTTGTTGGGCCGTGGCGAGGGCATGGACCAGATCCTTGAAGGGGGAGGACTCCATAAGACTGTTCTCTTCTGTACTCCGTCCCGGGTTTCGGCACCACTGTAGAAATAGTTTAAGGTGGGTGGAGCACAGAAGCACAGCAGGCCAGAACTGAGTTCTCACTAACTCTTTTATTTCGCTTTTCAGCGTCTTATATTTCACTCGCCCGCCCACACACACACACACACACACACAAGTGTCCAGGTTGGGGAGAGTTCCCTTCCTCTGCTCTCCCTTTCCTCTTATAGGGCGCGGTCACTGGGGAAGACACACAAACACAGGTTAATTCCCATCAGGTGCAGTGATTCTGCCACTTACCTTCCCTCACTCCGCCCTCCATTCACAGACTGACGCTTGCCACGCCCACACTCTCTCTGATGGGTTTGTTTTAAAATTGTAAGCCTAATGATGGATTGCTTCACTCACAGTGACACAGCTCTTTTGACTTCATATTGAGAGTTAACAGCAACAGACTCCAAATGCAAATGAGCAATTCCAGCGTTATGGACGTGACACTTGAACTCAAAATGGCAACAAATGACCCAGTGCATGTTTTATTGTCTCCCAGTATTTAAACAGGTGTTGCATATTTTAAAGCTGTACCATACTGGAGAAGTGATAGAACAAGAACAATTCCCATAGTACATCTAGGACATGCCAGAAAATGCCAATAAAAGATGCGTTATGGATGTGACAGAAAAAGTATCACTTTTCTTGGGTGACTGTACGTTTTTATCAAACTCTGTGAAATTGTAAACCTAATGTCGAAATGGAGATATCCATTTGATAGAGGGGTCCAAGGTGAATATTAAAAAATCTTTGTTTAAAATATTTTGTATTTCATGCAGAGTTTCGGAAGGAAAAGTCAGCGTTATGGATGTGACGAAATTCCGTTATGGATGTGACGCGTCTGAAATAGACATGGCATATGTTTAGAAAATCAGCAATTTAACCACCATAACCCTTTGAAAAACTCTCTAAATATCAGCTAAAACTATCAAAGTTCTTAAATAATATTTAGGATGGCTATTGTTTTGCTGTTTTGTGGATTTTAGCATACATTTCTGTGGCTTATGGCAATAATATAGAATTGTACATGATCAAAGTTGATTTTAGCTTGGGTTTTACATTATAAGAAAGAAAGACTGACATATTAAGGCGAAGGGAACAATTCTTGTGACAAATTGGTTCAACTTATTCACATCTGTAAAATACAGGCCTAGGCGATATCTCCCGGAGTGGTTTTGATGTATTACATGTTGCTTTATTTTTGCATGGTGAGGTTGACATTTACATGGAATTGCCCAAATGCTACATTGCTCATAATTTGCTGTATAGTGTTTTGATATACTGAAATTTGAAATGCCTGGAGTTTCTCATCAGCATCTGTTGTCATTACTTATGATTTTACCAAATGACGCGGTACGCGGTGGTCCGGATCACCGTATTTTCCATACAAAACGAGGGCATTAATTAATTATTTTTCCTGGATTGTGGTCCGGTTCACCGTATGCTGTATTATATTACGATATAAATAAAAACTTACCAAAATCATACTGTGTTTGTCATTTAATACGAGTTTTTTTACAAAGTCGTACATCATTTGTTATTTTTTCTCAAACCGGAAGAGAAATGCATGCGTAAAACACACGCGCAATAAAAGATACCAGTTCTAACGCATGTAAAAAAGCGGGAGCTGCCACGAGGGAAGTGAAAAATAATTTTACCAACTTATTTTACCAAAAAATTTTACCAAATTTTGTCTTCTGAACTTGGTGGTCCGGACCACACCTGAAAACGGCGTGGTCCGGACCACAACGGTAGTCCGGACCACCGCGTACCGCGTCAAATGTTGATACATTATAGAGATGATGAAAGCAATTTCAGCCAGAATGGTGGTGTGTTTCTTCCCATTCCTTCAAAGGTCAGAAAATGCTGTTTTTTAATGAGAAGAAAGGGACAAATTGAAAAAGAAACATTCATTTTCAATAAGTGTAACAGTGCAGCCTCTGCACTATCGTATGCTCCTGATGATGCACACTTAATTATTTCTTTGTTAAAAGCCTGAGTTTTGTGCACCTTTTTGTCTTGCATTTGTCGTTTTCCTGCTGCGTTGCTCAGCTCAGTTTAGTTCATGGTCCCAGTGCTTTCGTTATCATGTTAGTTTTGTGTTTTGCTCTTGTGACAAACCTTGACCTTGAATAAAATTCCGCACTTGCATCCATCTCCTGCTCCTGTATAGTCTGCCTGACATTTACAATTTGGTTTGTTTGTTTTTCAATCAGACAGATAAGTTGTCATTGTAGATCACTGCTGTTTCTGTCATGACTGTTATTATGATGCGAGTTCATACAAGTTGAGTAAAATTAGGTCACAATAGGTGCGAATGTGTAAAATGCAGTTTTCACATAAACTGGCAGACACATAGTCAGTCCATGTTAGTTATTCTCTCATCATTTTAACAATTAATTATAACAATTATAAATATAACAATCTAAAATAATAATAATGATGATTGGGCTCTGTACTAAAGAACTTGAATGCCAACCTTGATAAAATAGGCATTAAGCCTCATGTACCCACTCTACAAAAGTCAGTATTGCTTGGCACTGCCAACATTCTGCGAAAAGTGCTGTCGGTCTGAGGTCAAAATGACTGGATGGAGAGCACTATAATGTAAGAACTCTAGTATAAATTACTGTGCATAATAATAATAATAATAATAATAATAATAATAGTTACATTTGAAAAGCCTGGATTTTCTTGTTAAATATCTAAATATCTAATTTCTTGTTAAACACTAAATGTCCTTTTATGTTCGATTGGTTGAGTAAATGAAATTCTTGGTGAATCTGTTTTGTAATATGTTGATTTTTATTGCATTCTGACACACAAATTTATTATTCAGGATTGTTAATACCATCCTCTGTGTTAAAATGAATCATATAATGCTATTTGGCTGTGCAAAAGAAATGAAAATAATAATAATGTACAGAACTGGTAAAAGTAGTTTTGAATCTCTGTATTTCCAGCTTTAAAATGTCTCATGTCAGTGGTATGCCCTGGTGTATTCCTTATTTTTGTAAATAAGCACAGTTATTGACTACTGCACAGATCATTGTTTTAGTCTCTGTAACATTTAAACTTGAGTAATTGTTAAATTATTTTGTACAGAGATTTATGTCCATCCTGTTACGTTAGTCATGACAAGTGTATTTTCACTCATGAAATAAATAACTACAAGGTGAGTTATCTTCAATGCATGTTTTATTGAAACTATAGGTGTGTAACATTTAACATACATACAACAAATCTGTCAATTTTGATTTTCTCTTTGAATATGAAGAGGACCTCTTTGTCCTCTTCATATAACTGTAAAGCAAATTATGAGCCACATATGAAATTATCTCTAATCCTTTTAGCTGCCTGCTTGTTAGAGAAATAAGTGTAGCCATGAGCCCGCAGGGCGAGTGCCATAGCTGAAGTACATAAGCTTTTATACAGTAGTTCTATAAACAAGAAATTAATATTGAGTATCTGACATTTTGGATACTATATGGCCAAATGTTCTGTTTATTTTTGCTCCTCTAGCGGAAATAGATCCTGAAGATCTAATGTCAACTCCAGTGTACTGTGGAAGACAGCCAAAATAACTATCACCTTAGGAATGTCCAAATATTTATGGACCTAACTGTATATTTAGGGGTTTTTTTTTCTTTTTTTATCAGACATCTAGTTTTTGGGTTTGTTTACCTGACATGTTTCGACGTACGACTGTCGTCTTCCTCAGAGTGTCACCGGATGTTAATTGGTGACGCATCTTTTATCAGCTGATGTTTCTGAAGGCGTGGCCTTCCTGTCTGGATTGACAGGTCGGTCACGCCTTCTACTGTCTGTTCGTCCCCTGCAAGATGGCACTCCAGGTGTGGGAGAGCATGTATGCTCCCTCATCCCGGTTGATGGTCCTCGGGCTTCGCTTACGGATCTCTATGGCCTCCCTGATCCAGCGCTGATGTTTGTTATCTTCTGTGCGGATGACTCTGGCATTCCCCCAGTCCATAATATGATTTTCCCTTTTGCAGTGATCTGTTATAGCTGACTTATAATTTTCCTGTTGTGCCTTTTCTTTTATTGTTCGGGTTTGTCTTGTAGCTGTCTCCTTTTCGCACTCTTTCTTATGTTCATTTTTTCTTGTGTTGAAACTCCTTCCTGTCTCCCCAATGTAAGTTTTATTGCATAATTGACATGGAATCTCATATATGGTGTTGCATCTGTTGTCCGGATGTATTCTGTCTTTGGGATGAACCAGGATCTGACGGAGTGTTGTGTATGGTTTGACAGGTGTGTTAATGTTATGTTTCCTCATTGCTCTTTGAATGCGTTCAGTTATTCCCCTAATGTATGGTAATGTCACTACTCCCCTGTGTTCTTGTTTGTTGGTTTGTTTTTTCTCTTTCTTCTGTGTTTTGTTGTTCTTAACCTGTTCCGCCCCTTTTGATATTGCCCATTGTGGATATTGACATGCCTTCAGTGCGTGTTGTATATGTTGTTCTTCCTGTTCTTTGTCCTGTGGATCTGTAATTATTGCTGTGCGTTCATGTAATGTTCTGACTACTGATATTTTGTGCATTATGGGGTGTTCGGAAGTCCAGTTTAAATATTGGTCGGTGTGTGTGGGTTTTCTGTGTACTTTTATTTTGATGTCCTCATCTTCTGTGTGATGTATTTTTAAGTCCAAAAATGCTATTGACTGCTCCGTTTCTTCTTCATGTGTGAATTTTATATTGCCGGTATTGTCTATGGTGTTGAGATGGTCGGTGAGTTGTTGAGTGTGTCCCCTCTTCACTTTTTCTAGTATGTCATCCATGTAACGTTTCCAGAGTGTTGGCCTGTATTCTGCTGGTATTGTAGTGAGTGCTTTCTGTTCCAGATCTTCCATGAAAAAGCCGCACATGATGGCTGATAGTGGGTCTCCCATGGCAAAACCTTCCTTCTGTCTGTAAATTGTATTCCTGAACTGAAAGTATGTGGATGTGGCGATGAATTGGAGGAGCTCAGTGATGTCTTGTACAGTGAGGTTTGTGCGTTTCTTGAGCGTCCTGTCTGTTTTTAATTTTTCTTGTACTATCTGTATGGTGGCTTCCGTGGGTGTTCTGGTGAACAGAGATATGACATCGTGTGATATGAAAACTTCGTCTTGCTGCATTTTGATGTTTTTTAGTTCTTCTGCCAGTTGTTTTGAGTTTTTGCAGTGTTGGTCTGTGAGTCCTAGTAATGGTTTAATTATTTCGGTGAGTGCTTTTGATAAGTTGTATGTGACTGAACCAATGCTATCTACTATGGGGCGTAATGGTGTTCCTGGTTTGTGTATCTTTGGTGTTCCGTAAATCCAGGATTTACAACTGGCAGAAGAACAACTGGCAGAAGAACTAAAAAACATCAAAATGCAGCAAGACGAAGTTTTCATATCACACGATGTCATATCTCTGTTCACCAGAACACCCACGGAAGCCACCATACAGATAGTACAAGAAAAATTAAAAACAGACAGGACGCTCAAGAAACGCACAAACCTCACTGTACAAGACATCACTGAGCTCCTCCAATTCATCGCCACATCCACATACTTTCAGTTCAGGAATACAATTTACAGACAGAAGGAAGGTTTTGCCATGGGAGACCCACTATCAGCCATCATGTGCGGCTTTTTCATGGAAGATCTGGAACAGAAAGCACTCACTACAATACCAGCAGAATACAGGCCAACACTCTGGAAACGTTACATGGATGACATACTAGAAAAAGTGAAGAGGGGACACACTCAACAACTCACCGACCATCTCAACACCATAGACAATACCGGCAATATAAAATTCACACATGAAGAAGAAACGGAGCAGTCAATAGCATTTTTGGACTTAAAAATACATCACACAGAAGATGGGGACATCAAAATAAAAGTACACAGAAAACCCACACACACCGACCAATATTTAAACTGGACTTCCGAACACCCCATAATGCACAAAATATCAGTAGTCAGAACATTACATGAACGCACAGCAATAATTACAGATCCACAGGACAAAGAACAGGAAGAACAACATATACAACACGCACTGAAGGCATGTCAATATCCACAATGGGCAATATCAAAAGGGGCGGAACAGGTTAAGAACAACAAAACACAGAAGAAAGAGAAAAAACAAACCAACAAACAAGAACACAGGGGAGTAGTGACATTACCATACATTAGGGGAATAACTGAACGCATTCAAAGAGCAATGAGGAAACATAACATTAACACACCTGTCAAACCATACACAACACTCCGTCAGATCCTGGTTCATCCCAAAGACAGAATACATCCGGACAACAGATGCAACACCATATATGAGATTCCATGTCAATTATGCAATAAAACTTACATTGGGGAGACAGGAAGGAGTTTCAACACAAGAAAAAATGAACATAAGAAAGAGTGCGAAAAGGAGACAGCTACAAGACAAACCCGAACAATAAAAGAAAAGGCACAACAGGAAAATTATAAGTCAGCTATAACAGATCACTGCAAAAGGGAAAATCATATTATGGACTGGGGGAATGCCAGAGTCATCCGCACAGAAGATAACAAACATCAGCGCTGGATCAGGGAGGCCATAGAGATCCGTAAGCGAAGCCCGAGGACCATCAACCGGGATGAGGGAGCATACATGCTCTCCCACACCTGGAGTGCCATCTTGCAGGGGACGAACAGACAGTAGAAGGCGTGACCGACCTGTCAATCCAGACAGGAAGGCCACGCCTTCAGAAACATCAGCTGATAAAAGATGCGTCACCAATTAACATCCGGTGACACTCTGAGGAAGACGACAGTCGTACGTCGAAACATGTCAGGTAAACAAACCCAAAAACTAGATGTCTGATAAAAAAAGAAAAAAAAAACTAACTATATTTAATATAAGACATAATGAACGTAATCGAAATATAACTGTATATTTACTTACTCGAGTGAGAAAGAACATAAATTAAGCTCCAGGACCCAGTGAATGATTAAAAATTATGGCTCACTTTGCTAATTTTCAGTGGCGCTGAATTTCGGTTGATGTTAAATCCATATGAACGAGTCACTTTACCATTTCAGGAAAAGCAGCCTCATGTCCAACAGCTTTGCAACAAGTTCTGTATTAAGATAAATAAATCAATTGACTCTTTATTGTTTCATTACTGTGATAGAAATGAGACTTTAACCCCCCCACACACACACTGTTTTCTTTCATTTCTCATTTACAGACCGCCTGCCACCACTACCTGTCCTCTAAAACTATCCAATTCCAAGGCCTGATTTTCACTATTTTCCCTCGTGATCTCTCGCTGAATCAATGAATAAGCCTCATTCCCTGGCTGAGCTAATGACACGATTCTCAGCTCATGATAAATGTCAACGTTTTTGTAAAATATGGCCATAACAGAAACTTATTTTTGTTTAAAGTCAGAACTGATTGAAGATCATATATAATAATTTTTTTTGCTACTTTTTTTTTCTTCATGAAATTCACTGAAAATTGCTCTTTAACCTCAGCATGCAGTGAAGGACTGCTGAAAGCCCAGGCTTAAAGGAACAGTCCACCGTACTTCCATAATGAAATATGCTCTTATCTGAATTGAGATGAGCTGCTCCGTACCTCTCCGAGCTTTGCGCGACCTCCCAGTCAGTCAGACGCAGTCAGACGTGCTGTCACTCCTGTTAGCAATGTAGCTAGGCTCAGCATGGCCAATGGTATTTTTTGGGGCTGTAGTTAGATGCGACCAAACTCTTCCACGTTTTTCCTGTTTACATAGGTTTATATGACCAGTGACATGAAACAAGTTCAGTTACACAAATTGAAACGTAGCGATTTTCTATGCTATGGAAAGTCCGCACTATAATGACAGGCGTACTAACACCTTCTGCGCGCTTCGGCAGCGCATTGATACGGAGCTCAGATATCAATGCGCTGTCGAAGCGCGCAGAAGGTGTTAGTACGCCTGTCATTATAGTGCGGACTTTCCATAGCATAGAAAATCGCCACGTTTCAATTTGTGTAACTGAACTTGTTTCATATCACTGGTCATATAAACCTATGTAAACAGGAAAAACGTGGAAGAGTGTGGTCGCATCTAACTACAGCCCCAAAAAATACCATTGGCCATGCTGAGCCTAGCTACATTGCTAACAGGAGTGACGGCGCGTCTGACTGTGTCTGACTGACTGGGAGGTCGCGCAAAGCTCGGAGAGGTACGGAGCAGCTCGTCTCAATTCAGATAAGAGCATATTTCATTATGGAAGTACGGTGGACTGTTCCTTTAACCCTTGAGAAATAAAACCTCTGTAACCTCAAATTGAAGACCAGCCTTGAACAAAACTCTCTTTTCATTGCCGAGCTATTCATTTGAGCTTGTGTCTCTGCACTGAATAGAGTGAAGTTTTTATATATAATCTTTACTCCAGCATTAAAGCATAATCGAAGGGGGGGAAAAACACTGCAATGACTTGAGATGAAAATTTAATTTTGTAGTGTATATGGGTTTGGGTTTTTTTTTTTTAAATTGATATCAATGCCCTTGTTATGTAAAAAATAGCACCCAATGACTGTGTTACCATTGTAGTGCACATTAGTTGTCGGAATGACGGTTTTACTGTGCTGTTTGAAATAGAGAACGATGAACAGTGTCTATAAAAATGCCTGTTATGGTAAGCATTGTTATATGCAATGTATGGGGATTGATTTATGTCCTGCCATCATGGAAATGAATTATAGCTCGAAGATTTGCGATGTCTTATTGGAGTCTCAGCAGCGTGGCATTATGACTTGTCATTTAAAGCAGACGCATGCTGAGTATAAACACACAGTGTGTATAAAGAACACCACATGAAGTATTAAGTGTGTTGAAGTTAAAAATGACATGAACCTTTAAGTAAACAGGATGTGAACAGAAACCTTTTTTTACTCTGTAAGCGATATTTATTTTGTGCTGTTGCTTCATTAAGCAATATGACCATCAGTTCCAGAATTATTGGTGGATAAAAAATATGAAAAATGTCTTTGTGGTCAGTTAGTCCTCAGTCCTCACACTGAAAATATGAAACAGGTCTCACTGTTAAATGATGTAAGATTGTAAATCTATTTTATCAAAATGTCCAAAATAGATTTTTAACAAAACCACATCTCAAGTATTAGCACCCCTAGAAATTCTTATGAGCAAACTGTAACTAAAGCATGTTCCCTTTTATATTTTATTGGATATTGTTACTCATTCATTACCACAGCAAGATTACAGAATAACCAAATGAAATGAGACAAAAATATGTTGGAGTTCATAAATCAGACAAACACTATAAAAGCTACATGCATGAAAATGCCCCAAACACTCTCGGGGTAAAAGGTGAGAAGGATGGATAAAAAGGCAAAAAAAAAATCATAAATCACAATTGGAGTTTTGAAAAAGATTTTTGGTTGTGCCATCTTTACAAATCTGCACTTTGCCACCATCTCCATGCCAACAAACTATTGGGAAGGTGTACCAGAAAACATTTTTCCAGTAAACATAATCAAATTAGACTAAATGTTAAAACTATAACAAATTTCCTGGTTACATGATTGCAAATTTTGACTATATAGCACACAGAGAAGTGAGTTATTTATAATCACACTGTCCAGGGTCACCCAGATGAGGATGGGTTCACTTTTGAGTCTGGTTCTTCAACGTTTTTTTCTCATGTTGTCTCAGGGAGTTTTTTTTCTTACCACTGACATGCCTGGCTTGCTTGTAAGGGACAAATTTATATCTGTAAAATATGCAGTACCAGTCAAAAGTTTGGACACCCCTACTCATTCAGAGCTTTTCTGTATTTTGATTATTTTCTACATTGTAGAACAATACTGAAGACATTAAAACTATGAAATAACATATATGGAATTACAGTCATGTGAAAAAGAAAGTACACCCTCTTTCAAGTCTAGGTTTTAAGTATCAAGACATAATAAAAAAATCATCTGGTCCTTACCAGGTCTTACAATTAGGCAAATACAACCTCAGATGACCAATAACACATGACATATTCACCCTGTCATTATTTATTTAACACAAAGTAAGCCAAAAATGCAGTAGCAGTGTGTGAAAAATTAAGTATGCCCTTACTGCTTCCATAGAAATTATGAAGGCAATTAGTAGCCAGCTGTTGCTGATCAATTGAATTAGATTAATTGATCATCAGCAAGTGTGGCCACCTCTTAAAAAGCAGAAGTTTTGGCAGTTTGCTGGTCTGGAGCGCTCAGGTGTATGTTAACACAATGCCAAGGAGGAAAGACATCAGCAATGATCTTAGAGAAACAGTTGTTGCTGCACATCAGTCTGGGAAGGGTTTTAAGGCCATTTCCAAACAATTTGAAATCCATCATTCTACTGTGAGAAAGCTTATTCAGAAGTGGGAAAACGTTCAAGACAGTTGCCAATCTTCCCAGGAGTGGACATCCCAGAAAATTTACTCCAAGGTCAGACTGTGCAATGCTCAGAGAAATTGCAAAAAAAAAACAACAAGAACTACATCTAGGGCTCTACAGGCCACAGCTAGCATGTTAAATGTTAAAGTTCATGACAGTACAATTAGAAAAAGACTGCAAGTATGACTTGTTTGGAAGGGTTGCCAGAAGAAAGCGTCTTCTATCTAAAAAGAACATGGCAGCACGGCTTAGGTTTGCAAAGATGCATCTGAGCAAGGCATAAGTCTTCTGGAATAATGTCCTTTGGACAGATGAGACCAAAGTAGAAATGTTTTGTGGAAACAAAGTGGACTTGGAGCACCTAGCTGTTAGCTTGCGGCCATATTATCTGCCGAGGGAGTTCAGTCACGTGATCACCATCTGTGTTTACATCCCTCTGAAGGCAGATGCAGCCGCTGCATGTGAGAGGATTCACTCTGTCACAGCAAGGCTGCAGACACAGCACCCTGAGGCATTTATGATCATTTCTGGGGACTTTAATCATGCTACTTTGGACTCCACTTTGGCTGCTTTTTACCAGGCTGTGGATTGTCCAACAAGGAACAACAGGACAATTGAATTGCTGTATGCTAATGTGAGGGATGCATACAGAGTCACACCCCTCCCCCCACTAGGGAAGTCTGACCACAACCTGGTTCTTCTACAGCCGAAGTACACCCCCCTAGTTCAAAGGCAGCCTGCAACAACTAGCTCCATCAGGAGGTGGTCCCCTGAAATGGAAGATGCCCTCAGAGACTGCTATGACATCATGGACTGGGATGTGCTGCTTAGCCCACACTGTGAGGACATAGAGGGGCTGACACACTGTCTGACAGATTACCTCAACTTCTGTGCAGACGTGGGCTCCCCCGCTAAGACTGTACGATGTTACCCTAATAACAAGCCATGGGTAACACAGGAAGTCAAAGCTGTCCTCAACAGGAAGAAGGCCACCTTCAGGAGCAGGGATAGGGAGGCGATGAAAGCAGCACAGCAGGAGGTGAAACACTGCCCAGTGAGCTGAACGACTTCCGACTGGTGGCACTCACTTCACATCTGATGAAGACGTTGGAGCGGCTCTTCCTCAGCCTCCTCAGACCCCAGGTACAACATGCCCAGGACTGTCTGCAGTTTGCATACCGGACAGGTGTTGGTGTGGAAGACGCCATCCTCTACCTGCTACACCGAGCCCACTCGCATCGGGATAAGGGAAAAGGCACAGTGAGGATCCTCTTCTTGGACTTCTCGAGTGCCTTCAACACCATCCAGCCCCTACTGCTTCAGGACAAACTGAACAGGATGCAAGGGGACCCCTGCCTGGTCACCTGGATCTCCATCTACCTCACTGACAGGCCGCAGTACGTCAGGCTGAAGGACATCACGTCCAACACTGTAATTAGCAGCACTGGAGCACCCCAGGGCACGGTGCTGGCCCCTCTTCTCTTCACCCTGTACACCGCGGACTTCTGCTACAACTCGGAGATGTGTCGCATTCAGAAGTTTGCCGATGACACAGCCATCATTGGGTGTATCGGTGACGACAGAGAGGAGGAGTATAGGAGCCTGGTGAGGGACTTTGCTGTGTGGTGCAACAGGAACCATCGGCAGCTCAACACTTCGAAGACCAAGGAGCTGATCATTGACTTTGGGAGGTCCAGACCAAGGTCACGACCGGTTCTGATTGAGGGAGTCGAGGTGGAGGCTGTGGATTCCTACAAGTACCTCGGGCTGTGGCTGGACAGCAAGCTGGACTGGACTTGCAACACCAATCACTTATACAGGAAGGGACAGAGCAGGCTATACTTCCTTAGGAGGCTGCGGTCCTTTAACATCTGCAGGAAACTCCTGTGGATGTTCTATCAGTCTGTGGTCGCCAGTGTCCTGTTTTACACCATGGTGTGCTGGGGGGGGCAGCACATCCAAGAAGGACACATCCAGGCTGGACAAACTGATCAGGCGGGCCGGCTCTGTGGTCGCCATTAAGCTGGACTCTCTGGTGACGGTGGCAGAGAAGAGGTCTATGGACAAACTATTGAACATCATGGACAATGCCAGTCACCCTCTGCACACCGTCATCAGCAGCCAGAGGAGCCTGTTCAGTGGGTTCTGCATTTTCCCTTAATTTTTGTTAAATAAATAATGATACGGTGGAATCTGTTGTGTGTTGCTTTACACCTGAGGTTAGATTTGCATAATTTTAGGACCTGGTAAGGATCAGATGATTTTTTTTTTGTTATGTCTTGATTGGTAAATTCATGTAACTGGAAGAGGGTGTACTTTCTTTTTCATATGGCTGTATGAGGTAAACAAAAAAATGTTATAAAAAACTTTCATATTTTAGACTCTCCAAAGCATCCAGCGTTTACCTTGATGACACTTTGCACACTATTGGCATTATCTTAACTAGCTTTATGAGACAGTCACCTGGAATGTTTTCCAATTAACAGGTGTGCCTCGTCAAAAATTAATTCGTGCAATTTCTTGCCTTCTTAATGTGTTTGAGATCAAACAGTAAACAGTAAAAAATAAAAATACAGTAAATAGCTCTATTCCACAACTGTAGCAATCTATATTATGTCAAGAACCGAACAGCTAAGTAAAGAGAAACGACACCCATCATTACTTTATTATATGATGTGCCTTTAATTAATAAAAATAAAGAAAAAAAGTTGAATTAGAAGGTGTATCCCAACTTTTCACTGGTACTGTATATCTGGAATTGATACTGTATACTTTGTGACAGTGTCCATTGTTAAAAGCACTATACAAATAAAATTGTATTGAATTGTATTCAGTTGTGCTCCAGTGGATACGGGGTCACAGTGGTACAGGAAATTCAGTGGTACAGGGGGTAAAATGTTCTCACCAAATAAACACAGACCCATCTGGCCTGACTGTGAGTAGTGGCACTGCCCACTCTGACTGTTCTTAAATTACGTCAACTCTTTTGGGGAACATGGATGAGATTTAGAACCTTCTGAGCAGCTCTTTTGCTCTCTGAATTTCACCAGCCCCCTTTGCTTTGGGTGGCACAATGGTGTAGTGGTTAGCACTGTCGCCTCACAGCAAGAAGGTTCGAGCCCAGCGGCCGGCGGGGGCCTTTCTGTGTGGAGTTTGCATGTTCTCCCCATGTCTGCATGGGTTTCCTCAGGGTGCTCCGGTTTCCCCCACAGTCCAAAGATATATGGTTAGGTTTACATAGGGCGCCCTTGGACTGAAGTGCCCTTGAGCAAGGCGCCTAACTGCCAACTGTTCCCTGGGCACTGTAGCATAGCTGCCCACTGCTCTGGGTATGTGTGCATGCTCATTGCTCACTTGTGTGTGCATGCATGTGTTCACTGCTTCAGATGGGTTAAACGCAGAGGAGAAATTTCGCTGTGTGCTTAAATCTGTGCTTGAGTGTACATGTGATAAATAAAGGCTTGGCTTAACAAATATGCTCTCACATTTGCACTTGCTTAAACACACATACACTCCTATATAGTGAAATACTACACTTCACTATAATGAATTTCCTGGTTACACAATTGCACTTTTTGACCATATAGGGCACACTTATGGAAGCGAATTATTTATAATCACGCAATCTATTATCACCCAAATGAGGATGGGTTCCCTTTTGAGTCTGGTTCTTCTCGAAGTTTCTTCCTCATGTTGTCTCAGAGAGTTTTTCCTTTCCACTGTCGCCTCAAGATTGCTCATTAGGGATCATTTTTTAAAATTCATATTCTTAAAGGAGATACGCAGAACCATGGCCTCACTTTTTGTTTATAAATGCGTTGAGACCTCAAGAATAGCATAGGAATAGTTTTAAGCATTAACAATAAATCTAAGATAGTAATTTTTACGATTAAAATGATTCATATAGGTAGCGGTCTGAGCGGATGACCTTGACAGCTGTGACGTCACCACAGGAAGGCTATCGGTCTCATCGCCATTTCCGCTATACTAAAACACAGAGCTGACTGCAACTTCAAGCTTCCATTTTGAGCTAATTTATCGCCATGTCACGTAGATGTGTTGCTGGCGGGTGCAGCAACATGACAGAAGGTGGATTTACGTTGCATTCATGGCCCAAGAATGTTCAAATGACAAAGATTTGGATGTGTTTTGCGAGAAGTTCACAGGCACATTGGGCGCCTACGAAGTGGTCTCTCCTCTGCTCTGCACGTTTTACTGAAGACTCGTACGAGACCTCGGATCTGTTGAGGAGTGTTGGCTATAAGCCTGTATTGAAAGAGGGTGCAGTACCAACAATTAAAAGAAAATTACAAGAAAAGGAAAGTAAGTTCAGTTGCACCAGTTCTCCTGGAGTGTGAGCCGAGGGTTGTTGCTAAAACCTGGGACAGAACAGGATGTGACATATTATTGCTTTGGCAGTGACCGCCCCACGGTTGTTGCTAAAACCAGTGATTTCCAGTCCCGTCCCGGGTTTTAGTAATTGCCTGAGCCGAGCAGTAATGGTGGAGTACTCAGTATGGAGAATGAGTGGAGCAGCCGTCTGATTTCTCCACTGGATATGCTTGCCTTAGCAGCAATATCTCACCCTTACATGGAAGAAGCAAATGAACGGAGAACTGAATGAGCAACTGAAAGTCAAATTGTTTCAAAACAGTCAGTCACAAGGTCAGCCTTCAAGAAGCGAGAACACAGACGGGTAAGATGCGAAGATCATCATTTGGATACAAAACAACAAAAACAGCAACACTCGTTGTTTACCTGCATTTAGATTAATACATGTAACTTGTATTGTGTATTGAAGTTACCGGTATAAGATTATTTAATTTGCTTCAGAATGTGATTGTCTCAGTTCATCTGATTATTTAATTAGCCTTTTACATTTTATCAGTAAAAATACATGCATGTACACACATGTTGCAGAAGTTAAAACACCTATCCTGTTTTAATGAGAGTCAACCCACAATCAATGAAGTCAAATCAGTCTTAGATGAGCAAGTCGGTAACGGTATTTCTTACTTTCACCATAAATTTTTATTTATATGACTTTGGTCTATAGCTGTCAAAGGCCTCAGCCTTAAAACCGGTTCCTGCTGTGACGTCACGCACTCAGGGCTGGCTGGCTCAGCGGGACACCTCAAATGCCAACTTCGTGGTCGATTTTAACTCTCAAAAATATATATTTTTTAAATTCCCATTTATGCAGCATACAAGAGTCAAGGATGGAGATACTATCCACTCAGAAATTTATTTAAAAATAAAGGTTCTGCGTATCTCCTTTCGACTATTTTTCTGCAAAGATGTTTTGCGACAATGTCTATTATAAAAAAGCGTGATACAAATAAATTGACTTGACTTCCCCAAGAAGATAAATGAGCAAAGTAAGTTACAGCAAATAAAAAAAGGAGTTACATTTCTTTTTTTTATAAAGATAATGATCATTTAGCATCAGTCATTAATCATCCAAATCCATCTTTATCTTTGCAGAGCTAGTAATGCACAAGCCCTAATCAAGTTAGCACACAGTATATTACTCATAAGTGTAATATTGGTGCACATTATAGCAGGATTATAACGAACTAAACATTTTTAATAAACTTCTAAAACTTAAAAAGGCTTAAAACACTTCAAACCTTTAAAAGAATTTAAAATTTAAAAAAAATACAAAAACAACAACAGCAAAGGAAAACCTAGTGCTGTATTACTGTTCCTCACACCATACTGTTATTGCACTGTGAAAAACTTGCGCTGAGTGAAAAGACTGACAGTGAAAACAAAGCAAACGATAGTGAAAGAGTAAAACATTTTATATTCTAAGAGGAAAAAGATTTAGGATTGATTGAGGTTTTACATTTTTCCTTTATTTGTGAGGAACCTACAGAATGATAGTCATATCCTATTATTATATCCTTATTCTAGGTTTTGTTTCATGATTATGGGTAATGAGTGATGCCTTGATGAGCACTGGTCTTATGGTTGTCCCTTGCCATTGATGGACAGGGTAGACAAATTGTGCATATCAGCCAGTAATTGTATAGTTACAAGTTGCATTGGTATGGTACATGTTCCTGATAAAGTGGCCAGTGAGTGTCACTACCAAATGATGCAGTGATTGAGTGTATATTACCTGTCAAAAGTTTGGACACCCCTACTTGTTCATAGCTTTTCTGTATTTTGATTATTTTCTACATTGTAGAACAATACTGAAGACATCAAAACAAAACTATGAAATAACATATGGAATATATATACTAGTGCATCTCAAAAAATTAGAATGCCATGAAAAAGTTCTTTTTTTCATAATTTAATTCAAAAAGGTAAACTTTCATATATTCTGTATTCATAACACGTAAAGTGAAATATTTAAAGCTTTTTTTTGTTTTAATTTTGATGATTATGGCTTATAGCTCATGAAAATCAGAAATCCAGTATCTCAATTTATTAGAATATTCCCTAAGATCAATCAAAAAAAAGGATTTACAATACAGAAATGTCCAACTTCTGAAAAGTATATTCATTTATACACTCAATACTTGGTTGGGGCTCCTTTACCATGAATTACTGTATCAATGCGGTGTGGCATGGAGGTGATCAGTCTGTGGCACTGCTGAGGTGTTATTGAAGCCCAGGTTGCTTTGATAGTGGCCTTCAGCGTATCTGTATTTTTGGGTCGGGTGTTTCTCATCTTCCTCTTGACAATACCCCATAGATTCTCTATGGGGTTCAGGTCAGGCAAGTTGGCTGGCCAATCAAACACAGTAATATCATGGTCAGCAAACCATTTGGTAGTAGTTTTGGCACTGTAGGTAGGTGCTAAGTCCTGCTGGAAAAGGAAATCAGCATCTCCAAAAAGCTCGTCAGCAGATGGAAGCATGAAGTGCTCTAAAATCTCCTGGTAGATGGCTGTGTTGACTTTGGACTTGATAAAATACAGTGGACCAACACCAGCAGATGACATGGCACCCCAAATCATCACAGACTGTGGAAACTTCACACTGGGCTTCAAACACCTTGGATTCTGTGCCTCTCCACTCTTCCTCCAGACTCTAGAACTGTGATTTCCAAATTAAATGCAAAATGTACTTTCATCTGAAAAGAGGACTTTGGACCACTGAGCAACAGTCCATTTCTTTCTCTCCTTAGCCCAGATAAGACACTTCTGACATTGTCTCTGGCTCAGGAGTAGCTTGATATTAGGAATGCAAAAGTTGTATCCCCTTTCTTGAAGATATCTGTTCGTGATGGGTCTTGATACACTGACACCAGCCTCAGTCTACTCCTTGTGAAGCTCTCCCAAGTTCTTGAATCAACTTTTCTTGACAATCCTCTCAAGACTGCGGCCACCCCTGTTGCTTGTGCACCTTTTCCAGCCACCCTTTTCAGCAATGACCTTTTGTGGCTTACCCTCCTTGTGGAGGGCATCAGTGATCATCTTCTGGACAACAGTCAAGTCAGCAGTCTTCCCCATGATTGTGGTTGTGTGTACTGAACTAGACCGAGAGATACACTGTGTTCATACTGTTTTACTCAAACTCGAAATGAAATATTCTAATATTTTGAGATGGTTTTTTTTATGCTTTTGTACTGTATGCCATACTGATTAAAATTAAAATATAAAAATGCTTGAAACATTTTAGTTTATGTGTAATGAGTCTATAATATATAACATTTTCACTTTCTTAAATAACTGATGAAAAATATTGAACTTTTTCACAATATTCTAATTTTTTGAGATGCACTAGTGTGTGTGTGTGTGTGTGTGTGTGTATATATATATATATATATATATATATATATATATATATATATATATATGGAATTATGTGGTCAACAAAAAAAGTGTTTCAAAAAGTTTCATATTTTAGATCCTTCAAAGTAGCCACTGTTTCCCTTGATGACACTTTATACACTTGCCATTATCTTAACCAGCTTTATGAGGCAGTCACCTAAAATGCTTTTCAGTTAACAGGTGTGCCTCGTCAAAAGTTAATTAGTGCAATTTCTTGCCTTCTTAATGCATTTGAGACCGAACAGGAAATAATAAAAATACAGTAAATAGCCCAATTCCACAAATGTAGCAATCCATATTGTCAAGAACCGAACAGCTAAGTAAAGAGAAACAAATCCATCATTACTTTAAGACATGATGTGTCTTTTAATTAATAAAAATAAACAAAAAACATTGAATTAGAAGGTGTGTCCAAACTTCTGACTGGTGCTGTACATTGAATCTCTATCGGATGTTTGTGTTGGTCATGTGTCTGCTTATTATTTGTATCATTGCAGTTTCTATGAAATTTGATTCCTTCTACCACACTGGATTTTCTCTCTCTCTCTCTCTCTCTCTCTTCCTCCCATCACAAAACTGGGGGGCAACCTCCATTAGTTATGGTGGCAAGAAGACAGATAGTGACTTTCAGTAACATGACATTCTAATCATTGTGCATTTTAATTTAAATACTTTTGTAAAAAATTTAACTGTTTTGTGTGGGATTGGATTGTTGGAACAGGTAATATAGGTGAATAATATAGGGCGGTACGGTGGTGTAGTGGTTTGCACGGTCGCCTCACAGCAAGAAGGTTCTGGGTTCGAACCCAGCAGCCGCCGAGGGCCTTTCTGTGTGGAGTTTGCATGTTCTCCCTGTGTCTGCGTGAGTTTCCTCCGGGTGCTCTGGTTTCCCCCACAGTCCAAAGACATGCAGCTAGGTTGACGTGGGGCGGCCTTGGGCTGAGGTGCCCTTGAGCAAGGTACCTAACCCCTGACTGCTCCCCGGGCGCTCTGGTGTGGCTGCATGTGTTCACTGCTTCAGATGGGTTAAATGCAGAGGATGAATTTCACTGTGCTTGAAGTGTGCATGTGACAAACAAAGGTTTCTTGAAGTTGACATCTTCTTGAAGTTCTTAATAATGGTTAAGGACCACTTAATTGTGGTTTGGCTCAGGTCGGAGTTTCTGCTCTTGGCTTCTGTGGACGCTGAGCTTAACAGATAAGCAAGGGTCAAGATAAGAAAGTCCCAGGAGAGACAGTTGTCTCTAGGTATTCAAAAACAGTCACAGGGGAGAAGGCTCTGAGCTTTTTTTCCCCCTCACGAGAGAGAAAAGACTACGTCTTGTCTCAAATACATTTTCCCCAGGTACAGCTTGTCATTTTCAGCATAAAGTAAATTGTCCTTAATTACAAACATATGGACACATTAATTAACTATCAAAGCAGGATTTAAAAACATGCACAAGTTCTCACACTCATTTTGTAAGATAATTAAAATGGTCATACACAGTTTTTAACAACACTTTGATTAAACTGTCTGAGAGCTATCACTAAAGCACATGTTAAGAAATGCTTCTGTAAGTGTTATAAGCCACTGAAAATTTCAACATAGTCAGGTTGTAATAAGCAAAAAGGAAATTTCTCTGTAAGGAGTCAGCTTTCCTCTCATTTATTTTGTGTATGGATAGGCAGCCCACACAAGTCTAATTGAACAGGAACAAAGTGCTAGTTTAATGGAGTACAAGAAAAGCCTAGGATCACAGCAGAGAGATATATCTTATGGGAGCAATAGTAGTGTCAGGTTCAATCAAAGTTCTAGCTCCACTGTTTCCAACAACTGTTTATGACTACAGGACAGCTTATGAAAATGTACAGCGGAAAAGTAAGCATGAAGAAATGAACTGAACCAAGCAAGAAGGATCACAAGAATGAAAATCAGTGACATAGTGCGAGGTCTGTATATTTATTGGGAGGTTCTGAGATGTTTGGATGGGATGAAACTGAAAGTGGACTTCTTCAGTCGAGCAGGAGGTCTTATGGAATCTAGCAAAAACAGCAATATTAATTACAACAGTTTTAATGAACAAAGAAGAAGTGAAGAATAAGGAAATGGTAAAATGTCAGCCCGTTGCAAACATGGTAAGAGCATCCATTACTTGACGAAACATAAATCCAAAGAGAAACTGGAACATACTTCAGCTATAAATGTAAAAAAGGGAAAGTTTTGTCATGAATTATTTGGACAGTTCTACTTTGGTATGGCTCATAAGACTTGCCTTTATTAACGCTGAGAAAGAGCTGGTGAAGTTCTTTAAATATGCAGCATATAGGTTATCTCCGCATTTTACACTCCTTAAAGATGCTGTTACTGAATACATCATAAGGACAAAGTTCGAAATCCTCCTGAGGCACTGCATGGAGATGGAACTTGAGTTTGTCTGTGGAACAGAGTGAGTTCTTGTGCTGTGAGCTCTTCTCTTTTACCTGTCAAGCCATAATCCAGTGCCTGTAGTCTGCAGCTGTAATGGCCTGTTTCTATTGGCCTTGGTTTTAATTTGCCTAAACATCTCTTTACTGCTTGAAATGAATAAGGCATAGTGGAAAAAGTGAGAACAAGCTCAGCTGCCAGCTTTAAGTGCACATAAGCAGAGTCAAATGTTACACTAATATTCATTTCCACTGAGTCACCTGTTTTTCTTGGTGTCAGTTCATGCCATCATTGGCAGCGCAGGTCTGCATGAGTGTTTGTACTGTATATGTTTAAAAAAAATACAAGACATGAAGGAAATAACATGAAATTGGATACGAGTTTGAAGCATGCTGTCTTTCACATAGGTATTATTCTAAGAAATAAATAGGAAGCACAGCATTAGTGCATTTTCTTTTCTTCTTTGTTAGCTTATTCATGTTAATTTGTTCATTGGGTTTCTTTGAAGTGAGTACTCTTGGTTTCTTCACCCCAAATATAAAATAAAAGCTTAAAAATCTGCTGATTCCTGACATCCAGCCCTCGTTTTTATGTTACCTCTGTAGAACAATGTTCATTGCAACTTGCCATGTTTCCGGTGTGCTAATCAAACAGACACAGATCTGATTAAGAAGGACATGAAACTATCAGATTGCATCTGTTTAAGACATGGAACATGGACCTGACCTGAGATTGAACAAAAAGCATAATATATCTCTCCAGTTTCGGGGCCGACTTTGCAAAGTTGCAGAGGAGCAATATCTTTGCAATGTTGCAACATTAATCAACCTGAAAGAAGTATGTCAAGGATTCAGCAAGTTTGTAAAGTTTTCCAAGCCCAAAGATTAATATTTCTGCAGTTATTAAAAAAAAATAGTGGCAAACTTTGTCATAGAGCATTGTCACAGATATTTCGTTAAGACCTTGGTGAACTGTGTCAACTTGTGGAAGAGGGGGTATAGTATGTCATCTTTAATTTAACAGAACATGCACAATGGAAAAGTCTGCCATCACTACGTCAGGTGTTTGGCATTTGTCATTTCCGATGGTGGACCAAAACTAACACCATGGAGTTTATTCTCCCTTCTAATAAGTTTAAGGAACTGGTAATGTGTTTGGATTAATAGCCAAACCTGCACTGCTTGTTTATTTGCCTGGGCACAGGTTTAAATTTCCCCTCCTGATTGGTAAAAGCAGTAATGTCACTTTGCTCTTATTTTAAGATGCTGTTTTTAATTGATGCTGTAAATGCTGTGCTTTACAGTAACGCGATTCCTGTACTGACTTCATTCATGTTATGCACTTCTCTTTTGTGTCTTTTCAGCCACATTTTACTCACTGAAAAGTAAACGTAAGGGCATGAATGGAGCATTTTGTGTAACATTTCAGATATATACAGTACTAGTCAAAAGTTTGGACACACCACCTCATTCAGAGGGTTTTCTGTATTTGAACTATTTTCTACATTGTAGAACAATACTGAAGACATGAAAACTATGAAATAACATATGGAACATATATGGAATTATGTGGTAAACAAAAAAGTGTTAAAAAACTAAAAAATATTTTGTATTTTAGATTTTCCAAAGAAGCCACCATTTACTTTGATGATGCTTTGTACACTATTGGCATTATCTTAACCAGCTTCATGAGGTAGTCACCTGGAATGCTTTTCAATTAACAGGTGTGCCTCATCAAAAGTTAATTAGTGCAATTTCTTTTCTTCCTAATGCGTTTGGGATCAAACAGTTAATAATAATAATAATAATAATAATAATAATAAAATAAAGTAAATAGCCCTGTTCCACAGCTGTAGTAATCCATATTATGTCAAGAACCGCTCAACTAAGTAAAGAGAAATGACATCCATCATTACTGTAAGACATGAAGTGTCTTTTAATTAATAAAAATAAAGAAAAACCATTGAATTAGAAGGTGTGTCCAAACTTTTGACTGGTACATCTTTAATTACATGCAGTTTTACTTGAAATGCAAGAAAAACTTTTTTTTTTTAAACAAATTAACATGAATCTAAAATGCAATTTGGGCAAAAGTAATGTCTCATCTCATGTGACTATTGATCTATTGCATGAATTAACACCATTTTTTATTCTTATATTGTGAATTATAAATGTCTTCTTTCTAATACTGTTGTGATCAAGAGTAATTAAGTGGAAGTAAGTCTTGTGCTATCATGTGCATTTTGAAAGTGTGTTGTCATCACTGTGTGGTCAACAGACACCAGGCTGGGACATCACACTCCTCACAGTCATCATCTTGTAATACATGAACCATCACTTCCACATGCAAGTCTCAGCTGAGTCCTTTGCTGTGGGTTCCTGAAAATTTGTCCTTGAAAATTCAATAAATAAGAATGAAAGAAGTTGAGTTGTTCTGTCCTTTATTCCTTCTCTGAATGCTTTTTCAGTACGGTTTACTTATCTGCATGGGCACTGAGCTTTGAGAGAAACCTGACAATGATGTACACCAAAGCAAGTGTGTGTCCTTCATTGTGAAAGGGAAAATCTTAGAAAAATAGATGGAAAATAAATTAACAACTTTAAAATATAGAACAAAAAGCGTAAACATCTGCTTTTGTTTGCTGTTACAAGGGGAAAAAAGTATTTTAAAGCCATACAGCCAAATAGCTTTCATGCAAGCAAATCTGTTATTTTTCCACCACATGTTAGAAGAAAGAAGCTGCCAGTAATTGATTTACAGTGAAAAATGGGCTGTATGACAATTCTGACATAGTAAATCAAGGGAGTAACATTTATGACAAGTAGGACAATGAATTCCAGCAAGTGAGGAGAAAGTGGAGCAGGGGAAATGCAACCATGTTTTCAAAGTCAGCATCTCCTCAAAGACAGTCTGTTTTTCATGGCATAAGAAATTCAGAGTGACGATTAATCTAGTGGCCGGCATTTTGCAGATGTAAAAGCTCTGGTTTAAATGAGCTATGACCTTATAAATGCTCTCATCCGTCTGCTGTTCGAATCCTGCCTGCACCAGCTAACACACAAGCATCCAGGGTTATCACTTTCTTCCCTTCACTTACTAACATTTGTGTTTCATTACCAGCCCCCTTTTTAAAAAAATCTTCTAGACTGTTTGAAGCACGGTTCCTGATTTCTCAACTACATTTATACCAAAAAAAAGAAAAAAAGCTTTAAGAGCATAATTTATAATTGCTATTCTTTGGAGAAGTAGAGTTGGAGAAGAGAACATTGACACATTCTGATGTCAGCACAGTTTAAATCAGGGACCTGTTTTCAGTTAGATGTCGTGTTTTTGCACTTAAGCCTCATATCTCTGGACACTTTCACACTTTGACGAAATACTTTTGTGACAAGCTTAAAACTTTTCTTTGAACAGAAAGTTAATTGCATGAAAAACGATCTTCTAGGGAAAATTGATGGTTTCAGGATGAAGCTGCCTCCTTTTTTTTTCTTCCAAATTTGTCTCCCAAAAAATTTAACACATTTTATGCAAAGTATGATTGATTTATGTATTTAAAGGTAAACTTTTCTGTAACACTTTACTTATAGAGAAACTTCACTCTTACACACGATTATGAGCACATTGTCATTTCTTTGTGCAGCACATTTTATCCTCACCACACCGATTCCACATGAAATAGCTTTTTAGTGTGGTTTGATTCCGTATGTTGGCATATTTCCTTCTGAAACAGGAAGTTAGAGTAGCATCCAGTTGAACTGCTTGATTGACAGTAGAATTTGTAAATACACCATACTGCTGAATCTAAACAAGCGATTCAGAGATTAATCAAAGACTTTTATTTACTCTTACTGATTGAGATGCTCTGAAGGTGTATAAAGGCAGAATTGTGTTCTCACTTATTTAGAGGACGCAATGAATTCCAGCAATGAAGAACCCAAAGTGTGTAAAATGCCTCTGAAAATTGCCTGTCACATAACCTTGACCTCCTACGGATTGTTCCCTCTTCTAATTGAATAAACTCCACACCATTTTTTAAAATAGAAAAGTGTGCAGGAAAACGTACGGCCAAAAACACACTGACAAACCTCTACTACAGTATGTTGTCGGTGTGTTTTTGGCTGTACGTTTTTCTGCACACTTTTCTATTTAAAAAAATGGTGTGGAGTTTATTCAATAAGACCTGCCTCTGGAGGCAGGTCTTATTGTTCAAGTGAGCATTTAATTGGATGATCATGAAGTTGTGCCAAGAGCAAACATTTTAATTGTTTTTCAGGATCCTTAAAAATGTAATCAAGAATCTATCCAAAACAATTTGATTTTCACATAGCTCCAGCTTGCCTGTGACCCTGTAGAACAGGATAAAGGGGCTAGATATAATGAGATGAGATATACTATCATATTATCATTTATTATATAGACACGAGTGTTTTACTCTGAAACACACCACTCACATTTTTCATACGACCGACATCAAGGACATTTAGTAACATATTTTCCAATATCCTCACTCTTGAGGAAATCGATGAATTGTTTTGATAAATTTGGGTACTTTTTGTTTGTGAATGTGTCAATATAATAAAAAGAAATTCACACATTGGCTTGAAGTTATGAAGTTTATCTTCTCGTGTTGAAAAACTTGTATTTTTCATATGAAATACATTGCGGATCTGAGTGATATTTTTAAATAGTATTGGCTGCCATTGAGTGGTATATCAGAAATATTCCATTCAGCTAGCATGATATTGAATGAGTTGAAGGTATGTCTGATATACCATGAAAAAAAGCCATTATTATTATTATAATACTCTCTCTTTTCCTGTTTTTTCGATGTCCATTGGTATGTTTTGCTCTTGTAAATCTCATCTCATCTCATTATCTCTAGCCACTTTATCCTTCTACAGGGTCGCAGGCAAGCTGGAGCCTATCCCAGCTGACTACGGGCGAAAGGCGGGGTACACCCTGGACAAGTCACCAGGTCATCACAGGGCTGACACATAGACACAGACAACCATTCACACTCACATTCACACCTACGGTCAATTTAGAGTCACCAGTTAACCTAACCTGCATGTCTTTGGACTGTGGGGGAAACCGGAGCACCCGGAGGAAACCCACGCGGACACAGGGAGGCTCTTGTAAATATGCGTGAAAAATATCTAAGTTTTGGTAGTCTTTTGGGTGTTCAACACATCGTTCTGTTTCGTGGTGAACAAAGAAATGCTCCTGCGCATGCACAGCAAAACACTTTCTCATTGAATGTTCACATCAGCTCTGACATGTGACGTCATGTTGTCTTGACAACCATGCAGTATCATAAACCATATTGAATGCTCATTCTCCATTGGGTAGAGTGACATAATACATGTAGGTTAAGCAATATGCTAACTATATTGCATGCTATCAAACCGAATGAGTGAAAATAGCTAGAAGGGAATGGAATACATGTTTTTATTCCATGGAAAAAGTGTCCTGTATGTATAATAATTAAATAATATTCGCTGGCTTTTTTTCGTGGTATATCAGATATATTCCATTCATCTAGCCAATATTATTATACATACACACACTCTTCATATCAGCATTCTCGAATGCCAACGCAAGCTTACCTGTGACTTGGTGCTGTTAGCGCAGCAATCCAGTTACCTTCTAGCTGGTGTAGTGTTAGCAAAGGCCAATGCTACCACAGGCCAATGCTAGTGCAGTCAAGCCGATTATTATTATTATTATTATTATTATTATTATTATTATTATTATTTTCCCTGTGTAATTTACTGAGTGACTTTTAAAATCAACATCAACAACTACACACACTGGTGTGACCTGCTTGCCAAAATTCTCCCAAAATCTTCCGCTTTTAATGAAACAAACCTCACAGCCATGTTTGTTTACAAACTGTCACAGTCACTTGCTAGCACACAAGTTTTACATCTCCGACGTGTGTCTTTTCCAGTTTTTCAATGTCCGTTGTTATGTTTTTCTCTGGTAAATATGCGTGAAGATTATATAATGAAGTTTTGGTAGCCTTTCAGGTGTTCAGTGCATCTTTAGTTTCAGTTTTCAATTTATTTATTTAGTGCTTAAACCTAGCACTGGATTAGCCTCGTCTCCTCTCTTTCCCGGCTGACAAAGAAATGATTCTGTGCATGCACAGCAGAAAAGTTTTGTCTTTGGATCTTTGCATGAGCTCCGATGTATGACGTACGTCTTGACAACGTGCAATATTATAACAATATTGCATGCTCATTCTCCATTGGGGAGAGTGGCGTAATACAGTGGTGCTTGAAAGTTTGTGAACCCTTTAGAATTTTCTATATTTCTGCATAAATATGACCTAAAACATCAGATTTTCACACAAGTTCTAAAAGTAGATAAAGAGAACCCAGTTAAACAAATGAGACAAAAATATTATACTTGGTCATTTATTTATTGAGGAAAATGATCCAGTATTACATATCTGTGAGTGGCAAAAGTATCTGAACCTCTAGGATTAGCAGTTAATTTGAAGGTGAAATTAGTCAGGTGTTTTCAATCAATGGGATGACAATCAGGTGTGAGTGGGCACCCTGTTTTATTTAAAAAAACAGGGATCTATCAAAGTCTGATCTTCACAACACGTTTGTGGAAGATTTTTTTATTTATTGAAGAAAATTATCCAATATTACATATTTGTGAGTGGCAAAAGTATGTGAACCTTTGTTTTCAGTATCTGGTGTGACCCCCTTGTGCAGCAATTAACTGCAACTAAATGTTTCCGGTAACTGTTGATCAGTCCTGCACACTGGCTTGGAGGAATTTTAGCCCATTCCTCCATACAGAACAGCTTCAACTCTAGGATGCTGGTGGGTTTCCTCACATGAACTGCTCGCTTCAGGTCCTTCCACAACATTTCGATTGGATTAAGGTCAGGACTTTGACTTGGCCATTTCAGAACATTAACTTTATTCTTTAACCATTCTTTGGTAAAATGACTTGTGTGCTTAGGGTCGTTGTCTTGCTGCATGACCCACCTTCTCTTGAGATTCAGTTCATGGACAGATGTCCTGACATTTTCCTTTAGAATTCGCTGGTATAATTCAGAATTCATTGTTCCATCAATGATGGCAAGCCGTCCTGGCCCAGATGCAGCAAAACAGGCCCAAACCATGATACTACCACCACCATGTTTCACAGATGGGATAAGGTTTTTATGCTGGAATGCAGTGTTTTCCTTTCTCCAAACATAATGCTTTTCATTTAAACCAAAAAGTTCTATTTTCGTCTCATCTGTCCACAAAACATTTTTCCAGTAGCCTTCTGGCTTGTCCACGTGATCTTTAGCAAACTGCAGATGAGCAGCAATGTTCTTTTTGGAGAGCAGTGGCTTTCTCCTTGCAACCCTGCCATGCACACCATTGTTGCTCAGTGTTCTGCTGATGGTGGACTCATGAACATTAACATTAGCCAATATGAGAGAGGCCTTCAGTTGCTTAGAAGTTACCCTGGGGTCCTTTGTGACCTCACCGACTATTACATGCCTTGCTCTTGGAGTGATCTTTGTTGATCGACCACTCCTGGGGAGGGTAACAATGGTCTTGAATTTCCTCCATTTGTACACAATCTGTCTGACTGTGGATTGGTGGAGTCCAAACTTTTTAGAGATGGTTTTGTAACCTTTTCCAGCCTGATGAGCATCAACAACGCTTTTTCTGAGGTCCTCAGAAATCTCCTTTGTTCGTGCCATGATACACTTCCACAAACATGAGTTGTGAAGATCAGACTTTGATAGATCCCTGTTCATTAAATAAAACAGGGTGCCCACTCACACCTGATTGTCATCCCACTGATTGAAAACACCTGACTCTAATTTCACCTTCAAATTAACTGCTAATCCTAGAGCTTCACATACTTTTGCCACTCACAGATCTGTAATATTGGATCATTTTCTTCAATAAATAAATGACCAAGTATAATAATTTTTGTCTCATTTGTTTAACTGGGTTCTCTTAATCTACTTTTGGGACTTGTGTGAAAATCTGATGTTGTTTTAGGTCATATTTATGCAGAAATATAGAAAATTCTAAAGGGTTCACAAACTTTCAAGCACCACTGTACATGGAGAATAAGTGATATGATAATATTGCATGCCATCAATAAACCCACTAGAAGGGAATAGAATACGTGTTTTTATTCCATGGAAAAAGTGGCCCGTATGTATAATAATTCCTGATATTTCACTCCAGTGACATCACTCCCAAAGTTTTCACTGCAAAAAATTGAAAACTGAATTTGAGGAGAAAATTACTTCATACTAGTGAAATTATCTTGCTGAATGGACAGATATTTTTACTTGATAAGACATCTTAGAATAAGTCGGTTGCAATCTAGAACTAGGTTTAATAATCTCAGAATTGGTGTCTTCTATTCTTCTAATAGCAAATGCTGGATAGTTTAAACTATTTTCAAGATATTTTCACTTGCTAAGATATAATTTTTTTGCAGTGTTCCCGCTGACTGGACGCGCATTGTCAGAATAGTGAACTGGTTCAAAATTAAAATTCTTTTGATTAACTTGCGTATTTTTTATATAGAATATAATGCCTTTATTGTCACTATATACATGTACAATGAGATTAAAGCATCTCCAATAACAGTGCAAACAACGTGTAGAGAGGGAGAGAGAGAGGAAGGGGGAAGGGAAAAGAGAGGAAAGGAAAAAAAAGGGGGGTAAGGTGCACAGTCTGAGGTGTATGTGTTGTGTTACACATTGTGGAGTGAGGTATTGCACATATAAAGTATTGCACAGTGACAGTCACATTATAAATTATTGCACGAGAGAGTCACATTATAAGATAAAATATTACACATTATTAATTATTGCAAGGTAAGGTGCACAGACTTGAGGTATATGTGCTGTGTGTAAGGTGCACAGTCCTGAGGTGCATGTGTTGTGTGTAAGGTGCACAGTCCTGAGGTGCATGTGTTGCGTTTCACATTTTGGAGTGTGGTATTGCACATTATAAAAGTATTGCATAGAGAGTCACCTTATAAAGTACTGCACATTTATAAATTAGTAAAATAGTAAAATAAAATAGACTATAAAGTCAGAGCATATCCGAGTTCAGGGCGGTTATGGCTTTTGGAAAGAAGCTGTTTTTTAATCTATTTGTCTTTGCCCTGATGCACCTGTAGCGCCTCCCTGAGGGCAACAGGTCGAACAGATCAAAGCCAGGGTGGGAGCTGTCCTTGATAATATTCTTTGCTCTGCTAAGGCAGCGGGAGGTGTAAATGTCCATCAGGGAGGGGAGAGGGCAGCCAATGATCCTCTGTGCTGCCTTTACTACCCTCTGGAGCCTCTCCCTGTCTACAGCAGTGCAGCTGCCGTACCATACTGTAATACAGTACGTCAGTATGCTCTCGATGGATGAGCGGTAGAAGGTCAGCAGCAGGTTGGAGCTTAAGTTGTACTTCCTGAGGACTCTCAGGAAGTGTAGCCGCTGCTGAGCCTTCTTAATGACTGCTGTGATGTTCTCTGACCAGGAGATGTCGGCGGAGATGAGGACACTGAGAAACCGGAAGGTGTGGACCCTCTCCACATACTCGTTGTTAATGTAGAGGGGGGCTAGGTCGGTGCTGTGCTTCCTGAAGTTAACAATGAGCTCTTTGGTTTTCTTGGTGTTCAGAGCAAGGTTATTTTCTGAACACCAGGCTGCCAACTTCAGGACCTCCTCTCTGTAGGCTGCCTCGTCTCCCTTTGAGATGAGTCCGACCACTGTGGTGTCGTCAGCAAACTTGATGATAAGGTTGTTGTTGTTGTGGTGTTGGGACTACAGTCGTGGGTGTAGAGGCAGTACAGGAGGGGGCTCAGCACACAGCCCTGTGGAGAGCCAGTGCTCAACGTGCGGGTAGAGGAGAAGTGGGGGCCAAGTCTCACAATCTGGGGCCGGTTAGTAAGGAAGTCCTTTAACCAGGCACATGTGAGAGGGGGGAGGCCGAGAGTGTTCAGTTTACTAATAAGGATGTCCGGGATTATTGTATTAAAAGCTGAACTGTAATCCACAAAGAGTATGCGGACGTAGCTCTGCTGCTGCTCCAGGTGATTTAGCGCAGAGTGGAGAGCTACGGCAGTGGCATCCTCTGTGGATCTGTTTGTGCGATATGCGAACTGGTAGGGGTCGAAGTCTGGGGGGAGGTGGTCCTTGATGTGCTGAAGAACTAGTCTCTCGAAGCACTTCATGATTACCGGGGTGAGGGCCACAGGACGGTAATCATTCAGGCTGGTGACGGGAGACTTCTTCGGCACTGGAATTATTGTTGCAGATTTTAGGCAGGGCGGGATGACTGCCTGAGCCAGAGAGAGGTTAAAGATCCTGGTGAAGGTAGGGGCGAGTTGGTGGGCGCACGCTCTGAGCACCTTACCAGGTACACCATCTGGGCCGGCAGCTTTCTTGGGGTTCACTGCCAGGAGCACCCGTCTGACATCGTGCTCCTGTACAGTGAAAGGAGTGGTGTAGGAACTGTGTGGTGGTGGGGGCAGGGCAGGAGCAGATGAGTGCTGCTGAGATGTTTCGAAGCGAGCAAAGAAGTGATTTAGCTCCTCTGCTAGCGGCGCACTCCAGTCTCCTGTTGGCGCATCACAGTCTCTGAAGTTTGTGATGTCCTGAATGCCCCGCCACACCTCCCGTGTGTTGTTGCTGGACAGGTGGGACTCTATGCGCAGCCTGTGGTCCGCCTTGGCTTTATTTATTCCTCTTTTCAGATCAGCTCGAGCAGCTCTGTACAGAGCTCTATCACCTGACCTGAAGGCAGCATCGCGAGCCCTGAGGAGTGAGCGGACCTGGCTGGTCATCCAGGGTTTCTGGTTTGGGAAGACCCGGATGTTTTTATCTACCATCACATTCCCGATGCAGAACTTGATATAGTCCAGCACCGTTCCTGTGAACGTCTCCAGCTCCTGATGTTCAAATAAGTCCCAGTCTGTCTGTTTAAAGCAGTCCTGTAGTTTGGAGAGTGCGTTGTCAGGCCAGGTTGTGATAGTCTTTGTGGTGGGCCTGGCTCTGTGTCTGAGGGGGGTGTAGGCTGGGGAGAGCAGGAGAGAAAGGCCCTGTCCACACGGCAACGGATTCAGGTGACTCCGATACAATTGCTTATCGTTTAGGCCTGGCGTCCACACGGCACCGGCATTTTGGGTGCCCAAAACGCAGTCTTTTTGAGAACGGGTTCCAGAGTGGAAAGATCTGGCAACGTTGCCGTTGTGAAGTCGTCTGGATGAGTAGAACGGATTTGTTTACGATGACGTCACAACCATATGACTGTGAGTGCTTCACGCCGGGTAGAAGTGTAACGAATATCACCAGGAAAAAGCCTTACAGAGCACTAGTGAGAGTGAAACACGAGCTTGGATATTATTATTATTATTATTATTATGTTCAGTGTTAGTTCACAGTAGTAATGCAAGAAGCAGAATAGTGACAGTAATAGTGAAGCAAAAACATGCAATTGTACAAACACTGCAGCTCTACAGCAAAATATTCATTTATGAAATTGTCTGATTCTTAACACCAGTAGTGCCAATGATCTTCTCATTGCAATACAAGTTGTCAACAAATCCTATAACTTGGTTCATGAAACGCGCTTACAAAATATTTTCACTGTGAATATTTATTGTGTAATGGTGCAAAGTGAGAGAGAGAGACTCTGCCCTTAGGGCAGAGTCAATCCCACCAGCAAAAATAGGGAAAAAAAGGAGCGATCTCACCTCTTCAGATGTTGATTTAAGTCCGACAATACATTCCTCAAAAAGGGCGTAGAGGAGCAAATTAATCCATCAACGTGTAGCATTCAATTTATTCCGGACCATTAAAGACGCCGCCTTCCGCGTAGAATCATACGTCATCCTCGCCGCCATATTGGATAGGTCAAAGCGGAGAATAAAGATTCATGTGCTGCCTTTAACTGTACCAACAGGTTTACCGTCCAAACGAGATCACATGGGATTACCTTTCACAGGTGAGAAACAACAAATTAATCCATCAACGTGTAGTATTCAATTTATTCCGGACCATTAAAGACGCTGCCTTCCACGTAGAATCATACGTCATCCTCGCCGCCATATTGGAGAGGTCAAAGCGGAGAATAAAGATTAGCTGCGTTTAACTGTACCAACAGGTTTACCGTCCAAACGAGATCATATGGGATTACCTTTCACAGGTGAGACTGGAAAAATACTTTTCATTGTATTTGGTCATTATAATGTAATTTTACGAACAGATTTTCCTGACTTTGTGGCTAATATGAAGTCTCGCGCATAATAGTTTATGCGCATGCGTCCTTACTTATTCTATTGTTCTGGTGTCTCCGAAGGGACCGTCTTACAGCGCCCCTAGAGGTGTGGCATGTGTATTGCATCGTTTTCAGCAAGCGTTGCGTTGCCATATGGACCTGATATTTTACTGATCGTTGCCCATTTGGACGCGATATATTTTTAAATAACATCTCGTTGCCGTTGTCGTGTGGATGTAGCCAAAGATGGTCTGACTGGCCAAGGTGGGGGAGGGGTATGGCTCTGTAAGCATGCTTGATGTTAGAATAAACATGATCCAGAGTGTTCTCCCCTCTAGCAGAACACTTAACATGTTGGTAAAACTTCAGCAGTACAGTCTTCAAGTTGGCCTTATTAAAGGTGTATAGAGGCCCATTTCCAGCAACTATCACTCCAGTGTTCTAATGGTACAATGTGTTTGCTCATTGCCTCAGAAGGCTAATGGATGATTAGAAAACCCTTGTACAATCATGTTAGCACAGCTGAAAACAGTTTAGCTCTTTAGAGAAGCTATAAAACTGACCTTCCTTTGAGCAGATTGAGTTTCTGGAGCATCACATTTGTGGAGTCGATTAAATGCTCAAAATGGCCAGAAAAATGTCTTGACTATATTTTCTATTCATTTTACAACTTATGGTGGTAAATAAAAGTGTGACTTTTCATGGAAAACACAAAATTGTCTGGGTGACCCCAAACTTTTGAACGGTAGTGTACATACGGTGGGGCAAAAAAGTATTTAGTCAGCCACCAATTGTGCAAGTTCTCCCACTTAAAAAGATGAGAGAGGCCTGTAATTTTCATCATAGGTACACTTCAACTATGAGAGACAGAATGGGGGGAAAGAATCCAGGAAATCACATTGTAGGATTTTTAATGAATTAATTGGTAAATTCCTCGGTAAAATAAGTATTTGGTCACCTACAAACAAGCAAGATTTCTGGCTCTCACAGACCTGTAACTTCTTTAAGAGGCTCCTCTGTCCTCCACTCGTTACCTGTATTAATGACACCTGTTTGAACTCGTTATCAGTATAAAAGACACCTGTCCACAACCTCAAACAGTCACACTCCAAACTCCACTATGGCCAAGACCAAAGAGCTGTCAAAGGACACCAGAAACAAAATTGTAGACCTGCACCAGGCTGGGAAGACTGAATCTGCAATTGGTAAGCAGCTTGGTGTGAAGAAATCAACTGTGGGAGCAATTATTAGAAAATGGAAGATATACAAGACCACTGATAACCTCCCTCGATCTGGGGCTCCACGCAAGATCTCACCCCATGGGGTCAAAATGATCACATGAATGGTGAGCAAAAATCCCAGAACCACACAGGGGGACCTAGTGAATGACCTGCAGAGAGCTGGGACCAAAGTAACAAAGGCTACCATCAGTAACACACTACGCCGCCAGGGACTCAAATCCTGCAGTGCCAGACGTGTCCCCCTGCTTAAGCCAGTACATGTCCAGGCCCGTCTGAAGTTTGCTAGAGAGCATTTGGATGATCCAGAAGAGGATTGGGAGAATGTCATATGGTCAGATGAAACCAAAATAGAACTTTTTGGTAAAAACTCAACTTTTTGTGTTTGGAGGAGAAAGAATGCGGAGTTGCATCCAAAGAACACCATACCTACTGTGAAGCATGGGGGTGGAAACATCATGCTTTGGGGCTGTTTTTCTGCAAAAGGACCAGGACGACTGATCCGTGTAAAGGAAAGAATGAATGGGGCCATGTATCGTGAGATTTTGAGTGAAAACCTCCTTCCATCAGCAAGGGCATTGAAGATGAAACGTGGCTGGGTCTTTCAGCATGACAATGATCCCAAACACACTGCCCGGGCAACGAAGGAGTGGCTTCATAAGAAGCATTTCAAGGTCCTGGACTGGCCTAGCCAGTCTCCAGATCTCAACCCCATAGAAAATCTTTGGAGGGAGTTGAAAGTATGTGTTGCCCAGAGACAGCCCCAAAACATCACTGCTCTAGAGGAGATCTGCATGGAGGAATGGGCCAAAATACCAGCAACAGTGTGTGAAAACCTTGTGAAGACTTACAGAAAACGTTTGACCTCTGTCATTGCCAACAAAGGGTATATAACAAAGTATTGAGATGAACTTTTGTTATTGACCAAATACTTATTTTCCACCATAATGATGAAATTACATGATGAAAATTACAGGCCTCTCTCATCTTTTTAAGTGGGAGAACTTGCACAATTGGTGACTGACTAAATACTTTTTTGCCCCACTGTATACGTTCATCATTCAAAGATAAACTTCATATCTTCGCTACACCGTGTACTATCCTCCATATATAACAATAATGAACAGGCAGTAAAAGCTCTGAAACACCATAACTATTGTTCAGAAGCTGCCCATTTTAGTCTGAATGTCCACATAATTTGAGGTCCCAGTCTTGCAGTATTAGTGATAGTCATTTGATTGATGTCTCAGTGTGTCTGCTGCTGATGTTTTGTCTTGCTTTCTCAAGTTGTGTTTTAATACAGATCCAGAGCAGCATGCAACATGCTGCTGGAACAGTGTTGGTAAATCGTTTCCTCAATATCTTTCTTAACCAAATGGACACTTTAAATCATTACAGTCCTGTTGGTGCAAAGTCAGTCTTTATCATTTCAGACCTCGGTGCTTTCCAGTCCCAGCTTTAGAAACATGCTCAATACTTAACTTCCCTCTCTTTTTCCATCTTGCTTTTTTTTTTGCTATTTTGTTTTTGCCTTGAGTTCATGTTCAGTCTCAGCTTCCCATGTCATGCCTTTTTAACTTTTACACCGCTGTTCAGTGCTGCTGCTTACAGTATATTGATCCCAGTTGCCCTGCAGTATTGATGCTGTGAGGTGTAGCACTACTAACAAAGGCAGAATTGCTAAGCGTGTGTGGGGTGGGGTGTGTGTGTGTGTGGGTGTGGGTGGGTGGGTGGGGGGCACAGGGGAAGATAAAGGAAGGCTTTTACTCCATTTTGACATTCCTAATAGACATCACTGCTGTTCACAAAAGCACTACAAGGTCTTAAATTGTACTTGTAATGCGTCAGCTAGCAATAGAGAAAATGATCTCTGCTCACTATTAAATGTTAGTGCAAGACTGATTGTTTTACATGAAAGAAATCAAAGAAATCCCTCACAAGGGGGCAGACTTGCTCTCTACCTCCCACTCCCTTGTTCTCTTTCCTTCTCCTCCAGGGACATGTTTTCTGTTTTGTGTTGAGAATGGACATCTGTGGACATCTGATGTGATATTTTTCCCCTCAAGTGGATTGTATCTGGTTACTTGGAACTGAATTAAAAGGGCAGGTAGTGCTGATTTAAAGGGAAAAAAAAAACTGAATTGTGAGGGGCATGTTGTGTTTCGATCCAGAAACACTGACTGCACTGAAATCCTGTACTGTGTGTGTGAACAGACAGTTGTTCAGTGGAAGAGAAACAGGTTAGTGTGCTTGCGCTCACCATTTAAATACAAACTGCTCACTGAAGAGGCAACATGATGGACACACAATCAATGCTTCAGATCTTCTCTCACTATTCAGCAACTCCACTTTGAGTCCACATGACTAAACTCATCAGTTCTGGGAGGGGGGAACAAGTGTTTTAACCAAATAGCAATTTTAAGACTTATTACAATCTCATGAAAATCACATCTGACATGATAACATACATACGGACACAAACAGAAACACTGTTGCGTCTTGACAGGTGCACTTCAGTGCACTCGGATCCATCTTAGCTGATGATCACCAAAATGGACTCCATTAATGTAATGAGTTTTAAATTTATGGAAGAGGTGCAGCAGCATTGTATCGCAGGGCAATAACCGAGCGTACTTCAGAATGGCCTTTGTAAATCAATGGCTGCTTCCTCCTGAGCTTTTAGTGCTGCCTGAGTGAATGCCGCTGCTTTCCATCTGCAGAGATGTCTGCTGGATCTGATTAATGTGCAAATGTTTGTTTTATTTGGGATGGTTTATGCATTAATGAATCGACAAAACCATTGAGGACATAAATCATAGGTCAAAGGGCTGGAAGAATTTTTTCCCCTTTTTACTTACCTAGACTGTGTGCTTTGGTGTGTGCACCTTTTCTCAACTTCATTCATATTTATCATTATTAGTATTTGTGTGTGGTAAATTTGCTTCAGAAGCCTTGGGTCTCCTAGATTAGCTTTGGGATGCTGATACAGAACATTTATCATTTCGTACAGAGAAACTCCATTGTTACAAAATTAATGTATCTTTCTTTGCAACAAACCTGATGACAACATGTTGCTTTTACTTTCAAAATTGCTTCATTTATTTTATCACAATAGAATTAAATGAAGTCTGTATTTAATTGCCATTACCCAGCTAAATGCTTAGTGAACCTGTTTATCTCTCAGCCCAAGGAGAATAATTAATTTTGTTTTCCCGGGCCAGCCTCAGTTCAACCTCACAGCTTCCATGATGAACTATATATTATTCAGTCATTAACCTTCTGGCTTATAGAATGCTTCAATAATAAATTTCCCAACCCACTGTGCCAGGCTCTCTCTCTCTCTCTCTCTCTCTCTCTCTCTCTCTCTCTCTCTCTCTCTCATATATATCCATATCTTTATCTCATACATATATCCAAAATACCGCAATAATGCATCTCATTATTTTATTGCATTGTAATGATCTGACATCACTTTACTCTTCTCTGAAATGATCCTTCATCCTGTCAGCAACTGAATCATGCTCCATATTTTTCCTCCCCAAAGCATGCACTTGTGCATGTGGTTGAGCAAATCTCCATGTGCATAAATTATCAGAATATCCAATTCACTGGGGTATTTCCATGGAAATTTAACCCAAATGCAGCAAAATAGATTTTTTTTTACATATAGTAAATGAGCTTTCATTTCAGGGCTGTGTTTCAGTTGGTATAGATGCCACAGAAAAGATGGTTTGAAAATGATTTGGTAACCCAAGAGCTTTGAGCTGATAGAAGAAGAAAAGATGGAGCCAAATGAGAAAAAGATGTGCAGTTACAAGAAATTATGAATACTAATGCACGTTGTTGTCCTCTATCTGGAAGGCAGATCGTATAATTGATGAGGGATTGATGAGGGTCAGTTTGCTGGGTTCTGTTGTATGTGCTGTGAGCAGGGTTTATTATGGTGATTGTGTACTGGACAAACACAGTTTTGCAGGCTTCTCGTCCACTCACACAACATGAGAGAGAGAGAAATCTTCTGATTACTACCACTCCAGATGCCGACATGCACAGAAATACTCATGTACCTGACATGATAAATTGTACTGACGTGCATGCTGTGTCTATCTTGTGCCTAATGTCTTTAAACCAGTTCAGTTCCTTTTTTAAGCTCTAGTGACTTAGACTGACTTATTAACTTTGTACTTACTCACAGTGTTTTACCTAACATTTGTGAAACCTTCATGATTTATATTTCATTTTAGACAGAACACATTCCATTCAAAACGGTTCATGAGAAGAGCCAGGCTGCATTCTTTTACGCCCTTTTTTTTGTGCAAGGACTCATAGTGATGCTGACTTTCAAACCCAGCCGTGTAATGTGGGTTAAAAGCTCATTGTAATTTCCTGTAGGTTCCTTTCAAGGTTTGGCCTTGCTTTGCTGGCCCCCTTTCATGCTGCTTTTAATCCCTGTGATTGTTTATCCGCTGTACCTGATTCTCACATAGAGCCTGTCCAAGAGGCTTCCTCAATGTCACACTCCTATTATTACAAAAAGTCAGATTGTCACAGGGAGCCAGGCTACATGACAAAGACAGGGTCTTAGTGCCTTTTTCCCAGGATCCACAGTCCTGGATGGGCTCTGAACTTTTTCCTTGTGATATTAATGATCAGATTGGACTTGTACATTCTTGAGCCTTTATTCTTCAGACTGTGTCACTAAACTGTGTCTTTGCTTGACACTGGGGTTGTACCTATATCTTTCACCTGGAAACATGGATAATAGTTTAACTTGAAGATTTATGATATACTATTTGACTTTTTAGGATAAAGATTTAAAAGTAGCTTTCTAGGGAATATATATATATATATATATATATATATATATATATATATATATATATATATATATATATATACAAATGTAGAAAAGGTGTACACTTGAGAGTGCCATGAGCAGATACAGTTTAGTCCTCTTTTTTGATTTCCGTGTGTGTGCGCTGTACCCAGGACAGAGCAGCTGAAAACTGGAGCACAGCCTTTGCCATGCGGTTTCACTCACTATGGCACATGGCTAAAGGTTGATATCTGCACTTTAAGCCACTCAATTTATTGAATAGCTGAGTGATGAAATGGATTGAGCAAATCATAGCGGCATTTAAATGACCCTGCTCATTCTCCCCATCCTCATTTTGCCCTGTACAGCTGAACTGTAATGGCAGTTTCCCAGTTGCAAATGGATTCACATTGTGCTCTTTGCATAAAAGCAAGCCAGAGTGTGATAAGCTAATTTGGGGCTTTAGACAAACCTTAAACCCCAGTGTTCCTGCAATAATGTCCACATGTAAATCTCTTGCCCATTATAATAGCTCCAGAGTGAAAAGGATAATGGTTCCTTGCCCTCTCTGTTTCTCTTATTCACTTCTCTGTTACTCTTCCATAGCTAATAGCCTGAGATCAAATCACCCATCACTTTCACTCAAAAAAAAAAAAAGATTGTATATTTTCTATGTACATTCTTTAAAAGAATATCTCGGTTGATATTATTCTTGCCAGAGTGCATGGGAGTATTTCTGGAAATAACTTACATTTCCTTTTAAAGTGCTTTCCCCCAGAGTTTAGCCTTTCTTTCTTTCTTTCTTTCTTTCTTTCTTTCTTTCTTTCTTTCTTTCTTTCTTTCGAGTTTTATGCCAGTGTAGCAGAGCATGGCCACCACCCCTGAAGTGAGGAGAAGTGAAGCACTGAGAGTGGATGACCTGGGCCAAAGAGGTCAGCCACTGAAGCTGAGTACACATCCGCTCACATAGAGGCCCAGTTTCACAAAGGATGGGGAAGTTTGCATGCTCCAAGTGGGAGCTCACTAAAAATGCAAGATAAAGAGCAGAGAAGAGAAGTGGATGTAAAAGAGAACATGTATTTTTTCAAGACCAAATTGTCGAAGATTTTTTTTTGTTGTTGTCGAATGGAATAGGACTAGGATCTGTAAAGAGAGGATGAGCAAAGTCACATCTGTGTACATTCACTCAGGCATGTCCTCAAACAAGACAGCAGCATGACCTTATGACTTCTTGACCCCATGATCCTGCTTGACACCACAGGCCATGGCGATTGTTTCCAGCAGCAGACACAATCTGCTCATCACAGTGTGACTCTTCCTCCTGGTTTAACACACCCTTGCTTTACAACTTGTATTGTGTCTGTGTAAGAATGTCTGGCTTTTCTCTTCTCTTCATTTCACATCAACATTTCTTCTCACTGGAAGTAGAATTAGACATGCGAGAGTAAAATGAACCAGAGCAGTGTTTAAAGGTCTGACTCTACAGCAAACTTGACTGATTATTTATGAACAAATATTTAGAAATAAAGACAATAAATACAATCAACTACAACATTATCAACAGCCTATATTAAAATTTAAAGGGAAGTTAATTATATAAAGCGAATAACTTTAAACATGACAACACTAATTTTATAGTAATACGATTTTCTTTATCTCACTATAATTATCTCCATCTCTGTAATGAATATTTGTGGAATCTTGACGGAAGAGAATAACAGCACTGATCATCTTTCTGTGATATCTAACAAAACTGTATAACACACATTTCAAGCTTCTTTATTATTCGTATATCCTTTTTAATTCAGATCACAGCTTCTCAGTTAAGTTGAAATCTAGATGGTGAGATGGTCAGTGTGTTCCTGCAGCTGTTTATTATTAACTATATTATTAATTAATTATATTTATTATTAACTATGTCTTAACCTCCTGGTAGAGGCAGCCTGCTTTTAGGTGAAAATATTCTGTTTTTAGTAAAATTCATGAGGCAAAAATATGTTAACCCGTGTCCCTGCTTATGTATTTTTCTTATATCCATTACCTGTCTTGGGCAGGTTCTTCTGTGTTCACTCTTTTCACCCCAGAGTGATGGATGATGAAGGGATTTTACATGTGTCCAGCCTCATTTATTAATCATAGGCAATAATGGAGTTTCTGGAGATGGAGAGCAATTTAATAAAAGTATATTTTTTTCAAGGATAGCAGTTTATTCATTTGAAATTTTATTTAAGGGTGTAAAACTTATGTGACAGATTTTTGATGGACTCTAATTAAAAAAAAAAAGTGAAAAGGTAATTCCCCTAATTGCTCCTCCTTGTGTGTAATCTGTATTTTATTCCCCTTCCTGCTCCTCCTCCTCTTCCTACTACTACTCATAATAATAATAATAATAGTTGAAGTGGTATTTATATTTGTATAATTTTCTGTATTCTTGCATTGTTTATAAGTTTGTTTTATACGTTTACAGTGTTTATACGTATTTGCCCAACATGCATGTGTTTTCCAGGATCTTAGAGATCTTTCCAGAATCTTTCCCGATGCTTTTCAGTAACTAGAATAAGTACAGTGCAGAGATTCCTTCCTGTAATCTCATTACTACCATTAAAGCATCACAAACTGTGGAATGATGCAGAACAACTCCTGACTGGTTAATTCTAGCCCACCTTTCCATACAGGAAACCCTCCACGTCCTTTCTCAGACTGTTACAAATTTTTTGTTTGTTTTTACAAGTGAACTTCAGATCTTGAGACGTGATAAACCCCTGTGTGGTGTAATCCAATCCTCCAGGTCTGAGGCCCTCACTTGCACACCAATGGAGCCAAAATGGACTTAGTGTGTGTGGGAAGAGGCTTTTTTTTTTTCTTTACCCTGAGGCCCGGCCTTGGGTGAGCTGCTAGATAAGTTGCATGTGTTGTTGCATGTGTAGGAAGCTAAAAGTCTGTCCTCTAGCTCAGCTAACTTCCAGCAGAAATATCTACTGTTTTCTTCCAGACCTGGACTCTAACATGTAGCTTTTAAACTGTCATTTACCATTTTAAATGCACATATCAATTTCAGCAAGGCAGTCAAAATGTCAGGGCCGAGCATAATAATTCATCTGCATTTTTTTTTTAAAAACCCACACACACTTCATAAACAGATATTTACAGAAATGGCAGTTGATTTATCTGCAGCTATTGATCTCTTAGAAAAACATTGGTCTTAATTCATTAGAGAAGTAAGGGGAAACTTGCAAGCGATTTTGTCATCTCATAACTAATGGGAAGTTGATGTGCTGACAGTTTGAAGTTAAGTCTCAGGTTTGGTCGATTTTCTGCCAATTTGCAGACATTTTAATTAGCTACAGTTGCATATTCTCAGCAGTGCAGAAAATTAACCCCTTAGTCTATGTTTTTTTTTTTTTCAAACAGTGACTCAGCACTGACTTGCCATTAGTGCATACAGCATGTTGGATGTTTAAAAAATGCACAGATGTATTTCTTTGTTTAACATTTTGAGTCTCTGAAGTCACCCTAACATACTGCTGGCTCACAGCAAGATCGTTTATTGGATTGTATTTCTTGTTGTGAGTTGTTTTAATTGCAGTCAAATCTTATTTCCACATTTTTGATTGACAGGTGACAAAGAAAAAAAACTGACACTGTCTACAGAAACAGCTGAACATGAGGAGATTGAACTCATTAGCATATAACTATGGAATTACATCACACCATGATGGCAATGTATTATGATTCTGCATCTTTCTCTGTAAGATCAAAACATTAGGTGCATAACGCCATACTTGCTACTGTGGAGTCAAGCCCATGCATTCTCAGACTAAGATAGCTAGGCGCTAGCTAGAATGATTTAGTTATCTATCCAGAAAAATGATGTCATCTAACCTTGCTCTATCTTGCACTTGCACTCACTAGGCAGACTTTCCTTTTCTTTTTAGCTGGCGGGAGAGCGGGGTCCGCCATGTTTGCCCATGCCAAACTGTTTTGGTTAAAAGTAGGTCAAAGATGCCCCATGGTGGTCACATGATATTGTTGCTCACTTGCTTTGGTAATCTCCGGACTCGTAAAATGCAGGACGCTTTTTATCTTGGCAAAACATTTACATATAGGATACACGGTATGTGCAGCAGCAAAACATCTCAAAACTCCAACAGCAATAGAAATAGAACATTTTTGCCCAGAATTCAACTTTGCAGTCAGAACCTTTAAAGAAGGCCCACATAATGGTGCGATGGTCAGGTGTCTACATACTTTTGGCCATATAGTGTGTTTTTTTTTTAAATTAAAAACCATAAACAACTTTTGATTGATGTAGCATTTTGAACAGCTGCCTTAGACACTCAAAAGTGCAGTAGCCACATGGACTTATTTGTGCTAAAAAAAAAAAAAAAAGATATAAAACACCACATATCTATTTGAAATAGAAGCCATTTTACTTGCCTGTGATCAAAACCTGACCAAATTAGACCTAAACACCTGCAGATTAATTTGTCATTCATCTGTACTTTACTGATATTGCAAAATAAATTGTTTTATAGCATTTAAATACACTACAATGGCACAAGACTACAAAATACCACACAGTATGAAAGCGAAGAACACAAGAACAAGTGGATAAGTTAGGGTAAAGCATGATATTAGCAACAATAGTGCATAGTACAGTTTATAGGAATCATATTTGATTTTTAATATCATAGTGGCTGCTTTATGAAACTCTTAGTAGACACCGTTTTTGTAAGAACACCATAGTATTCTGGGTTTAGCCATGTGTTAGACAAAGCTGTAGTGACAGTGATGGCTTTCCCACTGACAGCTCTGTAGAAATCAACCACCCTGTTCCGTTTTATTAACAGTTAGTTGAGATCTGTGTTTTGTTTTGCTTTTCTCTGCTCTCAGGTGTTCTGTATTCCACTGAAACCTCTGTGTCATTAACCTCAGGCTTTATTGTTCAGCGCTGCTGCAGTAGAAAGCCACATTTGCCATGCTGACAGCTTTACCAGAACTCTTGTTGTTTCTGCCATTATCACTGTTTTTATTGCACTTTCATGCATCGACTTTCTGGGTCTTAAAAGTTCCAGACCAGAGGCTGCCGTTCACAGGTGAGAATTCCAACTGAGAACACTGAACTGTTTTCTGTTGAAGGGTTCCTGCTCTCACTTGCTGTTATCTGTTTTTGCACTTGTGTTTTGGTTCCCAGAAGGCTTAAACACAACATTCCCAAAAGTATGTAACTCTGCAGGAGAATACAGTGCAGTTTATTTAAGCTGCATCCGCTTTTAAATTCGAAGTACTTACTGAGTATGAATACAATACATATAACAAATGTACACAGAGATATTATAGAGAAGAATATCCCATTAAAGTGAGATTGTCCTTAAAAACTCAAACCCAATCCCCAACCAACACCCCCCCCCCCCCCCCCCCCCGTACCCCACCGATGTCTGCCTTCCTTTCCATTTGTGCCCTTTTATCCCTGTGCTTTTATTTTTGTGGATCCAATGTCATTCACAAAATCAGTTTCGCAACAAGCTTCGAGCAGCCTGTTTCTCCTCCGCCCAGCATGAGCTATGAATGCCCATCACTCTGTCTCAAGTTAAGTAGCATTCAAGGTTGAGTCAAGTCAAGGTTGGGTAAACTAGTTGAGGCCTGAAGTTAAATACACCCCCTGATGCGAGGGGCTTCCAGATCTGTGCTTCAGAGAAAGAACCCAACAGCTGTAAGATGCAACCCCTGTGCACCATTGAAGTCATTCTACATGAGTTGGATGATGAATGAATCACAATTAGAGTGTGGAGGTCAGAGCTTTAGTTCAGCCTTTTGTATGAGGCATTGCTCCCACTGTGATGCCTTCACCCTTGCTTTTGGAGTGTAGGAATGAGCTTTGAAATATGCTTTAGTGGGTAGACGAGTACTTTGTTGTGTGAGCGTGTGTAGGATATTTAGTATTTGAGACATTCTTTAAGGAGCTTTATCCACCTAAATGCTGTCAGTATTACCCTTACTTTAAAAAAAAGGTGTGTTATATGACATGAAAAGTGCTGCTGTTTGGAATGTAATTATAGTTGTAACAGTGTCAGACGTTGCTATAAAATATTATATTTTAAATATGAGCTGCTATTTTCCATGTTTAAAAGTTTGAAGATGTACTGAAGATATTTTGTTAGGTCACTCTGAAAACATGAGTAAATATGATTGCTTTGGGATTTGGACTTTTCATGAGTGTGTCTAGGATCTGAGCCATCCTTTAATGGGAACTTTCCACTCGTGCTGTGACATGTTGTCTGAGTTTCTGGGAGAGTGCACATGATGGGTCAGCTCAGTGGGCACAGCCATAATCCGTTTACTTTCCCCTGTTGAGACTTTTTTTTTTTTAACTAGGTACTGATGTGAAATGACCTAAATGCATGCAGGTGGCTGTCTGGAAGGAATTGGAAGTTTCAGTGCAGTGGTTTGTAGTTTTTAATTTACTAATTGGTCAAAATCTAATTTCATATCAGGTCGTCAGCTGACTTCATGTCAATGCCACATAATGTTACTGAGCCTCGACCTGACCAATCAAAGCAAATTTAGTCCCAATCCTGTGAGTTCTCATCACATTGTGAGTGTGGAAATGCTTTTACTTTCACTATTAAATGTAGCCATGAGTTCTACTGTTTACAGTTTGACTTCACCAAGCATTTTGATGATCTCTGATCATGGTCAGGTTTTTCTGACCACATTTCTTCTGGGAAGCTGATAGTTCACCACTATCCTTCCAGGTCTTAATAATGCATTGGACAGTTCTTCACCTAATTCCAGTCATTTCAGCAATCTCCTTAGTTGTTTTCTTTGCTTGATGCAGACCAATAATTTGATCCTTCTGCAGTACAGTAACAGCTTTTCCACGACCACAGGATGCGTCTTCCAACACAGTTGTTTAAGATTTTATTGCCTGGCATTTGTGATACATTTGTAATGAGATTGTAATACACAGCACAACTATGACTCAGTGCTAGAGACTATTCTTTGCATGTCTTTTATCTATATACACTGCCTGGACAAAAAAAAAAAAAAAAAAGTTGTCATCTGGATTTATATAGGCAAATAATTCAGAGCCTTTGATTGGATAATTACTGTGGTGATTGTGTTTCAGCTGGCAATGATTCTTTTTACCCTAACTGTAAAAGAACCCTAAAATGATTCTTTTAACCCTAACCCTAAGAAGTGAGTAGCTTCTCATTTCTTAAACAACTGTGTCGGAAGACGCATCCTGTAGTCATGGAAAAGATGTTACTGTACTGCAGAAGGGTCAAATTATTGGTCTGCATCAAGCAAAGAAGACAACTAAGGAGATTGCTGAAATGACTGGAATTAGGCAAAGAACTGTCCAACACATTATTAAAACCTGGAAGGATAGTGGTGAACTATCAGCTTCCCAGAAGAAATGTGGTCAGAAAAACTGACCATGATCAGAGATCATCAAAATGCTTGGTGAAGTCAAATTGTAAAACAGTAGAACTCATGGCTACATTTAATAGTGAAAGTAAAAGCATTTCCACACTCACAATGTGATGAGAACTCACAGGATTGGGACTAAATTTGCTTTGATTGGTCAGGTCGAGGCTCAGTAACATTATGTGGCATTAACATGAAGTCAGCTGACGACCTGAATGTACTGAATGACCAGGTTATCACATCAATGGATTTTTTTTTTCTTCCCTGATGGCACAGGCATAAAATTAAGGCTCAAATTATGAAAGAGTGGTTCAGGAAGCATGAGGAATCATTTTCATACATGAATTGGCCACCATAGAGTCCTGACTTTAAACCCATTGAAAGTCTTTGGGATGTGCTGCAGAATACTTTACACAGTGGTTCAACTCTCCCATCCTCAACAAAAAATTAATGCAACTCTGAAGGGAAATAAATGTGATGTATACGGTTGTAGAAACAATGCCGCAGTGAATGCACACCGTAATCAGAGTTAAAGGCGGTCCAATGAAATATTAGTGTGTGACTTTTTTGGGGGGGGGCGGCACGGTGGTGTAGTGGTTAGCGCTGTCGCCTCACAGCAAGAAGGTCCTGGGTTCGAGCCCCGGGGCCGGCGAGGGCCTTTCTGTGCGGAGTTTGCATGTTCTCCCCGTGTCCGCGTGGGTTTCCTCCGGGTGCTCCGGTTTCCCCCACAGTCCAAAGACATGCAGGTTAGGTTAACTGGTGACTCTAAATTGACCGTAGGTGTGAATGTGAGTGTGAATGGTTGTCTGTGTCTATGTGTCAGCCCTGTGATGACCTGGCGACTTGTCCAGGGTGTACCCCGCCTTTCGCCCGTAGTCAGCTGGGATAGGCTCCAGCTTGCCTGCGACCCTGTAGAAGGATAAAGCGGCTAGAGATAATGAGATGAGATGAGATGAGACTTTTTTGGGGGGGGGGGGGGGGGGCATGCATACAGACATCTCTTTAATGCATTTGTATATACATGCATACGTCTCTTTCCTAGTGTCTCTTCTTGTGTCTTATTTTGGCCTCCAACTCAATAAACTGCAGCTATAGTTAGCAGTTAGACTTCAGTTTAAAAAACAGTTTATTCTAAAGTGATACTGTGCAGAGTCACCATTTAACAATTATTCACCAAAGGCGAGATGAATATCTGTGAATAATGACCAAGACGAAGTCAAGGTTATTATTCATTCATATTCACTGAGCCGGAGGCGAATAATTGTGATTATTATAATGGTGATTATTAAATTTTTTAAATCTTATTAAAAAAAACTTTATTTCTTTCTTCAAAAGTGGCATGCAAATATTATGTATGCAGACTTGTCACTTATCTATGCCGAGACACAAAAAATACTTTGTTTTGAAATAGATAAAATAAATCACAATTCCACCTCACCTTTGAATAGTTTTAAACCAAACTTTATAGCATGTTTAGTGCTTTTGGGAACAGTGTTTTCTTTCATAATTTGTAATTCTTCCTCACTTATGGTGACAAAGTGATTGGCCACCATTTTGCCGAGTCACTCGAGGTGATTATTGAGAAATAATCTGAATCTCTTGCGCGTGTGCAAATCTCTTGCGTGTGCACAATTTTCTATAATCACCTTCGTATTTACACTAATCACTATTAATTCTTAGCAGTGAGAACATAAAATTAATGTTACCATCACTTCTATAAAAGTGAATTGTAAGTCCTGAAATTTGCTGATTTAACTGAGTTATTTAGAGCAAGTAATGATGTACTATATAGTAGATATAGATGATAAACTTGTTATAAAATGTGTAGTAATTAGCAATGAGAGTAGCTCTTAAAACATCAGTAAGTATAGTGTAGCATACTCCTTGTATCATTGTACTCATGTTCCCTCAATAAAGCTTAACCTTGTCACTATGTTTTTAACTCTGTGCATGTGTGTGTGTTCTGTCTGTCTGTCTGTCTGTCTGTCTGTCATGTGATTGCTTTGGGATTACATGCTGGTGAAATGGAAATTGGAGGTGGCTGGATGTTAACCTACTCTATTTAAATGCCATCCCAAAACAGGCTCTGTAATTAGATAGGAGGCCACATGTGCTGTGAAGTTTTTATGATTTGGGAGAGTGGACATGAGTGCGCTATTAGTTTTGCCACTGCAGTTTCGAAGTAGTGACTAGGTCAAGGACCAGGCCTTGCTTTACGACTGCAGCGGGACACGAGCAAGGCTTCTTAATATATGGACACTGCTAAAAATCAGACAGAGAAGCAGTAAATTTGCAGTCCATTCCTGCTAGGATTTTTTTTTATTAGTGTTACTGTTGGATTTAAAATGTTTTCTTAGGTGCATTATTACAATCCAGGCTATCGTATAGGCTAGAATTTGTTTTCTTTCATAATAGGAAAAGATCTACATGCCATTTTTATATCCATTTTCTAAAACTCTACAGTGATGGTACTTTATTATTATTGTGGTTGCTTTGCTGTGGTACTGAAATGCAGATTACACGTGTGTTACTGTTTGAGCTCCCAGCTGTGTCTGCTATCAAAATATGTCATTTCCTAATAGGCATTTCCCCACGCCAGGTAGATCAGCTTAAACACATAAAGGCATTTAGCACAGCAAGGAATTTGCACATTTCATTGTGTCAGGATTGTTCAGTCAATATTATTTTTGCTGTCAATCAGCAGCATTTCAGCAGCAGAGACATTTCTTATTCGTGGTATCTTTGGAGGTCTACATCAGTGATATGTATTTGTGTATGTTTATTGTTGTGTTTATTGTTTGCTTCCTCTGGAGAGTGTTGTGATTGCTGTAGAGGCCTTAAGGTCTCCCATGGGAGTGTGTGTGTGTGTGTGTGTGTGTCGCGTGATGGAGAGCAAGAAGAAGCAGCATAAATTCTCATCATGGTCTCTGAAGTGTGCAGTTTAGATTCACATTTCTGTGTCAGCCTTTTGCTTCTCTCGTGCTTTTAATGTTTAGTTTTTCTTTAGGGTGTGTGTTTGTTTTTATGACTCTCAGGATAAGATAAGATAAGAGAGGCATACAGTATCAATATGATGAGTTGGCCTCTGGCTCCTCTAACCACACACACACACACAGTGAGACAACTGTGTTTCATCTGAGTTTCCCTCATTTTTGTGATTCCTGTAGGAGTGTGCCTGCGTGCGCATGTGTGTGCGTGCATGCATCTGTGCATGTGTATCATCTCAGTCGGTCTTGAGTTCTCTCATTGTTGAGCATATCACCCTGCTGGCTTGGGTTATCACCCTCAGACTTCATTAGGTTTCCCCCAGCCTCATGAGATGCTGATGTGTTTTGCTCTCACTCTTGGGTTGTAAAACACTTCAAAAGAGCCACAATTCTGTCTCACTGCCTCATGAAGGGAGAATATCGAGTCTCTCAGTTAGTAAAGCTCTGGAAACAAGCTCTAGGCTCTGAAAACAGCTGCACCAAAAGAAAGCCTGTGCCCTCTGCCTGCCACTCAGGATAATGTATTTCCTGTATTGACCATGTCTCTGTGAATTTCCTCTCTCTCACCACACTTTACCTACATGTTTCCAATATGGAGGCATATTTTATTCCTTTGCTCTTCCCTTACATGGTTTTAATTAAGTTTGCCCGAGCCAGGCTCTTCACCTCAGGTAACCTCGGCTCTCATGAGGGAAAACAAGTGGTGTTGCTGGGATTTCTCAGTGATCTGTGATTTTCCAGCTTTGGCCCTGGTGTTTGTGGGTTTACTGTTGGAATTTTGGATTTTATCTGTGTGAAAAAGGCAGGAAAACTCTCCATCAGATGCAAGTTATTGTTTTTTCCCCAATAATATCTTTCACTTTTGCTCAGTACACCACTGATTCCTGATGCACATGCTTTGAGAAGCATTCTTAACAGGTCCAATCATATTCCAACTCATGACCCTGTGTGTATTTTTCTGCTCTGATCTTGTGTGTGTGGTTGATGACTTCAGTGCTATGAAAGAAGCTTGCTTTGGTTTAGATCACGCTCGGGGCAGACGAAGGCTTGTGTGCAAAACACAAATAAAGCGGCCAGGCTGGGGGATTGTCCTTGACAGGCCGCTTCCTCTGGTAAATATCACCTCCTCTGCGGCTTTTTGGACTGCACTGCCTCAACTCCATCATTTTATTGAAGTCTTAAAATGCAGCACTCCGTGGCCCATGTGAGCACTTTCTCCTCATTGAGGACAAAATTGAAAACATTAGTCAAGGAGCACTCTGATTTATATTAAGAGTTATGTGAATTCACTGGAGTCAGTCAAGGAGATTGGGCGTGTTGTTGAATGTTATTGACCCCTCACATTGAAAATGGTATGGAATGTAAATTTCCAAGGGCTGAGAAGCAGTTACTCTTCAAATAACTCTTTTCTTATATTAATAATCCTGTTGAATATGGGCGTCATAATTCTATTCGGATGCATGAGCTCCATGCTTCACTGAACACTACATGACTTTATAATTTTTATTGAAGAGTCAAAGTCAAAGTTAGAATAGGTTTTAAAAATAGGAGTCTGTAACTAAGCATTGCTTTTATTTACTCTATTATTATTATTATTGTTAAGAAAAAAATGCTGTTCTTATTTACCGAAAGCTGTAATGATGAGAAGTGTGTGTAACACAGCTGTGTACTAATGGAGTCAGTATGAGGTGTTAGAGGGGAATAATTCTCTCTATGTTCTCACAGTCCCTGTGTATTAGCATTTGAATGAAATACATGAACAATGCTACAGCAAATTTATATTTCTGAGGCAAAGAAAATGCAAATATTATTCAGGTTGTTTCATTCCCAAATAAGGATTTATTAATGCTTCTCATTTATTATTACTGTTACTTACATACTATATTTTATTATTATTAATATTTGCTATAATTTGCTATTATTCTGCCACACAATGTAGTAAATTCACAGTAAGCATTTGTAGTTAAGCAACATAACCAGCAGAGATTAGTTCATTCTATGGACAGAACAATGGATGTAGTTGTAGCGAGAATCGCGTGTGGGTGGAGCACAGAGGACGGCAGGACAGAGATCAGGTTTGACTATCGGCTTTATTGCCACACTTTTCAGGGTTACAATAACGTTTCAACTAGCAAGAGAGACACACACACACAGCGTCTCGTCCGGGGATGATCTCCTCTGCTCTCGCTCTCCCTCCTTAAATAGGGCGGTTTACTGGGGAGAACACACAAAACACAGGTTAATGACACTCAGGTGAAGCGATTCTGCCACTTACCTTCCCCAACTCCGCCCTCCTGTCACAGACCGGTGCTTGACCACGCCCCCGCTGCCACATACCCCCACCGCCCGACTCAGGCCGGGCGCCCGTCCGGCCCGCAGCCGACTCCCCCCCCCCTTGACGGGAGAGGAAGTCCGCCACGACCATCTGCGCCCCCGGCCTGTGGACCACCTTGAAGTTGAAAGGTTGGAGCGCCAGATACCAATGGGTGATCCGCGCGTTGGCATCCTTCATGCGGTGGAGCCACTGGAGGGGCGCGTGGTCCGAACAGAGGGTGAAAGAGCGCCCCAGCAGGTAGTAACGGAGGGCGAGGACCGCCCACTTGATGGCCAGGCACTCCTTTTCGATAGTGCTGTAGCGCCCCTCACGCACTGACAGCTTCCGGCTGATGTACAACACTGGGCGGTCCTCTCCCCCCACCTGCTGGGACAAAACGGCCCCCAGCCCTCTGTCCGACGCATCCGTCTGCAACAAAAAGGGGAGAGAGAAGTCAGGGGAGTGCAAAAGTGGCCCCCCACACAGTGCAGCCTTTACCTCAGAGAAAGCCCGCTGGCACTGCTCCGTCCACTGGACCGGATCTGGCGCCCCCTTTTTAGTGAGGTCAGTCAGCGGGCTGGTGACCTCCGAATAATTAGGTATAAACCTACGATAATAGCCAGCCAGCCCCAGGAACTGTCTCACCCCCTTTTTGGTCTTGGGTCTCGGGCAGGCCGCAATCGCTGCTGTCTTATTAATTTGGGGACGCACCTGCCCGTTACCCAAGTGGAAGCCCAGATACCGTACTTCCACCCGCCCAATCGCACACTTCTTCGGGTTGGCAGTGAGCCCCGCCCGCCTCAGCGACCTAAGGACGGCCCTCAGGTGTTGCAGGTGCCGCTGCCAGTCATTACTATAAATGATGATGTCGTCTAAGTACGCGGCCGCATAGGTGGCGTGGGGCCGAAGGATCCGGTCCATCAGCCGCTGAAACGTAGCGGGCGCCCCAAACAGCCCAAACGGAAGTGTGACGAACTGGTGTAAGCCGAACGGTGTGGAAAAGGCCGTTTTTTCCCGGGATAATGGAGTCAAGGGGATCTGCCAATATCCCTTCGTCAAATCCAGTGTCGAGTAAAAGCGAGCCGTGCCTAGTCGATCGAGCAGCTCATCAATACGAGGCATTGGGTACGCGTCGAATTTAGACACCGCGTTGACTTTTCTATAGTCCACACAGAACCGGACCGAGCCGTCGGCCTTGGGAACCAAGACCACCGGGCTGCTCCAGTCACTGTGGGACTCCTTGACGATGCCCATTTCGAGCATGGCCTGAAGTTCTTCCCGAACCACCTTTTTTTTGTGTTCGGGTAATCTATAAGGACGGCTACGCACTACCACCCCCGGGGGCGTCTCTATGTGGTGTTCTATGAGGTTGGTGCGTCCGGGCCGGGGCGAGAACACATCCGAAAACTCGGCCTGCAACTGGGCGACCTCCGTGAGTTGGGTCGGGGAGAGGTGGTCTCCACAGGGGACCGGAGAGGTGCGAGATGCCAATGACCCTTTTTGGATCTCCGGCCCCAGCTCCGCCTTCTCCGGAACTACCGACACCAACGCCACGGGGACCTCCTCATTCCAGAGCTTCAGCAGATTGAGGTGGTAGATCTGTAGCGCCCCCTCCCTGTCCGTTCGCCTAACCTCATAGTCGACGTCCCCGACTCGCCGTGTGACCTCGAAGGGCCCTTGCCACTTGGCGATTAATTTGGAGCTCGACGTGGGCAACAGGACGAGTACCTTATCTCCCGGAGTGAACTCTCTAAGGCGCGTGCCCTTGTTGTACAGGCGGGTTTGCCGTTCCTGGGCCTGCCACAAATTCTCCTGAGTTAAGTGGGTGAGCGTGTGGAGTTTTGCGCGCAGATCCATAACGTATTGAATTTCATTTTTGCTCTGCGAAGGTCCCTCCTCCCAATTTTCCCGCAGTACATCTAAGATGCCGCGCGGCTTACGCCCATACAGTAATTCAAATGGGGAGAACCCCGTGGAGGCTTGGGGGACCTCTCGCACTGCAAACAACAAGGGTTCGAGCCACTTATCCCAGTTACGTGCGTCCTCACTTACGAATTTTTTGATAATATTCTTGAGGGTGCGGTTGAACCGTTCGACTAAACCGTCCGTTTGTGGGTGATACACGCTGGTGCGGATCGGCTTAATACCCAGTAGCCCATACAGTTCGGCCAGTGTTCGTGACATAAACGAGGTGCCTTGATCAGTCAGAATCTCTTTCGGGATTCCGACCCGGGAGATGACGTGGAAGAGGGCCTCTGCAATACTACGTGCGGAGATATTGCGAAGAGGCACCGCTTCCGGGTATCGCGTTGCATAGTCCACCAGAACCAATATAAAGCGGTACCCTCGTGTTGACCGATCTAATGGCCCGACGAGATCCATCCCAATTCGTTCAAACGGGGTCTCGATTAATGGTAGGGGGCGCAAGGGCGCTTTTGGAATGGCCGCTGGATTTACTAACTGGCATTCGCGGCACGCCGTACACCACTTACGGACGTCGCCACGAATCCCCGGCCAATAGAATCGGGCCATTATCCGAGCGAGTGTTTTATCCTGCCCGAGGTGTCCCGCCATGGGATTAAAGTGAGCCGCCTGGAATACCAATTCCCGGCGGCTCTTTGGAATTAACAACTGGGTGACACGCTCCTTCGTCTGAGTGTCCTGCGTCACTCGGTATAACCTATCCTTTAAAATGGAAAAATAGGGGAAGGTCGGGGTGGCATTCGGCTGGAGCGTTTGACCATCGATTACTCTCACTTGGTCAAACGCGTGTCGCAGAGTTTCGTCTCGCGATTGTTCCAGTGGGAAATCCGCGAGGGATTCCCCAATAGAAAGAGGAGGAGCCGGGGGCTCCTCACTCTGTCGCGGAGATGACGTAGACGGCTCTGCGACCGCAGCTCCAGCCAAAACGACACCGGGACCCCCCCCCCCCCCCCCCCGGCTAACCGGCAGGACCCACTCTTTACTAGGTGTGCCATCAACCCCCGGAATCCCGGCCAATCAGTCCCCAAGATTAAAGAGTGGGTAAGGCGAGGATTAACCGCCGCCTTTACTATAGATTTGTCCCCTCTGAAATGTATGTGGACCGACACCAACGGGTAGCAGTGAACATCCCCGTGCACACACAACACCTTCACCCCTTGTGCTCCCCCCAATGCCTCGTCTTGCACCAGGCTTTGGCGGATCGAGGTCTGGTTGCAACCCGAATCCACCAACGCCTGATAGGTCGCCCCTTGTACACTTACCGGTATGCGATATGCTCCGGCCTGATCGAGGGCAGCCTCTGGCATGTCGGGGATCGCACCACCGCCCCCACCTCCATCGCGGCACACTGTTGCTGCAGGTGGCCCGGTTCCCCGCAGCGCCAGCAAACCGGCCCGGGCCTCCCCTCTGCAGCTGTGGATTGAGGGTCACTCACCTGAGGGGGGGGAGAGACAGACACAGAAGGGAGAAACGGGAGGGCACCACGGGTGCGGCGGGCCGGCTGGGGTGGGGCCGGCCCCTGCCTCCATGGTGGGGGAATGGGGCGAGGACGGGACACGGGAGGAGGGGGAAGAGAGAGAGAGAGAGAGAGAGAAGAGGAGAGAGAAGATGACATCCGTTGTCCTGCCGCCGGGACAGCCGCCAGATGATCCTCCGCCAGTCCTACGGCCTGATCCAGCGACGCCGGGCGGTGGCACTGGACCCACTCCGCGGTTCCGGCGGGTAGGCGGGCGATGAACTGCTCCAGCGCCACCTGGTCGATGATCCCCTCGGCGTCGCGATCTTCGGCCCTCAGCCACCACCAGCAGGCGTCCCGGAGCTGCTGGCCGAACGCGAACGGGCTGCCGACTTCCTCCATTCGCAGCGCGCGGAAGTGCTGGCGCTGCTGCTCCGGCATGCGCCCCACGCGCTGGAGGACAGCCCGGCGAAGGTCGGCGTAGGCCAGCCGGTGGTCGGCGGGGAGCTGTAGTGCGGCTAACTGCGCCTCTCCCGTCAGGAGGGGGAGGAGGCGCGCCGCGCGCTGTTCCATCGGCCACCCCGAGGCTTCGGCGACCTGTTCGAACAATGCGATGAACGCCTCGGGGTCGTCCTGCGGGCCCATCTTAGTCAAGGTGATGGGAGATGGGCCCGCGGCCGGGGCGCTGGTGGACCCCGCCGACGCGAGGAGGCGCCGGAACGCCTCACGGTCTTCCTGTTGAGTCAGCACCAGGGCTTCGAAGCGGCGCTCCTGCTCCTTCCGGAGCGTGACGAGCGCCTGGTGCTGGCTCTGCTGAGCCGTGGCGAGGGCGTGGACCAAGTCCGCGAACGGGGAGGATTCCATGGGGCTGCAGGACAGGTGCTCCACGATCCCGGGTTTCGGCACCACTGTAGCGAGAATCGCGTGTGGGTGGAGCACAGAGGACGGCAGGACAGAGATCAGGTTTGACTATCGGCTTTATTGCCACACTTTTCAGGGTTACAATAACGTTTCAACTAGCGAGAGAGACACACACACACAGCGTCTCGTCCGGGGATGATCTCCTCTGCTCTCGCTCTCCCTCCTTAAATAGGGCGGTTTACTGGGGAGAACACACAAAACACAGGTTAATGACACTCAGGTGAAGCGATTCTGCCACTTACCTTCCCCAACTCCGCCCTCCTGTCACAGACCGGTGCTTGACCACGCCCCCGCTGCCACAGTAGTGTATTGGTTTAAAACCTAGTGTGTTAATACAGAATTCAGTTAGTGTGTTGTCGTCACAGGTGTGTATGTCGAGGATTTTACACGGACTTTAAACGATTTTAGAACCAAAACGATCCATTTTATAATCAAACACATAAAGCCTGCAGGCATGTTGAACAATAATCTGGCTGTGCTACCTTCAAAGGATCCAATTACTAGTCAGTAAGTAGTATACGTTAATGGCCCTAGGAATCTCTCTCTCTCACACACACACACACACACACACACAAAATCATGAAGCAGAACTAAATGCATCCTCATCTTATTTCCACTAAGATTTTACTTGGATGTTTTCCCCCTTTATTCACTCTCTTTACCTTGTCTTGCATATCACTTCCTTTATTTTCCAGACAGGAAATCATTAGCTGTCAAGAGACACAATTTCCATCTTGTACGGTGATAAGTGTGAGCAAGAGAGGCTGGGGGTGGAAACAGAGACCATGTGCTTACACTCCTCTCTCAGATAGCTCAAGGCATGTTGGCATTAATGTCATCATAGCCTGTGCCACTAGCTCATAGTGCACGGTGGTTTATAATGTGTGTGATGTATATTGTTGGTGTAGAAGATGGCTAAGTGTGCTTCCTTTACCCAGCCATTATTGGATTTGCAGGAAAGGAAATGTGGCTTTTATCAGTACTCAGGATGTCATGGATAGTAGCTCGGGGAATGAGGAAAGAGAAGTAAGACATAAATCAGTCCAGTGTGCAATGTTTCTACACAAAAACACACAACACAGTGATCATGCACATCTGTTTAAACTTTGAATGCAAGCTATTTCCTTGTTTGTGAAATATTTTTCTTTTGATATAACACAGTGTCACATCAGCACAACGTCCATGCCCCTGCAAACATGCGAAACCGCAGATTTTACTGTAACAACCACAGAAAAGGGAAGTCCGACTGCAGCGACACATAGCATTATTGTAAAGTATTAGGATAAATACTGGCAAAAAACTCATCATCTGAAACTCTCTACAACTAATGGTGAATGGAAATGCAGGTACTGGCGCATATTGTATGCACACAATGAAGGCTAAACATCTGCTCATGCCCTTGAGGCCTCAGCAAGCATGCAGACAAATCCTCTGTCTGCCCATAATCAGGAAGTTCCAAAACAATATATTCGCATTTGCTCCTTTTTGCAATGCACCATGGCCATGTAAACCAGTGCAAGCTGTTTGGGTTTGGGGGAGGAGCAGAGGAAAACAACGAGTGTGTGTTCAGGATAAAAGCAGCCCTGGAGAAAAGATGGGAAGCAGATTCCTGCTCAAAAAGAAAAAAGTGCCGCTCCCTCATAAAGAGTGCATCAAAGGCAAGAAAGTGAATCTGCTTGAAGGCTGAATGTGATGAGAGCAGACAGGGACACTCACGCGCACACACATACCTATACACTTTAGCATATCAAGAGGGGACAGAGCTCTGCATAACCACATGCTGCCAGGAAAGCGAAACCTGAGACACACTTGCACAAGAAAGGAAATGTATAATTTTCTCAGGTTTAAAATAAACCTTGATTTTTAAGTGTGCAATATTTCCATTCTTTTAAGCCTAAGTGTCATGGTCTGTTCTGTTCATTCCATATCGTCTGGAGTGAAGGCCTCTTTGAGCTTGATGGAGAGCATGTTTCGGATCCCTGACAGCAAATGAATTTGAAATAGCGATCAAAGAAATGAGTTGTTTCAATTTGGATGCACACTGAATTGAGTTTCCTTCTTAGTTCTCCTGTAATTGAAGTTTTTTTTTTTAATCGACATGAGGACTGATACAGATGAGACCTGAGTTTAAATGGAAAACGAGAAGCATTTTGCTGTCATGGCTTGGGTCACTTGTCCCCTTAGAGTGAAGGGTCACTGCAAATCGCATCACTGTAATGTTCTTCTGACTGATCAGATTTATACTATCTATCCTGCTCAGAGTGGTCTCTACTCCAGGATGATGATCCACAGGGTATGAGCGCTCACTGAATGGTGTTACTGCAATGAAAATGATAGGGTATATGCTAGTAACCAGATCACAACCAAATTGAACACTTATGGGAGATTTTGGCCCAGCGTTCTCCTCCACCATCATCAAAACACCAGATGAGGGAATAAATATTTTTTTCCTAGAAAATGAGATGCCACAGTATGCTGCTCTAGGTCATATTGATGGTCATATTGGTGCTTTTGCTGAATTGTGGCTGTCTTAGCAAGTAGGCCCATGGAGTATCTTTGAAGTAGAAATGGGATTGTGGTGCTTTTGTTTGTTTTTGTTTCAGTAGAGGAGGAATCCCACACTGCTCCTCTGCTGTTATAATATTAGTGTAATTCAGTGGCATCATCCTATTGGCCTCAGACCTAAAGGAGGCTGAGACTAGAGTCTATATTTATACGTATGAGCAGTGACCATCGACATTGTACCATGTGACTTCTCAAGCACCCAATTGCAATATGAGTCTACATATAGAAAGAAATAACATTGAAAAGCTCAGGTACGAGTGGATTGTAAAATTAATCAAACACCCAAATTTGTCCCATCCAGCTCTTTAATAGACCTCCTCAGCTCCATTGAAATGCTGTGGTCACATGGTTTGAAATGGGTAAACAAACGCCTCATGTGTTTGTATGGATTATCTGGATTCATGAAATACAAAGTTTGAGATATAGCTCAAAATGGTACATTATTGCGCAGCTTATGGCTGCAATAACAATTCAACTGATAGTAGTCTATCAGTTCATTCTTTTCTGAGCGATAAAAGACTTCAGGAGGTAAGCAATTATTAAATTTACAAACAAATTCGCATTGCTTGGTAGTTGTGTGCGCTGTAGCATTATGCTCGTGAGTGTCCCTGTCTGCTCTCATCCCTTTATCACAATTTGAAAGATTATTTATGATAGTAATTGTGGACACTTTTGTCATTTTATCAAGGTTTTTTTTTAAACTTGATGCACTCCACCATTTTGTTTTTCTCTACTCAAGGTATATGAGCTGATATACTAGTGGTAGAGTAGCTAATCAGAGCGTGCGATTGCTCATATCCAGTGAATGTGGACAGAATAATTACTAGTTATTTAGCTCAGGATATTGGCTAGCATTCAGCTGTTCAGTCTTTTTAACAGCAGATGAGATGCAATTCACAGAAATATCCACAAGGAAAATGTACCTACCACAGTGTGCTGCGGTAATGAGAGCTGATCTGTGTGAGAATAATAAATATACAGTACACATGGTTCATTACAAAACTGTTACGCCGACTGATTGGGAGTAGGACTCGTGCTTTTAATTCTAATTTAAATTTTAATTTGTTAATTCCATGTTATGTGGGAATCATGCAGGTCTGTTGTGACCAGAAACATCTCTCTGCATACACATTCACCACACTGAAAATCTAATGACCTTCTGTAGTAACAGAGCATCAGTTATTCATTTCCCTGCAGCTGTTAGCTCAGCTCTGTGTCTGCATTGAGAGAAAACGATGACATGTTTTCTCTTTCAGTCAATGCATATACGGGATAAATAACATGATGAGTTCAATAAGTTTGATAAATTCCCTAACACAGATAAATAGAACATATTAGTGGAAGATAGAATGCTGCTGTATCTGATGGATACAGGAATGACAGAGCTGGAGGGAAAGTGTTTATAATATTAGTCATTAAAGTGTTCTGTCTGAGAGATGGAAATGTGTACGTGTGTGTGTGAGCGTGCGTGCACACACTATGCACTTTTGTAAGCTGGAATGACGTTGACAACACCATGTCTTCGTGTGCTTGTGTCAGTAATTCGAGAAAGACAGAGGGAGTTGGCTATCACAGTGGTAATCCTCTCTCTTTGGGGGTTCAGTGATGTGACTCTGTGTTGAGAGTCTAAAAAGAGTTTTTAGGAAAACAATTATTGTCACAAAGGTGTGCTATCTAACTACTGATTTGCACTAAAATTGTTTCTGCAGATCTTGGGATGTTTTGTTTTCTTATCCAGGAAAGGCCATTTTGTTGCTGCTTCTTGAACATCTGCTAGTTAGATGCAGTTTCAAGTAATTCAAGTAATTTTGCTCCCCTCATACTTGCTCTCCTCAATTCATTTCTCTACACTTTCTCATGAGCCTAATATTTGAATTGGCAAATCGGACAATGTTCATGAATTAATCTGTGTTGATGGTGTTGGTGGAATTTATTTGATGGTTATTTGTGGTTCCTTGGTTGCAAAACGTTTGAGAAGCTCTGAGGTAATGGGTGATGGGGTTAACACAGATTGGAGACTTTGCATTGTGTGCAAGTCTGTTGTTCTCTATTGGTCTAAATAAGGGCACTGAAGTAATCTCAGTCCCATCAGGCTGGGCAAATAACACTGTGGTATTTCTTCTAGAAGACAGGTTGCCCTACGTATGCACGCGCGCGCGCGCACACACACACACACACACACACACACACACACACACACACACACACACACACACACTCTCTTGTACTTCTGTCTTCGTGAGGACACTCATTGACATGTTGCATTTCCTAGCCCTTTACCCTAACCTTAACCATTACAACTACGTAAATGCCTAACCTGAACCCTAAAATTAAGCTTTAACCCTCAAACAGCCTTTTGAAGAAGTGAGGAGCAGCCAAAATGTCCTCACTTCCCAAAAATGTCCTAACTCCAGTCCACACACACACACACACACACACACACACACACACACACACACACACACACACACACACACACACACGACCAACAACAGAGCTTGTTAAAGCAAACCTCTTTTCTTCAAGAATCCTTTTTATGACTCTTCATCAATCTTTACTGAAACAAGGTTAAAAAGAGGCTGCGTCATAAGTTTACCAAAGAAGAGTGTGGGTGTGTCTCTGTGTGTGTGTGAGAGAAGTAAAGTTGTCATCTCTAGCGTTAGTGACTCTCACAGTGGACCCCTCCCCCCATGTGTACACAAACACAGTCATAGTAGTGATGGATGTTTCCCCCTTTTATGAACCCCAAGTATCTGTACACACAGGTGTGTCTGCTTACACAGATCACAGACCTGAAGTGGTGACTCCACATCCCCTCTCACTCAGCACACCCACTCAAACCAACACTCAGCCCAACACTCAGCCCCACTTCTCTATACATGGCTTTGGAGCACTGCAATAAATTAGCCTTGTTGACCCTCATTACACACACACACACACACACACACACACACACACACACACACACACACACACACACACACACCGGTTTTCTTGCTCCAGCTGTGTGTGTGTGTGTACTCAGACTTGAGTAGCATCAACAGCTGCTCAGCAAAATGCTCCAAAATCTGATTCCATTAATAAGAAAATGTATTGAATCAATCATTACAAAAACAAATAACACGGTGAATAATACTGAATAAATTGTTCGAGCAGATATTTATTATTATTGAATAATAACATGATTTAAAATTGCCAAACCTTGAATTTGAAATATATCTTAGGAACTTATTTGCATACTATTTATTCAGATACTGATGCACTATAGATTTCACTCAAATATACTCCTAGGATTCTTTTTTTTTTTTTTATCTATCCTTGACAGGTCTTCAAGGATTTTTTTTTTTTTGGTGGCATCTTAAGCATTTCCTTTTCACAGAACGTTCAAGGTTCATTCCCTTTAGGAAGCAAAGAACCCTTAGCTATCCAAATAAGATATTTTTTTTCCTAAGAGTGTAAATGCTCATAAAACTAAACACTTCCACTGGAATATAAACATTATACACACCCTCATTAAAATTGTAGGTTTTTATGATGTAAAAATCCTAAATCAAATAAATGATTATAAAAAGGTGTGCACCCTAATGCATCCAGGTTATTGAAAGTTTTTTTTCCCTTCTGTTTTTCACTTAAATTTTGTTGGTTGATATCTCAGATTAAAGGTGGAAAAAAAATCTTGCATGATTTTTCTTGGTTTTATTTTATTTTATTTTTTTTTTAAACATCACAAAAACCTGCACTTTTAACAGTGTATGTAGACTGTTTATATCCACTGTATGCCTGATATTGATTCAGGTAGTAGGGTCGTGAATGCCTTACACATTAACACTCACTCACAATAATCACACACAATGCTGTGCTGATGTATGAAATTCATCAAAGACATGGTGGCGTGAATCGACTCCAAAGTTAATTAGTTATGTCAGTGTCTGCTATACACGTCCCTGTGAATGAGTTATTAGTTTAGAAACAACATTAGAACAAGAGCTTTAGTATAAACCTGAGATTTGCCTTACAGTAGACATTACATCAGATCCATACTGTTATAGAAGATGAATCATTATGCTCTGACCAATCAGAATCGACAATTCAACAGCATTGTAGTATAAACCACTATAAACTAGAAAGGCCCTCGGTTGAGTGTATACCTCCGCCAAGCCACATATTATCAACATCAAAATCAAGTCACTTGAACCAAGGATAATACTAAAGCTGTACACCACATTTTATCAAAGTCAGTCCATTACTTTTTGAGTTGTGTTGGGGACAGACAAAAAAAAAAAAAATCCACATACATATCCAGATTTGTATCAAAATCTAACCAGTTGTTCCCTGGCCCATGGCCCACCTTATCTCAAAATTTTATCAAAATCCATTTACTACTTTGTGAAATATTTTGGGAACAGACAAACAAGCAAAAACACAACCTCCTCCAATACAGTTGGCAGAGATAATAAGAACTTTTTAATCAACCAGTGAAAGACTATTTATAACTATTATTTACAACTGTTATTTGACAAAGTGGAATTTTTGTTGACTAAAAAAACCTTCTTGGTAGTAGCTTCAGACTTTTGGTGGACAATCAAGTGAGTCAGAAAGGCTTTAAAGCAAACCACAAGCTGTACTGGAAAAATGTGTGAGGAGTGATTTTTTTATCATTAATGATGCATTTTTATCAGATTTTTATCATCTTAATGATGTTAATGTGTAAGGCATTCACTGTTGCCTTGTCATTTATGGGCTCTTCTGTAAGAGCCATGTGTTTATGAAAGTCTTCAAGTATCAACGTATGATGACTTACTACGAATAGATATATGTTGTAGACATATTGTGCTGTTAATGCATGTTATCTCTCTCTCTCTCTCTCTCTCTCTCTCTGTCTCTCTATGTAGCGCTGATAGCAATTGGTCAGTACAGCAGTACCATAGAGACTGTGGATGCAGGATGGTGTAAGGAAATCACAGACCAAGGAGCCACGCAGATTGCTAAGAGCAGCAAGTCCCTGCGTTACCTGGGCCTGATGAGGTGTGATAAGGTAAAGTATTTAGCGCAGAGCCTTGCAGGTAATGGAAATGCAGAGGATCATCTTTCATTTGGAAATTGACTCTGTTATGTGTTAGACACATTTATGGTCAGCTCTTTACAAGCACACAGCAGGCACACATTCCGACACACTGATCAGCAGTTTTACTGAGAGTAAGTGCACAGCATCACACATTAAACCGTAACATATTTTATAGGAAAAACAGAAGCTTCTTTTACACAGCCTGTTCAAGGCAGGAATCTTACGCCTTTATTCCGTCTCACGTTCTTTGTAAAAGGTCCGAATGTGGAACCGGGGTCTGTGTTGTTCCACCTCTGTGCTAGAACAATTGATGGTAACAGAGCCAGAATCGATGTCTGTGTAAAAGGGACAGCTGGCATTGTGGAACAGGGGTGTGATGTTTTTGACATTCTTCTTTCTGAGACCATCACGAATTCAAATGTCTCCGTCTACAGCGTCGAAGGTCCACACCTTTCTACCGCAAATCACTTCCTACTTCTCGTCACGTTCTCCTCCAACATATTTCTGATCGCAAAGCAACTTTGCTGGCATTTGAAGAGTGGTATAAATATACACAGCTAACATATGCACCTCAACACTCAGTTCATCTGCCGTTATTGTTTTGAAAGCAACACCAGTATGCTAGGGGTATTCGTATTTCTGATACAGAGTGTGTTACACAACACACTAGACGCTGAAGCTTTGTTGTGTCACACCTCTGGTTGCAGAACACCAGCACGCTGTGTAAAAACATACACTGAACTTATTTGGTTCAATGTAAACAACCAAGGCTGGAATATTAAGGAATCTTCTTGATGGCAGTATTGCGGAATATCTGTGTGAACATGCCTATACACAAGAAGTAACTGGGGAGAAGTTCATACTGTGCTTAACTATGTTCAGCAAAGCATGCTGGGACAGGAACTCACAGAACTGCACTGTGGTATAGAGGAACTTTCTGCTATAATATAAAAGTGTTATGTGAGTGTTGTAGGTGACATATTTTAGTATTTTTAGGCCATTGTGCAGCGGTGCAGCTGCACCTCTCTCCCGCTGTGCCCCCCCCCCCCCCCCCCCCGCGCTTACTCTCTTTCTCCTTCTCTGTTTTTCTCCTCTTGGCTTCCTCCCTCCCTCTGTCCCTTGCCTCTTCTCTTCCTCCCTCTGTCCCGCTTTCCCTGTTATCTAGCAAATCACTTAGACATTCACTTGAAAAATAGGTTAGCAATGGAACATGCATTCCACCCCTAATTTTCAAATTATATTTCCCAGATCAAAATATAATATAATTTCCTTGATATTTTTCACTTGGGTTGTCAAAATAAGATGAGATTTTTTTTTCCTTCTGAAAATGAAATATCACTTTCCCATAAACATTTGATACAATTAAAGTGCATTGAAATGGAATTTTTATTGCTTGTATTGGTAGGATGAGAATATATCTGGTTTGTGTGCGACTACTGAGAACTCTGTCCTCCTCCACTCATAATTTTCTGTTGAGATTCAGCATAATTTACATTGCCATATTCCCACCACCAGTTCAGTTACTCTGTAGATTACCGTTCTGCACAGCCAACACAAAAATGCTTTCATCGTGTTTGTTTTTGATGTTGCTCTGTCTTTAGTCTTGTGTAACATTTTTTTTTAAATTCTGATATCCATGACCTATACATTACATAAATACAGTACCAGTCAAAAGTTTGAACACCCCTACTCTGAGGTTTTTTCTGTATTTTGACTATTTTCTACATTATAAAACAATACTGAAGACATCAAAACTATGAAATAACATATGGAACATATATGGAATTATGTGGTTTAAAAAAGTGTTAAAAAAACCAAAGTTTTATATTTTAGATTCTTCAGTGTAACCACCGTTTACCTTGATGATACTTTGTACACTATTGACATTATCTTAACCAGCTTCATGAGGCAGTCACCTGGAATGCTTTTCAATTAACAGGTGTGCCTCGTCAAAAGTTAATTAGTGGAATTTCTTGCCGTCTGAATGCATTTGAGATCAAACAGTACATAGTAAATAATTAAAATACAGTAAATAGCCCGATTCCACAACTGTAGTAATCCATGTGAAGAGCTGCTCAACTAAGTAAAGAGAAATGACATCCATCATTACTTTAAGACATGAAGTGCCTTTTAATTAGACAAAAATGCTGAATTAAAAGGTGTTCATGCTGGCGTGAAGATATGAAGTTTATCTTCGAGTGGTGAATGTATATTTCACAAGTGAATGAAGTTTATCTTCAACATGAGAAGATAAACTTCTATCTTCGCGCAACCATGTAATGTTCTTTATATTATATGGACACATCCCAAAAAAAATATACAAGTTAATCAAAATAATTTTAATTTTGAACTGGTTCGCCATTTTGAGAACACGAGTCAAATCAGCAGGAAAACACAGAGTGACGTCATCGGGGTGAAATATCGGGAAATAGTTCACTCAGATCTGCAATCTGTTTCATATGAAAAGTGTGAGTTTTTCAACATGAGAAGGTAAACTTCATATCTTCAAGCCAACGTGTGATTTTTCTTTTTATTATATAGATACATTTACATATAAAAAGTACCCAAATTTATCAAAACAATTCATCAATTTCCTCATGATTTACATATTGAAAAATATGTCACTCAATGTCCCAGATGTAGTTCGTATGAAAAATATGAGTGGGGTGTGTATATAGATATGAAGAGAACACATACTACTGAGTGAAGACTAACTGGATAAACTATTCATATTTTATGACTTTATGATCACTCAGGCTGTTTAACACTTGTGGAGAGCTTATCTTTAGTGCAAACGTTATTGCAGTATTTACTGCAGAAAATAGACAGTGATCACTATGCATAGGTTTTTTTCTGAAAATAATTTGTTTTTCAAGACCATATCCAATTATTTTCAGCGATTGAAGAACCCATTACGTACACATCGACTGCAAAGTCACATTATTATTAAGTGATTGTAAGGGAGCAATAAATAAATAATGATTTAGAGTGATTCCTGGTGGAGTGCAGTCACAGCATCACTATAGTCCTTGTTCATTTTCTGACCTCAGGTTCTTTTTAACGTTCTGTGGCTGGAATATCAGAGCTGGAACGATGCACGGTCTGTAGTGCTGAGGTCACTTCTGAGTTTAATTCCCAAATGACCAGGATGCAGTCAGTGAACTAAACCACAGGCTGCTTCAGCATTGCGGTTTCCAAATGTGCTTGGCCAGACTGAGTTGAATCTACTAGCTGAAACTTAATTGATGTTTTGAAACCAAGCACATGTACCAATCTCTAAACATGTACATTGTGTAGATTTTAAAACTTCAATGCTCTCGATCAAATTGTTTGTTTGCTGACAGAAGAGCATGTGCAGAACAAGGATTTATTAATACATCACCTGCTGAACTGGCCAATATAAACATTTAATATAAACATTGATCATTTGCGTTCCTCCTGGCACTACAGTCCGAGCCTTAGTGTTATAGAAAATTAATCAACACCTTCTAACCAGAATGAACAGAATCAAATAGTGCTCTGGTATAAAAATCTATAAATAATTAATTTTCTTAGTAAATTGACCACTTATCATTTCTGTTGATTTTTATTCTTGGCAAACATGATCTATATTCAGATTATTGTGTAGACAGTGTGGTGTGACTGTCCAAACACTCACCCTGTCATCAGGAGTTTTAGATCTGCTCTCTGTTTGGGAGAAATGACATTCCAGTCTCCGCTGTTGATCAGAGCATCACCTGTTTGTTTATGTGTGACAGCACAAAGCAGCTAGCATTCTCGTCCGAGTGTGTTCAGGCAGCCATTTTTATAAAAAGAAAGGTTGATTCAATGTGTTGGTGTGTTGCTGTCTCAGGTTGGTAACTTGTACAAAATGGGTTGAAATCTACTGGTAGCAATTACTAAATGTGCTGTAGTTTAAACTGTGGTTAAATAATTTAAAGAAAAAAAAAACAAGCAATGTTTAGACCACTAATCCATTCAGTGTAATGGAATAGATTGAATATAATAAATTTGACAGATTTCCAGCCTTTATATTCTGCTTTTCAATCATTGTTGTTATCACTGGAATTTGTACTATTTCCTTTCTGTTGGGGTCATACTGCTACAGAAAGGAATTGTGAGCATGCTCTTTACATTGCTGATTTCATTTCTACCCTTGGGGAAAATATATGAAGACTTTAGCTATGAAAGAACGCTGTTAATTGAGGCCAGACAAAATAATCAAATCAATTCATTTCGGCCTCAGCTAGTTTCCCCAGCTCCCTTAAAGGCATTGATGTGAAGCACAGAGCCGAGTGAAAGCAGCTCTTTTTTCATCAAAGAGAAATTTGTCCACTTTCACAATCATTCTTTGTATACTCCAACATTTTTTTTACTCTCTAACATACAGTACTTCACTCAATCTTGTTATACAGGAATTGAAATGGCATGTTTTCATATTTTCAGTGATGGATTTTTTTTCTGAACAGGAGGACATTTTCTGTATACAGTCTAGTATTCAGTGTCTATATAATGTTCATGAGTGCAATACACATAACCTGTATAAGTCTTATAATTAAGTATAACATTTTAACGATGAAGACTTTCTTATCTCAACATCAGTTGTTTTGTCTGTGTCTGTGTATCCACTTTAGTGCCTCATCTATTTTAGACCCCAAGTGAAAATAGCTGTAGAGTTGAGTAATGTAAAACAAGACAAGGGAGGCAATATTCAGGAGAGAAAAGGGAATCTGAGAAATGGAAAAGAGACTGCTGTAATCACTCATAGTTTCAAGAAATGCTTTGTAAACAAATACAAAAACAAATTCCATCCATGGATCTGTAGCTTGCCAGTATCATGCAGTAACGATGTTGTATATTTATGGGATGGTTATAAAATGATTGGAATACTTCAGTGTGAATTATAGTAAAATGAAGAGCAATATTATGTTTTCTAAAATGGAGCATTACATTTTAACACAGATAGTTTAGTAAAATTGCTGGAGAATTCCATCATGGTGAAGCAGCATAACTTCTTGAAGATGAAGAACCATAACAGAATTAAAAATTGTTTGTGGATTAAAATTCATAAAGTAAATACAATAGAAGCTCTCAAGGTTTATTTACAGGTATGGTTATTGAAGGATGGCAGTTTTACATAAATGACCCTAATTTTTTTTGCCTTCATTTGTTATTCCATCAGTCATAAAAGAACAACTTGTCCAACATGCAGCGTTCACTCTGAATCCAGCCTGTTCTTCATTTGTTCAAATACAGATGAAATTTCAGAAGCCAAAAATCACTTGAGCATGGGCACCTCTATCACACTCACTCGGCGTTTTTCCCAGCAAAACGCATCAAGCCCATTTCCCAGAATGTGATCTCAGCTCTCTGTATTCTGGAAGGTAATGCCTGTCCAGGTTTCCAACAGAAATAGCCACATTTCATTCCCCTCAGACTGTCTTATGTCATGCGGTGATTTAAGTGATCACTTAAGTCTAAAAATGTTACGACAGCATAAAATACAGTCCCTGTTTTTAAAAAGGGTCCCGTTTACTTCTTAGTCTCAAATTCAGTCACAACTCCAGTCTTCCAGACTACATCCCAGTCAAATGCTGAGCCTTTCTTGAAGCCACGCTCACACATTTCAACATTTTACTGCTGTGGATAGAGCACAGGCAGCTTTATGTTGTAAATCTTTGTGTTTATGCAGGCTGTTAGGGAGATCCAGCACTGTGTGATCCCTGCATGCTCTAAAACACTTAAGTATTAACCAAAATCTGTTTGGCAGTGGCCTTTAGCTCGAACTACATTTTGTGTCTGTGTGTGTCCATCTTTACATCTGTTTTCTTTTTAAGGGGCAATTGTTGGATTGTAAGATGTTGGATATATTTTTCATTTACCCTCTCCTCTCCATTTTTGTTACAACTTGCCATATTGTAGCTCTAAGCACAGTCTGTTCCACATGAAGAAATAATCTGTTGACTTTGTTAGATCTCATTCAAAAACATAGACATAAATATTTCATTCATAGCTCTTTTAATATCAGCTTGAACTTTTTTCCTCTTCATGTAATCACATTTAGTGTTAGGGGAGCTGGATTTTCACTGTAACACTTAGGGCGTATTCACACCTACGTTGTTTGGTCGGGACCAAACGAACCAAATTTCCCTTGGTCCGGACCTTTTGGGTTGGTCTGAATACAAACCACCGAACTCTGGTCCGGACCAAACAAGCGGACCGAGACCGAGCTGCAAGATTGGACTCGGTCCGGACCAAAGGAACTCTGGTGCGGACCTTTTGGAGGTGTGAAAGCAGACCGGACCTAATCTGACAGTTTTGCTTTTTTTGTAGCTCGGCAGCTTCCGTCGTTTGTCGAGCATTATGGGAAACAGAGTCTTGACACTCCACCGCAAAGTGCAAACACTGTTTTGGTTGTCAAGGGAACCTTACAAGAGTCGTTCAGTCATTCAGACCAGTGGTAGGCTAGACTACAGAGTACAAAAAATGAGTAGGGGGCAAACGTGGGCCGAGGAAGAAACGCGTACCCTTGTGGATATATGAGCAGATGTCCACATATCTGAGCTTTTGGAGAGAACACACAAAAATGGCAATGTGTTTGCTGTATTCAGTGAGAAAATGAAGGAGAAGGGGTTCACGCGCTCCCCAGAACAATGTCGGCTAAAAGTGAAGAAACTCCGTCAGACCTACATTAAAATCAGGGACATTCTTTCAAAAAGTGGCAGTACTAGCGACGCAAAAAAGAAATTCATCTATTACGATGGATAAGGCGAATATCCCGACACATACCTCCTCCATCTTGCGTGAAGAGCCAGAACTGTCACAACATGATGTGCGCTCATCAGCGCTATCCTCTGTAGCCGCCTTGCCCTTTGTCGTCGTCGTTGATAAATTACTTGTACAACAGCATAGTAATCGCACAATTGTGAAAACAGTAAAAACTGGAAAAAACATATAGCTTTGATGACATTAAAAAGAATAACAGCATGGAAAGCCTCCATGACTACTTTTGAACTTAACGCTTTGTGCGCGTGTCGTCTCTGACCAATAGCTGAACGACCTCAGGGCGCGTGGCTTTGTTGACAGATTTTGGTCCGCTTACTAAAATGTACAGTGTGAAAGCGAACTGCACCAAAATGAAAAAATAAAAAAAAACATTTGGTTCGGACCAAAGCAAGTGAACTATTGAACTATCCTGGTCTGAATACACCCTTAGAGAGATCTGTCAGGTTTATGAAGTGTTTTAGTGAGCAAAAAGCTTGGGAAAGTTGTTGGTAAAAAGCATATTCAGACCCCAGTAGTACGGTACATTTATATCATCAACATGGGTCTTTAGACTTAGCAATAAAAACAAGTGTGGTAATGTCTCTTATGAAAGTTGTGATGTGTGCACGGTGCTTATTATTGCTGTGTAAAAAGGACATTGTGTATACTTCGCACATTGCATATTTAAACACTTTGAAGTCCGCTAGATGAATATAAAAAAAAAAAAATGCAGGATAAAGATAGTGAGCACTATATCAGTCCAGTATGACCTAGCTCAGCAGAAGACTGGATAAATAATGCATATGAGGAAATATTGACATCTCTACAATAGGACATGTATGGCGAGTACGGTACAATAAGGTGCCACAGTTGTGAGTGGATATTAGATTTCACTTTGTCCTTGGTCACAGCCATGCAGTGCCTGTCAAACAAGATTAAGAAGGCCTCTGATCCTGAGATTAAAGTCTTTGAAGATAAAAAAAATGAACAAGTATAATAAGAAGAGTCTCAGCAAATCAGGAACCTCAACTTCAGATATGTGAAAGATTAAAAACATCAATCTCTGTTGGAACGCCATTTCATATAGATCTTCTCTAGCATCAGCCATGCACACACTGAACTGAATGTTGGTTTTATTTTTTGTTTTTGTTTTTTGAACAATGTTTTTTGAACAATGTTATTATACTGTGTGTATACATACATACATATTATGTGTGTGTGTATATATATATATATATATATATATATATATATATATATATATATATATACAGGGTGCGATTTGAAAAAAACCAGAAGGGGGGATGGTTGTTGTTTTTTTTTTAATCATGAAACGTCACAAAATTAAGGTAACAATAGGCTAACAGCTCAATAACATCCGATGATATCAAATGAATAACACTAAATGAAAACGAACACTAAACCAGAGATAGTAAATTCATCTTCCTATCTCTCTGACTAAATACACGAACACTAACACAACAAAGTTCGCATTGCTTGTCGCGTTGCTGTGATGTTTCTCTCCCTCCAGATTAAATGGACAGTGACTCGAAAATCACTAAAATACATGAATACTAAATGAACAGTTTGCTCTGATGGCGCAGTTCACATTGTGCGCAGCTTTCCGATTTAAACTGTTTTTTTTCTCATCCTTATATTTCCTGTTTCATGGACTGTAACGGATTTGCTTATTTAGTAATTTTAATACAGAATTTACTTTGAAACTATAATCAGACACTCCAACGCCCCCCCTAAAAAAAAAAATTGGCCGTGAAAATGTAGACCATAGAAAACTGTGTCACAACATGCCTGTCATGTCAACTTTTTTTTTTGGTTTGTTTGTTTTATTGACGGGGTTGTCCCTGAGGATTTTTTTTTCAGCAGAGATAAAAACCAGAGGGGCGATGATCCCCACCATCCCCCCCAGCAAATCGCACCCAGTGTGTGTATATATATATATATATATATATATATATATATATGTATATGTATATATATGTATGTGTGTGTGTGTGTGTGTGTGTGTGTGTGTGTGTAATTTAAGCCAACGTGTAATTTTATTATATAAACACATTTCACAAATGAAACGTACCCAAATTTATATATATATAAATAAATTTGGGTACTTTTCATTTGTGAAATGTGTTTATATAATAAAATAAAATTACACGTTGGCTTGAAGATATGAAGTTTATCTTCTCGTGTTGAAAATTCGCATTTTTCTTATAAAATTCATCACAGATCTGAGTGACATATTTAAATAATATTGGCTGGCTTTGAGTGGTATATCAGATATATTCCATTCAGCTAGCATGATACTGAACAAGTCGAAGATGAGTTCAATATCATGCTTGCTGAATGGAATATATGTGATGGACCATGAAAAAAAGCCAGCCAATATTATTATTATTATTATTATTATTATTATTATTATTATTATTATTATACATACACATTCAATGGAACAATTATAGATTTTACAAAAATTTAAGAACAGGGGGGTAACTTACCAATATTGAATGCTGATTCTGATCGAATGTAATTCAGTGTTCTGTCAATCCAATGTACATGTACAAAGTCAAAGTTCTCACAATAAAAATGGTACAAGTCCAACAAGCCTGAACAACAACCCATCTTATATACAAGCTATATACAGGTTGACAGTTCAAGTTCAAAGTTACTTTTGATAGTAGTTTATTGTTGCATTGAAGTTGTTCAAAATAAAAGGGCTTTGCTGAGTGAAGTCCACAAGTGAAGTCCTCTTGTAAAAGTCTCCGTCACGTTTCCTCACCTCCAAGTAGAACTTTATATTTCCGCTATTGGTCTTTTTTCCAGTTTTTCGATGTCCGTTCATATGTTTTTCTCTTGTAAATATGTGTGAAGAATATCCAGTGAAGTTTTGATAGCCTTTCGGGTGTTCAGCGCATGTTTCTCTTTCAGTTTTTCAATGTCCGTTGGTATGTTTTTCTCTTGTATGCGCTTGTTGTCAGCGTATCTTTCAAAATATATCTTCTGATCTAACACTTCTTCCACTTGATCTTCCACTTTAAATCTTCAACTTTTAATGTAGCAAACCTCACAGACATGTTTGTGTAGAAACTGTCAGTCACTCGCTAGCATGGAAGTTTTACATCTCCAATGTGTCTCTTTTGCAGCTTTTAATGCGGAAGATTAAATGCGTGAAGAATATCCAGTGAAGTTTTGGTAGCCTTTCGGGTTTTTGGCGCATGTTCCTCTTTCAGTTTTTCGATGTCCGTTGGTATGTTTTTCTCTTGTAAATATGTGTGAAAAATATATGTAATTTTGGTAGCCTTTTGGGTGTTCAGTGCGTCTTTAGTTTCAGTTTTCACTTTATTTATTTCGTGCTTAAACCTAGCACTGGATCTTCTCTCTTTCCTGGCTGACAAAGAAATGATTGTACACATGCGCAGCAGAAAAGTTTTGTCATTGGATCTTCACATCTGCTCCGATGTGTGACATCATGTTGTCTTGACAGTGTGCAATATTATAACAATATTGCACACTCATTCTCTATTGGGGAGAGTGTCGTAATACATGGAGGATAAGCAATATGATAACGATATTGCATGCCATCAGTAAACCCACTAGAAGGGAATAGAATACGTGTTTTTATTCCTTGGAAAAAGTGGCCCGTATGTATAATAATTCCTGATATTTCACTCCAGTGATGTCACTCCCAATGTTTTCCTGCTGACTGGACATGCATGGTCAGAATGGTGAACCAGTTCAAAATTTAAATTATTTTGATTAACTTGCTTTCTGTGTGTGCATGTGTATAGGTGCGCGTGTGTGTGGATGTGTCCATATAATATAAAGAACATTACATGGTGGTGCGAAGATGTGAAGTTTATCATCTCATGTTGATTCAAGATTCATTGAAAGGACTTGATGTTACATATCCCTAGTATTTGCACCATTTGTAGGATGGGTGGGTGCTACACAGCTTTTACAGCGGGACACATCGTCAGTTGTGTACCTGAGCGTCACCGGGTGTTTCGGCCACTTAACACAATACACCCTCTGCTGAGGCAGGCCCACCACAGGTTGATCAGGCCTGGGTGTGTGTCCCGCTGCTAGCTGTTCCTAGCAGCCCAGATGGTATCGCCTCTCTTCAGCCATAACCAATGGCTTGTTCTCTCTGCAGTGTTGGCCAGTTCTTTGATGGCTTGTCTGTGCGCCTGCCCCCTGACTCCAATCTCCCTAAGGAGCTTTGCTGTTGTGCTTGCCACAAAGCCCCTGCAGCCCACCTCCACTGGACGCACCCTTATCTTCCAACCTTTGTCCTCTGCCTCAGCTGCAAGGTCAGAATAACGCAGCTTCTTGCACTCAAAGGCTTCTTCAAGGGCATCCTCCCAGGGAACTGTTAGCTCAATGATGTAGGCGAGCCAGCAGGAATTAGACCAGAGGACGATGTCTGGACGAAGGGTTGTTATTGCAATCTCTGGAGGGAAGATGAGCCTCTGGTCTAGATCCACTCTCATCTGCCAGTCCCTGGCTGCATTCAGTGGGGACAGATCCATGCTTGAGGGGCCCCCCCCCATGCTTATCTCCCTCCCGCACAAACAATGGCTGGTGACTGTGCGCATTCTGGATGCTGACGAGCTTGCTGTTAGTTGCTACTCTCTTGCGCTCAAGTTTGTCGGCCAAACACTTGAGAACTTGGTTATGTCTCCAAGTGTATCTGCCTTGAGTGAGACTAGTCTTGCAGCCAACCAGAATGTGTTTGAGTGTTGCAGGGGTTGTACACAGGGGGCAAGATGGGTCCTTTCCAAGCCACAGGTGCAGATTAGTGGGAGAGGGTAGGACATCATATGTAGCTCGGATGATGAAACTCAACCGGTTGGACTCCATGCCCCAAAGCTCGCTCCATGTTAGTTTCTTCCTCTCAACCCCCTCCCACCTCATCCAGCGGCCCTGTTTGGCTTGTGCCACAGCTTTGGAGCATCTGGCTGCTTCTTCCTGTCGTCGCACTTCCTCCACCACCAAAGTGCGACGCTCAGTTATAGATGCCTTCTGCCAGAGAGGTGTCATAGCTCCAAGGCCAAATCCTGCTCTTCCTTGTTGGACGTGGCCCACTACGTCCCGGTGCAGGAGGGCAGATTTGGCCTGTAGCACTGCTGTGGCAGGGGTCCACTTCCTCCCAGTTGCTAGGGTAGGAGCGGCACCTCTTACCATGGGGTCCCGGGAGTCAGCAAGGGACATGTCCAGCCTCACCTTCGCACACTTAAAATCTTCCACCAGACTTGAGATAGGCAGTGACAGGGCTCCTTTACAGTATAGTCCAACACTGCTGACGCACTTCGGAAGCCCAAGCCATTTCCTCACATGCGTGTTCACTAGCCTTTCCAAGCGATTGGCATGGCTAAGTGAAACCTCGTACATGGTCACTGGCCACAGCAGCCTGGGTAGCAGCCCAAACTGGTAACACCACAGCTTCAGCTTCCCTGGCAGTGCAGTGTTGTCAATTTGCTTAAGGCCATTAGCCACATCCTGCTGAAGTTGCTGAAGTTGCTGAGTGTCTTTGAGGTCTGCATTATACCATCGCCCAAGGCTCTTAATGGGCTTCTCGAGGACTGTTGGAATTGGTTCCTCGCTGATGTAAAATCGCTCGCCTCTTAGTTGGCCTTCCACAATGGAGATGCTGCATGACTTGCTTGGTTTGAATTGCATTCTTGCCCATTCGATGTTTTCTTGGAGTTTGTGGAGCAATCGTCTGGTGCAAGGTTTTGTTGTTGTAATGATGGTCATGTTGTCCATGTAGGCCCTTACTGGTGGAAGACGCAGACCGCTCTTGGTCCTCTCACCTCCCACCACCCAACGAGATGCCCGTATTATTAGTTCCATAGCCATGATGAAGGCCAACGGTGAAATTGTGCAGCCTGCCATGATGCCAATTTCCAGATGTTGCCAGGCAGTGGTGGTGTTTTCAACTGTTATACAAAACTGGAGATCCTGAAAGTAGCCCTTGACCAATTTTGTGATGTGCTCTGGTACCCCAAAGTAACTGAAGGCTATCCACAAGATGTTGTGAGGGACTGACCCAAAGGCATTTGCAAGGTCTAGAAAGATCACATGCAGGTCTCTACGCTCTTTCTTGGCCGATTGTATCTGATGCCAGATCATATTGGCATGCTCCATGGAGCATGCCAATATGATCTGGCATCAGATACAATCGGCCAAGAAAGAGCGTAAAAGTGCAGAAGGCTGGGATCCAGGGGTTCTCAGGATGCATGCATCCTGAGAACCCCTGGATCCCAGCCTTCTGCACTGATGTATCAATGAAGTTGTTTCTTTGCAGGTATGTAGAGAGCCGTTGGGCCAAGACTCTGAAGAATATCTTTCCCTCTACGTTCAGAAGGCTGATCTGGCGGAATTGACTGATGGTTGCAGAGTCCTTTTCTTTAGGGATCAGAATTCCTCCTGCCCTTCTCCATGCCTTTGGAATCACTCCCTTCCGCCAGGCCACCTTCATTAGTTTCCAGAGGTACTTAAGAACTTCAGGAGCGTTCTTGTAAAACCGGTAAGGGATACCATTGGGCCCAGGTGCTGATGCTGATCTTGCCTGCCTCACGACCTTTTCCACTTCGCTCCATGTGGGGGGCCTGACATCCATCTGGTGTTCAGGTGCATGAATTGGTGGCATGTTGTCCGGGATAGTAACTGACTCATACCTTCGCTCATCAGAGTAGGTCTTCCTCAGGTGCTCTTCCAGGTCTTTAATCGGTGCTTTCAGGCTCCCACTCCTTTCTTTGTCAAAGATGCCCTTTACAAAGCAGTAGGGGTCAGTATAGAAACGGGTCCTTGATCTTTCTTTCCTCTTGCGCTGCCGCCTGAGGTGCTCAGACCTTCGCAGACTTGTCAATCGCTGTTTTATCCCAGCCTGCAGGTCATCCAGTCCCACTCTCTCCATCTCTGTAGCCTTCCTCCACTGCTTTCTCAGTTGTCTTCTTTCCTTCACCAGCCTATCAATTTCCCGCTGCCTCCTGGACTTCGCCTGGTTTATGGGGCTTATCCGCTGCCTCTGCGTCATGGGTTTTACCACAAACCTCTCCGCGCCATAGCTGTAAATAATGGCCCCCATGTTCTCCAGTTTTCGATCAACTGGACCCTTCTGTTGTTCTAGAAGGGCAGCAAGGTCTAACGCCATTGTCTTCCACTCTCGCTTCTGGCTGGATTTGGGCCACAGGATCTGCGATTTCCTTCCTTCCATCTTCTTCTCTGTTGTTGCTTGTAACTGGCTGGGTGCTGAGCTAAAGAAGGATGTTGGGTGAGGCTGGCTGAGTACTGGGCTGAAGCCTGCTGTTAGATGTTGCTGACTGGGTTCTGAGGTTGGGACTGCTACCAAGTATTGCAGTCCTGGCTCCAAGTTGGGGAAAGTTGGTGGCTGTGGATTGCTGTACGCTGCTGCTGGCTGCTCTTGCCTGGGCTCTGCGCTGGTGCCTACTGGAGGGTCAATGCAATGCTGAGCTTCAGTTGAGGTACTGATGCCCTGAGGACTGTGGGGGTTCTCCTGCCTCTGGGCTTCATTCGACTGATTTGGCCGACTTCTCAAGAAGTACTGCTCAATGCGAGACCCCTTGCTGAGCTTGCTGAGGCATTTCTTTAGCCCTTGGTGGATTTTAAGGCCCCTCTCTGTTGTTACTTTTGACCAGCCGCAGATGCAACTCCGTCGTTCTTCTCCTGCCAGCGTTTGCAACCCATCCATTGTGGTGCTTGTCCTATTCATCGTCTGTTCCATTCCAAGGTCTGTTACCATGTAGTCCGTCCGTGCTGGGTCATCTTCCGCCCCCACTCTCGCAGACCCTGGGGGTGTTTTCTTCTTTGAAGTCTTCGTAGCAATGATGGGTGGGCCCAGGAACGCTAGCCAGCGCTGGACCCTGCTAGTGTGGGACGCTAACCCACACTAGCCCCGTTGGGGTCTCTTCCCTCCTGTCAGCAGTCTTTCCAGGCCGTCATCTGGTCTTTCCCTGATTGTCAGCTGCTCTTTCGCAGCGGTCACTGGATCACTCCAGATATCAAGATTCATTGAAAGGACTTGATGTTACATATCCCTAGTATTTGCACCATTTGCAGGATGGGTGGGTGCTACACAGCTTTTACAGCGGGACACATCGTCAGTTGTGTACCTGAGCGTCACCGGGTGTTTCGGCCACTTAACACAATACACCCTCTGCTGAGGCAGGCCCACCACAGGTTGATCAGGCCTGGGTGTGTGTCCCGCTGCTAGCTGTTCCTAGCAGCCCAGATGGTATCGCCTCTCTTCAGCCATAACCAATGGCTTGTTCTCTCTGCAGTGTTGGCCAGTTCTTTGATGGCTTGTCTGTGCGCCTGCCCCCTGACTCCAATCTCCCTAAGGAGCTTTGCTGTTGTGCTTGCCACAAAGCCCCTGCAGCCCACCTCCACTGGACGCACCCTTATCTTCCAACCTTTGTCCTCTGCCTCAGCTGCAAGGTCAGATAGGACCTTAGGACAAATAGGAGTCATTCAGGATTCAGCCATGACACGGAGCAAAAACATAGCTGAATCCTGAATGACTCCTATTTGTATAAATAGGGCACTACATAGGCAGCAGTGGTAGTTTCTTTTTCCCTGCCATGGAAGCGCACTTGTATACTGAGGAGGAAAGCAATTTGCATTACAGCCGTGAGGCGGCTCGGCTCAGTTTTCCCTTTCGGGCGCTCTCGTTTTCTGTTAGAATTTGGTAAAGAAAAAAAAAATATTATTTACCAGCTTACCGGGTCCATGAACATAAATCTGACAGCTGACAAGGTCGGGATATAAATGAATCGAATACAAACCACCCGCCAGGACTCCTACTTATGCGGCTCCAGCTTATCCTTGAAGCTGGAGCCGCAGCTGGATGAAGCCGGCAGCGCGCAGTGATAAGAAGGGAGAGAAAATAGCACCAAGCGATTTCGAGGTCTGACTTTTTATTTGACAACGGTTTTGTGATGCAAATATATCACTCTTTTGAACACATACTGTTTTGAGACGAAAAACGTTTTACTTTCGTGACCCCAGCAAACTTGCCGGACTACTTTCATCTGGACCAAAACTGGACAAGAACTGGACTCACAGGATGCTGTCAGGGGTAAGGTCAGTGTGTTTGCACGACACTATCGATGGGGATGCCATACAGATTCATGTCAAAAATCCCGAACTATCCCTTTAACCAGCTTCATGAGGTAGTCACCTGGAATGCTTGCCTCATCAAAAGTTAATTAGTGCAATTTCTTGCCTTAATGCATTTGAGACCAAACAGTACATAGCAAATAATAAACATAGAGTAAATAGCCTTATTCCACAACTGTAGTATGTCAATCCTGAGACACCACTAAGATGCTGACGACTTCTGCTCCTTGGACCTGCCTGATCCATTCTGATGCCCTAGGTCTGGCTGGAGTCTCATCACATTGCTCCTGTGGAGGATGGCCCCATATGGACAGTCGAAAGGCGCACTTGGAAGATGGCTCTGGACACTTACAATAATACATTTATGGCTGAGGACTACAGTTAAAGAAGATATGCAGAACCTTTATTTTTAAATACATTTCTGAGTGGATAGTATCTCCATCCTTGACTCTTGTATGCTGCATAAATGGAAATAAAAAATATATATTTTTGAGAGTTAAAATCAACCGCAAAGTTCAAGCTGCCCCGCTGAGCCAGCCAGCCCTGAGTGAGTCACAGTGGTAACCAGTTTTAAGGCTGAGGCCTTTGACAGTTATAGACCAAAGCCAGACTCTGCAGAGTGGTTGCAGTGGCTTCTTCATTCGGATTTATTGGAGATTCTTTGGATTCCTCAGATAGTAGTACATCTGACTGTGATAGTCCTGAAATTGGAGTGTGTGTACATGCTACTGCTATACATGTAGAACCGTATCAGTTCGAACCATTGGAAAGTGAATCCGATAGTAACACGTTGGCCACGGAGGCCCCCACCTTACGAAATAAATCCAGAGAACAAAGCTGTCTCGAGAATTGAATGGAATTGAACTGACAGTCTCATGTGACTCTCATTAAAACAGGATAGGCTTTATAACTTATGCAACATACATGTACATGCATGCATTTTCACTGATAAAACGTAAAAGGCTAATTAAATAATCAGATGAATTGAGACAATCACATTCTGAAGCAAATTAAATCATCTTATACCGGTAACTTAAATACACAATATATGTATTAATCTAAATGCAGGTAAACAACGAGTGTTGTTGTTGTGCTGTAACCAAATGAGAGTCGCATCTTACCCGTCTGTGTTCTCGCTTCTTGAAGGCCAATCTTGTGGCCGATTGTTTTGAAGCAATCTGACTTTCAGTTCTTCGTTCAGTTCTTCGTTCATTCACTTCTTCCACGTAAGGGCGAGATATTGCTGCTGAGGCAAGCATATCCAGTGGGGAAATCAGACAGCTGGTCCACTCATTCTCCATTTTCTCCATATTGAGTACTCCGCCATTACTGCTCGGCTCACACTCCAGGAGAACTGGTGTAACTGAACTTACTTTCCTTTTCTTGTAGTTTTCTTTTCCTTTAATTGTTGGTACTGCACCCTCTTTCAATACGGGCTTATAGCCAACGCTCCTCAACAGATCAGAACTTTCGTATGAGTCATCAGTAAAATGGGCCCGTGAATTTCTTACAAAACGCATCCAAATCTTTGCAGTTTGAACATTCTTGGGCCATGAATGCAACATAAATCCACCTTCTGTCATGTTGCTGCACCCGCCAGCACCACATCTATGTGGCATGGTGATAAATTAGCTCAAAATGGAGGATCGAAGTTGCAGTTAGCTCTGTATTTTAGTATAGCAAAAATGGCAATGAGACCGATAGCCTTCCTGCTGTGTCGTCACAGATGTCAAGGTCATTCACTCAGACTGCTACCTATATGAATAATTTTAATCGTAAAAATTACTATATTAGATGTATTGTTAATGCTTAAAACTATTCCCATGCCATTCTTGAGGACTCAAGGCATTTATAAACAAAAAGTGAGGCCATGGTTCTGCATATCTCCTTTAACTTGCTAACTTTAGGACTGCAGTTGTCATGAACAGTTTTGCACTCAAGTTTCCATCAATGAATGGTTTATAACTTCAGCAAAACAGACTTCTTGTTAAAACTATAATGATTTTCCTGGTTTCACAGTTATACTTTGTGACTATATAGGACACAGTTATAGAAGTGAGTTATTTATAATCATGCTATCTGTTATCACCCAAATGAGGATGGGTTCCCATTTGAGTTTCCTCTCGGGGTTTCTTCCTCATGTCATTTGAGGGAGTTTTTCCTTGCCACCATAGCCACAGGCTTGCTTATTGGGGATAAATTGGGGATAAATTAGCTCATATTTAAAGTCTTTAATGTTCTGTAAAGCTGCTTTGTGACAGTGTTGTTAAAAGCGTTGTACAAATAAACTTCACTTGACTAGTAATCCATATTATGTCAAGAACCATACAACTTCAACTGTTCAAACGAGAAACAACAAGCCATCATTACTTCATAAAAATAAAGAAAAACCACTGAATTAGAAGGTGTGTCCACACTTTAGACTGGTATGTTATGATATTGTTAATGTATTTATGAATATAATTTAACAGGTATGTGCTCAAATGTATATATGATTTTGTTTTTCTTTTTTGCACTGACAGGTATTTAAGGCACTCTGTAGAGTTCTGCCCTTTTTGTCTAATCTTACTCTGGATGGAATTTTTTGTGATATTTATTTTCCCTCTGAAAAAAATTATGATTGCCTATGATGAGCAACAACTCCAGAGTCTCCCCTGGGGATTGCGCTGTTCATTTGTAATCTGAATGCCACACTGTTGACATTGTACAAGATGAAAGTTAAAGGGTGGAAAGTTGTTTCGACTCATTGCCTCAGAGGACGAGGGTAATTATCTCACCGAACAGCCGAAGTGTCTGTGTTCTCTCCAGGTCCCACATTACATGTGCTGTTATTCAGAAGATGTAGGTTTCGGTTGATGCTGTGTGAACAGAATGGTAATGGACAGAAAACTCCCTTTCCTTCATGCATGATATTGCCGCAGTAGGTCACATCATGGGCTGGATATTTAATCATTTTTTTTATATATGGGTAAAAGTGGCAATTGCTTTTAAATTTTAGTTGTGTTAAATGTCAAACATGAACAAGGTTTCTGTAGATTGACATACTGTAAAATCACACACACACACACACACACACACACACACACACACACACACACACACACACGAGTGTTCAAATGAACCTTGTCCCACATTCCTGTCTTTCTCTAGGTGAGCGAGGAGACAGTGGAGAGACTGGTCCTGCAGTACCCGCACATCGTGTTCAGCACAGTGATGCAGGACTGTAAGCGAACTCTGGAGAGGGCCTATCAGATGGGCTGGAGCCCCAACACTTCCACTGCATCCTAGCTAACACACACACACACACACACACACACAGATCTATACAGTCATATCAATAAAGACGAACTGCTGTTTGCCGCCTTTGTCAGCACAGCTGGTCAATTTTCAGAGCATTAACATTGTGCCGCTGTAACATCGTGTTTGCATTTTACTTTATTATTAACTTTTTTTTTCCTTTAGAAAACTATTATCATAAGCAGATGTTAATATTTCCAGACTTTAGTCATCCAAAACAAACATCTTGCTAGCACATGATCATCATCCTTTTTCATGCAACCATGTGCAATCTGAGCATTAGTGTCTGAGGAATAGTTCATCTTTTGGAAGTTTTGTGTTCATCACAACAACTCATGTACTGTTTAACACCTACCATATTCTTCCAGAGTTTTAGTCCATGATTTCTGACAATGAGCTCATAGAAATGTCACCTTAAAGTTTACTAACTGCAGTCAAGCCATTACTTGACTAAACAGATTTTTTTTAGTAATGTGTTGAACACTTATTCTGTTTTTGTCCAAATCTTATTGAAGAAACTGAGTTCTTTATTGTGGATTTGACTCATTGAGAATGTGGTACCTTTTATGGTACATTTGTTTCAGTGTGTTTCAGTCCAGTGAAGTAAGCAACCTCATCACATATAAATCTAACTCATAGTAAAAACAGCATATTGGGGTTGTGATATATATCCAGGATTATAGGGAGTGTTATGGAAAAGACTCTGTGTTATGCTAAAAACTCCTATTCTTCTTTCCTTTCAAAAATAATGTTGTTTAACACTTGTGATAATGTAAACTGTGGTTTGAAGTTTGTTTTGGCTGTTTAATGAGAATTTTTGAAGAGTTCTTCACTATGGAATTTTGCATAACCGTTTATTAATATTGTGCTGCCAGGCTTCTGTATTTGCCTGCAATCTGACTGAGATGTGGAATGATGAAACGCTTCCATTTAAGGTAGAGATATTAGAATTTATTCACCCTCCTCATTTCCATAGCTAGCCTGTGATGTACTCTTACACAAACAACCACCAGGGTATTTTACTATTGTGTCAGAAATAGCTGTGGCCAGCTCTTGTAGCTGTTGCACTGCATCATGTGCTAAGAGGAACCACAGGTCTTAGTTACTGTTTTCCTTTGCTGTACTTAGGGATTAGAGTCAATTAAACAATCCATTTCTAATTCAGTATAGGCTCTTAGACTGTTCAAATCTAAGTGTGTATGTTCTGTTCATGAGTGTGTGGAGTTTTTGAGGCCAGATTTAAGTGAATGAGGTGAATGAAATGAGGAATAAAACCCTTTCCTTGTATTTTACTTTTGTGCTCCGTCTTATCTGAGACCTCCTTTTGTCATCATGTTTCACAGACAGGCTTGGCATTTACAAACCTAACTTTTTTTTTGTCCTTTTTTTTTTAAGCCACTCTGCCAGTATGAGAGGATTTGTTGACCTTTGGGAATAATTTGTCAGAGAATGACATAATTATAAGGATGGTAATCAAGTCCTTTATCCTAGTCAGGGTCCAGAGCCTATCACAGGAACACACCCCTCATGGGCCACCAATGCATTATAAGGTACAGTGGTGCTTGAAAGTTTGTGAACCCTTTAGAGTTTTCTATATTTCTGCATAAATATGACCTAAAACATCATCAGATTTTCACACAAGTCCTAAAAGTAGATAAAGAGAACCCAGTTAAACAAATGAGACAAAAATATTATACTTGGTCATTTATTTATTGAGGAAAATGATCCAATATTACATATCTGTGAGTGGCAAAAGTATGTGAAGCTTGGGGGTGTTGTGGCTCAGGTGGATAAGGCGCCATACCATAAATCCGGGGACCCGGGTTCGATTCCGGCCCGAGGTCATTTCCCGATCCCTCCCCGTCTCTCTCTCCCGCTCATTTCCTGTCTCTACACTGTCCTATCCAATAATAAAGGTGAAAAAAAGCCCCCAAAAATCTTTAAAAAAAAAAGTATGTGAAGCTCTAGGATTAGCAGTTAATTTGAAGGTGAAATTAGAGTCAGGTGTTTTCAATCAATGGGATGACAATCAGGTGTGAGTGGGCACCCTGTTTTATTTAAAGAACAGGGATCTATCAAAGTCTGATCTTCACAACACATGTTTGTGGAAGTGTATCATGGCACGAACAAAGGAGATTTCTGAGGACCTCAGAAAAAGTGTTGTTGATGCTCATTAGGCTCGAAAAGGTTAAAAAAACATCTCTAAAGAATTTGGTCTCTACCAATCCACAGCCAGACAGATTGTGTACAAATGGAGGAAACTCAAGACCATTGTTACCCTCCCCAGGAGTGGTCGACCAACAAAGGTCACTCCAAGAGCAAGGCATGTAATAGTCGGCGAGGTCACAAAGGACCCCAGGGTAACTTCTAAGCAACTGAAGGCCTCTCTCACATTGGCTAATGTTAATGTTCATGAGTCCACCATCAGGAGAACACTGAACAATAATGGTGTGCATGGCAGGGTTGCAAGGAGAAAGCCACTGCTCTCCAAAAAGAACATTGCTGCTCATCTGCAGCTTGATAAAGATCACGTGGACAAGCCAGAAGGCTATTGGAAAAATGTTTTTTGGACAGATGAGACGAAAATAGAACTTTTTGGTTTAAATGAGAAGTGTTATGTTTGGAGAAAGGAAAACACTGCATTCCAGCATAAGAACCTTATCCCATCTGTGAAACATGATGGTGGTAGTATCATGGTTTGGGCCTGTTTTGCTGCATCTGGGCCAGGACGGCTTTCCATCATTGATGGAACAATTAATTCTGAATTATACCAGTGGATTCTAAAGGAAAATGTCAGGACATCTGTCCCTGAACTGAACCTCAAAAGAAGGTGGGTCATGCAGCAAGACAACGACCCTAAGCACACAAGTCGTTCCACCAAAGAATGGTTAAAGAAGAATAAAGTTAATGTTTTGGAATGGCCAAGTCAAAGTCCTGACCTTAATCCAATCGAGATGTTGTGGAAGGACCTGAAGCGAGCAGATCATGTGAGGAAACCCACCAACATCCCAGAGTTGAAGCTGTTCTGTATGGAGGAATGGGATAAAATTCCTCCAAGCCGGTGTGCAGGACTGATCAACAGCTACCGGAAACATTTAATTGCAGTTATTGCTGCACCAGGGGGTCACACCAGATACTGAAAGCAAAGGTTCACATACTTTTGCCACGCACAGATATGTAATATTGTAATCATTTTCCTCAATAAATAAATGACCATGTATAATATTTTTATATCATTTGTTTAACTGGGTTCTCTTTATCTACTTTTAGGACTTGTGTGAAAATCTGATAATGTTTTAGGTCATATTTATGCAGAAATATAGAAAATTCTAAAGGGTTCACAAACTTTCAAGCACCACTGTATCTCACACAGTTGCACACACTCATTCCTAGTGGTAATTTATACTTGCCAGTCCACCTAGCAGCATGGTTTTTGTGAGTTGGAAGGAACAAAAATGGGGAGAACATGTGAAATTCTCAACTCACAAACAATAACCAGAGTTCAGGATCAAAGCCTAGAGCTGTAAGCAGCAGCACAAACCACCACTGTACTGCTGTTAAAGGAGAACTGAAGGCAAATTTTTTTATCATCAAAATTGTATTTATCTCGTTTTATTAAATATAGGAATGCATTTTTGGTAGCTATTTTGTTGCTGCTGTAGCAAGTTATGAGTGTTTGAAATATGCTATGTAATATATCAGTCCATATGTCAAAGCAATGGCAGTAAATGAGATTTGTTGAGACCTGTCCGAGACATCATAGGACGGAAGTAAAACGTACAGCGGAAATCAAAGTGACCAATATCTGCCAACGTTGTCAAAAGACGCACGTACCCTCTTTCGAGTGCTGATGTAATCAAGCCGGAAGTTTTATTTGTTTTGATAGCAATCAGGAAAGTTTGAAAAAAAAAATAGGCAGTAATCGTCATTTAAACTCCTTTTTGTGCAATATTTTGTTTAGAAAATGGTTTTCAAAATGGCGGCACTGACACCTGGCTGACACTTCACATTTCTAAGTCTCGCACAAGTCTCGTGAAGATTGCACGGATAAGTGACGCCTGCCATGGACCAAACAAACTAAATTCAACATGGCTAAAAACTGAATAGGCCGATAAGTATAATATTTAATTGCAATTAGTTGCTAATACGAGTCACGATATAAGGTTACTAAAACCAAAAACGTAATCGAATAACACGTTAATTAAGAAATAAAGCAAGTTTAAAAATGACTTCAGTTCTCCTTTAAGTACAGTGCAACCTCACTATAACAAATTCTTTTACTATGAACTTTCGCATATAACAAACTAATTTTGTGTCCCCCACCTTTAATGACAAGGAGTCGGAGTCTTAAAAAAAACAAAAAAAAACATCACTGAGCCATGCACTCCTCTTACCCCCAGAGGCAGAAAATAAGTAATCAAGTCCACAGTCAAGTTAACGATGTGTTAATGCCATTAAACAAAGGCTTTTAGCCTAGCTTAGGTGTCAATCACAAACAATTATCGAGAATGGTGATCATTGACTTCAAAAAATCCCTTCAAAGGATTTTATTTTTCAAGCTAAAAGCAGTTTTACTCAAGTCTTTACTCCATAAGCATTGTTGTCATGGTTACTAATAAACATAAGATACTCTCCATTTGTTAGAAAATGCAAGTGATCAATGGATGTAATCGCTAGAAGAGTTATTTAAAAACATGCTGGTAAACAGATCCAAGTCAGTGATCAAAAATCTGAGTCAAGAAACAGGCAATGATAAAGCGAGGCATAGACAGGATATCAAAGGTGAGATAAAGGGCAAAATCCAAAATGCAGTCAGAAAATAGAATATCATCACAGCGCTACAAAAAGCTTAGTAATATGAGACACGGTACAGTGTGTATGCTTCGCAAAGTCTGTGTGAAGTGAGAATCCTTATAAGTGTGTGCTGTGCTTGCACTCTAATCTGGAACATGGCATGGCAATTAGTGCTAATGGTGCTGCGTGCATGTACAGTGGGCCAAAAAAGTATTTAGTCAGTCACCAATTGTGCAAGTTCTCCCACTTAAAAAGATGAGAGAGGCCTGTAATTTTCATCATAGTCAACTATGAGAGACAAAATGAGAAAAAAAAATCCAGAAAATCACAGTCTGAGTTTTAAAGAATTTATTTGCAAATTATGGTGGAAAATAAGTATTTGGTCAATAACAAAAGTTCATCTCAATACTTTGTTATATACCCTTTGTTGGCAATGACAGAGGTCAAACGTTTTCTGTAAGTCTTCACAAGGTTTTCACACACTGTTGCTGGTATTTTGGCCCATTCCTCCATGCAGATCTCCTCTAGAGCAGTGATGTTTTGGGGCTGTCGCTGGGCAACACGGACTTTCAACTCCCTCCAAAGATTTTCTATGGGGTTGAGATCTGGAGACTGGCTAGGCCACTCCAGGACCTTGAAATGCTTCTTATGAAGCCACTCCTTCGTTGCCCGGGTGGTGTGTTTGGGATCACTGTCATGCTGAAAGACACAGCCATGTTTCATCTTCAATGCCCTTGCTGATGGAAAAAGGTTTTCACTCAAAATCTCATGATACATGGCCCCATTCATTCTTTCCTTTACACGGATCAGTCGTCCTGATCCCTTTGCAGAAAAACAGCCCCAAAGCATGATGTTTCCACCCCCATGCTTCACAGTAGGTATGGTGTTCTTTGGATGCAACTCAGCATTCTTTCTCCTCCAAACACAGAAAGTTCTATTTTGGTTTCATCTGACCATATGAAATTCTCCCAATCCTCTTCTGGATCATCCAAATGCTCTCTAGCAAACTTCAGACGGGCCTGGACATGTACTGGCTTAAGCAGGGGGACACATCTGGCACTGCAGGATTTGAGTCCCTGGCGGCGTAGTGTGTTACTGATGGTAGCCTTTGTTACTTTGGTCCCAGCTCTCTGCAGGTCATTCACTAGGTCCCCCCGTGTGGTTCTGGGATTTTTGCTCACCGTTCTTGTGATCATTTTGACCCCACGGGTCAAAATGATCACATCTTGCATGGAGCCCCAGATCGAGGGAGATTATCAGTGGTCTTGTATGTCTTCCATTTTCTAATAATTGCTCCCACAGTTGATTTCTTCACACCAAGCTGCTTACCTATTGCAGATTCAGTCTTCCCAGCCTGGTGCAGGTCTACAATTTTGTTTCTGGTGTCCTTTGACAGCTCTTTGGTCTTGGCCATAGTGGAGTTTGGAGTGTGACTGTTTGAGGTTGTGGACAGGTGTCTTTTCTACTGATAACGAGTTCAAACAGGTGCCATTAATACAGGTAACGAGTGGAGGACAGAGGAGCCTCTTAAAGAAGAAGCTACAGGTCTGTGAGAGCCAGAAATCTTGCTTGTTTGTAGGTGACCAAATACTTATTTTACCGAAGAATTTACCAATTAATTCATTAAAAATCCTACAATGTGATTTCCTGGATTCTTTCCCCCCATTCTGTCTCTCATAGTTGAAGTGTACCTATGATGAAAATTACAGGCCTCTCTCAGATTTTTAAGTGGGAGAACTTGGACAATTGGTAGCTGACTAAATACTTTTTTGTCCCACTGTACTTGAGTAGCAGTTCAAGGCATGTCTCTGCGTGCATGTGTATGTGACAGCATCAAGACAAACTTCATATCCTGGACCATCTAAAGTGTGATGAGAAAGCAACAAATTTGTCGAAAGATTATGGTATCCTGAAAAAAATTCTATTTTGACTTTTAAAGCAAAAGAAAAAAAAGAGCTCTGAGACTTCGTTCATAACTGCATTTAACATGATGGGCTGAAAAGAAAGATGCGGCAAGAAAATGATGGCAAGTGTGACTTATTTCCTTTACTTCTTAAATATGTAAATTAATTAACCATAAATATAAATTAAACACAGTTGGTTTTGTTTTACGTAGGAGTGAGTGAGTGGTGTGAATAAGTGGGTCAATTTCAGTATTACAAACCTTTTCGTATAACAAACTATTTGGACATCCCCCAAGGAGTTTGTTATAGCAGGGTTGTGGTGTATTTAGATAGACGCAGGGTTTAAATGTCTTTTGGTGATGATCACTATTAAACAGATATGAACAGACACTCTTCAGAGTCAAAGTTTTCATTCAAAATATTTAAAGTCGGGTGGCACGGTGGTGTAGTGGTTAGCGCTGTCGCCTCACAGCAAGAAGGTCCGGGTTCGAGTCCCGTGGCTGGCGAGGGCCTTTCTGTGCGGAGTTTGCATGTTGTCCGCGTGGGTTTCCTCTGGGTGCTCCGGTTTCCCCCACAATCCAAAGACATGCAGGTTAGGTTAACTGGTGACCCTAAATTGACCATAGGTGTGAGTGTGAATGGTTGTCTGTGTCTATGTGTCAGCCCTGTGATGACCTGGCAACTTATCCAGGGTGTACCCCACCTTTTGCCCGTAGTCAGCTGGGATAGGCTCCAGCTTGCCGGCGACCCTGTAGAACAGGATAAAGCAGCTAGAGATAATGAGGTGAGATATCTAAAGCTTTAACATTCAACATGTATCTTCCCTGTTATGATTTCACTCTTTTATTACTTTGATGCATCCTGGACGTGAAATGTATAAAGCCATCACAAGTAATATATTATTTTCCCAACAAAACAATCCAGCAAAAGTCAGAACATTCTGGATTGCAATCCATTCAGTGGGCTTTTGTTAAGGATTATAATCAATTAAACAATAGACACTGTCACAATTATTCATGTCTTAAATATGTAAGAACAAACCATTTAGCTTTAATAAGGCCATCTGGAATGAGTTATTTTGATGATTATCATATTGATCATTGTTTCTTCTGATTATGAGAGACAGGAGTCTATGCATGCCTGTGTGAGAGATCATAGTAATGTGTTGCTTTATTAGTAAACAAAGTGATAACAAAGGAATTGTAGAGTTATGTCTTGCAGCAAAACATCTTCAAGGTTATAACACAATTCCAGGCAGCTTGACTTTTTGCAGCTATGAAACATGCAGCAAAAAAGAGAGCTGACTACACACCACTCCAAAATAGCTCCAAGGTGTTCAGGTGGATTGAGATCTGGTGAGTGTGAAGGACATAGCATGTGATTTACATTATTTTTATAGTCATCCAAACATTCAGTGAGTCCTCGGAGCCATCCTGGAAGAGATCACTTCCCCTGAGGAGAGAAATGCTTCATAATAGGATAAAGGTGAAAAGTTGGAATAATTTTTGTATTATTTTTATACACCTTGCTGTCTAAGTGGACAACTGGACCCAAACCATGCCAGCAAAATTCCTCAGCACAGCCATCTCCTTCAATTTGCCACTCATTTCATTGTCTATATTGTGTGTGTACACACAGCTATGGAAAAAGTTAAAAGACCACTTTTAAAGGATAGATAGACAGTGCCATCCACAATTATTGGCACCCCTTGTACAGATTAGTGTAAAAAAAAAAAGTTACCACTACCCCTTTTGGTGAAGTTGCTTCATCTTTGGAAAAATCCAAAGTTTAATTGAAATAAGTTTATTCAAAGAAAAACAAATAAATAAATAAATAAAAAAACACGTGCCACTATTATTGGCACCCCTGGAAATGATAGTGAACACATCCATCCATCCCATCCATTATCTGTAGCCGCTTATCCTGTGCAGGGTCGCAGGCAAGCTGAAGCCTATCCCAGCTGACTATGGGTGGGAGGCAGGGTATACCCTGGACAAGTCGCCAGGTCATTGCAGGGCTGACACAAAGACAAACAACCATTCACACTCACATATGGTCAATTTAGAGCCACCGATTAGCCTAATCTGCATGTCTTTGGACTGTGGGGGAAACCCGTGCAGACATGGGGAGAACATGCAAAATCCACACCGAACGGCCCCTGTCTGCCACTGAGCTTGAACCCAGAACCTTCTTGTTGTGAGGTGACTGTGCTAATCATTACACTACCGTGCTGCCGATAGTGAACACAATGTAACTGAAATGTTTCCCATTTAATAATACATTTTTAAGTTGACTCGAGTGTGTAGGAACTTTCAAGCTGTAATCCATGACTTCCTGATTAACAGGTACAAATATGAGGTGACCCAAATTCCATTAGTCATCCATCAACATTGGAAAGATAAGAGAACACACAAACCAAATGAGGGAACAGTGTGTAGACCTTTGTAAATCAGGGAATGGTACTTAAAAAAAAAAAAACTGCTTGCCTGAAAATATCCATTTCTACTGTTAGGGCAATAATAAAAACGTGGACAACTGAAACTGTTATAAACTTACCTGGAAGAGGACCCAAGTTTATTTTGCCCCCACGTACAGTGAGGAGGATGGTAAGAGAGGCAAATATATATATATATATATATATATATATATATATATATATATATATATATATATATATAATATAAGAGAGGCAAATATATATATATATATATATATATATATATATATATATATATATATGCTCTTTTTATACCCAGTCATGTTAATGACCTATTGACAACTGATCAGTTTTTGAGATTTGTAAATTATTGCATTCCGTTTTTATTTACAATTTGTACTTTGTCCCAACTTTTTTGGAATCGGGGTTGTGTGTGTGTGTGTGTGTGTGTGTGTGTGTACACATATATACACACACACACATATATATATAAAACCCCGATTCCAAAAAAGTTGGGACAAAGTACAAATTGTAAATAAAAATGGAATGCAATAATTTACAAATCTCAAAAACTGATATTGTATTCACAATAGAACATAGACAACATATCAAAATGTCGAAAGTGGGACATTTTGAAATTTCATGCCAAATATTGGCTCATTTGAAATTTCATGACAGCAACACATCTCAAAAAAGTTGGGACAGGGGCAATAAGAGGCTGGAAAAGTTAAAGGTACAAAAAAGGAACAGCTGGACCAAATTGCAACTCATTAGGTCAATTGGCAATAGGTCATTAACATGACTGGGTATAAAAAGAGCATCTTGGAGTGGCAGCAGCTCTCAGAAGTAAAGATGGGAAGAGGATCACCAATACCCCTAATTCTGTGCCGACAAATAGTGGAGCAATATCAGAAAAGAGTTCGACAGTGTGAAATTGCAAAGAGTTTGAACATATCATCATCTACAGTGCATAATATCATCAAAAGATTCAGAGAAACTGGAAGAATCTCTGTGCGTAAGGGTCAAGGCCAGAAAACCATACTGGGTGCCCGTGATCTTCGGGCGCTTAGACGGCACTGCATCACATACAGGCATGCTTCTGTATTGGAAATCACAAAATGGGCTCAGGATTATTTCCAGAGAACATTATCTGTGAACACAATTCACCGTGCCATCCGCCGTTGCCAGCTAAAACTCTATAGTTCAAAGAAGAAGCCGTATCTAAACATGATCCAGAAGCGCAGACATCTTCTCTGGGCCCAGGCTCATTTAAAATGGACTGTGGCAAAGTGGAAAACTGTTCTGTGGTCAGACAAATCAAAATTTGAAGTTCTTTTTGGAAATCAGGGACGCCGTGTCATTCGGACTAAAGAGGAGAAGGACGACCCAAGTTGTTATCAGCGCTCAGTTCAGAAGCCTGCATCTCTGATGGTATGGGGTTGCATTAGTGCGTGTGGCATGGGCAGCTTACACATCTGGAAAGGCACCATCAATGCTGAAAGGTATATCCAGGTTCTAGAGCAGACCTGGGCATTTTACGGCCCGCGGACCGCATCCGGCCCTTTGGTTCATTCTGACCGGCCCGCATAAGGTTAATTAGAAATTACAAAATAAATGTATTTTCTAATTTTACTTCATGCATGGACTGAATGTGCATTGCTTTTATTTTGAAGTTGTGTTCAACAAAAATGCAATGCGCGCGACATGAACATGATATGAAATCCTACTTCCGTAATTTGTCCAGACCAACCACAAACTTGTACGTCATCCTTCAAACGGTCCAGCCAATCACATAGTGTGACGTCACCAGCAGGCGCCGGAGCCCGAGCCAATCTGTAGATCTGATTCCTACACCGAATCGACTGATGATCATCTGTCAGCTGTGCTTCGCATCTCCACCTCAGACATTCAACCTGACTCTGATGCACTCGTTAAAGACCAACAGAGACTAGATTTCTCTCACTGAACAAATAAAAAACTGAAAAACACCAAATGAGGTGATTAGACTACAAATGTGGGCATCATTATTATAATATGATGTATCTTGCTTGATATTTGGAGTAGAAAGACAATATTGTGATGTCTTTATTGTGTTTTGGGGTGAATGTGACTGAAAAAAAAATGGTACAAACGTTCACATTTTGTTAACCATTGTTTTGGGAAATTTGATTGAATAAATGACATTTTTTGTAAGGTAACCTCGTTTTTTTTCCATACTCTTACCAGTCTTAGCAGCTTGTAAAAACAATGTTATTTACTGCTTTATACAAAGAAATACAATTAATATTATGCAGAATTTAGTTCAGCCTTTTGGTCCGGCCCTCCACAAAATTTTCTGTTTCTCATGTGGCCCCATGGAAAAAATAATTGCCCACCCCTGTTCTAGAGCAACATATGCTCCCATCCAGACAACGTCTCTTTCAGGAAAGACCTTGCATTTTCCAACATGACAATGCCAAACCACATACTGCATCAATTACAGCATCATAGCTGCGTAGAAGAAGGTACTGAACTGAACTGAACTGGCCAGCCTGCAGTCCAGATCTTTCACCCATAGAAAACATTTGGCGCATCATAAAATGGAAGATACGACAAAAAAGACCTAAGACAGTTGAGCAACTAGAATCCTACATTAGACAAGAATGGATTAACATTGCTATCCCTAAACTTGAGCAACTTGTCTCCTCAGTCCCCAGACGTTTACAGACTGTTGTAAAGAGAAAAGGGGATGTCTCACAGTGGTAAACATGGCCTTGTCCCAACTTTTTTGAGATGTGTTGTTGTCATGAAATTTAAAATCACCTAATTTTTCTCTTTAAATTATACATTTTCTCAGTTTAAACATTTGATATGTCATCTATGTTCTATTCTGAATAAAATATGGAATTTTGAAACTTCCACATCATTGCATTCCGTTTTTATTTACAATTTGTACTTTGTCCCAACTTTTTTGGAATCGGGGTTTTATATATATATATATATATATATATATATATATATATATATATATATATATATATATATATATATATATATATCCTCAAGGATCACTGGTGGTGAACCACAAGAAAAAGTAAACTCTTGGGGTTTTCAAGTCTCCAAAACCACCATCGGATTCCACCTCCATGCCAACAGATTATTTGGAAGGTATGCCAGAAAAAAAGCCTTTTCTTTCAGTTAACTACAAACATAAGCACCTGAAGTCTGTGAAATGTTCCTACAGCTTTAACTAGAACTGTGTTCTATGGTCTGATTGAACAAAAAAAAATGGAGCTTTTTGTCAGTAAACACTTAAGGTAGATTTGGTGTAAAAAGAAGGATGGCTATAATGAAAAGAACCCAATACCAACTGTAAAATATGGTGGAAGTTCTGTGATGTTTTGAGGCTGTTTTTCCTCCAGAGGCCCTGGAAACCTTGCTAGTGTGCATGGCATCATGGACTCCATGAAATACCAGGACGTTTTAAATCAAAATCTGTCTGCCTCTGCCAGGAAACTAAAGCTATCATCACTGGCTCTTCCAGCAAGACAGTGATCTGAAGCATATGTCCAAATCAACACAAAAATGATTAGCTGACCACAGAATGAAGCCTCTGCCATGGCCATCTCAGTCCCCTGACCTGAACCCCATTGAAACCCTGTGGGGTGAGCTGAAGAGGAGAGTGCACAAAAGAGGGCCAAGGACCCTGGATGATCTGGAGAGATTGTGTAAAAAGGAATTTTCTCAGATTCCCTGCTCTGTATCTCCAACCTTATAAAATGTTATAGGAGACTCAGTGCTGTTGTACTGGCAAAGGGAGGGTGTACAAAGTATTAAATGGCAGGATGCAAATAATAGCGGCACATGTTTTTGTTGAAAATAATTATTTCTTCATGAGGGATTTGTTTTTCTCTGAAATAAATTATTTCAATTTAAGGTTTGATATTTTTTCTCATTTTTTAGTGTGAGATAAAGCAACTTCACCAAAATTTGGATTTTTTTTTCCTAACTTTTTTGACTAATGTTTACGAGGGGAGGGGCAATAATCATGGAGGGAACGATAGATAGATAGTCAGTTAGTCAGTCATTCAGTCCTGTTCTTCTGTGAACTCTGGTTACTCTCTGACCAGCACTTTTTCAAATGTTAGCAATTATATGAGGGGTGAATATTGGGTGGATAGGTTTGCTCAGTTAACCAGGGAATTGTTTGTAAAATCTGTGGTTCTTTGAAAATCATGTCACTTCATGGTGTTGCATTGTCTCTGGGTGAACAATATTCCTGTTTGGACTGATTGAAAACCATAATCTTTATTGTGGCCAGAAACATAAATGAAAATTTTGCACCTTAACAAAAATGAAGTGAATAATTTCCAAATAATGTATTTTATATTGATAGACATTTTCAGAGTCACTGACCATGATGGAAATGTGTCTTATTTGCAAGGATAATCAAAATGATCCTCAAAGACAGATTCCTGGTGCTGTTATTCACTTCCTCTTCTGCCTGTTCCAGTACCAGGGACACTGACATAATATCTCTGCACAGCAAAAGTATAGTATATGTACTTGGACTTGACTTGGAATCTGAATTTAAAGGTGATGCTCTTCTGTGCTCATTAGCCACAATTCATTTTCTGTTTGTGCTCTGAGTCTTGACTTGCAAATTCTGCTCACCTACGCTCATTAACTGAAGAGTGTGAGGCACTCCGCCTCTTCCCTTTGAATGTCAGATGAGGAGGTATTTAAAAAGGCTCTCTACCCTCGTCAGAGCTGTTTTTAACTTGTAATGACTGTGGTGAAGTGGAAGCCATGCCACCAAAATCATTTCTGGCAGCATAAATGTGAAGCACAATCAATGAATTCATCAAGGCAACTCCATACTGGTAACAAATATTGCATTTGTGATATTAAGATATTATTGAAGGTCCAATTTGCCAACCCAGTCCACCTGATTAGTATCTTTCTTCAATTTTTTTTTTTTTTTTTTAAGTCTTAAGCCATTTCTGACCAAGTTTCTGACAGAAACCGTGTTTGATTTGTTGGGAGTAAATTTGTGTGAATCTGTCTCATCTGTGCATTACAAATGGTAATATTCTTTATTACAGTGCATGGTTGATGTATTGACAAGACACACACACCGAGTACAGCTCAGTCAGAACATTTACTTGAAGACTGCTTCGTAGTATATAACTTCCCTTTACCAGGTTATGGCCTAAACGTCACACTGCCAACTAGTGGTGAAACACATTTCACATCACATATCAATACATCTCCCTTTTTTCAAATAAGGTAATCTTGTCCAAACCATAAACTTAAGACTGTTGATATCCTTACAAAATAAAATCCATTTCTTCTGTTAACATCATACATCCTTGTGTCAACCTAATACATTGCATCATAAATTCCATTCAACAGTTTGACTGGTCACGATTCAACAAAACACTTTTTCCTTAACAGTTTTGAACTTTTTTTTCCACTTTCTCACATTTCCTCAATCAATCTCTTTGGTCTCACAATTAGTCTTTTTGAACCTTGACCCTGTGTTACATCAGTTTGTTCGTCTTCGTCTGTCTCTAGATTGTTCTGATTGTCTACCATTTTTGGTTGCTCTGTCTGGCTTGGAATTGTCATGTTATTTGTGTTACTGTCCATGACCCTGATTTCTTTCTGAGGCACTTTCAGTAGATGACGTCTATTTCGCCTCATTGTTTTCCCATGCTCTGTGAGGACTTCATATGATCTGGGTGTTGTCTCTTGGACCACTTTAGCCAGTGGTCCCCACTGCCCATCACATCTTACCTGCACTATATCCTCCTGTGCAAGTGGTCTCAGAGGCTTGGCTGTTCTGTTGTACAGTTCAGTTTGCCTCTCGTCTTGCCTCACATCATTCCTTTCCATCTGATGCATTGCAGATGGAAGTCTCGTTCTGAGCTTCCGGTTCATGAGCACTTCTGCTAGCGAAAGACCGTTCTCCAGTGGTGATGCTTGGTAGTTCAGAATAGCCAGATGAGGGTCTTCTGCATTGTCTGCAGCCTTTTTCAAAATTCGCTTCACAATTTGCACTCCTTTCTCTGCCAACCCATTTGACTGTGGGTACAGAGGGCTTGAGGTTATATGTTTGAAACCATATGCTTCTGCAAAGTCTTTAAAGCATTGGCTCGTGAATTGCGGTCCGTTATTGCTTATAACAGTCATTGGAATTCCATGGAGTGCAAACATGGCTTTTGTATGTGTGACAACCCTTTCTGCTGTTGTGTCACTCAGCCCTGCAAATTCAGGGTAGTTGGAATGATAGTCCATGGCTAACAGGTAGTCCTTGCCTTTTAGCTGAAATAGATCCATTCCAACTTTTCTCCAAGGTTCTTGAGGCTTTTCGTGTAGCCTCATTGGCTCCTTTGGCTGTTGGTATCTGTGGCGCTGACAGGTCTCACAGCGCTGCACATATGACTCAATGTCCTTGTGCATGCTTGGCCAATATAAAACATCACGTGCACATCTTTTGCACTTTTCAATTCCTAAATGTCCTTCATGAACTAATTTGACCATTTGTGATCTCATGGAGGTAGGTATGACTATTTTTGTGCCCTTTAACAGAACTTCATCTAACACTGACAGCTCCCCTTTAAAGTGTTGTTATGGCTTATCCAGCTTTACCTGACCTGGTAAGTGTACAGTATCTGTTCCATTACTCTCCTCAGCTTTTCACCCTTCTGTGTTTCTTTCACTATCTCTGCCCATTTTGCGTCTGACACTGGCATTTGAACTCTAATAGAGTCTACATGGATCTGCACAGCCTCTTCTGTCATGCTTTTGGTGTTGCTTAAGCTAGCCCTACTCAGTGCATCGGCTACCACTAGGTGTTTGCCAGGCTTAAACTCAAATGTCAAGTCATATTTCTGGAGTCTTAACATTAGGCGCTGGATGCATGGTGGTGCATCACCCAGTGGTTTCTGTGAGATCGCTATCAGTGGCTTGTAATCAGTTTCTAATATCACTGATCATCCATAGACATATTCATGAAACTTTTCACAGCCAAAGACTGCCCCTAGTGTTTCCTTCTCAATCTGTGCGTAATTTCTTTCTGCACTTGTCATAGTGCGTGATGCGTACGCAACTGGATACCACTCTGTGTCGTGCTTCTGAAGCAGCACAGCTCCTAGGCCTGCTTTGGACGCATCAGTGGACACCTTTAACAGCTTGTCCTGATCATAGAATTTTAAGGGTGTTTTCACACCTGGTCCCCTTTAAAGGAACCAGACTCAGTCCTCTTTAAGTGGACCAAAAAGTGGACCAACAGAAAAATAACTCAGTTCTTTTTGTGTTCACACTGTGAATTTATTACAAAGAGGACTGGGTTCTCTTTCTGGTCCAGTTAAGCTTTGATGGGGCCTCAGTCCTCTTTCTGTTCACACCAGGTCCTCTAGAGCCCTCAGACCCCCAGTGCATGGAATTCTGGGTAATATTCTCTTGAATCAAAATGTCTGCTGCCATGCTTGCCCTGTTGTATTCTTTGATCAAAATAGTGCGGATTAAGGAAAATAAATGTATTTTATATATATATATATATATATATATATATATATATATATATATATATATATATATATTTTTTTTTTTTTTTTTAAGATTTTTTGGGGGCTTTTTTCACCTTTATTGGATAGGACAGTGTAGAGACAGGAAATGAGCAGGAGAGAGATGGGGAGGGATCGGGAAATTACCTCGGGTCGGAATATATATATATATATATATATATATATATATATATATATATATAATATAGTTATATTATTGTGGACGACTCATCAGTCAGTAAGTTCAGAGAACTGTAAAGCGGCTGTGGTAAGTTCCAAAAGGAAGTTGAGTTTCCCTGCTACAGTCACGTGACCAACTACAGCAAACGAAGAAGGTTAAACTACAGTGAAAAAGGCGAAATGAACCCGGTGCGCTTTTTGTTCACAATGCGCAGATTAGGCGAACCGTACCATTGATTTTTAGCGACCTCCTGAGGTGGTCTCAGTTCGGTTCGCTTTAAAGGGGTCTGGGTACGGTTGGAGTGTTCACATATGTGCAAAAAATGCTGAGTCATCGATCTGAGTTTGGTTAGATGGCTGAAAGGGACCAAGTGTGAAAACACCCTAAAACTGGCTCTTGAGTTAAACTGTTTTTCAGCCACTCCCATTCTCTAGCATGTTCTGCCATCCACTGCCACATTGTGTTAGTCTCCAACAAGCTTCTCAGAGCTCTTGTGTTTGCTGATAAATTTGGAATAAATTTCCCTAAGTAGTTAACTAGCCCTAAGGCTCTCTGTAAGTCATTTTTCTCCTGCTATAGCCCGAACCTTCTCCAGATCCGGTTGAACTCCTGCCCCAGACAATTTCTCGCCCAGGTAAGTAATCTCTTGCACCCCAAATTGGCATTTACTTTTATTTAGTTTCAGACCTGATCTTTGCACCTGACTAAGAACCCTGTCCAATCTTTCATCATGCTCAGCTTTTGTTTTTCCCCAGACTACCACATCATCGATTAAGACTCCTACTCCTTCTATTCCATCGGAGTTGCTGCACAGTTCTATGAAAAACTTCAGGGGCTGAGCTAATCCCAAATGGTAATCGTAAAAAGCAATGCCTTCCAAATGGTGTATTAAATGTGCACAGTTTAGAGCTTTCCTCATCAAGCACAATTTGGTAGAACCCAGATGAAGCATCTAATTTAGTAAAATAGCATGCTTCACTCATTGTGCTGGTTACTGGTTATGTCTGATTTTGTCGGTAGCCTGTAGTGCTCTCGCTGAATCACTTTATTTAGATCTTTAGGATCTATGCACAGTCTCAGATCTCCATTGGGTTTCTCTATGATAACCAAGGAGTTCACCCATCCAGTGGGTTCCTCAATTTTCCTGACGACTCCTTCTGCTATCAGTGAGTCTAATTTTCCCTCAGTGTCTTTTTAAGCGCAACTGGCACTGTTCGTGTTGGATGTATAACTGTTCGTGCTGGATGTATAACTGGCTCTGTATTATCCTTAAGCCTTATTTTATGTTTGCCTGGTAGGCGGCCTATGCCTTTGAACACCTCTTTGTACTCTTTCACCCAGTCAGTGTGTTTAGTCCTACTTGTAGTAGCATCTGTGTTTTCACTTTGCCCACAGGCTGTCACTTTATCTGTGTCTATGACATGGATCCTCTTTATCAGACCTAGCTGATCACAGGTTTTCAACCCCAAAATTGCTTGTCTATTTTCCTCAACAAGCACAAACAATGCATTCACTTTCTGACCTTTGCTAGATAGTGTAACTCTACACATTCCCTTTGTAGGTATTGGCTTATCATCATATGTTCTGAGATTTATCTTTTTGTCTCTTACTTTAGGTTTGTTTATCAGTCTATTATAGTCTTTCATTGGCAGGATGTTTACCTGTGCCCCTGTGTCCAGCTTCAGTGAAATGTCCGTGCCATTCACGTTCAAGCATGCAATCCATTCATCGCTTGAAACACTGCTCTCCCTCAATTGCGTCCACGAAGAACGGTGTCTTGTCGTCCTCCTCGCTGTCGCTCTCCTTTTCCACAAGCTGCACCCTTTTCTTTGAGAAACAGCACTTAGCGAAGTGGTTCTTTCTGCCACATTTTCAGCATTCCTTCCCAAAGGCTGGGCACTGTCTCAGTGCATACTTCATTCTGCATCTTTCGCAGTTCCCGCTCTCTTGCTTGGGCCTTGCATCTTTTTTCTTTGCGTTTGTTGTTACTTTCAGTTTCGTTCGCTGCACTGCGTGGACCTCGACGGTCTCATTTTCCTTGCTGAAAGTCTTTATTTGCGCCTTTGCACTCTCTGATGCTTGGCATATTTTAATTGCCTTTTCTAGCATTAAGTCTGTCTCTTTCAAGAAATGCATCCTCACTTTATTGTCTTGGACTCCAATTACAATTTGGTCCCTTATCAACGAGTCACACAGTGGTCCGAAGTTGCATGACTGACTTTTCAGTCGTAGGTCTGTGACATACTATTCTATCGATTCTGACTCTTTCTGAAGCCGGTTCCTGAACACATGCCTCTCGTACGTTTCATTCTTTCTCGGTGTGCAATACTGTTCAAATTTCTCCATAACTACGTCGAACTTATCTTTCTGTTCTTCTGTGAAGACAAATGTATTGTACACATCCAGTGCACCGTGCCCTGCCACTGTTAACAGTAGTGCTATCTTCCTCTTGTCATTCCCTTGAAGACCAATAGCAAGCATATAAAGTTCAAAACTTTGTTTAAACACTTTCCAGTTCTTGTTGACATTACCGGTCAACTTTAACTCGTCAGGTTGACGGACGAAATCCATCTTTATAGTCGGTTTGAGATATTTTATCCTGGTACCATGTATTGACGACACACACACACACCCCAAGTACCGCTCAGTCAGAACACTTACTTGAAGACTGCTTCATAGTACATAACGTCCCTTTACCAGTTTATGGCCTAAACGTCACACTGCCAACTAGTGGTGAAACACATTTCACATCACATATCAATACAGTTGATACATTGTGTAGACTCAGTCAATATAAATTTCAGACTATTTGTCATGCTTGATTTAGAAAATGAAGAAATGAGCCCTTACAGTTCACTAACTAGCTTTGTATTAACTTTTTAATATGGCAAAAAATGTAAGCTTTAGCTAAACTGGCATTTGCTTTCTTTGGACAGAAATGCAATTTTATAATTGAATATTGAATTTGTCTTTTTCCCCAAAGTTTAACACAACTCAGGGAAATTCAGTCTGAAATTGATGTCAATAATGTCTGGAAATTGTAACTCTTTTACAACATTTGTTGCTTTTACATAAATGATTGGTGGGGGGGGGGGGGGGGAGTATAGACGGCTGACAAGTTACAGGAAAAACAAACCATAAAGTGTCTTAGTAAGGTGTTGGGCCACCACAAGCTGTCAGACCAGCTTTAATACCTCTTGGCACAGACACTGCACATCTCTGGAACTGTACTGGAGGAATAAACACCATTCTCCCAAAAGATATTCTCTCAGGTGATAGTGATGGAAAGTGCTGTCTAACACACCAGTCCCAAATCTCCCATCAGTGTTCAAATGGGTTACAATCTGATGACTATGGAGGGCATAGCATGTCATTTCTTATTTTTTTTAATTGCATAATTGTATCATTTAGTGCATCTGTCTGTATCTAGTGGGCTTTCTAGTTGTTTCTAGTTTATGTGTCATTCATTTAAATATGTGATTTTTACACCAACTGCAGTCGTTTGAGGCTAGCTAACATTTAAAACTGTCTAGGGATGGAAACCAGGTTTATCATTTGAGTTAAACAGTCTTAGGCTACAATCCACACGACAACGGCAACGAGATGTTATTTAAAAAAATATTGCATCCACATGAGCAACGATCAGTAAAATATTAGGTCCATGGAGCACTTGCATGTGACGTCACAGCCGATCAAGATTGTGACAGACGCCATCTTGTCGGTCAAACGCCATATTTCCGCCTTCTGGTTCTACTTCTGCTTCTACTTCTACCTTTTCTTCTGGAAAACCCTACTATATACAATTCTACAATTCAACGGCTGCGGCTACAAGCTCTCCCTACCTGTGCACGTTTTTTATGTTTTTTGTGTGTATTTTTGCGTGTTGTTCGTCTGTACTGGACTTCAATATCCACTACAACCGTATGGACTTACTGGACATTGGTTTCCAGCAGAAAATGACGGTTTGTAGCGATTTCCATCGCATGCACAACATTCCGGACGAGATCGCGAGACCAGCGGGGTCTCCGTGGATTGTTATCGGAAGCAAAGCGAAGGAGGCGGTGCCGGGAGCGGAAGCAAAAGCGAGGCTGCAGAGCCGGCCTGTTGACTAAGCTCAGAAAACAGCCACTCAAATCTCCACTGCTAAGCCTCTACCTCTCCAACGCCAGATCTATGGTAAACAAGACGGACGATTTGGAATTACAGCTGGAATTACCTTATTCTATAATCGGCTGGTCAGTGCTATACTAGATACTGATATAGTGTTAGTACTCAATACTTAAGTGACTTACCCGTCCAATGAGGATAGTTATTTTCTTGTTTACAAGATGCCACATCTGAGTCGCTGACAAATCCTGAATTTCTGTAAAGATAACTGTCCAGAGATTTATAAGCACGCAGTGCTTCACCACTGAACAGCGAGGGAAAGTTAATGAGGTAATTATACACATCCGGGTATTCCGCTGGCAGTTCCATATCCACTGACATGGTCATGAAAACCCACGTCCGGTAAGCCATAAGGGTCACTAATCTGTAGATCGTTTATTTTAGACATATCTAGTTATCTGTTCATTAGAAAAATGAGCTGTGTAGTCCGTCGGTTGAAATTGATCCATTCTGTACACGAGTGCAGCAGTATTCAGCTATGTTTTTTACCGACAAGATGGCGGCTGTGTACTTTCCGGTCACGTGACTGCAAGATCTCTATATGGCAACGCAACGCTTGCTGAAAACGATGCAATACACATGCCACACCTCTAGGGGCACTGTAAGACAGTCCCTTCGGAGACACCAGAACAATAGAAGAAGTAAGGACGCATGCGCATAAACTATTATGCATGAGACTTCATATTAGCCACAAAGTCAGAAAAATCTGTTCGTAAAATTACATTATAATGACCAAATACAATGAAAAGTATTTTTCCAGTCTCACCTGTGAAAGGTAATCCCATGTGATCTCGTTTGGACGGTAAACCTGTTGGTACAGTTAAACGCAGCACATGAATGAGGCATCTTTATTCTCCGCTTTGACCCATCCAATGTGGTGGCGAGGATGACGTATGATTCTATGTGGAAGGCGGCGTCTTTAATGGTCCGGAATAAATTGAATGCTACACGTTGATGGATTAATTTGTTCTTCTATGCCCTTTTTGAGGAATGTATTGTAGGACTTAAACCAACATCTGAAGAGGTGAGATCGCTCCTTTTTTTTCCCTATTTTTGCTGGCGGGATTGACTCTGCCCTAAGGGCTATTCTCTCTCTCTCTCTCTCTCTCTCTCTCTCTCTCTCTCTCTCACTTTGCACCATTACACAATAAATATTCAGAGTGAAAATATTTTGTAAGCGCGTTTCATGAACCAAGTTATAGGATTTGTTGACAACTCGCATTGAGTTCGTTACACTTCTACCCAGCGTGAAGCACTGACAGTCATGTGGTTGTGATGTCATCGTAAACAAATCCGTTCTACTCATCCAGATGACTTCGCAACGGCAACGTTGCCAGATCTTTCCACTCTGGAACTCGTTCTCAAAAGATTGCATTTTGGGGCACCCAAAACGCCGGTGCCGTGTGGACGCCAGGCCGAAACAATAAACGATTGTATCGGATTCACCTGAATCCGTTGCCGTGTGGACAGGGCCTTAAGCTATACTATCCTAGCACCCTTTAAGGATGCATTAGATCTGTGTAAAAGTGGGGTTCCCAATTTCAGGGCATTCACCCAATCATTTGGAGATCACGAGTTCTCAAGAGAGCAGAATTGGGCTATACTCTCCATCCCCTGTAATTACAGCAACAGTAGCCAATCATGGGCATCTTTGAGCTCATGCGTGTGGAGGTGGGTAGATAGCTCATTCTGCCAAGTGTGTTATGCCACCCTTGATGCTTCATGAGCAGTAGTTTGAAATAATGCAGTTGGCTGATGGGGAAGGATGTGATAGCCTTTGTAGTTCTTGTGTGATAGGGGAGAGCTGTCTGGTGGGTGGGAATTGGCCATGAATAAATTAGGGAGAAAATTGGAGGGAAAAAAACTTACTTACTTAAGGTGGCCTCAGCCGAACTGCACACCTCGAAGACCAGTCTCTGCGGTTGGACATGTAGGCGGCAAGCTCGGCATTGTTGGCTACCCCAACATCTCTCATGAGTGTATCGATGAGTGTAGTCACTGGATGACCAGGACACTGCAATCCATGCGTGGGCTCCCACAGAATGAGTTGACTAGCAGGGAGCTCATTGTTCCTAAAGCAGTGACCTGCCAGGCCAAGCCTCTTCCAGGCCACCTTGTTGGAGATCCTTGGGAGGTCACCGGAGAGCTCTTTGTTGGGAATGTGGTCCTGCCAACTGATGTTTAAGGCAACATGCAGCATGCGGGTGGTATGAGCCATCCAGCGACTTCTGGAGGGAGATGTTCAGGGCCCAGCACTCGCTACCATACAGGAGTATGGATTCCGCCATTACACAGAACAGCTTGATCTTGAGTTCTCGTGATATGGTGGATTTCCAGACAGCTCTCATGTTGTTAAGAGCCTTCCATGCAAGAGCCTTTCGGATCTTCATGTCATGTTCGGTGGAGCCAATCCATGAGCTAAGATATTTAAAATTGCTCATGACCTCAAGGAGCTTTCCAGTTTTTGTCCTAGGTGAAGCTGTGAGGGGAACATTGCAGGTCATAACTTTGGTTTTCTAGTCATTGACAAAGGACTTCAGTACACTCCTCTTCTACATGTAGCAGCAGTTCCTGGGCCTGCAGGATGTCATCAGAGAGCAAGGCAGTGTCATCAGCGAAGTCCAGATCTGCAAGTGCCTTCGGAGGGATCATGAAGGTTCATGATCTTCGGGGAGTGAGCATAAGACCAAGCTCAGTTTCTTTCCCATCAATGGCGTTCCTGAGAGCGTAGTCAAGAACCATCACAAACAAGAATGGAGCGAGTGTGTCCCCTTGGAGCACGCCTGCGATGATCTTGAACTCATCAGAAATACCATCAGCAGTGACAACTGTGGCTCTAGTGTTGGTGTATATTGCTCTGATGGCACTAAGCAACCTTGGTGGGATACCATACACTTTTAGGATCTTGAACATGTTGTCATGCCGGATGGAATCAAAAGCCTTCTTGCAGTCTAAGAATGTGATGACTGCTGAGAGATTGTTCTTCCATACTTCTTCAAGGATGTGGCGTAGTGCCAGGATGTGGCTCACTGTAGATCTGCCTTCCTGAAATCCATTCTGATTGAATCTAAGGTGAGGTTCAATGGGACCATGGATGTGATTGAGTATCATTCGGTTAAAGATCTTGGCAATGACACAAGTGAAGCTTATTCCTCTGTAATTGTTGGTGTTAGAGAGGTTGCCTGATTTGGGAAGTGAGATGACATTGGAGAGTGACCACTGATTTGGCTTTTCACTATACATCAGCACCTGGCTACAGAACAACAAGATTGTCATCCAGGTCACAGGTTTTGTAGATCTCTGGTGGAATGCCATCAGGGCCAGCACTTTTGCCCAGTTTCAGATCTCCCTTAACCTCAATGTACTGTTCCATAGAGAAAGGATCATCGTCAATGTCCAGATCGCATAAGACGTCAGGGATGTCGTAGGTGATGTCTGCTGTGTCTTGGGAACCTCCCAGGAGTTTGATGAAGTGATTGAGCCAGTTGGTAACACACTGATTAGATAATTGCATGGATGAATAGGTCTACAGGAATTCTGAATAAAGTGCTCTGAGTGTAAGAACAACCACTTTTGGTTGTTTGGTTCTTACAACCAAAAGTGTTGCTCTTACATCTAGCTCTTACAACTGTCCAGTTGTGAGAGCTAGAGAGAAGCTTAGGGAAAGGCCGAAGCTCTAGCTGTAACAGCATCTATAGAACAACAATTTGACACCCAGGTTGTGGAGGAGGCCAGAAAATCCCTCTATGGAGTGTACGACCAAATTCTAGCAGACGATCTACAGGAGAAAACTGAGAGAATTGAGCGGGCCCACTTAAGCAGACAGTACAGTGAGGCCTGGAGAGTAGTCAACGAAATTAGTGGCCAGAAAAGACTTCCCAGAGGCCAAATTGCTGGAGCTGGCCCTGAGGAGCGTGTTACCACCTGGAGGGAAAAAAAGATGTGCAAAAGTAATTGTTTCAAATTGAGACTAATCCCATGTGTGAGATGATAACAGACAATAATTGAGTGACATACATGATGTTCTTGTCAAACATGACTGACTCATGAAGGCTTTCTGTGATTTTTTTTTTTAAATGTTTAATCCACAATGCAGCCCACATAGATGTACTCAATATGAATCTTTGCCTTTACAAGTTTACCTTTACGGCCTGCCTTTAGCTATTATAAGCAAAGTCACCTGTATTTTAGAGCACAACGTAATCACAGCTAAAAGGAAAATTATTCTTTTTTTCATGCAGTGGTGTACTCATGAATATTGGTGTAGAGTAGGACATGATGAAGTAATAAGTAAAAAAAAATGTCATCAGCTTGAAATGGAAATGCTACAGCAGAATTCACTTGCAAATTATAAACCTGTGCTCGATTGCTTCTGATTTGCCATTTCTTTTGATGCCCCACTGCTTCAGAACAGAACTTTGTCAGCTATAGCTTGAGTTTATAATGAGGTTTCAGACTTTTTGTGGTCAAATAAAAAGAAAATGGGTACCAAGTGACAAAAGTGGTTGTTCTTACACTCATGGAGCACTTTATTAAGAATCCCTGTAGACCTATTCATTCATGCAATTATCTAATCAGCCAATCATGTGGCAGCAGCGTAATGCATAAAAGCATGCAGCTTCAGGCAATGTTCACATCAACCATCAGAATTTGGGGGATGTGATCTCCATAATTTTGACCGTGGCATGATTGTTGGTGCCAGATGGGTTAGTTTGAGTATTTCTATAACTGCTAATCTCCTGGGATTTTCACGCACAACAGTCTCCAACATTTCCACAGAATGGTACAATACAGAAAAAACATCCAGCAAGCAGCAGTTTTGTGGATGGAAACACCATGTCGATGAGAAAGGTCAACAGAGAATGGCCAGACTGGTTCAAGCTGACAGAAAAGTTACAGTCACTCAGATAACCACTCTGTACAATTGTGGTGAGCAGAAAAACATCTCATAACGCACAACATGTCAAACTTTGAAGCAGATGAGCTACAACAGTGGAAGACCACATCAGGTTCCACTTCTGTCAGCCAGAACAGAAAGCTGAAGCTACAGTGGGCACAGGCTCACCAAAACTGAACAGATTAATACTGGAAAAACATAACCTAGTCTGATTAATCTCGATTATTGTTGAGGCACACAGATGCACCAACAGCATGAATCCATGAGCCCAACCTGCTTGTGTCAACAGTCCAAGCTGGTGGAGGTGATGTAATGGTGTGGGGAGTATTTTCTTGACACACTTTGGCCTGTTAATACCAATCAATCATGGCTTGAATGCCAGAGCTTATTTGAATATTGTTGCTGATCATGTGCATCACTTTATGGTCACAATGTACCATCTTTAAATGGCTACTTCCAGCATGATATTCATCATGTCACAAATTAAATGAACATGACAATGAGATCAATGTTCTTCGGGGCCTTTCCAGTTACCACATCTGAATCCGATAGAACACCTACAGGATGTGGCAGAACATGAGATTTACAGAATGAAACTCCAACTGAAAAATCTGCAAGAATTGCATGATGCAGTTATGACAATATGGACTAGAATCTCAAAGGAATGTTTCTGGCATCTTGTGTAATCCAGGAAAACGTGTTTATAAAATTGTGTCAGTGTTTTAGCTGTACATTCAGTGATCTGACTTTCTCTTTTCTCAATAATTTTATGAGTGTGTGTGCATGTGTGTAATTTTCTTCAGTGGTACAAGTCAAGTGAAGTCAAGTTTATTTGTATAGCGCTTTTAACAATAAACATTGTCGCAAAGCAGCTTTACAGAATTTGAATGAATGAAAACATGAGCTAATTTTATCCCTAATCTATTCCCAATGAGCAAGCCTGTGACAACTGTGGCAAGGAAAAATTCCCTCAGACGACGAGAGGAACCAGACTCAAAAGGGAACCCATCCTCATTCGGGCAACAACAGACAACATGACTATAACATTAACAGTTTTAACATGAAGTCAGTTTCGTTGATGTTATATACGAATCTTCATTGATGGAAACTTGAGTGCAAAACTATTCATGACAACTGCAGTCCTAAAGTTAGCAAGTCAACTGTAGTCCTCAGCCATAAAAGTACATGGCTTACTGTATGGTCCATGGCTGCACCCTGTTTGCTCTCACAAAATACACAGTAGCTTTGTAACATCTTTTTCAGGCCTCTGAATTAACACTTGAATAAATTCCAGGGGGAAAACATGCATCTTAAAATCACTCATGATGAGACATTTAAACCATATTGTTGATAAAAGGTTCTACATTTATTACATGAACTCACAAGCTTCTGGTCATTTGCAAATAACTAACTTCCAGAGAACATGTAATGTGTGTAGACATTCTTAAAGTCTGTGGCTTTCAGTAACACATTTCTTATTATATAGTTTGAATACAACACCTATATAATCAGAACACACCCTATAAATGTGTTTTTTCCTCATCAACCCATTCAGCTACTGTTGTGTCTGAGAATATCTCCAACCTTATCTTAAATATAACAATGAAATGATTATTACAGTGGTTATAAAGTAACAAAGAATTAAATGGTTACAGATGTTACCTTTTACAACCCCGATTCTAAAAAAGTTGGGACAAAGTACAAATTGTAAATAAAAATGGAATGCAATGATGTGGAAGTTTCAAAATTCCATATTTTATTCAGAATAGAACATAGATGACTGTGGCAGCGGGGGCGTGGTCAAGCGCCGGTCTGTGACAGGAGGGTGGAGCCGGGGAAGGTGAGTGGCAGAATCGCGACACCTGAGGATAATTAACCTGTGTTTGTGTGTGTGTTTTCCCAGTAACCGCTCCCTATTTAAGGAGGCAGAGAGAGAGGAGAGGGAGCGCAACCCGGGACCAGACAAGTGTGCGTGTGTGTGTGTATGGAAGGAAATATTTAGACTGAAAAGTTGTTAAAATAAATAGATTCCTCTGCCTCCAAGCATTGTCCTGCCGTCCTCTGTGCTCCACCCACACTCGAAACTCGCTACAGTGGTGCTGAAACCCGGGAAAAGGTGGAGCACCAACACAGCAGCCCCATGGAATCCTCCCCGTTCGCGGACTTGGTCCACGCCCTCGCCACGGCTCAGCAGAGCCAGCACCAGGCACTTGTCACGCTCCGAAAGGAGCAGGAGCGCCACTTCGAAGCCCTGGTGCTGGCCCAGCAGGAAGATCGAGAGGCGTTCCGGCGTCTCCTCGCGGCGGCGGGGTCCACCAGCGCCTCGGCCGTGGGCCCGTCTCCCCTCACCGTGACCAAGATGGGCCCGCAGGACGACCCCAAGGCGTTCATCACATTGTTCGAGCAGGTCAGTGAAGCCTCGGGGTGGCCGATGGAGCAGCGCGCGGCGCGCCTCCTCCCCCTCCTGACGGGAGAGGCGCAGCTGGCCGCACTACAGCTCCCCGCCGACCGCAGGCTGGCGTACGCCGATCTTCGTCGGGCTGTCCTCCAGCGCGTGGGGCGCACGCCGGAGCAGCAGCGCCAGCGCTTCCGCGCGCTGCGGATGGAGGAAGTTGGCAGCCCGTTTGCGTTCGGCCAGCAGCTCCGGGACGCCTGTTGGCGGTGGCTGAGGGCCGAAGATCGCGACGCCGAGGGAATCATCGACCAGGTGGCGCTGGAACAGTTCATCGCCCGCTTACCAGCCGGAACCGCGGAGTGGGTCCAGTGCCACCGCCCGGCGTCGCTGGATCAGGCCGTAGGACTGGCGGAGGATCATCTGGCGGCTGTTCCGGTGGCAGGACAGCGGACGTCATCAGCTTCTCTCTCCTCTTCTCTCTCTCTTTCTCTCCCCCCTCCTCCCGTGTCCCGTCCTCTCCCCATTCCCCCACCGCGGAGGCGGGGGCCAGCTCCACCCCAGCCGGCCCGCCGCACAAATGGTGCCCTCCCGTTTCTCCCTTCTGTGTCTGTCTCTCCCCCCCCTCAGGTGAGTGAGCCCCAGAACACAGCTGCAGAAGGAAGGCCCGGGCCGGTCTGCTGGCGCTGCGGGGAACCGGGCCACCTGCAGCAACAGTGTGCAGCGATGGAAGTGGGGGCGGTGGTGCGGATCCCCGACGCGCCAGAGGCTGCCCTCGATCGGGCCGGAGCGTATCGCATACCGGTAAGTGTACAAGGGGCTACATATCAGGCGTTGGTGGATTCAGGTTGCAATCAGACCTCAATCCGCCAAAGCCTGGTGCAAGACGAGGCATTGGGGGGAGCACAAGGGGTGAAGGTGTTGTGTGTGCACGGGGATATTCACAGCTACCCGTTGGTGTCGGTCCACATACATTTCAGAGGGGAAAAATCGATAGTGAAGGCGGTGGTTAATCCTCGCCTTACCCACTCTTTGATTTTGGGGACTGATTGGCCGGGATTTCGGGGTTTAATGGCACGCCTAGTAAAGAGTGGGTCCTGCCAGTTGACAGGGGAGGGTCCCGGTGTCGCTTTGGCTGGAGCTGCGGTCGCAGAGCCGTCTACGTCATCTCCGCGACAGAGTGAGGAGCCACCGGCCCCTCCTCTGTCTATTGGGGAATCCCTCGCGGATTTCCCACTGGAACAATCGCGAGACGAGACTCTGCGACACGCGTTTGACCAAGTGAGAGTAATCGATGGTCAGACGCTCCAGCCGAACGCCACCCCGTCCTTCCCCTATTTTTCCATTTTGAAGGATAGGTTATACCGAGTGACGCAGGACACTCAGACAAAAGAGCGAGTCACCCAATTGTTAATTCCAAAGAGCCGCCGGGAATTGGTATTCCAGGCGGCTCACTTTAATCCCATGGCTGGACACCTCGGGCAGGATAAGACACTCGCCCGGATAATGGCCTGATTCTATTGGCCGGGGATTCGCGGCGATGTCCGTAAATGGTGTACGGCGTGCCGCGAATGCCAGTTAGTAAATCCAGCGGCCATTCCAAAAGCGCCCTTGCGCCCCCTACCATTAATCGAGACCCCGTTCGAGAGAATTGGGATGGATCTCGTCGGGCCATTAGATCGGTCAACACGAGGGTACCGCTTTATATTGGTTCTGGTGGACTATGCAACGCGATATCCGGAAGCGGTGCCTCTTTGCAATATCTCAGCATGCAGTATTGCGGAGGCCCTCTTCCACATCATCTCCCGGGTTGGAATCCCGAAAGAGATTCTGACTGACCAAGGCACCTCATTTATGTCACGGACACTGAGCGAACTGTATGGGCTACTGGGTATTAAGCCGATCCGCACCTGCGTGTATCACCCACAGACGGACGGTTTAGTTGAACGGTTCAATCGCACCCTCAAGAACATTATCAAAAAATTCGTAAGTGAGGATGCACGTAACTGGGATAAGTGGCTCGAACCCTTGTTGTTCGCAGTGCGAGAGGTCCCCCAAGCCTCCATGGGGTTCTCCCCGTTTGAATTATTATATGGGCGTAAGCCGCGCGGCATCTTAGATGTCCTGCGGGAAAATTGGGAGGAGGGACCTACACAGAGCAAAAACGAAATTCAGTACGTTATGGATCTGCGCGCAAAACTCCACACGCTCACCCACCTAACTCAGGAGAATTTGCGGCAGGCCCAGGAACGGCAAGCCCGCCTGTACAACAAGGGCACGCGCCTTAGAGAGTTCACTCCGGGAGATAAGGTACTCGTCCTGTTGCCCACGTCGAGCTCCAAATTAATCGCAAAGTGGCAAGGACCCTTTGAGGTCACACGGCGAGTCGGGGACGTCGACTATGAGGTTAGGCGAACGGACAGGGAGGGGGCGCTACAGATCTACCACCTCAATCTGCTGAAACTCTGGAATGAGGAGGTCCCCGTGGCGTTGGTGTCGGTAGTTCCGGAGAAGGCAGAGCTGGGGCCGGAGGTCCAAAAAGGGTCATTGGCAACACGTACCTCTCCGGTCCCCTGTGGAGACCACCTCTCCCTGACCCAACTCACGGAGGTCGCCCAGTTGCAGACCGAGTTTTCGGATGTGTTCTCGCCCCTGCCCGGTCGCACTAACCTCATAGAACACCACATAGAGACGCCCCCGGGGGTGGTAGTGCGGAGCCGTCCTTATAGATTACCCAAACACAAAAAAAAGGTGGTTCGGGAAGAACTTCAGGCCATGCTCGAAATGGGCATCGTCGAAGAGTCCCACAGTGACTGGAGCAGCCTGGTGGTCTTGGTTCCCAAGGCCGACGGCTCGGTCCGGTTCTGTGTGGACTATAGAAAAGTCAACGCGGTGTCTAAAATCGACGCGTACCCAATGCCTCGTATTGATGAGCTGCTCGATCGACTAGGCACGGCTCGCTTTTACTTGACACTGGATTTGACGAAGGGATATTGGCAGATCCCCTTGACTCCATTATCCCGAGAGAAAACGGCCTTTTCCACACCGTTCGGCTTACACCAGTTCGTCACACTTCCTTTTGGGCTGTTTGGGGCACCCGCTACGTTTCAGCGGCTGATGGACCGGGTCCTCCGGCCCCACGCCACCTATGCGGCCACTTACCTAGATGATATCATCATTTATAGTAATGATTGGCAGAGGCACCTACAACACCTGAGGGCCGTCCTTAGGTCGCTGAGGCAGGCGGGACTCACTGCCAACCCGAAGAAGTGTGCGATTGGGCGGGTGGAAGTACGGTATCTGGGCTTCCACTTGGGCAACGGGCAGGTGCGTCCCCAAATTAATAAGACAGCAGCGATTGCGGCCTGCCCGAGGCCCAAGACCAAAAAGGGGGTGAGGCAGTTCCTGGGGCTGGCTGGCTACTATCGTAGGTTTATACCTAATTATTCAGACGTCACCAGCCCGCTGACTGACCTCACTAAAAAGGGGGCACCAGATCCGGTCCAGTGGACAGAGCAGTGCCAGCGGGCTTTCTCTGAGGTAAAGGCTGCACTGTGTGGGGGGCCACTTTTACACTCCCCTGACTTCTCTCTCCCTTTTGTGTTGCAGACCGATACGTCGGACAGAGGGCTGGGGGCCGTTTTGTCCCAGCAGGTGGAGGGGGAGGACCGCCCGGTCCTGTACATCAGCCGGAAGCTGTCAGTGCGTGAGGGGCGCTACAGCACAATTGAAAAAGAGTGCCTGGCGATTAAGTGGGCGGTCCTCGCCCTCCGTTACTATCTGCTGGGGCGCTCTTTCACTCTCTGTTCGGACCACGCGCCCCTCCAGTGGCTCCACCGCATGAAGGATGCCAACGCGCGGATCACCCGTTGGTATCTGGCACTCCAACCCTTCAACTTCAAGGTAGTCCACAGGCCGGGGGCGCAGATGGTCGTGGCGGACTTCCTCTCCCGTCAAGGGGGGGGGGGAGTCGGCTGCGGGCCGGACGAGCGCCCGGCCTGAGTTGGGCGGTGGGGGTATGTGGCAGCGGGGGCGTGGTCAAGCGCCGGTCTGTGACAGGAGGGTGGAGCCGGGGAAGGTGAGTGGCAGAATCGCGACACCTGAGGATAATTAACCTGTGTTTGTGTGTGTGTTTTCCCAGTAACCGCTCCCTATTTAAGGAGGCAGAGAGAGAGGAGAGGGAGCGCAACCCGGGACCAGACAAGTGTGTGTGTGTGCGTATGGAAGGAAATATTTAGACTGGAAAGTTGTTAAAATAAATAGATTCCTCTGCCTCCAAGCATTGTCCTGCCGTCCTCTGTGCTCCACCCACACTCGAAACTCGCTACAATGACATATCAAATGTTTAAACTGAGAAAATGTATCATTTAAAGAGAAAAAATAGGTGATTTTAAATTTCATGACAACACCACATCTCAAAAAAGTTGGGACAAGGCCATGTTTACCACTATGAGACATTCCCTTTTCTCTTTACAACAGTCTGTAAACATCTGGGGACTGAGGAAACAAGTTGCTCAAGTTTAGGGATAAGAATGTTAACCCATTCTTGTCTAATGTAGGATTCTAGTTGCTCAACTGTCTTAGGTCTTTTTTGTCGTATCTTCCGTTTTATGATGCGCCAAATATTTTCTATGGGTGAAAGATCTGGACTGCAGGCTGGCCAGTTCAGTACCCGGACCCTTCTTCTACGCAGCCTTGATGCTGTAATTGATGCAGTATGTGGTTTGGCATTGTCATGTTGGAAAATGCAAGGTCTTCCCTGAAAGAGATGTCGTCTGGATGGGAGCATATGTTGCTCTAGAACCTGGATATACCTTTCAGCATTGATGGTGTCTTTCCAGATGTGTAAGCTGCCCATGCCACACGCACTAATGCAACCCCATACCATCAGAGATGCAGGCTTCTGAACTGAGCGCTGATAACAACTTGGGTCGTCCTTCTCCTCTTTAGTCCGAATGGCACGGGGTCCCTGATTTTCAAAAATAACTTCAAATTTTGATTCGTCTGACCACAGAACAGTTTTCCACTTTGCCACAGTCCATTTTAAATGAGCCTTGGCCCAGAGAAGACGTCTGCGCTTCTGGATCATGTTTAGATACGGCTTCTTCTTTGAACTATAGAGTTTTAGCTGGCAACGGCGGATGGCACGGTGAATTGTGTTCACAGAAAATGTTCTCTGGAAATATTCCTGAGCCCATTTTGTGATTTCCAATACAGAAGCATGCCTATACAGTGGGGCAAAAAAGTATTTAGTCAGTCACCAATTGTGCAAGTTCTCCCACTTAAAAAGATGAGAGAGGCCTGTAATTTTCATCATAGGTATACCTCAAATATGAGCGACAAAATGAGAAAAAAAAATCCAGAAAATCACATTGTCTGTCTGATTTTTAAAGAATTTATTTGCAAATTATGGTGGAAAATAAGTATTTGGTCAATAACAAAAGTTCATCTCAATACTTTGTTATATACCCTTTGTTGGCAATGACAGAGGTCAAACGTTTTCTGTAAGTCTTCACAAGATTTTCACACACTGTTGCTGGTATTTTGGCCCATTCCTCCATGCAGATCTCCTCTAGAGCAGTGATGTTTTGGGGCTGTCGCTGGGCAACACGGACTTTCAACTCCCTCCAAAGATTTTCTATCTGGAGACTGGCTAGGCCACTCCAGGACCTTGAAATGCTTCTTATGAAGCCACTCCTTCGTTGCCTGGGTGGTGTGTTTGGGATCATTGTCATGCTGAAAGACCCAGCCACGTTTCATCTTCAATGCCCTTGCTGATGGAAGGAGGTTTTCACTCAAAATCTCACAATACATGGCCCCATTCATTCTTTCCTTTACATGGATCAGTCATCCTGGTCCCTTTGCAGAAAAACAGCCCCAAAGCATGATGTTTCCACCCCCATGCTTCACAGTAGGTATGGTGTTCTTTGGATGTAACTCAGCATTCTCAAATCATTAGTTTTCTTTTGTTTCAGACATGTAAAAGTTTTTTACCTTTACCTGACATGTTTCGACGGTGTAACTTCCGTCTTCATCAGAGGGTCACCTGGATGTTGGTGTGTGACGTGCCTTTATAATCAGCTGATGTTGACGGAATGATGAAGAAGAATGATGAAGACTCTGATGAAGACGGAAGTTACACCGTCAAAACATGCCAGGTAAAGGTAAAAAACTTTTACATGTCTGAAACAAAAGAAAACTAATGATTTGATTTAAGAAGAAGACATAATGAACATAATATATTTATTAAACTCAGCATTCTTTCTCCTCCAAGCATGACAAGTTGAGTTTTTACCAAAAAGTTCTATTTTGGTTTCATCTGACCATATGACATTCTCCCAATCCTCTTCTGGATCATCCAAATGCTCTCTAGCAAACTTCAGACGGGCCTGAACATGTACTGGCTTAAGCAGGGGGACACGTCTGGCACTGCAGGATTTGAGTCCCTAGCGGCGTAGTGTGTTACTGATGGTAGCCTTTGTTACTTTGGTCCCAGCTCTCTGCAGGTCATTCACTAGGTCCCCCCGTGTGGTTCTGGGATTTTTGCTCACCGTTCTTGTGATCATTTTGACCCCACGGGGTGAGATCTTGCGTGGAGCCCCAGATTGAGGGAGATTATCAGTGGTCTTGTATGTCTTCCATTTTCTAATAATTGCTCCTGCAGTTGATTACTTCACACCAAGCTGCTTACCTATTGCAGATTCAGTCTTCCCAGCCTGGTGCAGGTCTACAATTTTGTTTCTGGTGTCCTTTGACAGCTCTTTGGTCTTGGACATAGTGGAGTTTGGAGTGTGACTGTTTGAGGTTGTGGACAGGTGTATTTTATACTGATAACGAGTTCAAACAGGTGCCATTAATACAGTTAATGAGTGGAGAACAGAGGAGCCTCTTAAAGTTGTTGTTACAGGTCTGTGAGAGTCATAAATCTTGCTTGTTTGTAGGTGACCAAATACTTATTTTACCGAGGAATTTACCAATTAATTCATTAAAAATCCTACAATGTGATTTCCTGGATTCTTTCCCCCCATTCTGTCTCTCATAGTTGAAGTGTACCTATGATGAAAATTACAGGCCTCTCTCATCTTTTTAAGTGGGAGAACTTGCACAATTGGTGGCTGACTAAATACTTTTTTGCCCCACTGTATGTGATGCAGTGCCATCTAAGGGCCCGAAGAGCACGGGCATCCAGTATGGTTTTCCGGCCTTGACCCTTACGTACAGAGATTCTTCCAGTTTCTCTGAATCTTTTGATGATATTATGCACTGTAGATGATGATATGTTCAAACTCTTTGCAATTTTACACTGTCGAACTCCTTTCTGATATTGCTCCACTATTTGTCGGCGCAGAATTAGGGGGATTGGTGATCCTCTTCCCATCTTTACTTCTGAGAGCCGCTGCCACTCCAAGATGTTCTTTTTATACCCAGTCATGTTAATGACCTATTGCCAATTGACCTATTGAGTTGCAATTTGCTCCTCCAGCTGTTCCTTTTTTGTACCTTTAACTTTTCCAGCCTCTTATTGCCCCTGTCCCAACTTTTTTTGAGACATGTTGCTGTCATGAAATTTCAAATGAGCCAATATTTGGCATGAAATTTCAAAATGTCCCACTTTCGACATTTTGATATGTTGTCTATGTTCTATTGTGAATACAATATCAGTTTTTTGAGATTTATAAATTATTGCATTCCGTTTTTATTTACAATTTGTACTTTGTCCCAACTTTTTTGGAATCGGGGTTGTAAGATTAAAGCTGATATTTATTATGAAAGAGTCTCTGTGATCAGTCCTTAAACTACATTGGTACACTATTCTACCCAACTTAGTTCAATTTGGAAGCATAAGTGTGTGAAATAACAATGTGAAATGCTTGACACTTTGCAACATCTTTCTCCCTGCCTTGATGTTACTGTGAACAACAATGAAAAATATCAGTGGAAAGCCACTATTCTGGAAATTTATTTCTGCAATTGACAGAATGGCAGTTTTTGCTACCATTTGCTACCATTGAGAGACTAATGTGGCAATAGTTGCTATATTTTTGAATTAGCAGTTTCAGTACCTCATTTCCTCATGTTCCTCTTATGTGAGGGCATGACTAGGTGAGCAGGGTCCTTTCAGGTTACAGAGGTAGGGCTGACTTTGTGAACATGGATTGATAGCTAAAATATTAGCTGTGAATTATTGGATGGAGAACTCCTTAAAGACGCCAAGGTCATCTGTAGGTGGAACTTTGCTTTTATTTTTCCACTGATTGATGTTAACTTTTTATTAAATGTGCCTCAGTCCTCATTTGACATTTTGGGCTGTTCCAGGATAAATCATTTAATATCTTTTGGCTTTTCCTTGCATTTCATTTTCTGGTTTTTTTTTTTTGTGTGTGTGTGTCTGTAGCTGGATGAAGCGCACATGTATGTGGGTGCTTTTACTTGTTCTGCTCAACATTATTTTTTATTTCACCACACAAGCTACAAGTCAATCGCTGGTTTTAGTTCAACTTTCCCCAGCCCATAATGTGATTTGCTGCACACCAGAGGCCTTTTATGAGGTTTCTCACCATCAAGCGGCTATGGCAGATATTACTGAATCCAGTGACATTTCAGAGGAAATAATTTGATTACAGACACAGAAAGATCGATTGTTTTATAGACTAAATTGAGTTTGAAATCCATTTCTACCACGTGTATGTGCACCATGACTTATTGTCCATTATTATGAAAAGACAACATGCCCTTAATGAAGGAGAATGTTAACAATTTGGGCTCCACTAATGGGCCGTTAATGGTTTGGACATTTATTGGGCCATATGTCTCAGAAGAGAGGATTAAATTTGTAATGATGCCATCATCATAATCATCATCATAATATGCATACTATAATATGCTCAGCTTTTCAGAGCAGAGTTAGCATACTTACATATTAGAGTGCTATTAAAGTTCTATGGATAGAGGTGGAGAGTCAGCATTTCTGGATGTTGAAGTGTGTAGTGTAGTGACTATTATTGAACAGGAAAGATAGTAAATGGCATTTAGCTGCAGAAAAGGCAGGGTTTTGCCCAAATGCCACCTTCTGCTCTGTACAGAAAGCCATATACCAAGGAACACAGATTAAATATATTTAGAAACTGTTTTATAAGGCAGTTAATTTTCCTGCTCACATCCTACATTTTTTTCAATGCATTTCATAAGTTTAGCATTTTCAGTGGATTACTAAATAGCATAATTTTGTGGTGGCCTGGGAAAAGTCATCAAATGGTGAAATAACCATTTCCATGTTATTTCAGTGAAAAATAGGCTGGTTTAATTTTCATTATTAAATTGGAGTTGTTAATATAAGTTATATGCATAAAAACTTGATCATTTCTGGCTGTTCAGTCACAGTGACATCCAGGAATTTTCCTGTACATATAGCAGAATCCTACTGGTGAAAAGAATAGGCAAAGAAAAGGTCTCTAATAAATCCTCCAATGAATAATGTGTTAAAAAGACAACACAGATATTGTAATTATAGTGTAGCTACATTTTTACACTGGATGATACAATGTCTTATCTTTATAAGCTAGTTACTTTTCAGAGGAACGTATAATTCCATATGCATTATCACATTATCATCTTCCTACTTTTTAATCACAGAACATTTTACACTGTATATTTCACTGATCCTATTGGAGTGTTTATTTAAACAGAAATACACTATAAGGCAGTTAATTTTCCTGCTCACATCCTACATTAACTGTTAACTGTTCATTAACTGTTCAACTGTTCATTAACTGTTTATTTATCCTTAACCATGTTAATCAGCTACAGATCTGCACACAGCCTGCACAATATCTATTACAATAGATATTGTTCATTAGTTCTGAATTGGCTGTTTTTTTTCTTCTTTTTTAAACAATTTCTGTTGGAAAACAAAACAGAAACATTAGTTACAGAGCAAAACCTATTAACTAACTTTCTGCTAATGCAGAATTTAATGTAATGTTTTAATGCTAGTATTTGTCTGGCCAGAGAAATGTCTTTAAAGGTCATAGGCAAGGGTCAGAGGTGGAACGTAGAATATCAACTTTATTGTCTAGAAGAACGACCCAAAAAGTGAATTCAATCTTCCTGGTGTCTAATTTGCACCCTAAAATTGAATAAAATGGTTAAAATATACTGGTTTGCGCAAGTTACGAAGGTTTGTTTACATCTCACTTATGCGCACTTTTACCGCCAGGGGACAGTCGTCGTGACATCATTCAAGGCAAACAGACTGGGAATAGTTCTGTGTTTACTTGCAAACCGAGCACACGTGTACGGACTTTGGTCGTGAGAGGTTGTGTAAAATGTCTGAAAGCGATAGCAATTGTGAAGTAGGAACTCTCCAAATTGAATATCTAGAGGTGAAACCATATATGTATGAACCTATGGCCATTGCGAAGCAATCGGTGAATGTGGCTCACTGGTTTGACCGTGCAGCTTCGGAATCGGACAGTGACTCTGCCTACTCTGATCGTGGTGACCCCAGACCTCAACAAGACTCGCACCCAAACGATTTATCCTGGTAGTTATGATAAATTCTTACTTTCATCGTAATACTAAATAAGAGCCCTTTTGAAGAACAATTAAACCGCCCTCCCTCGTGGATCTAGGTAACAATTACTTGACAGTGCGCCGGTAGGCCACATTAGCCTGCCATCCATGGCATTATACTGTTTGTAGCCTACTCTAAGTGAGGAAATATCCCTTTTGTCTCATTTCCACAATGATTGTACAGGATCCCTCAGGATTCTTGACTTGTTAATTGCAAGCAAAAGTAAAAATGCTTACCTCCAATCTTCTCCTTTGTGCTTGAGCGTTGCTGGTCCGTTTCTTCTTTGACTGCTTGATTTTGTGTTCGGATTTTGTCGAAACAGCGTCAGGTTTGAGCCTTCTCTGTCCGACACTGACACCTAAACTCTCCAACAGATGGGGATTCTTCAAAAAGTGATCGGAGCACAGAGTGGCGTATTTACCCGGCTGCCGACCCTCTAGCTTCACGCGCACAATCCACTCTCTCTGCCTCTTCTCTTCTCTCGGAAAAAGGTAAAAACTTCTTCCTGAACCGGTCCCGTTGTTACAGTTCACTGCACAACAATAAGGCATGTTTTTTCTTTGGAAATTCCCGAATGCATGTCTGTACTCAAGCCGAACGGCAATGCAAATAAACAGAAGTGGACTCAACTCAAGCGATTTGTTTGTCTTGAATGACGTCACGCGCTGAGTGGTCACGAAAACCGCCGAGCAGAAATTCGCCACGATCCGCGCTAACTTATTTTAATTATTACTTAGAACAGGATAAAGTGGCTAGAGATAATGAGATGAGATTAGACTTATTAACTATACTTCTTGGGACCAGAAGAAAATTACAGAGGGTTTTTTAACATATAAAGTTTCAAATGTGCATAAATTTAAAACCTTTGCCTATGACCTTTAAGACTGTGGATAGGAATGTGGGTGTGTCTTTGAGTCCATATATGGAACTTTTAAATTAGGAATAAGGAATTTGTAGGCATTCAGATATATACTCACTGGCTACTTTATTTAATAGGAAGACCTGTACATCTGCTCATTTGTACAATTATCAAATCATGTAGCAGCAGCATATTTTGTTTAAAATGATGCAGTTACAGGTCAAGCGTTTCAGTTCATGTTCATAGTAAACATCCGAATGAAGAAAAAATGTCAGTGACTTTGTCATGGTTGGTGGTGTAAGACGGAGTGAGGTTTTCACACACAACAGTCTCTAGAGTTTACAGAAAATGGTGTTAAAAAAACTAAAAACATCCAGTTAGCAGCAGTTCTGTGGGTGGAAACACCTTGTTAATGCTCAGCGGAGAACAAGCTGGACTGGTTTGAGCTGGTAACTCAAATAACAACTCTTTACAACTGTGGTGGGCAGAAAAGCATCTCGGAAAGTATTCCATTTTTAAGTCATATTTTTAAGTGTTTATTAGCACAGAGTAGTTCTAAACCAGGACTCTTTAAATTTTATCTGAAGGATGATAATACTGCTACTACTACTACTACTACTACTAATAATAATAATAGGAAGTTCAATTTATATAGCGCCTTTCACAAAACCCAAGGTTGCTTTACAGTTATAAATAAAGTACGTCAGTCCACCAAATAGAGGTCAGGATGTCATTCCAATGGTGTAGCAGCCACAGTCCCACCAAAAGGTGCACGAAAACAAGTCCCACACCACCAGCACAGCCGCCGGCAACATCACTCGGAACACCACGCCATGGATCCACAAAGTGAGCACAGAAGCACCGCCACGCAGAGCGCTGGTACAACCCAAACCACCTGCACAGCCGCCGGGACGTCACTGAGCAACATCGCTCGGAACATCACACCAAGCACTAAAGCACAGAGCGCTGGACAACCCCGATGTTAAAATGAGCAACAAGCTCACTGCAGTCCATAGCTAGGAGCACAGGCATCACCCACGGTGAACCAAGGCCTGGAGGGAACTGACGCCCAAAACTGGGTCCGGAGCTACACCACAACCGGCGGACAAAAACACTCAAACAAAAACATCAAATTACACAAACACACACACACACACACACACACATATAAAATAAAAAAGAGAGAGAAAATAAAAAAGCTCCGGTGAGAAGTGGCAGCCAGAATGCGCACGACGTACTCTCAACCGGAAGTGGGAAAAGGATGTCTTCTTTTTCCTCATGACTGGATATTCATTGTATTTTCTTAACATTGTACTCTTCCAATGTTGTAGTACATGTTGTTGTTGTTAATAATAATCTATTGGCTTTATGGTGTTTATATCATGCTTCAGAGAGGAGACTTAGAGTGCCAAGGTGGTATAAAGAAGGGAGTGAGCATGAAACCCACGTTTTGTTCCGCTATTCAATTTCCTGTAAGCAGGCGTGTAGTAAAGCAAAATCAGTGCACTGTGGGTGTATAGTTTGCATTCTGTTGAGTCTGCTATAGACTCACAGTTCTCTGGTCAAGGTCCTGGCTGCTTAAACAGGTTTGTCAGTACTTTTCATCTGATTGATTGCTCCCACCATTTGCTAGTCTTTGTGTTCAAACCCACCATACAACACAGTCTGATTTGCTTTTTGCTTGTTTAAACACATACAGACACATTTTCTAAGATTCCATTCTGATTTTTAGAGTCAAAGGACAGAAATCTACCATCTCTCCCCAATCACAGCTATACACATACTTAGTGTGGCCTGCTTTTATACAGGCTCAGTATAGAGTGAAAAAAAAATCCTTAATGTGTGCCACAGATGCCTTATATATGCAGACTCGCACTTTTCTTACAATGAAATCGATAAATTCATATTTGACAGAGAACTATTGATCTGAGCTTGAGGTCATTTTTTCCACCATGTGTCAGTAAAGATGCATTATTTTAATCAGCAACATGCTTCGTCTGGCAAATTTCTCCTATTCAAACAGACAGGAGATGGAAAAGTGGCCCATAAGAGATTAAGACACAAAAGCAGATATGAGTAATAGAAAAGCAGCTTAAAAGGAAAAATGTGGCTTCTGTTCAAGAAAAAAACCAAAACCTGAAGACCATTTTCTTGTGTTTGCTTATATATTAAATCTATTTAATTATGCACTCTTGGAAGCTTAATACATAAGTCTATTTGTGGATTCATCAACAGCGCTGTCTGACAGTCTTTCATGGTCAGTGTGGTTATCTTCTTTGGGCAATGTTCCATTTGTTCATCAGGAGTGTCCTTCAGAGCCTCCCTGAGTAATGGATGGTAATAAATGAGAAGAGGTTAATGGGTGATAATGCATCTGCAAATACAGTACTGGTTTGTTTGATGGTTTTAAACAGACTGACAGTGTTCAAATAATTAATGAGCTTGAAGTATGTATGTTAGAAAACATTGCTAACCCCATCAATCACCTTTCACATCTCAAGCTGAAGCTTTCAGGAAGTCTTATTTTCCATTTTTACAAAACCTTTTTTATATACTTATATTCCAATCATAGTGTATGGAGGGTGGTGGTAAAAGCTATTTCTATGGAGGACAATGTGCCAGCTGTCTCGGTCTGACGCACAGTCAATTGTGTAGCAATTTTACACTGATGGAACCTGCAGCCATGCCCTTCACGACTTTAATTCACCAACAGCTTGGGGCTGCTGCAGAATTGCAACTGAATCCCATATTTTAGCTGTAATGCTGCCTCCTCTACCTCCTGCTACTTTTCCACGCCTGCATGGTCACCACTATCAGCAAAATCATCATCATTGCCATTGTCATCATCTGCCATGGGGGTGTCTCAATATGTGAGCTCCTCTGGCACAAAGATAATGTCAAGAGCATAAACAGCTGTCATGGATAGGACAAAGAGATGCACTGAAATCAGTATAAATCTGGTGTGGGGGATAGAGTGGTGTTAAATGGGAATGGCTGACCGGCTGTGTAATTAACTCAGACAGAGTGTCCTTCCTGTCCTATTTCACCTGCTCTGGGCAAGGTGAAGTTATTTTCTTCTTCAGGAGTTTAATCCTGAGATTAATCACGTCTACAGTCTACAAATGAAATTTATCTTTTCAGATTATTTGATGATGAAAGCTAAAATGTAAAGTATTGGGTAAATGATAATCACACAGGCTGAGTATATTATTGTCTTACTAGTAGAATTGTAATACATTAGTGCAAGGGCATTAGCCTTAGTATTATCACTAAGTAAAACTCCATCTACTACTGATAAGCAGTCCACTTAAGTTTCATATTTAATAATAATAATAATAATAATAAGCATGTTCTCCCGTGTCTGCGTGGGTTTCCTCTGGGTGCTCCGGTTTCCCCCACAGTCCAAAGACATGCAGGTTAGGTTAACTGGTGACTCTAAATTCACCGTAGGTGTGAATGTGAGTGTGAACGGTTGTCTGTGTCTATGTGTCAGCCCTGTGATGACCTGGCGACTTGTCCAGGGTGTACCCCGCCTTTCGCCCATAGTCAGCTGGGATAGGCTCCAGCTTGCCTGCGACCCTGTAGAACAGGATAAAGCGGCTACAGATAATGAGATGGATGGAAGAGCGATAGTGCCACTAAGAAATACATATATTTTTTTAAATTTCTGAGAAAAAAACTCAGAATTTTTGAGATTAAAGTCGAAATTTTCGAGAAAAAAAGTCGAAATTTTTGAGAAAAAAAAGTCGAAATTTTCGAGAAAAAAAAGTCGAAATTTTCGAGAAAAAAGTCAGAAACCTGTAGAAGGCGGGCTTCCATACAGAAGTGACACTCACTCGCGGCCGGTAGACATGAATGGCTGAGACCAGAGCCATGGAATTTAGAGTTGTGACAACCGGGGTACAGGAAGTCGGTTGGTGATGTGATTCACGTAGATTCAAATACTTCTAGGCAGCGGCTTTCTGTTTGCTAGAGATGAACACAGAACCACTACATAAGCAAAACCCAATCCTGAAATAACATTTGATTAAGTCGTCCATTTCAGCAGCACTAAACACAGTAGTATCAGACTGTGGCAGCGGGGGCGTGGTCAAGCGCCGGTCTGTGGCAGGAGGGCAGAGTCAGGGAAGGTAAGTGGCAGAATCACTACACCTGACGGCAATTAACCTGTGTTTGTGTGTGTCTTCCCAGTGACTGCGCCCTACTTAAAGAGAGAGAGCAGAGGAGCTCATCCCCGAACCAGACGCCGGTTGTGTGTGTCTGTGTTAGTCACTGGATGTTTCACTGAAAAGTGTGGCAATAAAAGCCGTGTTTGCGAACCTGATCTCTGTCCTGCCGTCCTCTGTGCTCCACCCTTCGTTAGTTCTAAAAAGCCGTGTTTGCGAACCTGATCTCTGTCCTGCCGTCCTCTGTGCTCCACCCTTCGTTAGTTCTAACGAAGGGTGGAGCACAGAGGATGGCAGGACAGAGATCAGGTTCGCAAACACGGCTTTTATTGCCACACTTTTCAGTGAAACATCCAGTGACTAACACACACACAACCGGCGTTTGGTTCGGGGATGAGCTTCTCTGCTCTCCCTCTTTAAGTAGGGCGCGGTCACTGGGAAGACACACACAAACACAGGTTAATTGCCGTCAGGTGTAGTGATTCTGCCACTTACCTTCCCTGAGTCCGCCCTCCTGCCACAGACCGGCGCTTGACCACGCCCCCGCTGCCACAGTCTGCTACTACTGTGTTTAGTGCTGCTGAAATGGACGACTTAATCAAATGTTATTTTGGGATTGGGTTTTGCTTGTTATGTAGTGGTTCCGTGTTAGTCTCTAGCAAACAGAAAGCCGCTGCCTAGAAGTATTTGAATCTACATGAATCACACCACCAACTGACTTCCTGTACCCTGGTTGTCACAACTCTGAATTCCATGGCTCTGGTCTCAGTCATTCATGTCTACCGGCCACGAGTGAGTGTCACTTCCGTATGGAAGCCCGCCCTCTACAGATTTCTGACTTTTTTTCTCGAAAATTTCGACTTTAATCTCAAAAATTCTGAGTTTTTTTTCTCAGAAGTTTCCAAATAAAATATAAAACCCTGGCCCTATTGCTCTGCCGTAGAGATGAGATGAGATAATAATAATAAGGCACATGCACTCTCATGGGGATAAATAACCTTGCCACTGATGGGGTGGTATAGCAATCCAAATTTTCATATTTTCCCAACCCTATTTTACAAAAAATCATCATACATTTCTATTTTTGTATTTTCTGTGCATTACTCTTACCAGGTAACTGCATTCATGTTCACAATTTTTCTGAATAGCAAAAAAGGAAGTGACATTTCTGATATACATGAAATATGAATCAAGGTGGTCGTGATTCAGGCAGCATGTACATAACAGGTCACATATTTCATAATAATAATAATAATAATAATAATAATAATAATAGTCTGGACCATGTGTCTGCACATGGTCCAGACTATAACGTTTAATGGATGCACCAGAATACATTTTTAGTAAAAATAACCACAGTAAGTGTTGATGCCAAAAGTCACATCATATGGCTTTCATTCACAAAGAAAGTATGACAAGCAATGAAACCATGTGTCATGGGGAAGCTACTGTATGCCATGTCTGTTTCAGACTGCTGTTTTCAGAGCAATATTTTCACTGAGATCTCCATAAAACCCAGTGCCATCTTAAACAAATCTCATTTGTATTTGGCATCTTTCTTGCCATAATAGTTTTCTTATTGCTTATGGGTGATAAGTGGTCGATTACAATGTGGGTTACTGAATAACATAAGAGTTTATCAGAAAGTGTCTAAGAAAACATCTGTTTTCAGCAGAGAATAAAAATGTATTATAATTCTAGTTTGTTTTTTCACATTTACATACTGACATATCAAACCTACTTGATTCTCCTTGGACAAGACTATTGCCAAAAGGCCTCAACCTGGCATTTAAAATTCATGTCACTTGCGAAAGTTTCTTCATAGTGACCTTTCCTTCAGCCCCTTCCACTTCAGTTTCCAACAGTGTTTGCCCTGCAGACATGCACACTGAGAAAAACACTTAGAAAATTGCCTCTGACCCAAACAATTAAATTAGAGACATTATAAAAGCAATTGAAGGAGGATCAGGCTGCCCTCCAAAATGCATGCATTTTTAATTTGTCCATACACTTCATCCAAAGCTTAAATTATGATGGTACTATTTGTTTCCAGCTTGCCAATATTGGAAGTCAAATTATTTCCTATTGCTTCTCCAGTCAACCCTATCTACAGTGCCCTCCACAATTATTGGCACCCCTTGTAAAGATTAGTTAAAAAAAAGGTTAGAAAAAAGCCACCTTTTGGTGGTCACTTCATCTCACACTGAAAAAAGAGAAAAATTCAAATTTTAATTGAAATAGACTGATTCAGGGAAAAGCAAATCCCTCATCAAGAAAGAATTATTTTCAACAAAAATGCAAGTGTCACTATTATTGGCACCCATGCATATAATACTTTGTACAACCTCACTTTGCCAGTAAAACAGCACTAAGTCTTCTCCTATAAAATTTTGTAAGGTTGGAGAAAACAGGGGTGCCAATAATCATGGAGGGCACTGTGGACTCGGATGAAGAGGTGCATTGAGGTCAGACTTGGTGGGTGGAATTAGAAAGTGGCTCCACGGATTGGGAGGTTTGACTGACAGCTTGGGAGCTCAGCAGGATTGTCCTCATGTCTCTTGTGTGCGAAGACAGGTGAGACATAAGGAGAAATTTTTTGACTAGGAAAGCCAGTGGTGCTTTATCTCAGCATAAGTGCTTACTGCTGGATCACTGGAATTAAGACGAATAGACACCAAACCAAATCCGCCATGGGGTAAGAAAAGCACAAGCAGAAACTGTAAACCTGAAGTTAGACACATGCAGACACACACTGTTTTAGATTGCTCATTACAAGCTTATTCCAATGCATGCATACATGTTCTTGTGGAAAAAGGGTTCCTCTAGGGTTCCTTAAGTTTTTTCCTTAAGATTTTCTTACATAGAAAATTGATCAGTGATCAGTTGTAGAGTTCTACCCAGTGTAGTTTAGTAGATTCACCATATTTAGTCTGAGAATCTTGTTACCTACCTAAGTGAGCTCGCTTGTAACCGATCATTGACTAGCTGCCTCCATGAATTCCTGTCTTCCATCACTTTCTTTTTAAAGATATTTTTTTGGGCTTTTTGCACCTTTATTGGATAGGACAGTGTAGAGACAGGAAATGAGCGGGAGAGAGAGAGACGGGAAGGGATTGGGAAATGACCTCGGGCCGGAATCGAACCCGGGTCGCCCGCATTCATGGTATGGCACCTTAACCACCTGAGCCACGACGCCCCCTCCATCACTTTCACCAAGTTCCTCCTGTTCATATCTGTATCTTTTTGGAGCTGATTAATGTAGCTTTTTCTTGGTCTCTCACAACTTCTTCTTCCATGAGTTGGATCCCACAGCACCAGTTTGTGATCTAATTCATCCTTTTTTCCTCCAACAGTGACCTGCAAATCTCAATCTGCATTTAAAGATGGTTTCACTAAGAGGTGGTAGATCTTTGTATAATGCATTGTTTGTGAGTTTTTGCCACCATGATACATTCAGAATGATTCTGAGCATTTTTGTGGAAGTCCCATTGAGCCTTCTCTCAAGACCTTCTGTTAGTGTCCAGCATTTGGCTCCATATAGCAATAGGCTCTCCACTGTTGCTCTGAAGAAGTTGATTTTCACAGATTGACTCTGACTGGACTTCCAGATCAATGACAATTTATTCATGGCTCCCCATGCTAGTGCGATTCTTACATCAATGTCTTTACTGGAGCTGCTAATCCAAGACCCTAGGTACTTGAAGTCTTCCACACAATTCAATAGCTGGTGTTTTGTTGATGTTAAATTACCTTCAGGTTGAGGGAATACCATATATTCTGTCTTCAAATCATTGACATGAAGACTCAAGTTTTGCAGCCTCTTCTACTTTATGAAGGAGTAACTTGGCTTCAGCAATGGTATTACAGTGGTGCTTGAAAGTTTGTGAACCCTTTAGAATTTTCTATATTTCTGCATAAATATGACCTAAAACATCATCAGATTTTCACACAAGTCCTAAAAGTAGATAAAGAGAACCCAGTTAAACAAATGAGACAAAAATATTATAGGGGAGAGCGGGGTAAGATGAGCCACTTTTTACATTTTTCATCATAACGACATGTTAAAGCCATTTTTGCTTCCAGTCTACACACCATACCAAATTTCAAAGTGTACTGTTACTATCTGAGCAAAAAATAATTGATAAGCTCTTATGGTTAGAGTGATATTACCTCTTGAAAAAAAAATGTCAAGTGGCTCAACTTACCCCATGCACGGGGTAAGATGAGCCACTGTGTGGGGTAAATTGAGCCAACACAAAACATGTTAGGTTAACAAAGTAAACAACTTTTATTATTAGAAATGCAATCAGTGAATCAAGTCAAGTCAAGCAAGTGGGGGATAGGGCCGTTGCATAGAGAAGGGGAGATGAAGAGAGAGGTGATAGAACGAGATGGGATAGGGAGGGATAGATAGATGGATAGAGAGAGAGATATGCATAGATAGATAGAAAGAGGGATGGTTAGAGAGGGAATGAGAGATATACTATATTATAGAAATTACTAAAACAGTAGAACAGTGCCAAAAAATCTTATTTCTTTCAGTAGGTTAAAACATTGCTAAAACATGCAGCAATCATTCCATCAATCATTTCATCATTATTCAATGTTCCAAGCATTCAAATTGCAAGGGAACACCATTTGCCTCTCCCTCCGTGCTGTCCCCCCAACAGTAAAGGGGTGGGGCAATTTTTTCACAATATCCTGTCTTGACAGGACAGCCTTATCTTTCTCTTTGAAGACAAAGGTCGGCTTTCTTGCAGAGCCATGGCATGACCGGCTTCTTTTGACAAATCTTGCCTCTATTTCGAAGACATCCAATTTGATTATCTGGCCAATGAAGAAATGCACTTTCTTCTTCCCCGTGAATTTTGCCACAACATAATCCCCCACATCTAACAACTGGTCTTCCTCATCTGATGTCATATATATATATATATATATATATATATATGTTGTTGTCATATATGACCAGTAAATGTGAAAACTTAAGTGTCATCCATATTGGGTAAGCTCAGCCACCAATGGGGTAAGTTGAGCCAGTGGCTCAACTTGCCCCACATCTAATGGCTCGTCTTACCCCGTGGCCACCATTTTGTAGAAAAATGCTAATAAAGGGGATTAGGCTAATCAAAATTATTTTTATTAGCATTCATATCATAGCTTAGAAAGCCACTAACTTAACCCTAATGTGTCTAAATATTATTCTACTTTTGTCTTCTCTAAATTATCTTTACTGTGGACAAACATGGAATTGAATTAGAAAGCACAAAAACACATTTTTATAAATATCTCCCTCACCTAGTTTGACATGTGGTGCTCCTCTCCACAAGTGTAAGTAAATGGTCCCGCCCCCCTTTGAATGTGGTCACATGGTCACATTTGTTTACTGTTTCTTAGAAACAGGGGGTGGCTCATCTTACCCTCTGGCTCATCTTACCCCGCTCTCCCCTACTTGGTCATTTATTAATTGAGGAAAATGATCCAATATTACATATCTGTGAGTGGCAAAAGTATGTGAACCTCTAGGATTAGCAATTAATTTGAAGGTGAAATTAGAGTCAGGTGTTTTCAATCAATGGGATGACAATCAGGTGTGAGTGGGCACCCTGTTTTATTTAAAGAACAGGGATCTATCAAAGTCTGATCTACACAACACATGTTTGTGGAAGTGTATCATGGCACAAACAAAGGAGATTTCTGAGGACCTCAGAAAAGGCGTTGTTGATGCTCATCAGACTGGAAAAGATTACAAAACCATCTCTAAAGAGTTTGGACTCCACCAATCCACAGTCAGACAGACTGTGTACAAATGGAGGAAATTCAAGACCATTGTTACCTTCCCCAGGAGTGGTTGACCAACAAAGATCACTCCAACAGCAAGGCATGTAATAGTCGGCGAGGTCTAGTTAACCCCAGGGTAACTTCTAAGCAACTGAAGGCCTCTCTCACATTGGCTAATGTTAATGTTCATGAGTCCACCATCAGGAGAACACTGAACAACAATGGTGTGCATGGCAGGGTTGCAAGGAGAAAGCCACTGCTCTCCAAAAAGAACATTGCTGCTCGTCTGCAGTTTGCTAAAGATCACATGGACAAGCCAGAAAGCTATTGGAAGAAAGTTTTGTGGATGGATGAAACCGAAATATAATTTTTTGGTTTAAATGAAAAGCGTTATGTTTGGAGAAAGGAAAACACTGCATTCCAGCATAAGAACCTTATCCCATCTGTGAAACATGGTGGTGGTAGTATCATGGTTTGGGCCTGTTTTGCTGCATCTGGGCCAGGACGGCTTGCCATCATTGATGGAACAATTAATTCTGAATTATACCAGCGAATTCTAAAGGAAAATGTCAGAACATCTATCCATGAACTGAATCTCAAGAGAAGGTGGGTCATGCAGCAAGACAACGACCCTAAGCACACAAGTCGTTCTACCAAAGAATGGTTAAAGTTAAAAAACTTAATGTTTTGGAATGGCCAAGTCAAAGTCCTGACCTTAATCCAGTCGAAATGTTGTGGAAGGACCTGAAGCGAGCAGTTCATGTGAGGAAACCCACCAACATCCCAGAGTTGAAGCTGTACTGTACGGAGGAATGGGCTAAAATTCCTCCAAGCCGGTGTGCAGGACTGATCAACAGTTACCGCAAACGTTTAGTTGCAGTTATTGCTGCACAAGGGGGTCACACCAGATACTGAAAGCAAAGGTTCACATACTTTTGCCACTCACAGATATGTAATATTGGATCATTTTCCTCAATAAATAAATAACCAAGTATAATATTTTTGTCTCATTTGTTTAACTGGGTTCTCTTTATCTACTTTTAGGACTTGTGTGAAAATCTGATAATGTTTTAGGTTGTATTTATGCAGAAATTTAGAAAATTCTAAAGAGTTCACAAACTTTCAAGCACCACTGTAGAAGTCAGCGCAATGTCATCAGCAAAGTGGATCACTGGAATTAAGACGAATAGACACCAAACCAAATCCGCCATGGGGTAAGAAAAGCACAAGCAGAAACTGTAAACCTGAAGGTCTAATTCCACCCACCAATATGTCTGCTACTTTGCCTTGGGTTAAGCATGAATCTGCTGTCTTCACGTTTGTCAGTAGCAAGGTCTGACTGCATAGTCAAGTGCTATAATGAAGAAGAAAGGAGCTAAGGTATCTTCTTGCAATACACCAGCAAGTTTCTTGAAGAATTCTGTGTCCCTGTCAGGTGACAGAATCTGAGCTACTGTGTCTTTATATAAAACACTGATTGTGTCAATTGTTCTTTTTTGTAACACCATATGCCTTGAGTATCTCCATCAGCTTTTTCCAGTGTATTGAGTCAAACACTTTGTGAAAGTTGACAAATGTTAGAACTGCTTTCAGATTTTGATCTCGAATGCCCTCAATGAGTCTTCTCAATGTTAGGATTTGTGAAACAGTTGACCTGCCAGGACAAAAGCCATTCTGATATATTCGCATCAGCATTTTGTTGTATACTTCTGCAGCAATAACTGAGAGGCTGATTCCACGATAGTTCTTGGTATTACCGAGATCACCTTTCCTTGGAAGAAGACCACTTTTTGCCCAGATCTCAGGTTATCCTTGTGAAGTGTTCTATTGCAGACCTCTAGAAGTGGGTCAATCGAAACCTCTGTTTTCCATACTTCAATTGGAATGGTATCAAGGTCTGGTGCTTTGCCATACTTGAAAGTCTTGATACAAATCAATGAGTTCCTCTTTGGTAAAATCATCTGAGTTAATGGGCAAGCTTTCTTTGGCTACCTGTATAACTGGTTTGTCTGTGATGTTTGGTGGCTCCCCAAGGAAGTTTGAGCAGTGATCTTTCCATAATCTGACCCTCTCTTGGGGACTCTTTGCCTTGAATTTTCATTGTTTTGATTTTTTACCTGAAGTCATTTCATTCACTGTAACCCATGCCAGAGCTGCCTGAAGATTTTCAGAGGCATTTTGAATGATGTTTGATTTTTTTTCCCTTCATATATGTTTCAAAATCTTTCTGATCTTTCTGTTAAAAAAGCAGTAAGAGAGCGCAGTAATGATAATGTCTTGAAACAAATGAAATATGAACTGCTGGGCTGCCAACTCTCACGCAATGAGCGTGAGACACACGCATTTGATTGTCTTCACACACTCACACGCCATACCTCCGATTTCTCATGCTAGAAAAAAATCTAGTTTATCTATCTGATCTAGGCTACCCATTGCGTCGCGCCAACCACTTGCGATCGATCAATTATGCCTTATGCACAGCTAAACAGGCAGAGAGGCGTTCCCTTTTGTACACACTCCCCTATGGTAGGTGGTGCATCTAATGCTGTTGCACTCGCCGGAAGTTGGATAATTGCCTACCGTCAATTTAGAGGAAGAGGAGAGAGAAGAAGGTATCCGAGTTGAAGATGGGTGTCTCAGACAGGTTTGTACATATGCATGGCAATAAAATGTGACACCGTGCTGTCTTGACAATGTGCAATATTATAACAATATTGCATGCTCATTCTCCATTGGGGAGAGTGGCGTAATACATGGAGGATAAGCAATATGATAGCAATATTACATGCCATCAATAAACCCGCTAGAAGGGAATATGTTTTAATTCCACGGAAAAAGTGGCCCGTATGTATAATAATTACTGATATTTCACTCCAATAACATCACTCCCAGTGTTTTCCCACTGACTTGACGTGCGTTGTCAAAATGGTGAACTGGTTCAAAATTAAAATTCTTTTGATTAACTTGCATATTTTTTTGTGTGGATGTATCTATATAATATAAAGAACATTACGCATTACAACATTACATCTTCCTGTGTTGAAAAATATATTCACTCCTTTGCTTCACTCACACACATTATATGTGTGTGTGTGTGTATATATATTCACCAGTCGAAGATAAACTTCATATCTTCATGCAGCAGTGTAATATCCTCTATGTATGTATGTATGTATGTATGTATGTATGTATGTATGTATGTATGTATGTATGTATACACTCATGGTTTTTTTTTCTATATTTTGACTGCAACCCCGATTCCAAAAAAGTTGGGACAAAGTACAAATTGTAAATAAAAACGGAATGCAATAATTTACAAATCTCAAAAACTGATATTGTATTCACAATAGAACATAGACAACATATCAAATGTCAAAAGTGAGACATTTTGAAATTTCATGCCAAATATTGGCTCATTTGAAATTTCATGACAGCAACACATCTCAAAGAAGTTGGGACAGGGGCAATAAGAGGCTGGAAAAGTTAAAGGTACGAAAAAGGAACAGCTGGAGGACCAAATTGCAACTCATGAGGTCAATTGGCAATAGGTCATTAACATGACTGGGTATAAAAAGAGCATCTTGGAGTGGCAGCGGCTCTCAGAAGTAAAGCTGGGAAGAGGATCACCAACCCCCCTAATTCTGCGCTGACAAATAGTGGAGCAATATCAGAAAGGAGTTCGACAGTGTAAAATTGCAAAGAGTTTGAACATATCATCATCTACAGTGCATAATATCATCAAAAGATTCAGAGAATCTGGAAGAATCTCTGTGCGTAAGGGTCAAGGCCGGAAAACCATACTGGGTGCCCGTGATCTTCAGGCCCTTAAACGGGACTGCATCACATATAGGCATGCTTCTATATTAGAAATCACAAAATGGGCTCAGGAATATTTCCAGAGAACATTATCTGTGAACACAATTCACCGTGCCATCCGCTGTTGCCAGCTAAAACTCTATAGTTCAAAGAAAAAGCTGTATCTAAACATGATCCAGAAGCGCAGACGTCTTCTCTGGGCCCAGGCTCATTTAAAATGGACTGTGGCAAAGTGGAAAACTGTTCTGTGGTCAGACGAATCAAAATTTGAAGTTCTTTATGGAAATCAGGGACGCCGTGTCATTCGGACTAAAGAGGAGAAGGACGACCCAAGTTGTTATCAGTGCTCAGTTCAGAAGCCTGCATCTCTGATGGTACGGGGTTGCATTAGTGCGTGTGGCATGGGCAGCTTACACATCTGGAAAGACACCATCAATGCTGAAAGGTATATCCAGGTTCTAGAGCAACATATGCTCCCATCCAGACGACATCTCTTTCAGGGAAGACCTTGCATTTTCCAACATGACAAGGCCAAACCACATACTGCATCAGTTACAGCATCATGGCTGCGTAGAAGAAGGGTCCGGGTACTGAACTGGCCAGCCTGCAGTCCAGATCTTTCACCCATAGAAAACATTTGGCACATCATAAAATGGAAGATACGACAAAAAAGACCTAAGACAGTTGAGCAACTAGAATCCTACATTAGACAAGAATGGGTTAACATTCCTATCCCTAAACTTGAGCAACTTGTCTCCTCTGTCCCCAGACGTTTACAGACTGTTGTAAAGAGAAAAGGGGATGTCTCACAGTGGTAAACATGGCCTTGTCCCAACTTTTTTGAGATGTGTTGTTGTCATGAAATTTAAAATCACCTCATTTTTCTCTTTAAAGGATACATTTTCTCAGTTTAAACATTTGATATGTCATCTATGTTCTCTTCTGAATAAAATATGGAATTTTGAAACTTCCACATCATTGCATTCCGTTTTTATTTACAATTTGTACTTTGTCCCAACTTTTTTGGAATCGGGGTTGTATTTTTGACATTATAAAACAATACTGAAGTTATTAAAACTACAAAATAACTCGGAACATATGTGGAATTATGTGGTTAAACACATTTTTTAAAAATAGGTACCCTATGGGTACATGTGGCTACTGCTTATAAATAAATTGTTTTCTGATACAATGTCCATACAGTAAATATAGCATATGTGACCCCTCACCGAATCCAGGGACACATGTCGGCCGAAACGAATCCGAGATAATCGCAAAAGAAGCATTTTTTTTCGAAATTTGTGATTTTTGTTTTTTTCCATCATGTGCAAGCTGAGATCTTGAAGAATGCAATCAGTATTTCAGATAATAGATTGTTTTGTTGGAAAAGCATACATTTTTTGTTGCAAATTATCTCGTTTTTGTCAGGACTGTAGCCTGCTGGGGGGTGTGGGTAAATTACCATATGGGCCATTCACATGATGATTTAAGTCTTTTGTTTTTTTTTCCGCGAATCAGCTGTATGATCCGGGCTGAGCGCATGGCTACGTAACTGCATACAGGCGTGTGATTTCACTATGGAATGAGTTACTAAACAGAGCGCACAGGAGCTGACACACCGCGAAGCAAACAGACACACGGTATTTACATCGGAGATTTCTAGCAAAAAAAACCCGCAACCTCATTTTCCAGATTGAATGGAATACTTGAATGATCGGATGATACACAGACCGTTCTACGTAGGATTACATTCCATCGGAGGCATTGGTGTGTGCAAGGCGCCGTTTCTCTTTCTGATGGGGTAAGTTTATTAATCTAAGGCTGTGTGGTTATTTTTGCATGTAACGGAGAGTGTTGTGGTTTGGTTAAGCCTAGGTCACAACCGGACGTACGATTTTTTGGCCGTGTGATTTTTGGCGTTTCCCAAATTGCTGCATTTTTTTTTTTGTTCACGGAGAAAGACGCGCGTTGGCCGTAAGTTTGTCTTGCAACCTGAAAAAAACGTAAGCACCCGTAGAGTTTGTTTGACATGACAAAGAACCTCTGCGGCCGGTCTGCGGCTCGAAAATCATCACATCACACGCGCGCTCTCGTGCTTTTCACACGCGCGCTCTCGTGCGTTTCATGCGCGCTCTCCTTGTGTTTCTTGCGTTTTTTGCATGTAGACCGGCTGTAGGCGCACATACGGCCAGTTGTGACCGAGGCTTTACATGAAACTAGTGTTGTGTTAGTTGTGTCATCATCGTGCTATCTTTCTTTCCTACGGTGTGAGTAATTTTTCAACCACAAAACGTTAAAGTATACTTTAGGACTTATTTTTGCACTTCATAATTGTTTTGCGCATACTTTGCATGGAAGGAAAATTGACGTGGTGATCTTTGTTTACATGAAAGTAGTACGTATTGTGCTAGCTCGTAGAGGGTAGGGCTTTCCTTAATATCATGCAAATGAGCACCATTATGTGCCCGCCCTACACCCAGAGTAGCTGAGATGGAAAACTTTGAGGGCGATTTTCTCCCTTTTCTGTTTTAAGAAGTATACACTTTCAAAAGGCCACACATTCTTCAAATATTGTCAGATCTTCACATGGAAGGCATCATTGGAAAGCTTAGAAACTGTAATTTCTGAATCTGTCAATAACTCAAAATGCCCCCGGGCAGACATGTGTCCCTGGATTCTGTGATCTGCCACATATATACATGTTATCAATTATACTAACCTCATTTCTTGCAAGCATCACCAGGCTATGAGCTAAATACAGTGCTGTGAACTATATCTACTTTCAAAATAGTAAGAAAGCACTTGTTCATGAATTGTCTTAGAAGCATTATTTAGTACTAATGAGCACATTTTGTTTCACAAGTGTAAAAATTCTAAAATAAAAAAAATTAAAAATTAAAGCAAATAGCAGAAGCTTGACCAATTATACTTTTAACTTTTACTCTTAGTTTTCATGTTTGTCAAAGACGATGTCAGAAATTTATTTTAAAAAAAATTATTAATTGAAAAACGCAAGTACTCATTCCAACTCTTGTTGAATAGCTGGAATTCTTAGCCTAAATATCGGCCAAAAAGCTAAAATAATAATAATATTATTATTATTATTATTATTATTTATTATTATTATTATTATTATTATCATTATTATTACAAAACCTTTTAGAAGAACCAAACAAAAGCTGTGATAATCAAAAAGTAAATTTTCTTAAAATAAAAACCACTAGCCAGAAAAAAAAACAAAATACGTTTCATATTTTAGATTCTTCAAAGTAGCCACCGTTTACCTTGATGATGCTTTGCACACTACTGGCATTATCTTAGGCCCACTTTACACGGGGACAGTATAAAACAAAAACGCAAAAGTCCGTTTTCGTTCTCACTTTTTTCCGCGTCTACACGACCGTTTTCAAGGAGGAAATCTACGGTGACGCACAAATGTCTCCGCTATGTCTGCACGCATGCGCAACATCTTCCGTCTTGTCTGATCTGCACATCTGCGCCGCTGTTCTGTCAAGTTATCCTACCAAGCCTACTACACATGCGCGAAATCCAGGAGGGTAGGAAAATTTAACAGAAGTTTTGTCCCACCAATCAGCTGGGCTGATAGAAAATCGGTGAGAATTTCATGCATTTGCCGATTTTTATGTTTTGTGCGTATTGGTCGAGTCTTTGGCCGAGTCAAATAATTTGTAATGACTTGTTTTAAATAATAAAACGGTCTGTATGAGAACTTGCTAGGATAACTTTACAGAACACCGGTCCGGCTGAGGTACTGTAGTGCTCGAGGGAGGAGCAGGAGCAAACCGAAACTCTTTTAATCTGCCTTTATTAAGTAACACTCACTCTTGTTTCGGTGAAGAAGAGAAAAGGCAGTGTCCATCTCAGCAAAATAAATCCGTTCGGCTGCTAGTTTTGTTTTCAGTCTCGGGTTTATGGTTTCACGAGCGGCTTGAATAGGCGGCGCGCGCGTGCGTGTGTGTGTAACTTGGCGACACCAAACTGAGGAGCTCCAGCTGGGCGAGTGAGCAGGAAAACACATCTACTGCATTAAAACACAGAGCAGCTTGAAGGTCCGTTGGATCGATGTAATCAGACATGCTCTTACTTTTTTACTTACTTTCTTACTTCCCGGGCTGGCATGTGCAGTATATGACATATGTATGACGTAAACGCGTACCCGACGTGAGCAGATCCGAGCAGAGTTTCGCGTATTGGGTAGTTTAGACGGATATGCAACGGGGGCCGTTTTTAATTTATCCACTCTGGAAGGCGTTTTCAATTTTATCCGTTTTTCAGCCTCGGAAACGCCGTCCCCGTGTAAACGAAAGGCACTTCTGATAAAATATTTAGTCGTTTTTACCCGACAGCGTCCTCGTGTAAACGGGCCCTTAACCAGCTTCATGAGATAGTCACCTGGAATGCTTTTCAATTAACAGGTGTGTCTCATCAAAAGTTAAATTAGTTAGTGAAATTTCTTGCCTTCTTAATGTGTTTGAGATCAAACAGTAAATACAAAATAATAAAAATAAAGTAAAAAGCCCTATTCCAAAATTGTAGGAATACATATTATGTCAAAAACTGCTCAACTAAGTAAAAAGAAATGACATCCATGTCAGGGTGCAGGCACTTACAGATGTATGTGTAGGGGAGAATGGAGATACAAATAGGAAACGTAGCCAAATTACAAAACTAGAAAAGTAGTCAAAGGCAGGCAAGGGTCGGTCGATCGGCAAACAGGGCAATGAAGAGAAAACTAGAGACATAGAAGATAGCAAGGGTCAAAGAAACTAGAGGCAGGCAGAACAGGAAAGGCTTTGTATGACTGGGTAAACTCAGAACGATACTTCACAATGAGAGTGAATGTGAGAGAAGCTTAAGTAGCGTGGCTGATTAGACGTGAATGAGAGGCAGCTGCACTCAATAAGCTGGTGACGGGGGTGCTATGATTCTTGGGCGTTGTAGTTTGGTTAGAGCTGTCGCTCTCAATGCCATTACTGACAGAACCCCCCACCCCCACAGCTCCCTTTGGGAGCTACATTCTTTCTGGGGCACCCTCTCCCCCTTGGTGCAGGCTTGTCAGGGTATTGTGTGTGGAACTCCTGTGTCAGAAGAGGGTCCAGAATGTCCTTGCTCCCACCCAGTTTCATTCCTCTGGTCCATATCCTTCCCAGTCTACCAGATACTCTATTTGACCTCTTCTGCATCTAAAGTCAAGTATTCTGTTTAACTGGTAGATGGGTTCTCCTTCTAAGCTTAGATGCAGGTGATCTTGGACAGGAGTATTCTCAGCAAGAGGACCCTGATAATAGCAGGTTTCAGGCATGAGACATGGAAAGTGGGGGGTATATGGCTGTGAGGTGTGAGCTCTAGTCTGTATGAGACTTTGCTGATATGCCAGAGTACCTTGTAGGGACTGATGTAGTGTGCCTGTAGCTTTTTGCACATGTTGGGTTCCTTGAGGTCTCTCATAGAGACCCATAGTCTGTCGCCTGGAGAAAATTCTGGGTTGCTACTTCTGTGCTTATCGGCATACTCTTTACACTTGGCATTTGCAGACTCTATGCATTGGTGAACCTCTTCCCATATTGCTTGACTCCATGAAAACCACTCCTCAACTGCTTGTACCTGTGTTGGTGCATCGTCCCATGGGAACAGGGGTGGTTGGTAACCGAGCATACACTGAAATGGTGTTAGTTGCATAGCAGAGTGCTTGAGCAAGTTCTGTGCATACTTGGCCCATGGGATGAATCAGGACCAGTCCCCCGGTTCCTCATGCAGAAAATCCTTAGAAAACAACCAATTTCCTGGTTTGCCCATTCCACCTGGCCATTGGACTGGGGTTGATATCCAGATGTAAGGCTCACTGAGACTCCTAATCATTCCATGAAACAGGCCCATAATCATGAAATGAACTGCGGACCACGGTTGCTGCCTATGTCCTCTGGGATGCCAAAATATCTGAATACATTCTGAAATAACAATTCAGCTGTCTGAAATGCACACTGTAAAAAATGTCTGTAGAATTAACAGGGAATTTATGTAAAATCATGACATAAAAAAACTGTAAATACAAAAACAATGAAGCAGTGTGTAATTTACATCAATATACTGTAAAACTCCTCACCAAATACCACTGTTAATTTAACAGTAAGAATATGTTGAATTGATCATATTTTTTTGTAGAATTTACAAATTGTTGTAGTTTAAACACAGACAAACTGTAATACTAAAACAGAATGTGATAGTTAAAATTACATAATTGCCCTGTTAAAAAAAATACAAAAACGGCCACTGTCGTGGCTCAGTCGACTAAGGCGCCATACTGTGAATCTGGGGACCCGGGTTCGATTCTGACCCAAGGTCATTTCCCAGTCTCTCTCTAGCTCATTTCCTGTCTCTACACTGTCCTATTCAATAAAGGTGAAAAAAGCCCCCCCAAAAAAATATCTGTCTAGTAGATCATTGAAACCAGCATACAAAAATCCCGTTGTTCTTACGGAAAAAAACTGGCAGCTGGAGTCACCAGAAAAAATCCATAAAATATACAGCAAAACGGTAATTGCTTTTACGGTACAGCTTGTACATTTTACAGTTAAATCCAGCATATAAAACACTGGACTTCTGTTATATTTGCTACTTTAAACTGTAAAATGTACATGCTGTGCTGTAAAAGCAATTACCGTTTTGCTGTATATTTTACGGATTTTTTCTGGTGACTCCAGCTGCCAGTTTTTTTCCGTAAAAACAACGGGATTTTTTTTACAGTGCAGTGGGGATGCCAGGTAGTCTCAGTGCCTTAGAAAATCTGTCCAGTTACCATGATGGTGGTTTTACTTTGATATGGTGACAAGTCTGTGATGAAGTCAATGGCCGGGTGGGATCAGGGTCTCTGAGATACAGGGAGGGGACAAAAGCTTACCAGAGGGAGGGGTTCATGGAACTTTGGTCTGGGCACCCTCAGAGCAGGAGGCAATGAAATGGTTGATTTCAGTTCACATGTTCTCCCACCAGTACTTGTTCTTTAGCATCTGGTGAGTCCACTGACTGCTAGGATGACCCACGGCAGGGGATGCATGTACCCATGTGATGAGTCTCCCTTGGAGGTGCTTAGCAACATAAAGGAGGCCAGGCGGACAGTTCACTGGACTTTTGTGAGGTTGAGAGGTTCTTATCTCCTGGTCCAAGTCCCAGGTGATGGCCTGAATGAAACAGTCAGGTGTGAGAATGGGGTGAGATTCGGGGTTACAAAGTGACAAGTTGAAGGTTCGCGACAGGGCGTCCACCTTGGTGTTCTTGGAGCCTGGATGAAAGGAGATTATGAAATTAAAGCGTGTGAAGAAGAGTGCCCACCCAGCAAACACACAATGTATATACGACGTAGTGGTTAGGTAGAGGTTTGGTAACATCAGGGAAATATGTCGTCATTATGTAGTAGGCACGTCCTAATACAATGTCGTGACAATACGTAACGACAACGGAGTGGTAATACGTAACGACAACGTAGTGGTAATACCTAATGACAACGTAGTGGTAATACCTAATGACAACGTAGTGGTAATACTTCAGCGACCAGGGGAGGGGGGGAGGTATAAAAGAGTAAACACAACAGAAAGCTTGAAGCAAGCAAAATTATTCAAAAAATGCTCAAATTCACTGAATGAACATGTACAGTTTCATTTTCCAGGGCACCTTCGGGCCGTTCGCCAATGCTTTTCATAGAAATTATCAATATCCCCCCACTTTCTTTCCAAATCCAATACCCGCCCCATCCCGTGACCCCCTCCACCACCCCACCCCGTTAACTTGGCGGGAAAAGGGCATATGCTGGCTGACCTCTATCCAATCATGCTTTAAGGCTCCGGATCGCCTCGGTCTTTCAAAACCTGTTGGAGCGACTTCCGGCCTCCCAGTTTTTTTTTATTCATGCGAAGGGAAGGTGTTTCGTTATAATTGGAGAGCTTTGATCAACAGAATCTTTCAAGGTAAGAATGTTACCCTTGCTATTGTTGTCACTAATCACCTTACATTCACATAGTGACAACAATAGCAAGGCCCTGTCCACATGGCAACAGATTCAGGTGAATCCGATACAATTGTTTATCGTTTCGGCCTGGCGTCCACACGGCACCGGTGTTTTGGATGCCCCAAAACGCAATCTTTTGAGAACGGGTTCCAGAGTGGAAAGATCTGGCAACGTTGCCGTTGCGAAGTCGTCTGGATGAGTAGAACGGATTTGTTTACGATGATGTCACAACCACATGACTGTCAGTGCTTCACGCCGAGTAGAAGTGTAACGAACTCGATGCGAGTTGTCAACAAATCCTATAACTTGGTTCATGAAACGCGCTTACAAAATATTTTCACTGTGAATATTTATTGTGTAATGGTGCAAAATGAGAGAGAGAGAGAGAGAGAGAGAGAGAGAGAGAGAGAGAGAGAATAGCCCTTAGGGCAGAGTCAATCCTGCCAGCAAAAATAGGGAAAAAAAGGAGCGATCTCACCTCTTCAGATGTTGGTTTAAGTCCTACAATACATTCCTCAAAAAGGGCGTAGAACAACAAATTAATCCATCAACGTGTAGCATTCAATTTATTCCGGACCATTAAAGACGCCGCCTTCCGCGTAGAATCACACGTCATCCTCGCCGCCATATTGGATGGGTCAAAGCGGAGAATGCATCATTCATGTGCTGCGTTTAACTGTCCCAACAGGTGTACCGTCCAAATGAGATCACATGGGATTACCTTTCACAGGTGAGACTGGAAAAATACTTTTCATTGTATTTGGTCATTATAATGTAATTTTACAAACAGATTTTTCTGACTTTGTGGCTAATATGAAGTCTCGCGCATAATAGTTTATGCGCATGCGTCCTTACTTCTTCTATTGTTCTGGTGTCTCCGAAGGGACCGTCTTACAGCACCCCTAGAGGTGTGGCATGTGTATTGCATCGTTTTCAGCAAGCGTTGCGTTGCCATATGGACCTGATATTTTACTGATCGTTGCCCATTTGGACGCAATATTTTTTTAAATAACATCTTGTTGCCGTGTGGATGTAGCTTGTGTTTGATGATACATTGTATGCAAATGTTATCGTTAAATGTTTATTTTAATGAATGTTAGTGTGTGAGTCTCCCCCACAGGAAAGCGTGCCGCAGCGCCATGTTGTTTGTGGGGGATGATGTGTGTGGTGGAGATCGTTTTATGAAAATATAGAAACACTACTTGAATAAATGACTTACATTTGTGATCTGTCAGTCTGAATATCTGTGCAATGACATCCAGTACTAATAATGTTACTTTTTGATGTGTGGTATTTTATCATAAAATCCAACCATTTTTTTAAATTTATGTCTTTAATTCATAATTGCATAATGCTCACTTGTTTTTATGTGGCCCATGACACTTAGCATTTCCTTTTTATGTGTTTTTATAGATTATTAGAGAAAGGTTCTGATGCGCCTAGATGAAATAGTGCAGAATTATCTGTAGGTACGTACCTCTTGCAAATATTTTATGTGTACATACATCACTTAATCTGACCATATAATGGTAAACAAGGATTTCCCAATTTATCATTGATTATAATTATATTTGCAGGCTCGCGCTGCTAAGGAGACAACTACTGTACCAACCCACCATTCATCTGATTCAGAAACCAGAGACAGCTGTTCGCTCTTTCACTGCTAGAATTTCTATTATTGAATACTGGTTCACCATTAAATATTTTCTAGAGCCAGAACAAAAATAATGGTTGGCATGTGTGTAAATATTGGAGTCAGTCTATGTAGGTTTTTATGCCATTTTAGTGTAATGTAATATCTGACCAGCGGCCATCATAAAAGTGCAGAATAATACCTTTAAGTTCCTTTGCATATTCATGATTACATTTGATTCAGGTAATGCATGTATGAATCTATTTCATCCTGTGAAACTACAACACATGACCTGTTATAATTGTCCTCGTACATACAGTTATCTTTTATATATAGTTTTATATATAACTACAACACATGACCTGTTATGATTGTCAAGTGTAATAGTACACACGGTTTTATATATCACATTTCTAACCTAACCTGGCTGATGCAGCTATTTTTTTTGTTGAAATAAATGCACCAACTATGCAAAATATTGTTGCTTCTTCCATGTTTTCTGCATATTACTACTCAGGTTTTGTAAGGTAGTAGAAAGGATGTGAAAATGTAAGGTGGTGAGAATGTGCCCACATGAGTGTGAAAGTATCCATAGGGTAGTGGGAAGGTCCCCATAGGGTAGTGGGAAGGTGCCCATAAGGTAATGGGAAGGTGGTGGGTACGTAATTTCTCTACTTACGACGTAGTAAAAACGTTGCTGGTAGTCCAGAATTTTACACAGTAACTACGTAAAAACACTACGCAACATCTACCAAACCACTACGTTGTAAGTAAGTAGTTACTACGTAAAATTGTTACCTGGGCATCTGGCTTGGCGTGGATTCAGTCTTTTGGCCTTCTTGAGATATTCTAGGTTCTTTTGGTTGGGCCATTATTAAAAAATGTTCTGTTTCTGGTCCACCGGCCAGGTGAGTGCCGTTTGTGCGGTTGAAATTTTTTTTTAAACGCGGTTTTTCGACATTTTTTTCAGGTTCGTAAATCTAAAATCGAACTTGACATTTACGCATTCCCAGGGCTTTCCACTAAGGCTCATACTAGCCAGCCATGACAAATAAGGAGATGACAATTCCCCTGTGAGAAATCGTGAGAGTGATGCAGTGCGCGTAGCAGCCGCTATCTCAGGCTATGAGGTTATGATGCTATGAGCCTGTGTGTGTTTGAGAGAGAGAGCAGCCCCTCCCCTTTCTGCTCCCTGAGTGGAGCTCGTCGCCTTGGTAACGGTGCTCAGGTGCAGGGAAGAGACACAATATGACAAGCAAAGAGCGCTTTTTCTCAGAGTTCCCTCTCCTCGAACAACAGTGATTTACACGGAAATGAAAGGAGCTATTCACAAAATTCTTTCACAGTGAGCGCTACAAGGCTCTCATGAACACATTGATGTAATTTTTTTTGTCTCTAGTGTAAAAAATGTGGACAATAGAGTGAGTTGAAAACAAGTGATTTTGTAGTAAAAGTGTTGTCAGGATTATAATGGGAGTCAATGGGGCAGCGCGCCTGTCCTCTTGTTACTTTCAGGCTTCTCATTCAAAAACTGTAAATCCTATCGTTTAGGTAGACACATTGTGTGAATCAAGACAAGTGTGACTCCCACTTTTGAGAAAATTATGTCTGTAGAGTGAAATTTGTGGCTGAAAACACAGTTTAAATGAGAAAGTTTGAGGTACTTTTTCAAGCTCTCTACACTCTAATTTAATGAGCTCCACTGAAGTGTAACGCCATAGACACCCATTATAAAGTCTGACTTTCTCCAGAATTGATCGGGAGTAAACACAAAATAAACTCCTGTGCACGCCGTTCCCAGGATTAAATGTATTTTCCACAGACCATTTATTTATTCACTTTACTCAAATACAAAGTAAAATGGCAGTAAATCTTTCTTTTCTTGCGTATTGCATCATGAGGCGTTCCTAGCTTGTAAATCTCTTATTTTCGGTGCATGACACATTCATGCAGCTGAGCATGCTATGAATTAACAACGACAACGGTCTGCAGTGGTGGCTACACAATTAAACACTCAGCGAACATTTCTCCATTTGTGTATGGAAATACACTCCAACGACTCAGTTTGGTTTCATTTACAACCAACGGTGTCTTTTGATGCCAGCACGTAATTGACCGAGAGAAGACTGGTTTACCGGAGACAAAATAAGCGTTCTCTCTGCTTCTGTTCCCTCCGATGTCGCCTCCGACACACTATTGCCTCCGCTGAGTGCACGCGCACACCGCATGTCGGGGCTGCGGATGAGTTACTCTCCCCTGATCAGCAAAGTCGGCGGGGAATTTGTGGTTATTATCGGTACAAACAGCGCGAATCACAACTTAAATGAGTGTGGTTCAGTTTGACATTGTCAGTCCGTTAGATAAACATTTAATTTTATTAAAATCAAAAATTAATATTTAGAGCAGGGGTGTCCAAACTGATCCATAAAGGGCCGTGTGGCTGCAGGTTTTCATTCCAGCCATGCAGCAGCACACCTGACTTGGCTCATTCAATCAACTGAACTGTCTTCACACAGTCAAATACTTGCAGCCACACCCACCCTTGATTAAAGGGTGGGTGTGTCAGTTGATTGAATAAGCCAAATCAGGTGTGCTGCTGCATGGCTGGAATGAAAACCTGCAGCCACACGGCCCTTTATGGATCAGTTTGGACACCCCTGATTTAGAGCCTGTGGGCTACAAAAATAATAGTCATTAAAGTAGCCGGCTGGACTTAATTGTGTAGTCAGCTGTATGGCCGGCAGCCGGCGCTTGTGGAAAGCCCTGCATTCCGCGCAGAATATAAAATTGAATCAGCTCTGCGCATTCGCCATGCAGCACAAAAAAATGGCAGCCACCATGAAGGAATGAGATCTGGAGTTTTCAAACATTTGCTTAAGTGTGAAATCACAAAATGGTATTCTAGCGAACAACAAAATAGTAAAGACTCAGAAAAACAAATCATTCAGTGATCATTTTAATAGTGTAATTTTATCCAAACTAGGCCTAACAGTCGATTTAGAACTACAAAAAGTCCGTGTGTCGGACATTTTAAGTACCTTTGTAAAAGTTTTGCAAATGTTGCAGTCAGCATTAAAAATGCTAACTTAAAGTTTTTGTACAAGTTTCAGTTGATTTAACTGTCATATTTTATTAAATGTGTCTGCTTTTGTAATAAAAAAGTACTGAAAGAAAAAGCAAACACAGCATTGCGATTTCTTATCCATCCATCCATATATATATATATATATATATATATATATATATATATATATATATATATATATAAAAAATCCCTCCCTCCCGACTGAAAATTTTTTTGCTCACCCGGTGGACAGGAAATGGAATTTTTTTTAAGGATGGCCTTGGTTAATTTCATGAAGGGGTGTGTGGCTCCCTCTAGCCATTGCCTCCACTCCTCAAGAGCAAGTTTGATAGCTAATAGTTCTCTATTCCCGACGTCATAGTTTCTCTCTGCAGAAGTAAGTAAATTTAATTTGTATAGCACATTTAAACACCGCATGCACTGACCAAAGTGCTGTACAGAGTCAGTATTAAAAGACAAATGATCAAATAAAAAGAAAAAGAAAAAATAAAACTCTAATAATAACAACAATAACAATAAGCTGATGGTTAGGGAAAAGCCAAGGAGTAGAGATGGGTTTTTAGCCTAGATTTAAAGGCAGAGATGGAGGGGGCAGATCTGATCTCCGGTGGGAGCTGATTCCAGAGGCGTGGAGCAGCAACAGAGAAAGCTCTGTCACCTCTCTGCTTCAGCCGCGAGCAAGGTACATAAAGAAGCCCTGCGTTAGAGGATCTTAGGGACCTTTGGACTGAGTGGGGCTGTAAAAGGTCATTGATGTAGGCTGGGGCCAGCCCATTAAGTGCTTTAAAAACAAATAATAAGACTTTAAATTGTATTCTAAAAAAAACTGGGAGCCAGTGCAAGGAGGCCAGAATGGGAGTAATGTGCTCACGTCTCCTGGTACCAGTTAAAAGACGTGCAGCTGCGTTTTGGACCAGCTGGAAACGTCTAAGTGAGGTTTGAGGGAGGCCAAGATAAAGGGAATTGCAGTAATCCAGTCGTGATGTGATTAAAGCATGGATGACTATTTCAAGGTCATTATGAGATAGGAAGGATTTGAGGCGGGAGATCACTCGGAGTTGGTAAAAACTATTTTTGACCACAGTGCTAATCTGTTTGTCAAAACAGAGATCGGAGTCAAGGAAGATACCCAGGTTTCTGGCAGAGGGTGTGACATGAGGAGTGAGGTGACCTAAATCGTTCACTATAGTGCATCTTGCCTTGGAGGGACCAAAAATAATGACTTCAGCTTGTCACCATTTAGCTGGAGGAAGTTGTTAGCCATCCAATTTCTGATGTCTTCAAGACAGACAAGGAGAGATTGGATGGAGTCCCTAGATTTTAAGGGCAAATACAATTGAGAGTCATCTGCATAAAGGTGAAAGGAAATGTTGTGCTTTCTAATGATGTCACCAAGTGGGAGCATGTACAGACTGAAAAGCATGGGACCCAAGATGGACCCCTGGGGGACCCCATAGGAGACAGAGGCAGTTGATGAGGAGAAATGGCCAATGGAAACAGAAAAGATCCTATGTTTAAGGTAGGACCTGAACCAGAGAAGAGCAGTGTCCCTGATGCCCACCTGCTGGTCTAGACGGCTGAGAAGAATGTTGTGGTCAACAGTGCCAAACGCAGCGCTAAGGTCGAGTAAAACCAAAATGGCATTGTCACCAGAATCTAAAGTGAGGAGCAGATCATTGGTTACTTTAAGCAGGGCTGTTTTGGTGCTGTGAAGGGATCTGAATCCTGACTGAAAAGGTTCAAGTATGTTGTGGATGGTCAGAAAAGGAATCAGCTGTGACAGTATAGCTTTTTCTAGAACTTTTGAAAAAAAAAGGGAGCTTGGAGATGGGGCGATAATTTTGCAAACATTGGGCATCGAGGTTGGGTTTTTTAAGCAGGGGTTGAACAACTGCATGCTTAAAAAAGGTAGGGACAGTGCCGGATGTGAGACATGAATTTAGAATTATTTGAATCGATGGCCCAACAGCATCAAAAACATCCTTTATAATACAGGAAGGAATAGCATCATAGGGGGATCCAGTAGGTTTCATATGTAAAACTAGTTCCCGCAATTCACTGAGAGAAATAGGCTGAAATTGGTTAAAAGTAGAAATAGCTGGTGCACGAGAGTGAACAGGTGGAACAGTTGATAAAGAGGGCGTAAACACTGATCTGATGTTCTCTATTTTATCAGTGAAAAACTTGAATTTTTCACAGGTCTCAGTAGATACGTCAGCAACTGGAGAGTTAGGAGGGTTGAGAAAGGAATTAATAGTGCTAAACAGAATGTTGGGTCTGTTGGAGTGTGTACTGATCAGGTCAGAGAGGTGCTTAGTTCTAGCTTTTTTAGCCACTTTTTTAGTCGTACTCTTCTCGAAGAAACTCATGGTGGAGCTTGGGTTTCTCGCCAAAATGCTGAGACCAGGGTATCTGCACATTTTTCAAGTACAAATTTAAAGACTTTTAAAGACCTTTTCAAGACCTCTAAATGGAAAAATTAAGACAAAGATAATGATAAATACAACAACTTAAAACTGTTTTCTGCAATAGTTTTTTTTTTACTAACTTTAAGAAGAATGCACACAATTGGTGAACAACAGGGTGCATCAAAGGCAACTGTTAGACATGCAAACAGCTGAAGCAAAGTTGTGTGTTTTGCGCCTGCAGAACTACTGTAGCAGCAAGGAGAAGACTGGTGTTTACTGGAGAAAACACCATGAATCATTTCAAAAATGAAAACAATAAACGGCAAGTAGAACCAGCTGAACAACCTTAGCTGGCATTACTTCAATCCCCAAAGATTATCTTTGATGTGTGATTTTGTGTCCGACGGCAAAATCAGTCTGAGTGTCGTACAGTATACAGCTGGCTGAGGAAGTTCTCAAGTATCTTCTGCATTATAGCAGGTAACAGCATAAACCTGTTTATGCAGTCATACAATCATCAGAGCATTACATTAAACACAAAAAAAACAACTGTCACCTTTCATAACCATTATCATCAATATTAATCAATGTGTTGTAATAACTGTAAACTAATTATCATCAATGCAATTGTTATATCAATGTTCATTATTCAAAAATATTCATTAATTATTATCTATAATCCATGAATAATTGTTTGTATTACTACTACTAATAATAATAATAACTACTTTTTTAATAATTTAAAAAATGAGCTCAATTTTATAGCATTTTAATTACTACTTAATTAATAAGCAGTGATTATCAAAATGTAATTTAATAATTAATAAGTAGTAATTATGAACTACTACTTAATTATACTAATAATTCAGTGTTTCCCACAGACCAGGTAGCAATTTGTGGTGCTCCACTGTGCCGATGAGGGAATCGTGCGCGGTGGTGTCGTGGCGGTCAGTGGAGTCGGTCATTGGGGTGTATGCAAAGTGTTTACAGCGGGCGGTGTTCAAACACAGTATTTTTCTTCAGAGTCACCTGCTGGAACTATTTTAAAGCTACAAGAAGCATTTGAGATTATTCAGTTCAATCTAAATTCTTTTAAGTTCTTTAAGAGAAGACAGCTAAAACAATTTTTACCAGAACCCTGCCTGGTTTCATTCCTCGACCCAACTTTACATTACAGGGCAGGCCATTAGTTTGCTGGGCTTGATGTTGGTGGAAAACCTGTCTTTTAAATTTATGGAAATTACTCACCAAAATTGAAGTTAAAATTTAGTTTTTACTAGAGATGCACCGATTGCAATTTTTTGGGCCGATTCAGATTTCACATGGAGTGTGACCTGCCGATACCGATTTTGGCCAATTCCAATTTCGTTTTTCAAACCACTTCACAGCACACACAAAGACTATTTTCTTTTTATCTTTTCTTTAACAGAACATTCTGCCAGATTTTCAGTAATAAATTTTCAACACTTCAAAGGTTGAAAACAAACAAAAAGACATTGTTCTTTGTAAAATCTTTCTTCATGTTTGGTATTAACATATTAATTCCTGAAATAGGAAATTCACACAAACATTTTTTCTTTTCCCATCCAATATCTGGCACAAAAACAACTTCCCCCTCATATATTATTTGCCTACTGCTATGGAACACACTTTCATAAGCCTATTTAGATCTGAAAACTTATGCCTTATAGAACAACCCATTTCTTCATTCAATATCAAAATACAAAAATAATTTCCAGTCATACTTATACCATAGCCATTCTATCATCTTTGTCAAATGTGTATTTGTAGAGTAATTTCCAATGGAATCAAGTGCAACCAAGGTTGTCAAACAAAAAGACATTTTTTTTCTCTCTCTCTTTGTACAAATCTAACTAAATGTTTGGTAATAGGCTAACGTATTAATTCCTGTAATGGGAAATTCACACAACCACAAACATTTTCTTCTTTTCACATCCAATATCTGGCACAAAAAAAAAAAAAAATTCACTATATTTGGATATATAATACATCCAAATATAGTGAATTTTTTTTTTGTTAATGGCACGCACGCCGGAGCTCGTTAGGCGCGCAGGACTGATACTGTTCTGCGCAAGTGCAACACAATCGCACTAGAAAGCATGTTCAAGCTGCCAGTGTAGCTGCAGTCTTTTTAGTTGCGAATTACAAGTATTTCCACTTTCATCACTATGTGATACACAAGTTTTGATCGGCAGAAAATATTTTAATTTTGACCCATGGCCGATCACGTGAAAATCGGCCGATTCCGATCGGCAGCCGGTCAATCAGTGCATCTCTGGTTTTTACCTTAGTTTTTTGCCTTTTTGGTGGCAATCTTTCAATCATTCTTTAGTTGACATTCAAGGAATAAATTGCAAAAAACAAGCTGGAGGTTTTTATTTTAAATATTGAACTCAACACTTACCTCAACCAATACTAAAATGAAATAAATAGTATAATGTAACAAAATAATAATAAAATATCATAATTAGATGTAAGAAACCACTTAAGGTAACACCAAGGCAACTAACAATAATGAAAAAGCATTATCCTAATTGGTGCAAAGCCTGCATGCCCTATCAGAACATTTAATTCTGCGTGGCTTCCTAAAAAAAAAAATACCCAAGTGCCCTATCGTAAGGGAAGTCATTGCTGAAGCGGGATAAACGGGATAATGCAATAAGGCCGGTTCCTCGCGTCAAGCTGCTGCTGTATGCATCAAAATTGGTTGATAGCCTGACTCAGGGATGTCCGTTTCCTGTAAGCCAAGAAGGCTATGATAAAGCTCATCATGAGCACGACATAGGCTACCTTTTAAAATAAGGGGTCGGAAGGCGAATCGGGAAGGCTGCGTTATTTTTAATTAGCCTAACAGGCCTACCTGCAGTCCGGGTATATGCACAACGGCAGGCCTGTGTACACGCCTCTCCATCTCTCTCTCTCTCTCTCTCTTTGTGTGGGTGTGCGCGTGTATGAACGAGAAGAAAGAGCACTATGAATGAACGGAACGATACGCAGCGGAATTTTTTTTTTCCAAAATCACGAGTCTGATTGTGTGACGATAGGAATCCATTGTGTGGCGCTGCGCCACACAATGGTCTATGTATGGGAAACCCTGTAATTAATAAGCAGTGATTATTAAAATGCTATAAAATTGAGTTATAAGATTAGTTAAAGTTATTATTAAAAAGTAGTAATTATTATTATTATTATTATTATTATTATTAGTAGTAGTAGTAGTAGTAGTAGTAGTGGTGATACAAACAATTCATGGATTATAATAATTTGTTTTTAATAGTGAACATTGATATAACAATTGTACTGATAACATTAACAAGTATTACTAGTAGTATTATTGTTTATTAGTCGTAGTAGTAGAGTTATTTTATATCAATGTTCACTATTTTAAAAAATTATCTATAATCCATGAGTATTTGTTTGTATTCTACCAATTACTACTTTTTAATAATTATTTGTGATAATTTGTAATAACTTAATTTTATAACATTTAATAATCCCTAGTACTTATTAATCACTAATTCATAAGTAATAATGATTAATAATCAATAATAATTACTACTACTAATTATTATTATTCGTGGTTGTTAATATTATTCTTATATTAAAAACACTGTTGTAGACGATAGGTAATAAAACTAAAAAAAAACCTTTTTGTACAAATTATTTATATCGTACTATATTTAGAATTATTGTATTTTCTGTAGTTCTTTTTAATTGAGGTTTATATATTTATATTAAACTTAGTACAATAAACAATGTTAATTATGTAAAAAAAAATGATGCTAATCATTATTATTAGTAGTATTATGTCCTATAAGTCCCATTTTCCACCGGACTCGTGCGCATGCGCGAACTCCCTTGCGTTTCACTCTGGAGCGCTTGACCTCTAACACATGCGCGCGCCTCGTGTCCGTGAAAAGCCAGTTTCCCAGTCCGCCGTGTCCCCAGCGCTGAATTACCATCTTTAAACACATTTGTGCGATCCAGCACTTTTTAATCGCAAACTATTCTTCTCCTTATTTTGGGGGCGCTTTCTAGCGCCCACATAAGCTACCTGCGTATCTCTCATTCTTCACACCACCACACCACACCACACTTCCTCCAGTAGCCTCCTAACGTTAGTTCTTGATCTATGGAATGCACAGAACCAATGCTGCCCCCAAAAGGTACGCTGGTCACTTTTAAAATTACAGTTAAAAAAATACCCCAAACCAGATGGAGACATTTCACTCGTTCGGTCCAATATTAAATTTAATACCTCCCTTTCGAAAATTCCAGTCATTCCAAACAATTTAAGATGTTTTTAGGCCTTGAAAACCGAAAGTTGTATTTAAAACTTTAAGACTTTTTAAGGACCTGCGGGAACCCTGTGAGACAGGATCCCTCCTACCCCAGTCTCAGAGGCATCTACCTCAACCATGAATAGTTTGGTTGAGTCAGGGTGTTGCAGGATCGGGGCTGAAGTGAAGGCAGGCTTGAGCCGATTGAAGGCTTCCTCTGCCGTGATGTTCCAGTGGAGGCATTTGGGTCCTTTCTTTAACAAAGTTGTTAGGGGAGCAGCAATCGTACTAAAGCCTCTGATAAAGCGACGATAGAAGTTGGTGAAACCTAGCCTGGGAAATCCCATGCTGCTTTGCACAATCGTTCCGATCTGAAAAGACAGCATGGAAACTATGGTCTAAAGGCTCGCCTGAGTTAGGGAGCCAATCAGAGAGTGGGGAGGGGTGGAAAGATGGTGACGCGTACTACTCGACAAACGGAAGCTTGTAGTTTATTTGGGACTGTTTACGGATCACATTTAACATGGCGGCGAGCGATACGAACCAAACTTTCGATCAAGCTTTGTCTTGCACAAACGGCAGTAATCGTTCAGTGCCATTGTTTTCCTATTTTTGTTTTGCCTTCTCTTTCTCTTTCCTTCTCTTCTTCGCCTCTTTGTCTTCTTCGTCGCTCTAACTACGTCACCGGGTACAACTGCCATGATTGGCCATGGGCTACGCAGGGTTTTTTCTAGAAAAATTTAGTATGAGGGCGCTCACCATGGTGAGGGAGCGAGGGGGGGGGGATGGTGCCGGTTGTCCCCCCCCCCCCCCGCCATGCAAAGCCTTTGAAAAATGCTCCAATGGGACATTCTGAGGCTATCTGAGAGGGAAATTGTAACAAATTGTCTGTCAACATTGAAAAAGAAAGAAGTAATCTTCTTCTGCCCCGGACAGTCTTTGGCTTTCTTCCGCTTCGTGCCGAGGGATGACATCTTTAAATGCCCAAGTGTCAACAAAAACAACTCGCGAACTACTTCTGTCAAAAGCTCCCGCGCCGGTGGGTGAAAGGTCATTCAGTCTCAAGAAATCTCGCTCTACAAGTCAGCTGACCTTGTATGTAACCCATGTCAAATCTCACGAGAGCAGCCGCGACAAGTAAACAACTAAACAACATGGCGCCTCAGTCTGGAAAACACCAATTCGGATTGTTTTTGCACCGTCTGGCGGTGTATCTACTATGATTGGAATATTTTTGGAGCAATTATAACGTATTTGATGATCAGACACATTGTCATGTAGTGTTGCTGGGATGTTTTCACGGAGTCGGTAAGGGGGCGCACGCCGAGAGTAAGAGGGCGCAGCGCCCCTGTTCCCCCGTTTAGACGAAAGCCTGGGCTACGTATATGCCAAATGATAGACATTCGCAACATCCAATAAACGGCCGTTGACAATCGTAAACCACACCTCCCCTACGAGAAATTCAATAGGCGGATTCCAGACCATATTTCACTTGTGATATGGTCTGGTGTTAACCAGACTAGGTGAAACCTAGGAAATGTTGGAACTCCTTCACAGATGTGGGTATGGGCCAGGACGTGACAGCAGATTGTAGCACCAATATCACACCACCTACTACGCCACTGGACCAGTTCTAGGTTCTAAGGAGTGGGGAGCAAAAATAATTACACCACAGACCGTTGCTTTAAATACAAAAGGATGGCAATTTACTGAATGCAAAAACACACATATAAAATACAGTACACAAAACAAAAATACCCTGCAGGTTCCCAATATTGAGGTAAGTACAATAAATGAAAAGGTATTTCACTCTTTTTGTTCTTTAGTTCACCTAGTTTACTTTAGTAAAGCTAATCTAAGTTAGGAAGAAAAATAGGAATTCTAAAATAGGTGCAACATAGGAAAAAGAGACTGGTCTAACTAACTTAACTCTTTTTTCTGGTAAGAGAATACCTTCAATTGCACAATCAAATCAAAGTGGACCACAATCATTTCAATTCACATTCACAAATATAAACTCAATATGAAAATAAAAGTATGACACTTTCAATTCAAGTTCAAGTCCAAATGTGAGCTCAAGTGTTAAGTTCAATTCAATCCAAAAATAATAATTCAATCAGTTCTCAGTTCAGTTCAACTCCTGATACTCCTACCACTCTGGCAGCGAGTCACCATACGCGGAAGATCCCTTCACTAATGCAATGGAGAAGATGAGTTGAAGTTCTGGATCTGGCTCGCCATCTTGAATCCCGCCTGCGCAAGCCCGCACACTGCAGACCAACTCCCGCTCCGACCGAACTTCAAACCAAGCAAAAAAACCTGACCTGTGTAACAGGTCATAAACACAATAAATCTCTTTTTTAAATCCTCAAATCACACAAATAAATGTTTCAGTCTCCGAGTTGTAACATTACTGCTACGGTGCTTTTTCATCTCAAAATGGCAGCGGAGCGGTCTCTTTTAACTCACGGCTCCGTCTCCCACAATAACTACTGCACACACCTTTCGTTTACACGGTTTAAAGTCACTTTTATAACATTCGCAGTCTTCATAACCCAAAATATTAACTGGTAAACAGTTTATGATGGAGCATTTCCTTTTAAACAGCTCCGTTTTTTAGCGTTAGCTCTTTAGCTCTTCGCTGGAGGAAAAAAAAAGTACAACACGGTAAATATGCAAGAAAATAAGCACAAAACTCACCAAAACTGGTGTGGCTTAACTCTCATAAAATCCCCGTCAGTTCCCGACTAGGTAAGTTATGTTTTTCAACCTCAAAATCAACTTTTCACTCCTTTTTCTGCTTATTAATCACCGCTCATTTTCTCCAATTTCTCCTCTGCTCTCTCCCTCAGGTCTCGCGCCACTGAGATGCTGCGTCTAGCGCCACAAGTCCCTTAAAGGGGCAGCGACATGAATTTTCTGTCAGCATACTTTTAATCTTAAACATTAAATTATTGTTGTATTAACATTTTTAATTCACTCTGATGAATTAATTTACATTAAATGGATCACTTTTAACTTTTAAACTTATTTATGCAGCTTTTAAACTATTTATTCTTATTTATGTCATATTTTAACATGGGTTACAAGATACCTTGGAGGAATCCATGCTGACTCCTTCTGCACTAATGACATACCCCAAAAAGGAGATTTGACGCAAGTGAAACTCACACTTCTTGGCTTTCCCATAGAGGTGATTCTCTAACAAGCATTGGAGAACTGATCTGACGTGTTCCAGATGGCTTTCTTCACTGGGAAAATAGATCAAGATATCATCAACGTATGCTATCAGGAATTTCCCCAACATGTCCCGAAGCACATAATTTATGAGACATTGGAAGACGCTTGGCACTGAAGAAAGGCCATAGGGCATTACCTGGTACTCAAAATGGCTGGTGGTAGTGCTGAAGGCGGTCTTCCATTCGTCTCTGTGGGAGACCGAGCGGCAAGCAGAGAGAGACAGTGCTTCCAAATCCAATTTCAAATTTATTTTTTTCCAAAAGTTTTAAATGTCCAAACAACAAAAGAAAATAAAAACCAAATTCAACTAAAAGAGTTCTAGGCCTATAAAAAAGGTCAACATAAGAGAACTTAAAGTAAATTAAGGAGCTAAACAAAACGTGACTGAACTCAAAAAAACTGACTCTCCAAATGAAACACTGAAGGGATACATATACCTGGCTGGCCAGCCCATGGAGACACACAGGGAAGACAAAGACCAACCACAGTCAACAACACTCCTCCGACACGGACAAAGGCCAGCCAAAAACAAAGACAAAGGTAAGTAAACATAATTTTCTAAATCAAAATAATTATATTTAACGTCAATAACAAATAAACAATATAATTCCAACAACACTGCACTTCCTATTCCCCCATGACGTTCCCGAGGAGTTGGACCACGCCACCGGACTCTTAACGTGAAGCGGTACCAACAGGAAGCCCTTTGCCCGGATGACGCCAGGAGGAAGTTGGGAGCCGCAGCTGCTTCACACCGGGAATTTCTCCACCAACAGCACGATAACTTAAATAAACTCAGAAACACAAAATGTAAGTAACGGAACTCAAAAGAACAATTATGTGCACGTAGCTGTAACTTAAGTATGAACCACTAAATAAAGTGTAAACTGAGACATCAGTGTTGCGTGCTAATTGTTTGTTTGTTTAATGTCTCGCCTGTATGTTATGTAAAGTGTATGCCAGATAGTTGTGACAGTAACTGAATAAAACAGTGTGTAATGTTAAATGGGAGTCAAATAAATGCTAACTAAATGTGCAAAAATGTAACAAAACAAAAGAAATATGGTGCAAGGGAGAGTGCAACTACAGCGCCTTGCCTTTTAACAATGTGCGGCTGCAGGGCCGGCCGTCACAGTCTCCCCCTTGGATTCTGACAAGGTTATAGCCACTGCACAGGTCAAGTTTAGAAAAGATCTTGGTTGTACAAAGTTACTCTAAAGCAGAGGGAACCAGTGGAAGAGGATAGGGATACTTGACAGAGATTTGATTAAATCCTCTAAAGTCAATGCAGGGTCGGAGGCCTCCTCCTTTTTTCTCCACAAAGTAGAACCTTGCTGAGGCTGGTGACTTTGACAGACATATGTACCCCTGCTTGAGGGCCTCTTGGATGTACTCCTCCATGGCAGTCTGTACCTTCTGAGAAAGGGGGTAAATATGACTGCATGGAGGTGACGTACCTGGCAGAAGATCGATGGCACAGTCTTATGGATGATGTGGTGGTAAGCCACAAGCTTTACCCTTACTAAAAACCTCCTTCAGGTCAGAATAACATTCAGGAATATTCTCCAAGGAATCAGGCTGTGGACTTTCTACTGAAGTAGAGGAGAGACAGAACTGGGGACATAAGACACAGTTCTGAAAACACGTGGATGACCACTGGAAGATCTCTTTATTTTGCCAAGAGATTAGTGGATCATGGAGCTGCAACCATGGATATCCCAGGATGATATCATGGTTAACAGTGGAGGTCACATAGAGAGAAATGAGTTCAGAATGGAGTGTTCCTACCTGAATATGAATGGGAGCAGTTCTAGTGGTGATAAGACCATCCCCTATTGGTCCTCCGTTGATAGTCCTGATGCTGAGTGGACTTTGCAGAGGGGTTGTGGGCAGATCAAACTTCTGGATGATCAAGCTGTCAATGAAATTCCCCTCCTCCCCCGAGTCCACAAAGGCAGACAGCACGTGGGTTGAGGATGCCAGTTTCAGAAATACAGGTACTTTGAAAGATTGTGAGTTGAAGTTTCTCACTGGACTCACCGAGTTGGATGTGGTTTCAGCTGGGCTGGTGCAAGATGGACGAATGGGACACTGGGTGATGTGATGACCTGAACTCCCACAGTAGAAACATAGACCCTCTCATCTCCTCCTCTCTTGTTTAGAATGTTTCAAACGGGTTTGTGAAACCTCTGTGGGTGTGGAGGCATCAGTAGACAGATCAGGTTTGGTGTCCTCCTTGAGAGAGGGTCGGTTGGAGAGTAGATGATCCAGTCGAATTGCTAAGTCAATGAGGGAGTCCAAGGTGAGGTGTTCATCTCTACACAACAGTTCACTTAATATCTCAGGGTGAAGACCTTGGCAAAACACCACCTTTAAAGCCGGCTCATTCCATCCACTGGCTACTGCTAGAGTTCTGAAGTCCAGAGCATACTCTGCGACTCCCCTTGAACCTTGTGTGATGGTGAGTAAACTCTCACCAACTTCAATCCCCTCAGGTTCATGATCGAACACTCACTTAAATCATTCAAGGAAACATTCATAGGGAATCATGTGCTCCTCTCCATTCTTCTACACTGCGCTAGCCCACTATACTTTGCCAGTGAAAAACAAAAGGAATTTAGCAATCTTACGTTCTTCAGAGATGTTAGGCATAGTTGAGAAGTACATGGAGCACTGAAGTAGAAATCCCTTACAACTGAGGGCATCCCCGGCATATTTCTTGGGAATAGGGAGCAGTTGTGCAGGACTCAGAGAAGCTTCAGAGCACATTAGGAGGGCCTACGACATCACAGCTGCTAGCTGTGCCATCCTGGTGTTGAGGTCTGTAAGCATCTGTTGATGTTCTCCCAAGAGGCTTCCCTGAGCATTCAGAGCTGTTTGCTTCGCCTCCTCTGCTGCATCCATATCAGGCAAAGTATCCTGTCAGGGTGCAGGCACTTACGGATGAATGTGCAGGGGAGAGCAGGGATGCAAACAAGAAATGTAGCCAAGTCACAAAACTAGAAATGTAGTCAAAGGCAGGCAAGGGTCAATCGATCGGCAAACAGGGCAATGAAGAGAAGACTAGAGATGTAGAAGATAAGTGATAGAGAGGGTCAAAGAAACTAGAGGCAGGCAGGACAGGAAAGGCTTGGTATGACTGGGTAAACTCAGAACAATACTTCGCAATGAGAGTGAATGTGAAAGAGGCTTAAGTAGCATGGCTAATTAGACATGAATGAGAGACAGCTGCACTCAATAAGCCAGTGACAGGGAGCACTGTGATTCTTTGGCGTTGTAGTCCTGAGAAGCCATGTTTGTAGTTTGGTTAGAGCTGTCGCTCTCAACACCATTACTGACAATCCATCATTACTGTAAGACATGAAGTGTCTTTTAATTCATAAAAATAAAGAAAAATAATTTAATAAGAAGGTGTGTGTAGGACCAGAGCAGGTGGGTGGAGCACAGAAGCACGCAGGCCAGAACTGAGTTCTCAGAAACTTTTATTTTCTCTGGTATATGTGGCTTTTCAGCTCATTCATTCTCTCACACATGCACACACATGCATTCTGGTCGGGAGAGAGCCCCCTTTCTCTGCTCTCTCGTTGTTTTATAGGGCGCGGTCACTGGGGAAGACACACAAACACAGGTTAATTCACATCAGGTGCAGTGATTCTGCCACTTACCTTCCCTGACTCCGCCCTCCATTCACAGACTGACGCTTGACCACGCCCCCGCTGCCACATACCCCCACTGCCCAACTTAGGCCGGGGAGCCGTCCGGCCTGCAGCTGACTCCCCCCCCCCCTTGACGGGAGAGGAAATCCGCCACGACCATCTGCGCCCCTGGCTTGTGGACCACCTTGAACTTAAACGGCTGGAGTGCCAGATACCAACGGGTGATCCGTGCGTTGGCGTCCTTCATGCAGTGGAGCCACTGGAGGGGCGCATGGTCCGAACAGAGGGTGAAAGAGCATCCCAGTAGGTAGTAGCGGAGGGCGAGGCACTCCGTTTCTATGGTGCTGTACTGGCCCTCACGTACCGACAGCTTCCGGCTGATGTACAGCACTGGACGGTCCTCCCCCTCCACCTCCTGGGACAGAACAGCCCCCAGCCCTCTGTCTGATGCGTCCGTCTGCAAAACAAAGGGGAGAGAAAAGTCAGGGGAGTGTAACAGTGGCCCACCACACAGTGCAGCCTTTACCTCAGAGAAAGCCTGCTGGCATTGCTCCGTCCACTGGACTGGATCTGGTGCCCCCTTTTTAGTGAGATCAGTCAGCGGGCTGGTGATGTCTCAATAATTAGGTATAAACCTACGATAGTAGCCAGCCAGCCACAGGAACTGTCTCACCCCCTTTTTAGTCTTGGGCCTCAGGCAGGCCACAATTGTTGCTGCCCATTGCCCAAGTGGAAGCCCAGATACCATACTTCCACCCGCCCAGTCGCACATTTCTTCGGGTTGACTGTGAGACCCGCTCGCCTCAGCGACCTAAGGACGGCCCTTAGGTGTTTTAGGTGTCGTGGCCAGTCATTACTATAAATAATGATGTCATCCAAGTATGTGGCCACGTAGGTGGTGTGGGGGCAGAGGACCCTATCCATAAGCTGCTGAAACATAGCGGGCACCCCAAACAGCCCAAAAGGAAGTGTGACAAACTGGTGTAAGCCAAACAGTGTGGAAAAGGCCGTTTTCTCTCAGGATAACGGAGTCAAGGGGATCTGCCAATATCCCGTTGTCAAATCCAGTGTCGAATAAAAACGAGCCGTGCCTAGTCGATCAAGCAACTCGTCAATACGAGGCATTGGGTATGCATTGAATTTAGACACCGCGTTGAATTTTCTATAGTCCACACAGAACCAGACCGACCTGTCGGCCTTGGGAACCAAGACCACCGGGCTGCTGCAGTCACTGTGGGACTCCTCGTCAATGCCCATTTTGAGCATGGCTTCGAGCTCATCCCAAACCGCCTTTTTTTTGTGTTCGGGCAGTCTATAAGGGTGGCTGCGCACTACCACCCCAGGGGGCGTCTCAATGTGGTGTTCTATGAGGTGGGTACGGCCAGGCAGGGGTGAGAATACGTCAGAAAATTCTGTCTGCAACTGGGCTGCTGCAGTCACTGTGGGACTCCTCGTCAATGCCCATTTTGAGCATGGCTTCGAGCTCATCCCAAACTGCTTTTTTTTGTGTGTTCGGGCAGTCTGTAAGGGTGGCTGCGCACTACCACCCCAGGGGGCATCTCAATGTGGTGTTCTATGAGGTGGGTGCGGCCAGGCAGGGGTGAGAATATGTCAGAAAATTCTGTCTGCAACTGGGCGACCTCTGTGAGTTGGGTCGGGGAGAGGTGGTCTCCACAGGGGACTGGAGTGGTGGGTGATGTCAATTTTCCTTTTTGAACCTCCAGCCCCAGCTTCGTCTTCTCTGGAACCACCAACACCAACACCACGGGGACCTCTTCATTCCAAAGTTTTAACAGATTGAGGCGGTAGGAATTAAGCCTATCCGCACCAGCGTGTATCACCCACAAACGGATGTTTGTGGGTGATACACGCTGGTGCAGATAGGCTTAATTCCCAGTAACCCATACAGTTTGCACAGTGTGCGTGACATAAACGTAGTGCCTTGATCAGTCAGAATCTCTTTGGGGATTCCGACTCGGGAGATGATGCGGAAGAGTGCTTCTGCAATACTATGTGCTGAGATATTGCGAAGAGGCACTGCTTCCGGATATCGCGTTGCATAGTCCACCAGGACTAAAATAAAGCGATAACCTCGTGTTGACCGATCTAATGGCCTGATGAAATCCATCCCAATTCTTTCGAACGGGGTCTCGATTAATGGCAGAGGGTGCAAAGGCGCTTTTGGAATGGCCGCAGGATTTACTAACTGGAATTCGTGGCATGCCGTCCACCACCTACGGACATCGCCTGGCCAATAGAACTGGGCCATTATTCGGGCTAGTGTCTTATCGTGCCCCAAGTGTCCGGCCATGGGATTAAAGTGAGCCACCTGGAATATAAATTCCCGGCGGCTCTTTGGGATTAAAAGCTGTGTTATTGGTTCCTTAGTCTGAGTGTCCTGCGTCACTCTGGATAATCTATCCTTAATAATGGAAAAATAGGGGAAGGATGGAGTGGCGTTTGGCTGGAATGTTTGACCATCGATTACTCTCACTTGGTCAAACGCATGCCGCAGAGTCTTGTCTCGCGACTGCTCTAATGGGGAATCCCTCACGGATGAGGTCTGATTACAGCCGGAATCCACCAAAGCCTGATACGTATCCCCTTGGATACTCACCAGTATGTGATACGCTCCAGCCTGATCAAGAGTGGTCCCTGGCATGTCGGGGATCCGGACCACCGCGCCCACTTCCATCGCCGAGCACTGATGCTGGAGGTGCCCTGGCTCCCCGCAGAGCCAGCATACCGGCCCAGGCTCTCCCTCTGCACCAGTGTTTCAGAGCTCACTCACCTGAGGGGGGGAAGACACAGACATGGAAGTAAGAAAAGGTAGGGCACTGCGGGTGCGGTGGGCCAGCTGGGGTGGAGCCAGCCCCCGCCTCCGTGGTGGGGGAATGGGGTGAGGACAAGAAACAGAAGGGGAGAGAGAGAGAGAGAAGAGAAGGGAGAAGAGGAGACACACTGTCCTGCTGTCGGAACAGCCGCCATATGGTCCTCCGCCAGCTCGATGTCCTGATCCAACGACGCCGGGCGATGGCACTGGACCCACTCCGCTGTTCCTTCCAGAAGTTGGGTGATGAATTGTTCCAGTGCCACCAGGCCGATGATTCCCTCGGCTTCGCGGTTGTTGGCCCTCAGCCACGGCCGGCAGGCATCCTGGAGTTGCTGGCCAAATGCGAACGGCTGGCCGACCTCCTCCAGGCGCAGCGCACAGAAGCGCTGCCGTTGCTGCTCCGGGGTGCGCCCCACACGTTGGAGGACGGCCCTGCGGAGAACAGCCCTGTGGAGGTCGGCGTAGACCAGCCGGCTGTCGGTGGGGAGCTGTAGTGCGGCCAGCTGCGCCTCACCCGTTAGCAGGGGGAGGAGGCACAAAAGTTCAACCGGCCAACCCCATGCCTCTGCTGCCTGCTCAAAAAAGAGCAAGGAAGGCTTCAGGGTCATCATGTGGACCCATCTTCGTTAGGGTGAGGTGGGGAGGGTCTGCGGCGGTGGTGATGGTGGACCCCGCCGACGTGAGCAGGTGCCAGAATGCATGGCAATCTTCCTGTTGTGCCAGCACAAGGGCTTCGAACCATTGTTCCTGCTCCTTCCGGAGGGCGACCAGCGCCTGGTGCTGGCTCTGTTGGGCCAAGGCAAGGGCATGGACCAGGTCCTTGAAGGGGGAGGACTCCATGGGGCTGTCTCCTTCGGTGCTCCTTCCCGGGTTTCGGCACTACTGTAGGACCAGAGCAGGTGAGTGGAGCACAGAAGCATGGCAGGCCAGAACTGAGTTCTCAGAAACTTTTATTTTCTCTGGTATATGTGGCTTTTCAGCTCATTCACTCTCTCACACACGCACACACATGCATTCTGGTCAGGAGAGAGCCCCCTTTCTCTGCTCTCTCGCTCCTTTTATAGGGCGCAGTCACTGGGGAAGACACACAAACACAGGTTAATTCACTTCAGGTGCAGTGATTCTGCCACTTACCTTCCCTGACTCCGCCCTCCATTCACAGACCAACGCTTGACCACGCCCCAGCTGCCACAGTGTGTTCAAACTTTTGACTATCTATCTATCTATCTATCTATCTATCTATCTATCTATCTATCTATCTATCTATCTATCTATCTATCTTTTCACAGGCAGTACTGTGCAAAAGTCTTAGACACCCTAGTTTCTTCAGCAGAATTTTTCAAATAAATGTTTATTTTAGGACTTCTACGTCATTGAGGGAGTGGCACAGTGGTATAATGATTAGCACTGTCACCTCACAACAAGAAGGTTCTGTGTTCAAGCCCAGTGGCAGATGGGGCCTTTCTATGTGGAGTTTGCATGTTCTCCCCATGCCTGTATGGGTTTGCTCCGGTTTCCCCCACAGTCCAAAGACATGCCGGTTAGGCTAACCGGTGACTCTAAATTGACTGTAGGTGTGAATGGTCATTTGTCTCTATGTGTCAGCCCTGCGATGATGTGGCAACTTGTCCAGGGTGTACCCCGCTTCCTCCCCATAGTCAGCTGGGATAGGCTCCAGCTTGCCCACGACCCTGCACAAGATAAGTGGTTATGGATGATGGACGGATACATCATTGAGTCACTACAAAAACAGTTTATATTTCCAAATGTTACTTTTCAAAAAAAAGTTACAGAACAATGTTTATAATGTCACTACAAACAATACTTTTCAGACAAAAACAAAACAAAACCCAACAATGAAGTCTGTTGGATTTTACAGTACCTGCAACAACAAAAAAAGAAGCAATAGTTGAATAGTTGTGACGTATATAGTCTCCAGAATATCTGTGGCAGATTCTTCAAAAATGATGGTCAGGTGCTCAGTAAAACTTAACAGACTTATAAAGCTGCACTCCTTATAAAGCTGCACAAAGTATCCCTGAGGCTACTAATGCTGTTGGAAAAATGCAACGGTGTTGTAACAGCAAATATTGACTGTTGATTTTATTACTGATCACAGTCTATTTTATCAGCTTCTTTCACTTCTGAAGTAAGGTGAGTCATTTAGCCATCTTTCACCTCTAGCTATATTTGTGTTGTGCTGTGAATCCAAAGGTTTGGTCTCAAATATTGTGACTGCAACAGAAAAATCATTTGACTGGAATGCTAAAATTAAGTATAATTTAGTTTAATGGACCAGTCCATGTTGCAATTTCAACTTAGAGGAGTGTCCAAAAGCAGGATTTAGGAGTGAAAAATAATTGTCTGTCAAACATTAAGAGCCATCATGACCTTTGATTTGTGTTATTTGGATTGGAATGAGGCAGTGCTGACTGCAATGCAACCTGTCCAATCTCCTGACCTTAAACCCTGTTGATCTATTCAGGGAAGAGTTTGATTGAAAGGATTGAGAGTAGTGTCCTACCACCTTCACAAATATCTGGAGAGTCCCATGTACCCCCCATTGCAGAACAAGAAGTCCATGGGTTGAAACATGATACAGCTCCTTTAAGGCCAATTTATGCTGACAACCCAGTCCTCGCAGATGGCGTCGCAGATGGCGTCTGCAAAGCCCCCCCCCTCACAGACGCTCTGCGTGCACCTCCCAAAAATTGTGACCACCGCAGACAGCCTCGCAGACAGCGTCGCAGACAAGAGGGCTCTGATTGGTCCACTCTACATCCACTGTACACGCACTTCCGCTTCCCTACTTTCCCGGTTTGGTTTGTTTTCATAACCGCCATTTTTAAAAACACGAGCGAAGATGGAGCAGCACGAAGAGCGGTTGATCAAGGAAGTGAGGAAGTACGTACATCTATACGACTCCAGTTCTAGTCATTATAAGTAACCGGAGGATAAACACTCCACTAACCACACCCACCAACTACTCCTAGCGATTTCGCGACTTCGTGCCCCCTTGCGTTGTGGCGGTGAATAACATCGCGCACGCCTATTACTCCCCGCTCAACGATAAATTACAACTGTCTGCGAAAAGCTATCTGCAAAAGCCTTGTCGCAAAAGGATGCAGAGGCCTTTAGCCTCCTGAGCCAAAAGTTCAGGGGGTAGAGACAAGTCAGTGTGTTTCAAGTGTAGTTAAAAGTGTAGTTTAGCATTATAGCACATGGTGAGGGTCAGGGATTGGAAATACTAACTTTTATCTGAAGAAAATTTGGGCAGCAGTTTTTATTGCTTAAAATTTGTTTTTCCTATAAACATAAAGTTAAATAGTTTTAAGATATTGTTCCAAATGGTTACTTGTTTGATAATGTCTAATACATACTATAGATCAGTGGCGAACTGTTACTATTAGAGCTGGGACTTCAGCTTAGCCAGAACTTAGCCAAACACACCAAAAAAGTAACAGGGCAAAGGATTTTGCAAGGGATTAGCAACAGGCTGCCAGATAGCTCCATTTTGTGTAGTTGTGGATGTTGATTTGAAAAGTAACTAAGTAAATTACATAGGGAAATGCATACTTAAGTCTGAGGGAAAATACTGGGGTGACTGTGTGTAACCAACTATAACCAGTCAGTTACTCTAATAAAAACTAAAAGTCTCTGTGTGGCTAATAGATGATGCAGAGGAGACAAAGAGTTGATCTGTCAGTATTTATTCTGGAAAACAATGAATGACAGGTCTATCATCACATGGAGACAGGAGAAAGAATTCTGGCATCCCCCTTTCCAGACATCCCAAGAATGATTTAAAAAAAGAAAGAAAGAAAGAAAGAAAGAAAGAAAGAAAGAAAGAAAGAAAGAAAGAAAGAAAGAAAGAGAAAAAACCCCAGAATATTTACATACTGTAGGCTACAAACTGTTCAGTAGGCTGGCTACATTACACTGTGTGAGATAAAACAGACTATAATCGTTATGCACTTAATATTGATCATATGGTGTAGTTTACAATGTACAATAAATGAAATAAACCATACAAGTAATGAATAAAATATTTGACAGATCTTAAGAGTTTTCTTTACATAGTCAGGCAAACATACCTGGAAAACAATGAATGACAGGGCTATCAACACACGGAGACAGGGGAAAGAATTCTGGCATCCCTACAACATACTATACTAGTTAGCACCCAGCCAAATGGCTACTCAGATAAACACTTGACTTTTCACATGGAATTTTACAATGCTAATTTACATATTTGATCCAATACAAACAGTGGATGTGTGTCAAAACCTTCTTACATCAAAAAATAAACATCACATATTGGGAAAAATATATATATATATATATTGTATTAATGAATATTGTCCATGCAGGATTTATGAAGCCAGCTTACCTCTTTCCAGACAGCCCAAGTATGATAATGTCCACAGGTGTGTTACATTAATTAATGCCCCATCAGAAACAATAGTGGAACCATTAACGGAACCCAACAAGTTAACATATTTTACAATAGAGAGATTTGGGGAAGTTCCCAAAAATGCTGGTGGGAAGGTTACATCACTGCAGCGCTGACAGCGCTGACTCACAGTTAAGCTTGTGTTGACCTTCAAGAAGGCTGAGGGTGATCAATTTTTGGTCCCTCCTACTATTTATTCATCTGTCACTTCCTGCATAAACATACACTGCCATGGTCTTCTGTCCCAGCAATGAAGTCCTAACCAATGAGTGACCAGCTCTAAACCCTTCTCAGCCTAGAGATAACAACCAAAAAAAAAAAAAAAACCTCATTGGAGTCATCCAATGACTCCAATTTTAATGTTTTCAGGACAGTAACCCCTTCATTTCTGAAGCATATTTGATAGAAAATGAGGCCAAATCTGAATTAGAAGAGATAATTATAATTTAATCATAATGAAATTATGAAATAAATTAAATATAACATTTGAACTGCTGGGCAGCATGGTGGTGTAGTGGTTAGCACTATTGCTTCACAGCAAGGAGGTTCTGGGTTCAAGCCCAGTGGCTGAAAGGGGCCTTTCTGTGTGGAGTTTGCATGGTCTTACTGTGTCTGTGTGGGTTTCCTCCGGGTGCTCCGGTTTCCCCCACAGTCCAAAGACATGCAGGTTAGGTTAATTGGTGGCTCTAAATTGACTGTACATGTGAGTGTGAATTGTTGTTTGTCTCTATTACCCCTTTTCCACCAAATCAGTTCCAGGGCTGGTTTGGGGCCAGTGCTTAGTTTGGAACCGGGTTTTCTGTTTCCACTGACAAAGAACTCGCTCTGGGCCAGAAAAACTGGTTCCAGGGTAGCACCAGCTCTTTGCTGGGCTAGAGGAAAGAACTGTTTATGTCAGCGGGGGGCGGAGTTGTTAAGACCAACAACAATAGCAAGACCGTGAGAGGGCGCCATTTTTAAATAAGCGACGAGATATCATGGATGCAGTAAAGCAGCAGTCATCCATTATTGTTGTTGTTGCTGCTTCTTCTTCTTCTTCTTCTCCTCCGTGTTGTTGTTGCTTCAATGTTCATGCCAAGGTTTATGTAAACGCAGCGACGTAACTGACGTATACAGTGATGTAATGACGTGGCTCCCCTTAGCTCCCTAAGCTATGGAAAAGCAAACTGGTTCTCAGCTGGTTCGCAAGTTGAACGAGTTGTGAACCAGCACCAGCACTGGCCCCGAACCAGCCCTAGAACTGATTTGGTGGAAAAGGGGTATATGTGTCAGCCCTGCCATGATTTGGTGACTTTTCTAGGGTGTACCCTGCCTCTTGCCCATAGTCAGCTGGGATAGGCTCCAGCTTGCCTGCAACCCTGTACAGGATAAGTGGCTACAGATAATGGATGAATTTAAAATGCTGATATGTTTGGGTCTTCTCTGAAGGCCTAGAAGGCCCTGATGGTTCCCCTCTGCTATAATATGGATATGACAAATCTTTTTTGAATTTAAACATGGTGCATATATAAGTTGAAATTTTGTACTATCTTGTAGAAAAATGCTGTTTTACTTGTGCAAGAATATTTTATAACACGGTTTAATATCACAAAGAATGCATTCTTAGAAGCATTATTAGAATAATAACATTTTAATGTGTACATCACCAAGATTGTTGAGGTAGTACATGTATTGTATACTCACTGTATACTCGGCATGTGGCTGTCTTGCCTCACTGTCTTTATGCGTATCAGGGAAAGCTCTGTGCGCTCTGACTCAATTCCAAGCACTGTGGATTTTGTACAGTGTATTTTATTGCTGTTTGTATTTTTAGTTAAATTCATGCACACTCTGTGCTCTCTACAGTTATAACCTTGTAATATATTATTGCCATTAAATGTTGTAGATATATTTACATATTATAAATACAACTATACATGCAGTTCTCATGATATTTAACCATTTCAGTGTCTTAAACTGAAGAAATCAGATGGATTAAGAAACATCCTTCTCCATGTATTGAAAAGGATGCCTCCGGTTTCCAATGCCTTTCTAAGAGCTTCAGACTGCTCTTGCAGTTGGATGCAAGCCAGCAAGGCTCTTTTAATGATGGAATGACTGTTACTGATGTGAAATGAACACACCAGATCGGGTTTGTGATTTCCCATTATCTTTACCCTGCCGGGAGATCTTGTGCTCACTCGCAAACAATCAATAGCGTTTAACGCCACCAGAGCATTGAAGGTAACTGACTGTGACATTCAGAGAGCAGGGAGAGACAGATTTGTACCATTTGCTCTTCCTGCTAAAGGCAGACTGTAAAATTTGTATGAAGATTTTGAAAAAGCATTTCCATTTGTGAGAGCCATTTTTGAGGCTGATCTCTCTGTTATGCACTTTCCAGCTTCCTCAAGAAATCTAACTTAAATTAATTCCCAGTAACTACTAATGAAGGATACAGTAGAATGAAATGACCAAAGTTACTATTCCAAAGGTACACACAGGTTTTCATCTTGTGTTTGCCACTCAGGCTAGCTTGTGTGTGTGTGTGTGTGTGTGTGTAGTGCTGGATATGGTGCCTGTCTCAAGGGGCAGCTTACTGATTCTGTCCAGGTATGGAAAGAGGTCATAGATTTAGCTCAGTATAATCAACCCGATTCTGGCTGTCCTCTTAGACCTGCAGCAGTCTGGTGGTTTTGGAAGGGAAGTTCTGAAAAGAACCATTTGGACTGCTGCTGCAGACTTGAACTGCAGACTGCAGCCACTTGAAAGCTGAATGTACCTCCAATGCTAAAAATTGCTCCCTCCCTCCACATCTATTCACAATTGCTTTGCCTGAAGAAACACTGGGACAAAAAGTGATTGCCCTGTCATCCAAGTGCAAGAAGCACTTCAGCTCTGTCTAGTGTGTAGAATGTGTATTGATTTGAAGTCATGCCATACAGATTTCTGAGGGCTTTTAACCAAACATTTTTCTGCAAATTTACAGTAGAAGAGAGAAGAGTGGCACCATTAGATACTATAGTTATAATGCTATAACATTTAGTTCCAAGGCTTTTTGGTTTCCAATAGATTCTACCAGGTTCTTTCAAGGTAGATGTCCACGTCTCGGTCTCATGTGATGCTAATTTGCAGTTTCCACTGATTTCAATGTGTTAAAATGTCAGTAAGTTTTAATTCCATTATTGATCTGAATCATCAAATCAAGGTCTATTCATGAGCCCACAATGACTTCCTGCTTGGAACCATTAGAAAATCCAAAGCCTTATGAATACTTTCATCATTGAGGAAGTAATTGAACCAAAATTTGGATTCCATTCAGTCTTTTTTAGTTGTTTTTCTTCAGCTCCTCTACTGAAAATAAAGCATTTGCCATTTGAGGGACTTTTTAAAGCTACAGTCCACTTTACGTAATGAGAAATAAAGAGAAGCAAAAAGAAAACAAGATAAATAAATAGTTGGAAATCATATAAAAAGGTCTGTGGTTCTTACTCATGTAGCTCTTTCCACTCATGTCAGGCTGCTGCAGTAATGACAAGAACATACTGACCTGACTCGAATGTTTTAGGTAATAGCCTGTCTCCTGTTGAATTCTGAATTCTTGTAAACTAAAACCTTTGGTTGATGCTCAAAAATCTGAGATTACTAGTTAAGTCAGGAGCTTAGCAGAGTCAGAGGACACTGTTTTTTTGAACATATACAGGCACTGCCCTTTAACCATAAGGTCCAGGGAGAGGAGGACTATAACAACAAAAGCTGCTGATTTGTGTTTGGCTTGTGTTAAATCACCCACATTACTATATTTATCACTCCATTCAAGCAGTAAACTGAACACTGGTGTCCTCTAAGTAAATCCTTTGCTTGGCTGGTTGCATCGAAATTTGTTTTAATGCACAGCCACATGGAAGCATGAATCAGTCTGGCCCCGTCCTGCCATCTGCTTTCCATTTGCAGATGAAGATGAAGGTAGCATCATTAAACACGGTGGTCTGTTTATTACCAGCTTGTTAAATGTGACTGAAGATGTTCAACGTGTGAGAAGAAAGGTGAGTATCAGAGCTTAGCAGCAGGACTAAGGACTAAGCAGGACTAAAACCTAGGGGTTTTGCAACCTTATATTCATATCCTGATTACTTGGCTATGAACTTGGCTCATAGGAGCCAATGAGGATTTAACTAATGACCTTCAGCCAACTGTAACTTTGGCATCTGTTTTTGCATATAGTCTCTTTCATTATAAACTAGTCAGCTATCGGCATGCTTCATTGTTTTGGCCCTGCTGTAAGGACAGAGCCATTTCCCTTCCCTCTGACCTCCTATTCAAAACCTCCTTTCATTGCCAGGTTATTTCAGACACCAGATTCATGTAAGACAATGACAGCTGAGTGAACAGCTGGAATAAAAATAGGGTTTGAAAGACTATGCCAAAATGGTAGGCTGAATAGCACACAGCAAACCAATCCTGTCAGTGAATTTAAGATGACTTCTCCTTAGAAATATTTGCTGTTGTTTATGGCTGCAATAGTGAACCATACATTCTCTCTCTCTCTCTCTCTCTCTCTCTCTCTCTCTCTCTCTCTCTGCTTGTTAAGCAACTGTCCCAGCTAAATGAAAAAGTATTATGAAGAAGTCTTCAGGGCCATAACTCTTCACCTTTAGCTGTCCACTGGTTGCTATTTTCCAGGAATGTTCATGTGCATGTGTGTGTGAATATGTGTGTTTATCTTCAAGACCTGTATAATTGTGAGGAAGGCTGGTATGTCTCTGTATATTGTGGTATTAAAGGCAGTATGTTTGATAAATATGAGTATAACAGTTCTAACGAAGGGTGGAGCACAGAGGACGGCAGGATCAGGTTCGTAAACAAGGCTTTTATTGCCACACTTTTCAGTGAAACATCAGTGACTAACACAGACACACACCCACAACCGGCGTCTGGTTCGGGGATGAGCTCCCTCTGCTCTCGCTCTCACTCTCCCTCCTTAAGTAGGGCGCGGTCACTGGGAAGACACACACAAATGCAGGTTAATTGACATCAGGTGTAGTGATTCTGCCACTTACCTTCCCTGACTCCGCCCTCCTGTCACAGACCGGCGCTTGACCACGCCCCCACTGCCACATACCCCCACCGCCCGACTCAGGCCGGGCGGCCGTCCGGCCTGCAGCCGACTCCCCCCCCCCCTTGACGGGAGAGGAAGTCCGCCACGACCATCTGCGGCCCCGGCCTGTGGACCACCTTGAAATTAAAGGGTTGGAGTCCCAGATACCAACAGGTGATCCGCGCGTTGGCATCCTTCATGTGGTGGAGCCACTGGAGGGGCGCATGGTCCGAACAGAGGGTGAAAGGGCGCCCGAGCAGGTAGTAACGGAGGGCGAGGACCGCCCACTTGATTGCCAGACACTCTTTTTCTATTATTAAGCTGTTGCCCCTCACGCACCGACAGCTTCCTACTGATGTATAGGACTGGGCAGTCCTCCCCCTCCACCTCCTGGGACAAAACAGCCCCCAGCCCTCTGTCCGACGCATCCGTCTGTAACATAAAGGGGAGAGAAAAGTCAGGGGAGTGTAAAAGTGGCCCCCCACACAGTGCGGCCTTTACCTCAGAAAAAGCCCGCTGGCATTTCTCCGTCCACTGGACCGGATCTGGTGCCCCCTTTTTAGTCAGATCAGTCAGCGGGCTGGTGATGTCCGAATAATTAGGTATAAACCTCCGATAATAGCCAGCCAGCCAGCCCCAGGAACTGTCTCACCCCCTTTTTGGTCTTGGGCCTTGGGCAGGCCGCAATTGCTGAGGTCTTGTTAATTTGGGGACGCACCTGCCCGTTGCCCAAGTGGAAGCCCAGATACCATACTTCCACCCGCCCAATTGCACACTTCTTCGGGTTGGCTGTGAGACCCGCTTGCCTCAGCGACCTAAGGACGGCCCTCAGATGTTCGAGATGCCTCGGCCTGTCATTACTATAGATGATAATGTCATCAAGGTAGGCGGCCGCATAGGTGGCGTGGGGGCGGAGGACCCTGTCCATCAGCCGCTGAAACGTAGCGGGTGCCCCAAACAGCCCAAACGGAAGTGTGACGAATTAGTGTAAACTGAACAGTGTGGAAAAGGCCATTTTTTCTCGGGATAGTGGAGTCAAGGGGATCTGCCAATATCCCTTCATTAAATCCAGCGTCAAATAAAAACGAGCAGTGCCTAGTCGATCGAGCAACTCATCAATACGAGGCATTGGGTACGCGTCGAATTTAGACACCGTGTTGACTTTTCTATAGTCCACACAGAACCGGACCGACCCTTCGGCCTTGGGTACCAAGACCACCGGGCTGCTCCAGTCACTGTGGGACTCCTTGACGATGCCCATTTCGAGCATGGCCTCGAGTTCTTCCCGAACCACTTTTTTCTTGTGTTCGAATAGCCTGTAAGGGCAGCTATGCACTACCACCCCCAGGGGTGTCTCAATGTGGTGCTCTATGAGGTTGGTGCAGCCGGGCAGGGGCGAGAACACGTCCGAAAACTCGGTCTGCAACTGGGCAACCTCCGCGAGTTGGGTCGGGGAGAGGTGGTCTCCACAGGGGACCGGAGAGGTATGTGACGCCAATGTTCCCTTTTGAACCTCCGGCCCCAGCTCCGCCTTCTCCGGAACCACCGACACCAATGCCACGGAGACCTCCTCGTTCCAGAGTTTGAGTAGGTTGAGGTGGTAAACCTGTAGCACCCCACCCCTGTCCATTCGTCTCACCTCATAGTCGACGTCCCCAACTCGCCGTGTGACCTCAAAGGGTCCTTGCCACTTGGCGACTACTTTAGAGCTCGATGTGGGCAACAGTACGAGTACTTTATCTCCCGGTGCGAACTCTCTAAGGCGCGTACCCTTGTCTTACAGGCGGGTTTGCCGATCTTGGGCCTGCCGCAAATTCTCCTGGGTTAGGTGCGTGAGTGTGTGGAGTTTTGCGCACAGGTCAATAACGTTTTGAATTTCGTTTTTACTTGGTGAAGGTCCCTCCTCCCAATTTTCCCGCAGCACATCTAAAATGCTGTGCGGCTTACGCCCATATAATAATTCAAATGGGGAGAACCCCGTGGAGGCTTGGGGGACCTCTCGCACTGCAAATAACAAGGGTTCGAGCCATTTATCCCAGTTACGTGCGTCCTCACTTACGAATTTTTTAATTATGTTCTTGAGGGTGCAATTAAACCGTTCAACTAAACCATCTGTTTGTGGGTGATACACGCTGGTGCGGATCGGCTTAATACCCAACAACCCATACAGTTCGTTCAGTGTTCGTGACATAAATGAGGTGCCTTGATCAGTCAGAATCTCTTTCGGGATTCCAACTCGGGAGATGACGCGAAAGAGTGCCTCGGCAATACTGCATGCTGAGATATTGCGAAGAGGCATGGCTTCCGGGTATCACGTTGCATAGTCCACCAGAACTAATATAAAGCGGTACCCTCATGTTGACTGATCTGATGGCCCGACGAGATCCATCCCAATTCTTTCGAACGGGGTCTCGATTAACGGTAGAGGGCGCAAAGGCGCTTTTGGAATGGCCGCTGGATTTACTAACTGGCATTCACGGCACGCCGTACACCACCTACGGACATCGCCGCGAATCCCCGGCCAATAGAATCGGGCCATTATTCGGGCTAGTGTCTTATCCTGCCCTAAGTGTCCAGCCATGGGATTAAAGTGAGCTGCCTGGAATACCAATTCCCAGTGGCTCTTCAGAATTAAAAGCTGCGTGACTCGCTCTTTAGTTTGAGTGTCCTGCGTCACTCGGCATAATCTATCCTTCATAATCGCGACGTAGGGGAAGGCCGGGGTGGCGCTCGGCTGGAGTGTTTGACCATCGATTACTCTCACTTGGTCAAACGCATGCCACAGAGTCTCGTCTTGCGACTGCTCTAATGGGAAATCCGCAAGGGATTCCCCAACAGAGAGAGGAGGGGCCGGCGGGTCCTCACTCTGACGCGGAGATGACGTAGACGGCTCTGCGACAGCTGCTCCCACCAAAGCGACACCGGGACCTCCCCCTGTTAAATGGCAGGACCCACTCTTCACTAAGTGTGTCATTAAATCCCGAAATCCTGGCCAATCAGTCCCCAAAATTATAGAGTGGGTAAGGCGAGGAATAACCGCCGCCTTCACTATAAATTTTTCCCCTCTGAAAAAAATGTGGACCGACACCAAAGGGTAGCTGTGAACATCCCCATGCACACACAACACCTTCACTCCCTGTGCTCCCCCCAATGCCTCGTTTTGCACCAGGCTTTGGTGAACTGAGGTCTGATTACAACCAGAATCCACCAACGCCTGATATGTATCCCCTTGAATACTCACCGGTATGCGATACGCTCCGGCCCGATCGAGGGCGGCTCCTGGCGTGTCGGGGATCTGAACTACCGCGCCCACCTCCATTACCGTGCACTGTTGTTGGAGGTGGCCCGGCTCCCCGCAGCGCCAGCAAACCGGCCCGGGCTTCCTCTCCGCACCGGTGTTCTGGGGCTCACTCACCTGAGGGGGGGGAGAGACAGACACAGAAGGGAGAAACGGGAGGGCACCGCGGGTGCGGCGGGCCGGCACAGGTGGCGCCGGCTCCTGCCTCCGTGGTGGGGGAATGGGGCGAGGACGAGACACAGTAGGAGAGGGGGATAGAGAGAGAGAAGAGGAGAGGAGAGAAGAGGCTGTCTGCTGTCCTGCTGCCAGGACAGCCACCAAATGGTCCTCCGCCAGCTCGATTGCCTGATTCAGCGACGCCAGGCGGTAGCATTGGACCCACTCCGTGGTTCCTGCTGGCAAGCGAGCAACGAATTGCTCCAGTACTACCTGGTCGATGATCCCCTCGGCGTCGCGGTTGTCGGCCCTCAACCACTGCCAGCAGGCATCCCGGAGTTGTTGGCCAAACGCGAACGGTCGGCCGACTTCCTCCAAGCGCAAAGCGCGGAAGCGCTGGCGCTGCTGCTCAGGGGTGCGCCCCACGCACTGGAGGACGGCCCGGCAGAGGTCCGCATAGGCCAGCCGGCGGTCGGCTGGGAGCTGTAGCGCAGCCAGCTGCGCCTCTCCCATTAGCAGGGGGAGGAGGCGTACCGCGCGCTGCTCCATCGGCCACCCCGAGGTCTCCGCGACTTGCTCGAAGAGCGTGATAAATGCCTTGGGGTCGTCCTGCGGGCCCATCTTGGTTAGGGTGAGGGGGGACGGGCCCGCAGTAGGAGCGCTGGTGGACCCCGCCGACGTGAGGAGGTGCCGGAACGCCTCACAATCTTCTTGCTGGGCCAGCACCAGGGCCTCGAAGTGCTGTTCCTGTTCCTTTCGGAGGGTGACTAGCGCCTGGTGCTGGCTTTGCTGGGCCGTGGCAAGGGCGTGGACCAGTTCGGCGAACAGGGAGGACTCCATGGGGTTGATCGGCTGCTGTGCTCCAGGTCCCAGGTTTCAGCATCACTGTAACCGTTCTAACAAAGGGTGGAGCACAGAGGACGGCAGGACAGAGATCAGGTTCGTAAACAAGGCTTTTATTGCCACACTTTTCAGTGAAACATCAGTGACTAACACAGACACACACCCACAACCGGCGTCTGGTTCGGGGATGAGCTCCCTCTGCTCTCACTCTCGCTCTCCCTCCTTAAGTAGGGCGCGGTCACTGGGAAGACACACACAAACGCAGGTTAATTGACATCAGGTGTAGTGATTCTGCCACTTACCTTCCCTGACTCCGTCCTCCTGTCACAGACCGGCGCTTGACCACGCCCCCACTGTCACAATGAGATTTTATGCTGGTGCAAGGACCAAGCACTGACAAGAAGCAGTTATATAGCTCATAGGTGATAAAAAAAAGCAAAAAAAACCCCACCCAGAACCATCTTTCTCTAAGTTCTGTCTCTCTTTTGAATTTTTCTCTGCTGCTATCTCTTTCTTCATGTATACAGTATTTGTATAACTAGAGAGTCTAAAGGTTTGAACATCATGACTTTTCCAGCATTTTCTGAGTAACATTTAATTTTCTGTCTGTTACATAGCTTATTAAACTGTGATATTTGGAATGGGAAAAGTACAAAGAGTCTAAAAGAAAGGAAAAAGACATCTGCCGACAGTGACAGGACATCTATATTTCAGAGAAAGTACCTTTTTTCCACATATATTTTTGAAGACATACAAAACTTTATTATTGTAGTCATATACAAGATATCAAACTTTAAAAAGAGGCCAGATCCAGGTGGACCAGGACAGACAAAAAGTAGTTCACTGGTAATGACTTTTTATGAGCCAATACATGTCAGGCCAGACTGGCTCAGTAATGGAAATATATCTATGGTCAGTGGGTGCTCAATGGGAATGGCCTGCCCACCCAACCTTAACCCTATCAAGCTTCTCTGAAAGGAGATAGACCAAAAAGTTTGACAGAGGTGTCATAGAAACATTAATTGCTCTTAGACAGAAAGTGTGTTCAGTGGTTGGGGCTGCTGAGGGAGTGTCTTCTTCTTCTTCTTCTTCATCATCATCATCATCATCATCTTCTTCTTCTTCTTCTTCTTCTCTATTTTCCTTTTCACAAAATTTTCACAACCGTCTCAATGCAAACCACATTACATGTCCAAAAGTTTTTGCCTGACAAGGTAATATATATGTGATGTGTTTGTCTGTGCAAACTACCACTTTATTTCAGTTGCTGAATTTTGGGCCTATGAATTGCAGGACACATTTATTCCCTCAAACACAGAGAGAGACAGGACAATTTTTTTTTCCAGATTTTTTTCCCCTATTAAAATTCAATACCAAATGCACATAAAATTTGTACACCAGTCCCCTGGGGAAGGTAATGGCATTTAGCATTGTTTCCATCCATTTATTTTTACCCTTTTGGAAAAGCATTTTCACATGAAATGGTAGCACTGATTTTGGGAGGGTAAATGTAACTGACTGTAGAGCACATTATTAAAGCCTTTGTGATTAATCAAAACTGTACTATTCAGGCCAGAGTAAAGGACACTTTTCTCACGAGTGAATTGAAACATTCAACACTTATTTAACACCCTCACTGAAACTCTGTTTAACTCTGAATGCTAGGTTTAGAGATGAACAGCAGATACAGAGCTGATGGTCATGGTGTGATACAGCATGTGACTCAGCTAATGACTTATCCCAAGGGCTTAAGAATTGGTGGGTACCGTATGTGGGTGTGTGTGGACCCATATGTCAGTTTGTATGTTTTTCTATGCAAACTGAATTGAAAGTGAATATAATAAAACAGTTTAATTAACTGCAGTTGATAGCCCAAGCATCTTATTTAATTTAAGCCATGAATGATTATTATGCAATGTGTAGAACCATAGATATTCAGGTTTTAAAAGAAACATTGAAATTATAGGCAAACATTTTTTCCCCAGAATTTTACTGCTCTGCTCCAAAGGGTATAGATATAGCCTTCTCTCTCTCTTTCTCTCTCTGTGTGTGTGTGTGTGTGTGTGCGCGCGCACGTGTGCTGTTGTGGGTAACAAGAACCTGAGTTGTGCTGTGGTGAGATGAGATGTCCCACAGATGTATTTGTATTATGTTTTCTCCATGTGCTGTAACATAAAATGGAGAGCACTGAGGTGACAGAGACTACTTATGGATGTGTTATACAGTGGTGCTTGAAAGTTTGTGAACCCTTTAGAATTTTCTATATTTCTGCATAAATATGACCTAAAACATCATCAGATTTTCACACAACTCCTAAAAGTAGATAAAGAGAACCCAGTTAAACAAATGAGACAAAAATATTATACTTGGTCATTTATTTATTGAGGAAAATGATCGAATATTACATATCTGTGAGTGGCAAAAGTACGTGAACCTTTGCTTTCAGTAGCTGGTGTGATCCCCTTGTGCAGCAATAACTGTAACTAAACGTTTCCAGTAACTGTTGATCAGTCCTGCACACCAGCTTGGAGGAATTTTAGACCATTCCTCCATACAGAACAGCTTGAACTCTGGGATGTTGGTGGGTTTCCTCACATGAACTGCTCGCTTCAGGTCCTTCCACAACAGTTCGATTGGATTAAGGTCAGGACTTTGACTTGGCCATTCCAAAACATTAACTTTATTCTTCTTTAACCATTCTTTGGTAGAACGACTTGTGTGCTTAGGGTCGTTGTTTTGCTGCCTGACTTACCTTCTCTTGAGATTCAGTTCATGGACAGATGTCCTGACATTTTCCTTTAGAATTTGCTGGTATAATTCAGAATTCATTGTTCCATCAATCATGGCAAGCCGTCCTGGCCCAGATGCAGCAAAACAGGCCCAAACCATGATACTACCACCACCATGTTTCACAGATGGGATAAGGTTCTTATGCTGGAATGCAGTATTTTCCTTTCTCCAAACATAACACTTCTCATTTCAACCAAAAAGTTCTATTTTGGTCTCATCCATGCACAAAACATTTTTCCAATAGCCTTCTGGCTTGTCCACGTCATCTTTAGCAAACTGCAGATGAGCAGCAATGTTCTTTTTGGAGAGCAGTGGCTTTCTCCTTGCAACCCTGCCATGCACACCATTGTTGTTCAGTGTTCTTCTGATGGTGGACTCATGAACATTAGCCAATCTGAGAGAGGCCTTCAGTTGCTTAGAAGTTACCCTGGGGTCCTTTGTAACCTCACCGACTATTACACGCCTTGCTCTTGGAGTGATCTTTGTTGGTCAACCACTCCTGGGGAGGGTAACAATGGTCTTGAATTTCCTACATTTGTACACAATCTGTCTGACTGTGGATTGGTGGAGTCCAAACTATTTAGAGATGGTTTTGTAACCTTTTCCAGCCTGATGAGCATCAACAATGCTTTTTCTGAAGTCCTCAGAAATCTCCTTTGTTCATGCCATGATACACTTCCACAAACATGTGTTGTGAAGATTAGACTTTGATAGAGCCCTGTTCTTTAAATAAAAAAGGGTGCTCACTCACACCTGATTGTCATCCCATTGATTGAAAACACCTGACTCTAATTTCACCTTCAAATTAACTGCTTATCCTAGAGGTTCACATACTTTTGCCACTCACAGATATGTAATATTGGATCATTTTCCTCAATAAATAAATGACCAAATATAATATTTTTGTCTCATTTGTTTAACTGGGTTCTCTTTATCTACTTTTAGTGTTAGGACTGGGGACTGTCTTGGGGACTTCTTCTTTGTCGGCAAGAAGGATGGGGGGCTCCGGCTGTGTATTGATTACAGAGGCCTTAACAAGATCACTGTGGGCAACCGCTATCCCCTTCCGCTGATGTCGACAGCATTCGACCTGCTCCAAGGCGCCACTGTCTTCACCAAGTTGGACTTACATATCACCTCATCCGTATCCGCCATGGAGATGAGTGGAAGACTGCGTTTAACACCCCGTCAGGGCACTATGAGTATCAAGTTATGCCCTTCTGACTCACCAACGCACCAGCAGTTTTTCAGGCCCTTATCAACGACATCTTGAGGGACATGATTAACCAGTACATTTTTGTCTACCTCGATGACATCTTGATATTTTCCAAAACCTTACAGGAGCACCGCCACCATGTCCGCCAAGTCCTCCAGAGACGTCTTGAGGGACATGATTAACCAGTACATTTTTGTTTACCTCGATGACATCTTGATATTTTCCAAAACCTTACAGGAGCACCGCCACCATGTCACCATGTACAGAGCAATCTGTTTGCTAAGGCCCAGAAATGCGAGTTTCATATTCCTGAGGTCTCCTTCCTGGGTTTTATTGTACGGACGGGACAACTCCAAATGGACCCAGCCGTCTTGGTCTTCCTGGCTGTCCAGGACTGGCCTACTCCCAAGTCCGTTAAAGAAGCTCAGCGGTTCTTAGGATTCGCTAACTTCTACCGCAAGTTTGTCAGGAACTTCAGTTCTGTAGCAGCACCCATATTGGATCTCACCAAAAAGACTGGTGGATCTTATGTCTGGTCTCCTCAGGTGGAAAAGGCATTCAAGGACCTCAAGCACCACTTTTGCACGGCACCCATTCTGGTCCTCCCGGACACTTCCCAATCGTTCATCGTGGAGGTGGACACCTCGGACAGTGGTGTCGGCGCGGTTCTCTCTCAACGCTCGGAAGGAAAGTTGCACCCCTGCGCATACTTCTCCCACCGCCTGAGCCCTGCGGAGTCCCGGTATGATGTGGGGGATCGAGAACTGCTAGCGGTTAAACTGGCCCTTGAGGAGTGGAGGCACTGGCTGGAGGGAGCACAACATCCATTCCTGGTTTGGACAGACCACAAGAACCTGGAGTACCTCCAGCAAGCCAAGAGACTGAACCCACGACAGGCTAGGTGGGCCTTGTTTTTCAGTCGATTCGACTTCACCCTATTGTACCGCCCCGGCTCTAAGAACACCAAACCTGACGCGCTTTCCAGGCTGTTCTCTGCCACCAACAGGGAGAATGAAGTTGGGCCTATTATCCCTGTGTCCCGGATTGTGGCCCCTGTCCACTGGGGTGTCGAGGAGGTCGTCCGACGAGCTCAACGCCAGGACCCCGGTCCTGGGACGGGGCCACCGGGCCTCTTGTACGTCCCTCGTCAAGCCTGGGCCAACATTCTCCAGTGGGGTCACTCGTCCCATCTCACCGCCCACCCGGGAGCTCGGAGGACCCTGGACTTCTTGAAAAGACGCTTCTGGTGGCCGTGCATGGAGAAGGAAGCGAGGTCATTCGTTCTGTCCTGTGATGTGTGCACCAGAACCAAGAACCCACGACAGCGTCCCCAGGGCCTCCTGCATCCTCTGCCTATTCCCTGGCGTCCCTGGTCCCATGTGGCGGTCGACTTCATCAGGGGCCTTCCAGACTCTTAAGGTAACACTGTCATTTTGGTCATAGTCGACAGATTCTCTAAGGCCTGCCGCTTCGTACTACTGTGCAAGCTCCCTTCTGCCCTTGAAACAGCTAAACTTATATTTACTCATGTCTTCCGAGTCTTTTGTCTCCCACAGGACATCATCTCAGACCAGGGGCCCCAGTTCTCCTCCCGAGTGTGGCGCAGGTTCTGCAAGCTCGTCGGGGCCACTGCCAGCCTCTTCTCTGGGTTCCACCCCCAGTCCAATGGCCAGACGGAGAGGCTCAACCAGGACCTGGAAACCACCCTGCGAGGCCTGGTGATGGATAACCCAACATCATGGAGCACCTGGCTGCCATGGGCGGAGTATGCCCACAACACCCTGCAGTCATCGGCCACCAGGTTGTCGCCATTCCAGTGCCAATTCGGGTTCCAGCCACCTCTGTTTCTGGACCAGGAGGAGGACGCTGGGGTGCCCTCGGTCAACCAGTATGTGATACGGTATCGCAAGACCTGGAACAAGGTCAGGAGGACCCTCATCCAGACTTCCAGGGCCAACCAGACTCAGGCCAACCGCCATAGAAGGCCTGCCCACGTTTTCTGCCCTGGGCAGCGGGTTTGGCTGTCCGCCAAGGACCTTCCGCTGTGGGTGGAGAACCGCAAGCTTGCTCCTCGCTACATTGGCCCCTTCAAGGTTGTGCGCAGGGTGAACCCTGTCGCCTACCGGTTCCAGTTGCCTCGGACTCTAAGGATCAACCCCACATTCCATGTTTCCCTGTTGTGGCCCGTACCGTCGTCCACGTATGCCCCTGCCCCTAGGAATCCCCTGCCCCCCCGCATCTTCCAGGATCAGACTATGTTCACTGAGCACCGCCTGCTTGACTCCCGCTGGGTCCGCGGTGGGCTCCAATATCTAGTGGACTGAGAGGGCTATGGCCCTGAGGAGTGCTGCTGGGTTCCCACTCGGGACGTGTTAGACAAGGAACTGTGTCGGGACTTCCATTTGGCCCATCTGGATCGCCCTGGGAACGTCAGGAGACGCTCCTTGGGGGGGGGTCCTGTTAGGACTGGGGACTGTCTTGGCCTCTAGAGGCCGCCGTTATTGCTTTATCTTGTCATGTTTGTTTTGGCCTCTAGAGGCTGCCACCGCTTCTGTGTTTTGTGTTTGTTTTGATTGCCTGTTTCCATGTGCCTTTTACCCCCACGTGTTCTTTATTTCCTGCCCCGCCCAGTTTCTTAATTTCCCTGTGTATAAATACTTCCTCAGTTTGGTCCCTAGTCACGGAGTCTTTGTGCTGTTATGTTATCACTAGAGACCTCTGTTCCGTGTTCCTTGCCTTTGTCTTTGTGGTCTTTTGTACTTTGCTTTCTTGTGGACTTTTTGTATTTTGTATTTACCATTTTGGATCTTCTGAGCATTTGGATTTTTGCCTTTTCTTTTCTTATTTTTTGGCTTTTTGTTTTGACTTTGAACTTTTGGATTTTTTATTTTTTCCCGTATATCTTCTGAGTGTTTGGATTATACTTTTGTTTTTTGCCTTGGATTTTTTGCATTGTAAATAAACTGTTTTTTTTCTACTCTACTTTCACCTCACTCCTCTGCATTTGTGTCATTCCCCTGGTGGCCTAGTGGGGGTTTGCTGGATTATTACACCAGCGACCTGGGTTCGATTCTCAGCAAAACCCTAACATTTAGGACTTGTGTGAAAATCTGATGATGTTTTAGGTCATATTTATGGTAGAAAATTCTAAAGGGATCACAAACTTTCAAGCACCACTGTATACAGTACTCATGTATAACATCGACTTTATGGCTGTCAATTTCTAAGAACATTAAAAATATCTATTGAAAGTTCTATAAGTTTCAACACAATGTAATGGTTAGAAGGTTTACATTTGAACAGATAAATAATAAAACGTGAAAAACCCTTCCCAGCATGGTAGATAAGGTGTGATTACCCCTTGTTGGTATTTCATGAATACATTTTATTTTAGAAAATTGTGATCACAAAGCTTGCTACTGTGATTTGGGGCAATTCAGTGTGCTTGGATGACAGCAGAAGATTTTTCCTCTCTTTTGCAACATTTGTCCAGGTTTATATATTGAAAATGGCTGTCCCTCAGACATTGCTGTTTTTTTTTATTAAATAGGTTCGCTTCATTTTATTAGTAGTTAGATTTAGCTATAAAGTGGCTTTATTTCCCATTTGTTAAAATATAAACAGAGCATAAACTGTGAATGTGGCAGTGAGTGCACACAGAAAATCAATTCAAAACATTGTCCTTGAAGTGAAAGTAATAGAAAGCAATAATTATATTGAGCAAGCACACACTGAAGCCATCATTCCATCCCCATCTCCTTTTCAGGAGATTAATATGTGTCCTAGGAACTTTCCTTTGTTAGATCTACAGCATCAGACAGGCAGCCTCACACTTCTAGGATACTAAGCACTTTTGAATTGCCTGGGTCAATTAACCATTCTGCAATTACAGCACTATAGATTTGGGTACAATGCTTAAAGAAGAGAGAGAGAGAGAGAGCTTGAGCCCATAAAAAACAAAAATGGCATCATCAATTGGTCAAGTGATCAGAAACGCTCTGAGCCTATAGATAGTTTTCACATGACATCACAGAGTTGGGGATTCCCTAGTGGCGGCCATCTTGCGGGTCAAGCTTACCGTACAGGTCACTGAGCACACATTGTAACGCACGAGTACAAAGTCTTCAAAAGAACCCAAGCAGGCTATTTAAAGCTAGCAATGGTGCACACCTGTTGTATTCACGGCTGTCGTAATAGGTCAGATGATGACATCAAGCGGAGCTTTTATGGAATTCCCACTGTATAGGAGCACGAAGGCGAGCAAACAAAGAAACTCAGCATACAAAGGAGAAATCTATGGCTTGCAAGAATCAACCGCAAGGATTATTAGCCTTCCAAACACAGCAAAGTCTGCTCCAATCATTTTATAAGTGGTAAGTTGTTTAAATAAACAATCAATTGTTTTTAAGTTTGTTTTTGGAAACCAAAACATCGTGTAAACAATCTCTGGAGGATGCCTAACTGGAACTGACATGGTACTGTAATACCACTAATGGATGTAAAATTTGTCTTAAATCAACTCGATATTATACACACACATATTTATATGCAGTGTTGAGAGCTCTAAAATTCCAATGTTTACATACCTTGGCTGTAATTAGGACACGACTGTCACTTGTTTTTATATGGTGGACTTCACGGACCCAGCCACAGACAAAATAATTGTATGACTCCAGCAACTTGTATGCTTTGAGGTCGTCAAGTGTGTAGGCACTTTTACTATTCATGAAATAGTTCACAATATCAGGGTACGATATGGATGGCAGCCCTGCATAGTCACTTGAAAATGCATCTTTGTCCACTTCGTAGGGGTCAATTCCCCCAATCAAGGCCAGTTTGGCTGCATACCGTTATCGTGAGATGTCGTCCAATGTATCCATATACTTCCGTTTGCTTGATTTTGCCGACATTGATCTTTATTTTAGAAAACTGACTATATATAACTATATATAACTATATATAACTATATATAAATTTATATAACTTTATATAACTATATATAACTTTATAAATTCGTCTGAGATAATGTAGCCGGTAATAGCGATGGTCCGTTTTGTTAGCCCCACAAGATGGCAGCTGGAGGGCGTTCCCCGGAATGCCATGACATCAGTGAAAACTATCTATACCACCATTTTGAGTTCCTGTGTGCCACTTTCAGGCTACTAGTTCCCACACTTTGCATAACCAAGAATGTTGTAGTACAGAACACCAAGGGCCATATTCAAATTTATATGAAAACAATCAATGCATGGTCATTTAGAGAATGCTCTTATGCTAGCAGCCACACTGCATGTCACACTGCAAGTGCCTGAGCACAATTAGAGGATGGTGCTAATCACACGACTCATCCATACCATGCACCATGCAGATGGCAGTTTGACTGGTTTGTCACTTAGACTAGAGCGAGAGACTATGCCATCATTTCCATCACTCTGAGAATATGGTCAGCTCTTCAGGCCCCTAAGCCACAGACTGGGAGACAAATTTGAATTCAAGGGATGGAACTCACTTGGGCATTACTAAATATACAATGAATGCTTGAATGCTTCTTCCAGTGTTGTCGTCAAGTCACTAAACCTTTAGTCCGAGTCCAGTCTCAAGTCCCCAGTGTTCAAGTCCAAGTCAAGTCCAAGTCATTAAAGAAAATTTCTCGTTGAATCCGAGTCAAATCCACTATTGAGCTGAGTCAAGTCCAAGTCGAGTCCAAGAACAAGGCTCCAACCGCACCATTTGATGGTGGCTGTTGCTGCCTTTATGTGAAACCATCTCTGCTACTGTGTTGGACTAACATTACTGTTTGACTGCCCTATTTCAGTTAATAGGCTACAGATAAATAGCTTGTTCATCGCTCAGCAAGCCCCGTTATGAACAGGGCAAATAACATGAGAGAGGGTTAACACTAGCCAGTTCATCACTCAGCAAGCAAGCCCTGCTATCAACAGAGCAATGAACATAGTGCATCACTTACTTCTCTGGGTGTAGTCTTGCCAAATGACGATTGAAGTTCAAGGTTGTCCCTGTCATCGCCTCAATAGTTCTTCTACAATGGTGCTTGAAAGTTTGTGAACCTTTTAGAATTGTCTATATTTCTCCATAAATATGACCTAAAACATCAGATTTTCACACAAGTCCTAAAAGTAGATAAAGAGAACCCAGTTAAACAAATGAGACAAAAATATTATACTTGGTCATTTATTTATTGAGGAAAATGATCCAATATTACATATCTGTGAGTGGGAAAAGTATGTGAACCTCTCGGATTAGCAGTTAATTTGAAGGTGAAATTAGAGTTAGGTGTTTTCAATCAAGGGGATGACAATCAGGTGTGAGTGGGCACCCTATTTTATTTAAAGAACAGGGATCTATCAAAGTCTGATCTTCACAACATGTTTGTGGAAGTGTATCATGGCATGAACAAAGGAGATTTCTGAGGACTTCAGAAAAAGCATTGTTGATGCTCATCATGGTGGAAAAGGTGACAAAACAATGTCTAAAGAGTTTGGACTCCACCAATCTACAGTCAGACAGATTGTGTACAAATGGAGGAAATTCAAGACCATTGTTACCCTCCCCAGAAGTGGTCGACCAACAAAAATCACTCCAAGAGCAAGGCATGTAATAGTCCACGAGGTCACAAAGGACCCCAGGGTAACTTCTAAGCAACTGAAGGCCTCTCTCAGATTGGCTAATGTTAATGTTCATGAGTCCACCATCAGGAGAACACTGAACAACAATGGTGTGCATGGCAGGGTTGCAAGGAGAAAGTCACTGCTCTCCAAAAAGAACATTACTGCTCATCTGCAGCTTGATAAAGATGACGTGGACAAGCCAGAAGGCTATTGGAAAAATGTTTTGTGGACGGATGAGATGAAAATAGAACTTTTTGCTTTAAATGAGAAGTGTTATTTTTGGAGAAAGGAAAACACTGCATTCCAGCATTAAACAACCTTATCCCAGCTGTGAAACATGGTAGTATCATGGTTTGGGCCTGTTTTCCTGCATCTGGGCCAGGACAGCTTGCCATCATTGATGGAACAATGAATTCTGAATTATACCAGCAAATTCTAAAGGAAAATGTCAGGACATCTGTCCATGAAATGAATCTCAAGAGAAGGTGGGTCATGCAGCAAGACAATGACCCTAAGCACAAGTCGTTCTACAAGAGAATGGTTAAAGAAGAATAAAGTTAATGTTTTGGAATGGCCAAGTCAAAGTCCTGACCTTAATCCATTTGAAATGTTGTGGAAAGACCTGAAGCAAGCAGTTCATGTGAGGAAACCCACCAACATCCCAGAGTTGAAGTTGTTCTGTATGGAAGACCGGGCTAAAATTCCTCCAAGCTGGTGTGCAGGACTGATCAACAGTTACCGGAAATGTTTAGTTGCAGTTATTGCCGCACAAGGGGTTTCACACCAGATACTGAAAGCAAAGGCTCACATACTTTTACCACTCACAGATATGTAAAATTGGATCATTTTCCTCAATAAATAAATGACCAAATATAATATTTTTGTCTCATTTGTTTAACTGGGTTCTCTTTATCTACTTTTAGGACTTATGTGAAAATCGGATGATGTTTTAGGTCATATTTATGCAGAAACATAGAAAATTCTAAAGGGTTCACAAATTTTCAACCACCGCTGTACATATGGAATACATAGCAGTGCGTTTTTTTCCCCACTGCACGAGAAGTCTGTATAAGTGTCTAAATCCTAGGGGCATTCTCTCCAGACATTTTAGTGCCATTAACATTAGTTTGTTCCTGAACATGACGTATGAACAGGCGAATGCGCATCCTCTTTGTCAGGATGTGCGACGTATTCTGTCAGAGATGGTTGGCAGACAGATGTAAGTGCAGAAGGTGCATTTATTAATACAAGTGAAGACAGGTAAACAATCCAGAATGGCAGGCAAAATCGTAAAACAGTGAAACGGGCAATAGGTCGAGCAAGGCACAAACAGGCTATCATAGACTAGGCAGAATCAAAGATGAGAAACAGGAAATCATGGATCCTGAAACCAGGAAAACAAACAAGGGAGGAACTAAGGCTCGGTAATGTATCAGTAACGCAACTCAATACTTCGCAAAGTAAGTATGTTTTCACAGTCTTTATATAGGTGCGTTGATTGTGCCTTAATTCTCTGCGGGTGTGAGTTGTTTACTGTGCATGCAAGAGAGTCTGCTCAGCATGTGTGCTGTCCAGAGTGCGCTCGAGAGTCTATCTGATGCATGTGCCACTCTTGCATGAAATTAGTACAAAAATTAATGTAGATATAAATATCTTATGCCAAATTATTATGGCATGTTACAAAAAATAAACAAAAGATCTGAGTCCTCATCTCCAATTTATGAGTCTGAATGCAATTAATCCATGAGTCCAAGTCCAAATCTGAGTCATCAGTGCTCAAGTCCAAGTCAAGTCATGAGTCCTTAAAATTAGGGCATGAGTCGGACTTGAGTCCAAGTCCTGGACTCGAGTACTACAAGTCTGGCTTCTTCTTTTGGCTGCTCCAGTTAGGGGTCGTCACAGTAATCTGTTCCGCATATTTGATTTGGCATAATTTTTACACCAGATGCCCTTCCTGACGCAACCCTCTCCAATCTATCCAGGCTTGGGAGCAGCTTGAAGTATGCACTGGCTTGTAGAACCCCAGTAGCTGGGTATTTTACCTAAAAAGGCATGCCTTTGAACTGTGGGGGAAACCAGAGCCCCCAGAGGAAACTCATATAAACATGGAGAGAATGGGCAAACTCCATGCAAAGAGGCCCCTGTCGGCCATGGGGTTCAAACGCAGAACTTTCTTGTTCTGAGGCAACAATGCTAACCACTACACCACCATGCTGTTTGAATGCTTAAAGATACAATTAAATGACAGTTCCCTGGAATAATGCTAGCAATGAAACTCCATCTGTAAAGCAATTCTTGGGTCATTTGTGGGTATTATACATTATGACACATCATTCATAAGTGCATAAATTGCATATGTCAGCATCAAAATAGGGTGACATGGTGGTGTAGTGGTTAGCGCTGTCGCCTCACAGCAAGAAGGTCCAGGTTTGAGCCCCATGGCCAGCGAGGGCCTTTCTGTGTGGAGTTTGCATGTTCTCCCCGTGTCCGCGTGGGTTTCCTCCGGGTGCTCTGGTTTCCCCCACAGTCCAAAGACATGCAGGTTAAGTTAACTGGTGACTCTAAATTGACCGTAAGTGTGAATGTGAGTGTGAATGGTTGTCTGTGTCTATGTGTCAGCCCTGTGATGACCTGGCGACTTGTCCAGGGTGTACCCTGCCTTTCGCCCATAGTCAACTGGGATAGGCTCCAGCTTGCCTGCGACCCTGTAGAACAGGATAAAGTGGCTAGAGATAATGAGATGAGAATGAGAACATCAAAATAAATAAACCATGTGTGCATCAATATCTTTCTGGTGTGTGTTTGTATTTAAATGTGATCTGTTTTTGTTAATGGCCTGGGCTCTTCTGGCTAACATGCATTACTCATATACAGTGTCTTGCAAAAGTATTCATCCCCCTTGGTGTTTATCCTGTTTTGTTGCATTACAAGCTGGAATTAAAATGGATTAACACCATTTGAATTACACAACATGCCTACCACTTTAAAGGTGCATATTGTTGTTTTATTGTGACACAAACATTAATTAAGATGAAAAACAGAAATCTGGAGTGTGCATAGGTATTCACCACTTTTGTTTGAAACCCCTAAATAAGAGATGGTCCAAACAATTCACTTCATAAGTCACATAATTAGTTGATTAAGATCCACCTGTGTGCAATAATTGTGACATGATCTGTCACGTGATGTCTGTATAAATCAACCTGTTCTGGAAGGACCATGACTCTGTAACACTATTAAGCAAGCAACATGAAAACTGAGGAGCACTCCAAACATCTCAGAGACAAAGTTGTGAAGAAGTATAGCTCAGGGTTGGGTTATAAAAAATATCCCAAACTTTGAATATCCCAGGGAGCACCATTAAATCCATTATAGCAAAATGGAAAGAACATGACACCACTACAAACCTGACAAGAGAAGGCCGCCCACCAAAACTCACAGACCAGGCAAGGAGGGCATTAATCAGAGATGCAACAAAGACACCAAAGATAACACTGAAGAAGCTGCAAAGATCTACAGTGGAGATGGGAGTATCTGTCCATAGGACCACTTTAAGCTGTACACCTGTACACTACACAGAGCAGGGCTACAGTGAAGCATGTTGGTGGCAGCAGCATGCTGTGGGGATGTTTTTCATCTGCAGGGACAGGAAAGCTGGTCAGGACTGAAGGAAAGATGGATGGCACTAAATACAGGGCAATTCTGGAGGAAAACCTGATTGAGTCAGCCAGAGGTTTGAGACTGGGACGAAGGTTCAACATTCCAGCAGGACAATGACCCTAAGCATACTACTAAAGCTACACCAGGGTGAGTTAAAGGGAAACATTTAAATGTCTTGGAATAGCCTAGTCAAAGCCCAGACCTCAATCCAATTGAGAATCTGTGGCATAACTTGAAGATTGCTGTACACCAATGCAATCCATCTAACTTGAAGGAGTTGGAGCAATTTTGACTTGAGGAATGGGCAAAAATCCCAGTGGCTAGATGTGCTAAGCTAACAGAGACATACCCCAAGATACTTGCAGCTGTAATTGCAGCAAAAGGTGGCTCTACAAAGTATTTCCTTTTTTTTTTGGGGGGGGGGGGGGGGGGGTGAATACTTATGCACACTCCAGATTTCTGTTTTCTCATCTTAACTATTATTTGGGTCACAATAAAACAACAATTTTCACCTTTAAAGTGGTAGGCATGTTGTGTAAATCAAATGGTGCTAACCCACTAAAAATCCATTTGAATTTTAGCTTGTAACGTGACAAAACAGGACAAACACGAAAGGGGATGAATACATTTGCAAGACACTGTAATTGAAAATATACAAGACCTGCACCTTCCTTCTCGCTTTGCTTCAACCATCCCCTTAGGTTCTGAATCTGTATCTGGTATCAGTTTCAAACAAATTCCCTGGTCTTTTTTCTTAAAATAAGTGTGAGAATTTTATGGAAGGTTGTCTGCTGATATCAAATTTGGAGATACTGAGATAAAAAGGGCTATGGGGTATTTCTTTATCAAATCTAGTCCTTTTTTATTTATTTTACAACTCATTGTTGCAATGAGTTATCACTGTTGTCATTTTTTAAATGTTGCCTTTGTTTTTAAGTATTAGGATTTTTAAAATGCATTTTAACAATTAAGCATGCACATTTACTGTAGATTTATGCATTAGACAGGACAGTTTTCAATGCTTCACTGGCCTTAACTGCATGCTGCATACAAACTGTCTAATCTGTTCATGTGTCCAGTGGGCATAACGAACATGATAGTACTCCTCATATGTTGCTTCTAACTAAATTACCAACCAGCAGGCCCAGGCATCCCTTTATTAGGACTTTGTCTGTGATCTCCCCTTGGTCAAAAGACCAAGGAAATTCAATCAATACTTAAACAGTAAGGAACTGAGGAATGTAACACTACTTTGTACAGAGCAACCCATGTAATTCACAGTAGGGGAGAGAAGGAGACAGCGAGGTCTCAGAAGTCCTACTTTAATGGAATTTCATGTAGTGAGCAGTGGTGCAGTCCACTGGTTATGGCCAGCTGTTCTACAGTGTAGGGCATATGCATCAGCACAAATTACAATCTCTGAAGTCTTGATCTAAGAGAAGTTGGGTGGTAAAAATACTAGCAATCACCCCCTGTGCAATTCCAAATATAGTGTTGACACAAGTCACACAATGCCCATGTAAGTTATCCAAACCAATTAATACAAGTTATGTCTAATTTGCAGGTCTACCAATAATAAATAAATTCTACACATTCACATATGAAATGTGCCAAAATATGATGGATAAGAATAAAATTCAATGTCACAAGGTGAGCATACAGAGAGATGTCTACAGCTTGAACATTTGAAACACATAAAAGTTGTTCAATCAATGATGGAGGTTTAAGAATGTGATTTCCCCATAGAGTGAAGAGTCAGGCTCTGGCAAGCCCAGCATATAGTGTGGAACGTGCAAAGCCTTGGTGTCAGAGGGCAGAGCAAGGAAAGCAAGAGAGAGGAAAATAGAAAGTTCAACTTCTTTCAAGTTTCTTCTCACAGATTAAGACTAGAGAATAACCCTCATATTCAATTACCTTATCAAAACCTGACACTGATCTTTACATGTCTGCAAACTATTTTGTATTTCTGCATTCCAGACTGGAAAACATGACGACCACAGTGACAATTATATTTCAATGTTTTACCATCTTGGCAGTGATCCAACACGAGTCTCAAGGCTATAGGTTGTCAAAATGTCACAGTCTGTCTCGGTGAGCAATGCACAGAGCGCTGCCTCTTATACAGAATCTAGAAAACACAGATGAATACAAAGATTGTCAATAGCTGCTACTCCAGGAAGCAGAACTATGGAGCTGTTTGTTTTTGATGAGAATAGAGACTGACATAACAGATGAAATAGCAGTAGAGAGATGAGAGCCAGTGCAAGTTGCTTTAGGCAAGAGTGGTGATACTAGTGCATCCTCTTTCACTGTTGCCCTGTCTATTCAACAATACTGATAAAGAAAAGATATCAAAACAATGAACTGCAAAGAAACTGTGTTTTATTAAACAATATACCCAAATGGGCACACCAAATTATGATCGGTAATGGGTCTGGCATGGTCTAAGATGAGTATACATTCTAAATAAAATAAAGTTGTTCATACTCAATATTCAACACAATCATCTATAGTGTCTTGCAAAAGTATTCATCCGCCTTCGGTGTTTGTCCTGTTTTGTCGCATTACAAGCTGGAATTAAAATGGATTGGGGGGGGGGGTAGCACCATTTGATTCACACAACATGCCTACCACTTTAAAGGTGGAAATTGTTTTATTGTGACACAAACAATAATTAAGAACTCTGGAGTGTGCATAGGTCTCCCCCCCCCCCCCCCCCACAAAAAAAAAAGGAAATACTTTGTAGAGCCACCTTTTGCTGCAATTACAGCTGCAACTCTCTTAGGGTATGTCTCTATTAGCTTAGCACATCTAGCCACTGGGATTTTTGCCCATTCCTCAAGGCAAAATTGCTCCAACTCCTTCAAGTTAGATGGTGTACAGCAATCTTCAAGTTATACCACAGATCCTCAATTGGATTGAAGTCTGGGCTTTGACTAGGCCATTCCAAAACATTTAAATGTTTCCCTTTAAACCACCCCAGTGTAGCTTTAACAGTATGTTCAGGGTCATTCTCCTGCTGGAATGTGAACCTTCGTCCCAGTCTCAAACCTCTGGCCAACTCAAAGAGGTTTTCCTCCAGAATTGCCCTGTATTTAGTGCCATCCATCTTTCTTTCAGTCCTGACCAGTTTTCCTGTACCTGCAGATAAAAAACATCCCCATAGCATGATGCTGTCACCACCATGCTTCATTGTAGGAACGGTGTTATCAGGGTGTTGGGTTTGTGTCACACATGGCATTTCCCATGATGGCCAAAAAGATAAATTTTAGTCTCATCTGACCAGAGAATCTTTTTCCATGTGTTTGGGGAGTCTGCCACATGCTGTTGGGCAAACTCCAAATGTGTTTTCTTAAGCAATGGCTTTTTTTCTAGCCACTCTTCCATAAAGCCCCGTTCTGTGGAGTGTATGGCTTAAAGTGATCCTGTGGACAGATATAAGCTCCATTATGGATCTGTGCAGCTCCCTCAGTGTTATCTTTGGTGTCTTTGTTGCATCTCTGATTAATGCCCTCCTTGCCTTGTTTGTGAGTTTTGGTGGGTAGCCTTCTCTTGTCAGGTTTGTAGTGGTGCCATGTTCTTTCCATTTTGCTATAATGGATTTAATGGTGCTCCCTGGGATATTCAAAGTTTGGGATATTTTTTATAACCCAACCCTGAGCTATACTTCTCCATAACTTTGTCTCTGACATGTTTGGAGTGCTCCTTGGTTCTCATGTTGCTTGTTTAGTAGTGTTGCAGAGTCAGGGTCCTTCCAGAACAGGTTGATTTATACAGACATTATGTAACAGCCCTTACAAAAAAGAAGTTTATTCAAGTGTGCTTCTAGTATACTTCTTTTAAATTAAAAATAAAAGAGTATGCTTTCAGTTTACTTTTTATGTACTTCTCAGATATACTTAAAGTTATACATTAGTATACTTGGCTTATACTGAAAAGTATATAGAAAAGTCTAAGTATATTAAGCTTATATTTAAACTTTTGATCAAGATATACTTAACAAAAATGTAATAAAGTATTAAAATATTTGTGCCTTGTGTTACTTGCCCTGCAGTTGTGCTTCAGCATTGTTGACTCTTAGGTATGTCTGTGGTTCCATATAAAGGTTTTATGTTTTTTGTTTTTTTCTCCTGAGTGGGATAATTAAATTTATTTATTTATTTATTTATTTATTTTTCTTTAGAGCTTGGCTGTCAATTTCAGTTGTCATTGCCATGTTTTTATACTTTGGCATTTAATACAATGTTGCTTTAAATTTTGATTTTTAAAGAAAATGAATATCTTCTTAATCCTGAGTATCTGTTTTTTTGTGAATTCTTACCTTATAACTTCATTGTAACATAAGGTACAAAATACTTAAGTTGTCTACTGGTAGTGTGCATGAGGTAAGGGTTAGGGCTAGAAAACTAATAGTATACCTAGAAGGGTAATTGTAGTATACTTCAACACAAAAAAATGGGCTAGATGTATATAACCAGTAACTACTAGTATATTTCCAATATGCTATAAAGTATACTTGTATCAACTAAAAAGTGGACTAAAGGTGTGTAATGAGTAAACCAATTGTATATTTCCAGTATACTATGAAGTATGCTTTTGTAAACTAAAGAGTGGACTACAAGTATAGAACTAGTAAACTATTAGTATATACGTTTACTTGTGGTACACTTGCAGTACAAAATAAAAAAATACTAGTTGTATACTCAAAGTTTACTTCTCTTAGACTTAAAGTATACATTTTATTAACTAAAAGTGGGCTAATTTAGTCCCAAGAAGTATTAGATTAGTTTACTTTCAAGTATACTGTAAGTACATTGATATCAGTATACTTGGTACACAAAAGTATACTTAAGGAAATATACTTTAACTTTACGTAAGTATACTTAAAAAAATTAATTTGAAGTATACTTCTTTTTGATAAGGGAGATCATGTGACACTTTGATTGCACACAGGTGGATCCTAATCAACTAATTATGTGACTTATGAAGTGAATTGGTTGAACCAGCTCTTATTTAGGGGTTTCATACGAAACAGGTTGAATGCACACTCCAGATTTCTGTTTTTCATCTTAATTATTGTTTGTGTCACAATAAAACAACAATTTGCACCTTTAAAGTGGTAGACATGTTGTGTAGATCAAATGGTGCTAACCCTCCAAAAATAATTTTAATTCCATCTTGTAATGCAACAAAACAGGACAAACACCAAGAGGGATGAATACTTTTGCAAGACACTGCACATTTTCACATCTGGTTGATACCTTTAACCAAATTAATGTACAACTGAAACAGGATATGATTGGTTAAAGGTTTGGATAATGGACTCAATAGTGGTTGCTTGTTCATGCATCTTCTAATCAGTAGCCCAAAGCCTTAACCACTGAGAATGCCATGGAAGAAAGATCAAGAGGTGAGGTTGATGCAGGGGGTCATCAGGGGCTGAGACAGGCCACTGACATAGGAGTAGAGACTGAGAAAGAGTCAAGCGTAGGTGTTAGAACAGACATAGAACAGTACTAGGAATAGTGAAAGGGTTAGAAACAGAGATGGAGACAAACAGTGAGTCAGGAACAGGGGGAAGAGTCCAAAGCTGACTGCAGAGCAGGAGCAGAGGAAATGGCAAAGGAGGCATATTCCATAAATGTCATTGTTTTCAGCTATCCTTTCAATTTACACACATGCTTTTATTTCAATTGGAAATCAGAATACATAACCTCATCATATTCCAGCTATATTTGAGTTTTTAATCAGGCATGCAATATTTGAAATTTGTTTACTGTAAGTGCTCTGCTAACAGGGTATAACATTTACACCTTTTGTGACACAAAATCAATACAATCTAAATAAAGTTCAGTAGCGATGGAACACAAGCATATTTTTCTTGGCTTGTTGTTCATAGCTCTACAAATGATTACTGGGATCCATAAAACCTCTGTCTGACAGGCTATAACATTTAGACAGCTTGCATATCTTTTGAACATGAATTATCATCCTCTATTTGCTAATATCTCTCTAAAGTCTCGTGTTACTTTTTTATGTGTGGTAGAAAGAAAAGTAGAATTAGCATCTTATAGTGTCAATGAAAAATGAGATCTTCCAGACAGTCGAGTTTTATTATTTTAACACCTACCATTTTCACACTTTATGAGATCATAAACACTCACTGCCAGTTAGAATATAATTCTAGCTTAATAGTTATTCACAGTATCACTGAGGGATCAGTCTTTCACAGTGTTCTGCATCACCTAAGGTGTTGGTCAGGCACTGATAGAACAGAAGTGTCTATCTATCCTGTGTGTGCTCTTGAAAAACTTTCATTACTGTGCCCGAAGACATAATAGGTTTCGGTGAGTCAATTTAGGGTGTGAGAGTGAGACTTAGCCACTCTGTGAGTAACAGTGCAGACTGTGAAATATTGCACGGAGTGACACATGCAATAGTAAAGACCAGTATGACTGACTCAATCAATATGACTGAAATATAAGATGACTAACAGCTTTGCCTTACTTTGACAATAATATATATTTTTCATAATGTAACGACATACTCAATGATAAGAAGCCACCTCTTTTTCCCAGCCGCTCTGGAGCAGCCTGGAATGGCATACTGATCAGAAAATGGCCATTCTTACATTGCTTTTCATGCCAGTGATTAAGACTGACAGTCATGAGGTTAGTTTCATGTGTCTTTGGTAGTGTGGTGAAGGATTTGGGACTGCTGAGGCCAGCCTAATCGGCCTGTTTAAAATGCTGTTAATGAGGAGAGGCTCATGGTAGTGTTTCCTAAAGTGCATACTTCTGTAATAAGCTTCTTTCCACCTGCTCCTGTTTATCATGGGGGGCTGGTTCTGGAAAATTGGCAACACAAGATTTTAATCCCTTACCAAAACTTTGGAAAGCCTTGGCATCATTGGTAATCTGGACAGGAAAAGCTATAAATTAAATCCTAGAAAGAATCCCTTTGTGCTATACTTACAGATCTCTATTATACCCAAATGATTTTCAAGAAGGTCCTGTAAAAACTAATTACATGTTACAAGATTGAGAAATGAAATTTTAAAAACAAAGTATTTAAATTAATTGAAAAAAGTTGATAAAAAATTAACATTATAATAATGTAAGAATGTAAAAAGTTGAATCATATGCATTGAAAGACTTTTAAAAATTTTAGAGTTAAACTGGGAAATCTTAAAAAACTGTTTAATATTGTCACTTAGATTGTTCTATTTTTTTGATGGCTTGATACGATTTGCTTTGTTTTCCCCAATTCATTTTTGCAGTTGGTAGACAAAATTCACTTCCATGTCTTGTGTCATAACCATGTTCATTCAGCTTAGTCAATTTTAGGTTTGATGATAACAAGTTGTTCTTACATTTGAAGATGTGCAAACATCAGTGATGGAGTTTGCGTTGAGCAAGTTCTTTCCAGTTGAGATCCTTACGTGCATCAGTTGCTGAGGACTGTAGGGGATGATCCAAGATGATCTTGGCGGCTTTGTTGTGCAGAATCTGAAGTGATTGCATCAGTGTGATGTTGTCTTTATCTCCCCACACAATATCACCATAATCAAAGAGCAGTAGAACTAAGGTAAAAGATGTTTAATTCACTTCAGAAGACCAAGGCGTTTGTTGACTTTGGTAATCTGTTTTTTTTAATGTGAGCAGACCAAGACATATTGCTTGAAAAGACCACACTTGAATTCCTCCACGCTTTCAATCTCTTTCAGGTGTACTTGAATGGATACAGTGGAGATGTTGCTAGTTTTCCCCTTACTTCCAAACAGCATGGATGTATTCAAGGTTAAATGATTGTGCCTACTGGGATACTTGAGTATACTGGACAATGTCAGGAAGATTGATAATGTAGATAATAAACAAGAGCAGACCAAGGATACTTCCCTTTGGCACACCAAGCCTACATAGGCTCTGAGAGTTCTAGACCATAAGAAGTACATAAATATCTTGATGTCAAATAAGAATCAAACCATTTAAGATCGTTCTCACAGACATCTACTGAAAATAGTTTATTCAGCAGAATTGTGTGATTTACTATCAAAGGCTTTTGACAGATCCAAGAAGACAGCTCCACATAGTTTACCAATGTCCATTTTACAAGGGGGTATCATCCGCAAAGTGGGCTAATGCAGTTGTTGTTGATCATTTAGGATGAAAGCCAAGTTGCTTGTTGGAGAGTAGATTGTTTTTATTCAAGTATTCATAGAGTTGCAGGTGGACAGCTCTTTTGAGGATAAAAAAGTTACTCAAAGTTGGAAAAACAGAGATTGGTCAATAGTTGGTGGCATTACTTCTATTGCCGGATTTAAACAAAGGAATGTGAGGAAATGAGTGAAGCTTGATAGATAAATTCAGTAGATTAGTAACTGGTTTTGCAATCACATCAGCAGCATCCTTGAGAAAGTGAGCACTGATGTTATCCAATCCAGTGGCGATCCTAGAATGATTTACTCCCCGGGCGAAACCCCCTGCTGGCGCCCCCCCCCCCCCCCCCCCCCCCCGGCCCAACCCGACAACCACCTCCCACCCACCACCTAAGAAAACACTAACTTCGTCTAGAACACACACGACCCCATACACAAACTCACAACAGCTATTTTCAAGAACAAATTTCCAGTTTTAATGACTAGTGCAATAAAAAATACAAAGATAAACAATAAAAGATAAACAATAAACAAAAAGACTCAATGACTTCGCATTACAGCTATCCACAGCTATTTAAGAAAGCACAACTGCACTACAGCACCACCCGATGGTCAAAATATTGCACAAGTCAGTCAGTTTTACCAACAGAGTGCACAATGAATTATCATAGAGTACCATTCACCATTATTATTAAGAAGACTTAAACCTCCATTAAAGTCGCACCATATAAATAACAAAAGAAGCTAAACAGTTAAACAATCACAATTACAGAATAACATGAAGTGACAAAAGATCTAAAAATACTATACATTAAAGTGGCAAAAATGGTAGAACGCAATCATATATCATAAATAAATGAACTAACGACAAAGAAGAGGTAAATCCTATACATATTACTGTACACATAAGAAGAAATAACAAACACTATTGTGTATCATAAATAACAAGAAGTAACAAATGAAGAAGTTAACACTCTTTAAAGTGGCAAAAATGGCAAACCACTATAATTTGTCATAAACAACAAGACGTGCAAAAGAAGTAAGAAGAAAACAGTCTATATACATTTAAGTGGCAATTATATTCAGGATGCAAAAGTGAAAGCACAACCTAAAAGTTGGCTTTTCTGGCCTTCCTGGATGCAAATTCTTCCACAATGTCTTCATATGAGATTTGTTCCCCTAAGGCGTGGTTTATGCTGATCACAGCAAGGCCACTGAACCGTTCCTGTGACATTGTTGACCTTAGGTAAGTCTTGATCAGTTTTAGCTTCGAGAAGCTCCTCTCTGCCTGAGCCACAGTGACAGGCAGAGTGGCAGGCTACACTACTATGACATTACACAGAGTCTTAAGTAATACATTACGACTTGATCATTGCCATTCTGGTAACAGCAAATTTATAACGGGCCGTGTCCGCGACATACAACACATGACGAGAAATGTTTAAACGACCATGTAAAGCTGTTAACATTCTGTTGGCTAATACAGAGCCCAACGTTAACCCAAGGCAATGACAGCAATAACTTTAAACGTTTTGTTGCAAAGCCTAATTGTTATGCTGAAATTAATTTCATGTTGGGGGGCAGGCCAGGCCAGGTCGTCCAGCTTAGCAAGCATCAATAATATAAGGCTAATTAGGGCACTAATTCATGTCACTCATTGAAATTGATTCATAAAGCATACCTTTTTCTTTTGCTCGTTTCTCCTCCTCTTCTTTCCTTTTCTTCCGGAATTGGGCACCTGATGACTTTGACCTTTTCCTATCCATTAGATCTATCTCCGAGTACGACTCCGTTTATTTGTCATTCAACCTCCTCCTGAATGATTCCCCCTTCCCCCAACACAAACTCACCGTCAGTGTGTAGTGGTGATCACCTAACGCGAGAGGTGAGACCGAACCATTTCAACTTGACCAATTGACCACCAGGACCACAATAATCTTGGGAATTCATTCGGTTCATACACACAATCAAACGTACAGCCGTTTTGAAGTTGTTTGGATTGTTCTGCTTTTCTGTTCTCTCCTCTTTCTCACGCGCACACGCACACGCACACACAAAAGCGTTTGCTCAATGTAATGTAATGTGGTCTGCACATTTGAGAGGCGTCTTGAGTTTGTGTCCTATGCATTGTGGCACCATATTTGGTTTGTTATTTAAATTATACGGGGTTTTGTGCCCACAGCAAACGTGACGCATTTTGCTGCATGTTACACTTGTGTGTGTGTAACACTGCTGCAAACCCTTAATTACAATTGAGCTACAAGAACTGACCAACTTCAGGTATTGACGCCTCTTGTTATGGTGACGTCACCTGCGCAACTTTGGTATTGGGCTTCCTCATCCAAAATGTTCACCCCCCGCCCGCCCGTCTTGTTTTTTTTTCGGGGGTTTTTTTTGGGGGACCTTTTTTGGGGGGGGGGGACCGTTTTTTTTTTTTGTGCCCGCACTCGTGCCACCCCCCCCCCGCGATGCCGCCCTGGGCGGCTGCCCGGTCGGACCGCCCCCAGGACTGCCCCTGATCCAATCCAACTAATTTGTTGGTCTTAAAGGCGTCACGCAGTGGCGATAAAAGTCGCATTATTCTGCACCAGAATGCTTTCGAGATTCGAAATAAATTGACCGTCGATTTTTCAAAAGCTTCCCGCGGTTGTAATCGGTCCTTATTTGGTCATGCACATCACTTGAAATTTCCCACGTTCGCAGCGCCCCCTCTCGGTCAATGGAACAGCTGCGTGACATCATACCAGTAACCACTCGGTGCAGTTGCAATGGCAGACACACCAGAAAATAGGAGCGATGCTGAGGAAATTAGCTTTGATTTTACCGATACAGAAGAAGAAAATGGCCCACAAGTAGAGATTTTGACAGCTGAATGTCCTGGTGGTATCCAGCCTTACAGATTTGAACCTGAGCGCTCATCTTCAGAAGAAAATGAGGACAGTTCTGACGAAGACGAGAATGAAGAAGACCGGCGACTTGAAGACTTGTTTTGGTTGGTTTCTCTGACTAAATCACTACTTGTGTGTATTTTTAAAGACCATTTTCACTTGAATTAGAATGCTGTGTGATTACTCTATGATTATGTGTAATACTGATAGCTGTAGGGGGTGAAAGTATAGCTAGAAAGATTGAATTCTAGCAACTTGACAGCTTGTGATCTCGCGAAATGCAGTGGGCCTTCTGATACAGTAGACCCCATGATATTCCAGTTTTTATCATTTTCCTTTTATTGCGGTTGATTTTAACTTGATATTCAGTATGTTATAGGCTGGGAGTACTGAGCTTTGTATTGTATTGTTTAGTAAACGTACAATCGTCAGTAATAAGTGATAATTATTAGTTAAAGGCAGCTCTGTGGCATAAATCTTTCAATTAATCTTCTGTCATCCATTTGCTAAAATTATGTGCCACATATGTTAAAGACAACACTTCATGTGACAAAGAAAGATGACAAATACATAAATGTATGAAAATCATTTTGTACAATTAATGATTGATACATAGAAACACTTAAAACATGTGTGTGGCAGCGGGGGCGTGGTCAAGCGCCGGTCTGTGACAGGAGGGCGGAGCCAGGGAAGGTGAGTGGCAGAATCACTACACCTGACGGTAATTAACCTGTGTTTTGTGTGTTTTCCCAGTAACCGCGCCCTATTTAAAGGAGGCAGAGGAGAGCTCATCCCGGGACAAGAACACAGTGTGTGTGTTTCACTATTAGATTAAAACTGGCAGTTATACTGAAAAGTCTGGCAATAAAAAGCCTATTTGCATCTGAAGCGTTGTCCTGCCGTCCTCTGTGCTCCACCCACACTTCAAAGAGCTCTACAGTGGTGCCAAAACCCGGGACAAGGTGGAGCACCAACCTCGCAGCCCCATGGAATCCTCCCCGTTCGCGGACCTGGTCCACGCCCTCGCCACGGCTCAGCAAAGCCAGCACCAGGCGCTCGTCACGCTCCAAAAGGAGCAAGAGCGGCGCTTCGAAGCCCTGGTGCTGGCCCAGCAGGAAGATCGCGAGGCGTTCCGGCATCTCCTCGCATCGGCGGGGTCCACCAGCGCCCCGGCCGTGGGCCCGTCTCCCCTCACCGTGACCAAGATGGACCCGCAGGACGACCCTGAGGCGTTTCTCACATTGTTCGAGCAGGTCGCCGAAGCCTCGGGGTGGCCGATGGAACAGCGCGCGGCATGCCTCCTCCCCCTCCTGACGGGAGAGGCACAGCTGGCCACACTACAGCTCCCCGCCGACCGGCCTACGCGGACCTTCGCCGGGCCGTCCTCCAGCGCGCGGAAGCGCTGGCGCTGTTGTTCTGGCGTGCGCCCCACGCGCTGGAGGACAGCCCGGCGAAGGTCCGCGTAGGCCAGCCGGCGGTCGGCGGGGAGCTGTAGTGCGGCCAGCTGCGCCTCTCCCATCAGGAGGGGGAGGAGGCGCACCACGCGCTGCTCCACCGGCCACCCCGAGGCTTAGCGACCTGCTCGAACAATGTGAGAAACGCCTTGGGGTCGTCCTGCAGGTCCATCTTGGTCACGGTGAGGGGAGATGGGCCCACAGCCGGGGCGCTGGTGGACCCCGCCGATGCGAGGAGATGCCGGAACGCCTTGCGATCTTCCTGCTGGGCCAGCACCAGGGCTTTGAAACGCTGCTCTTGTTCCTTTCGGAGCGTGATGAGCGCCTGGTGCTGGCTTTGCTAAGCCGTGGCGAGGGCGTGGACCAGGTCCGCGAATGGGGAGGATTCCATGGGGCTGCAAGGTTGGTGCTCCACCTTGTCCCGGGTTTTGGCACCACTGTAGAGCTCTTTTGAAGTGTGGGTGGAGCACAGAGGACGGCAGGACAACGCTTCAGATGCAAATAGGCTTTTTATTGCCAGACTTTTTAAGTATAACCGCCAGTTTTAATCTGATAGCGAAACACACACACTGTGTTCTTGTCCCGGGATGAGCTCTCCTCTGCTCTCCCTCTGCCTCCTAAAATAGGGTGCAGTTACTGGGAAAACACACAAAACACAGGTTAATTACCGTCAGGTGTAGTGATTCTGCCACTCACCTTCCCTGGCTCTGCCTTCCTGTCACAGACCAGCGCTTGACCATGCCCCCGCTGCCACAATGTGTTTTTAAAAAAATAATTTTTTTCTATCAATACCTAGCCATGACCTTGAAATCAGATCCATTGATAACAACAGTCACAAATAGTGTCCAGTGTTCGTTGTTACAGCCAAACACAATACACCGATTAGGCATTTTGTATCACAGAATATTAATACATCATTTCATAGTGTTTTGAGTGTTCAAAACTATCCACAAACTGAATAAATCCGCAATGTAAACAACTCTGGTAAACACACGCTATAGAGAAAACATGGCGACAGGCCAGCATCACCCAAGGGAGGTTACTGGTATGACGTCACACATAAGTTGACCTAGTTAACGGCTGGCTGCCTAAATTTGGCTGTGCGCGTCAACTTTAAATGCTTGTAGCGGGCGCATCGTGACACTGAGATTGCGGGAAACCGAGGGGCTTGAATAACCCACCAAACCCGACATTTTGACACATGATATAGCCTGATTGCTGAAATTACCGCACGACGCCTTTAAGAGATTTTTAAGTATTTAAGAACAAATGATTCATCAACTGGAATCAGGCGAAAACTGAGATCTGTGTCAGGAGTGGTAGGGATGAAGATAGGAATCACAGAGGTGATTCTATGAGCAAGAAATTTCCAGTGGAAGCAAAGTGATTGTTCAGTATGCTGGCAATAAACTTAGGCTCCAGATATTGAACTTTATCTGATATTATGTAATCAGGAGTTGAGGTCTGATCATGTTTATGGCAGATAGCTTTCTTGACTGCTTTCCATTGTTTGTTTGAGTTTTCCTTGCTGTCTTCAATCAGATTTATGTAGTAGTCTGACTTACTGCACTTTATATTGCCAAGAGTTACAAATCTTTCAGTACTTTTGCCAGTGATAGGAGGAGCCAGTTCTTATAGCTTTGCAGTGATGGAAGTCACAATCCTGCAAAGCTTATTTTATTTTAGAAGTCATCCATGGACAGTGTATACCATTGACTGGGCACTTCTTAACTGGAGTATGAGTATCAGCCACATCAAGGAATAGTTTATTCCAGGTCAATACTGACATCATCACAGTTGTTCACTAAGTTCCAAGTAATGTTTTTTCAGGTCTTTTAGAAAAGCTTCACGGTCATAGTTCTTATAGGAATAGTATTCAATTGTCCTGGGAATTGCCTTTGGTTTACCTACTTTGAGAACACAGTAGATGAGAGAGTGATCACTGATAAATAGATTAACCACCCCACTATCCGTAAAACAATGTTCATTGATCAACTGTGAAATGCAGAAAGCAAGTGAAGTTGAGTAGCTGTTGTTTCAAGGGATTTTTCTTAGTGTAGACATCCACATTGAAATTGCCCAATAGAATGATATCGCTTGCTGAATAGTCGATTTTAAGAGAGATGTTCTCATCTCATCTCATTATCTCTAGCCGCTTTATCCTTCTACAGGGTCGCAGGCAAGCTGGAGCCTATCCCAGCTGACTACAGGCGAAAGGCGGGGTACACCCTGGACAAGTCGCCAGGTCATCACAGGGCTGACACATAGACACAGACAACCATTCACACTCACATTCACACCTACGGTCAATTTAGAGTCACCAGTTAACCTAACCTGCATGTCTTTGGACTGTGGGGGAAACCGGAGCACCCGGAGGAAACCCACGCGGACACGGGGAGAACATGCAAACTCCACACAGAAAGGCCCTCGCCGGCCCCGGGGCTCGAACCCAGGACCTTCTTGCTGTGAGGCGACAGCGCTAACCACTACACCACCGTGCCGCCCCAGAGATGTTCTCAACGGCAGAAATGAATGATTGTAAGTTAACATCTGGTGCCCTGTGGACATTGCAGATTAAAACAGGTTTACATTTCTTGCGCACTCTCTCAAACCAGAGGCATTCAACTTTGTTGGTTTTGAGATCATCACAAATTCCAAATGGCAAACCATCTCGAACATAAGCCACAGTGCCACCACCACGTTTCCCACCAGGTCTGTCCTTCCTAATACAGGTGTAACCAGAGATCTGGATCTCTGCATCGGTGATTGAAGTGTTTCAGTCAGGTCTTAGATACTGTAAGGTTAGTACATCAAAGCTCTTTGAATTTGATGTTAAGAGCTTTAATTCATCCAGTTTACCGAGAAGACTACATCCATTAATGTAGGCTATGAATAATACTCTTGTTTTAAATCAATTTAATAAGGACATAGGACCAGAGTTGAGTTCTGTATCAACAGCCAAGGTCAGGTATAAGAGAACAAATCTGAGTTGTTTTACCAAGTGGACCCTGATGGCGATGGTCATCTGCGACGATAAACTAGAGGTTTTACAGTGGGGCAAGAAAGTATTTAGTCAGTCACCAATTGTGCAAGTTCTCCCACTTAAAAAGATGAGAGAGGCCTGTAATTTTCATCATAGGTATACCTCAACTATGAGAGACAAAATGAGAAAAAAAATCCAGAAAATCACATTGTCTGATTTTTAAAGAATTTATTTGCAAATTATGGTGGAAAATAAGTATTTGGTCAATAACAAAAGTTCATCTCAATACTTTGTTATATACCCTTTGTTGGCAATGACAAAGGTCAAATGTTTTCTGTAAGTCTTCACAAGGTTTTCACACACTGTTGCTGGTATTTTGGCCCATTCCTCCATGCAGATCTCCTCTAAAGCAGTGATGTTTTGGGGCTGTCGCTGGGCAACACGGACTTTCAACTCCCTCCAAAGATTTTCTATGGGGTTGAGATCTGGAGACTGGCTAGGCCACTCCAGGACCTTGAAATGCTTCTTACAAAGCCACTCCTTTGTTGCCCGGGTGGTGTGTTTGGGATCATTGTCATGCTGAAAGACCCAGCCACATTTCATCTTCAATGCCCTTGCTGATGGAAGGAGGTTTTCACTCAAAATCTCACGATACATGGCCCCATTCATTCTTTCCTTTACACGGATCAGTCATCCTGGTCCCTTTGCAGAAAAACAGCCTGTGGCAGCGGGGGCATGGTCAAGCGTCGGTCTGTGAATGGAGGGCGGAGTCAGGGAAGGTAAGTGGCGGAATCACTGCACCTGACGGTAATTAACCTGTGTTTGTGTGTCTTCCCCAGTGATCGCACCCTGTAAGAGGAGAGGGAGAGCAGAGGAAGGGTGCTACTCCCCAACCTGGAGACTTGTGTGCGTGCGTGTGTGTATGTGTGTAGTTAAGGCTGAAAAGCTATAATAAACGGGTTTTTGAGAACTCAGTTCCCAAAAACTGTGCTCCACCCACCTAGAACACTTGCTACAGTGGTGCCAAAACCTGGGACTGAGCGCAGGAGAGAACAGCCCCATGGAGTCCTCCCCCTTCAAGGACCTGATCCATGCCCTCGCCATGGCCCAGCAGAGCCAGCACCAGGCGCTGGTCGCCCTCCGGAAGGAACAGGAGCAAAGGTTCGAGGCCCTGGTGCTGGCGCAGCAGGAAGATCGCCAGGCGTTCCGGCACCTACTAGCGTCAGTGGGGTCCACCACCTCCGCTGCCGTGGGCCCTTCCCACCTCACCCTAACGAAGATGGGCCCGCACGACGACCCCGAGGCCTTCCTCGCCCTCTTTGAGGAGACAGCAGAGGAGTGGGGTTGGCCGGTGGAACAGCGCGCGGTGCACCTCCTCCCCCTGCTCACGGGTGAGGCGCAGCTGGCCGTGCTACAGCTCCCTGCTGACAGCCGGCTGGTCTACGTGGACCTCTGCAGGGCTGTCCTCCAGCGCGTGGGTCACACTCCGGAGCAGCAGCGGCAGCGCTTCCATGCGCTGCGCCTGGAGGAGGTTGGCCGGCCATTCGCGTTTGGCCAGCAACTCCGGGACGCCTGCCCCCGGTGGCTGAGGGCCGACAACCGCGATGCCGAGGAGATCATCGATCTGGTGGCACTGAAGCAGTTCATCGCTCGACTTCCAGAAGGAACCGTGGAGTGGGTCCAGTGCCATTGCCCGGCGTCACTGGATCAGGCCATTGAGCTGGTAGAGGACCATATGGCGGCCATTCCAATGGCAAGACAGCATGTCTCCCCTTCTCCCCTCCCCTCTCCCTCTCTCTCCCCTTCTGTTCCTCTCCCTCACCACATTCCCCCACCGCGGAGGCATGGGCCGGCTCCACCCCAGTCGGCCCGCCACACCCGCGGTGTCCTAACGTTTCCTACTTCCGTGTCTGTGTCTTCCTCCCCTCAGGTGAGTGATATCCAGAACACCGGTGCAGAGAGAGAGCCTGGGCCGGTTTGCTGGTGCTGCGGGGAGCCGGGGCACCTCCAGCATCAGTGCTCGGCGATGGAGGTAGGCGCGGTGGTCTGGATGCCCGATGCACCAGGAACCGCCCTCGATCGGGCCGGAGCGTATCACATACCAGTGAGTATCCAAGGGGATACGTATCAGGCTTTGGTGGACTCCGGCAGTAATCAGACCTCAATCCACCAAAGCCTGGTGCAAAACGAGGCATTGGGGAGAGCACAATTGTTGAAGGTGTTGTGTGTGCACGGGGATGTTCACAACTACCCTTTAGTGTCGGTCCACATTCTGTTTCGAGGAGAGAAATTTAGAGTTCAGGCACCGGTTAATCTTCGCCTCACCCACTCTATAATTTTGGGGACTGATTGGTCGGGATTTCAGGATTTAATGACGCACTTAGTGAAGAGTGGGTCTTGCCGTAGTTTAGCAGGGGGAGGTCCCGGAGTGGCATTGGCGGGAGCAGCTATCACAGAGCCATCTACATCATCACCGCATCAGAGTGAGGAGCAGCAGGCTCCTCCTCCCTCTCTCGGGGAATCCCTCGCGGATTTTCCGTTAGAGCAATCGTGAGACAAGTCTCTGCGGCATGCTTTTGACCAAGTGAGAGTAATCGATGGTCAAACGCTCCAGCCAAACGCCACCCCGTCTTTCCCCTATTTTTCCATTATTAAGAATAGGTTATACCGAGTTATGCAGGACACTCAAACTAAGGAAGAAATAACCCAACTTTTGATCCCAAAGAGCCGCCGGAAATTGGTATTCCAGATGGCTCACTTTAATCCCATGGCTGGAAACTTGGGGCAGGATAAGACACTAGCCCAAATAATGGCCCGGTTCTATTGGCCAGGGATTTGCAGCGATGTCCGTAGGTGGTGTACGGCATGCCGCGAATGCCAGTTAGTAAATCTAGCGGCCATCCCAAAAGCGCCTTTGCGCCCTCTCCCATTAATCGAGACCCCGTTCGAAAGAATTGGGATGGATCTTTTCGGGCCATTAGATCAGTCAACACGAGGGTATCGCTTTATTTTAGTTCTGGTGGACTATGCAACGTGATATCCAGAAGCAGTGCCGCTTCGCAATATCTCCGGACGTAGTATTGCGGAAGCGCTCTTCCACGTCATCTCCCGAGTCAGAATCCCCAAAGAGATTCTGACTGATCAAGGCACTACATTCATGTCACGCACACTGCACGAACTGTATGGGTTATTGGGAATCAAGCCGATCCGCACCAGCGTTTATCACCCTCAAACGGACAGCTTAGTCAAACGGTTTAATCGCACCCTCAAAAACATAATTAAAAAATTTGTAAGCGAGGACGCACGTAACTGGGATAAATGGCTCGAACCCCTGCTTTTTGCAGTGCAAGAGGTCCCACAAGCCTCCACGGGGTTCTCCCCATTCGAGTTATTATATGGGCGTAAGCCGCATGGCATCCTAGATGTGCTGTGGGAAAATTGGGAGGAGGGACCTTCCCCGTGCAAAAATGAAATTCAATACGTTATTGACCTGTGCGCAAAAATCCACACACTCACACACCTAACCCAGGAGAATTTGCGGCAGGCTCAAGAACGTCAAGTCCGCCTGTACAACAGGGGCACGTGCCTTAGTGAATTCACACCGGGAGACAAAGTACTCATGTTATTGCCCACGTCGAGCTCTAAATTAAATCGCCAGGTGGCAAGGACCCTTTGAGGTCACACAGCGAGTCGGGGACGTCGACTATGAGGTGAGGCGAACGGACAGGGGCGGGGCGTTACAGGTATACCACCTCAATCTGTTAAAACGTTGCCGCGAGGAGGTCCCCGTGGCACTGGTGTCAGTGGTTCCAGAGAAGGCGGAGCTGGGGCCAGAGGTTCAAAAGGGAAAACTGGCATCACCCACCACTCCGGTCCCCTGTGGAGCCCACCTCTCCCCGACCCAGCTCGCGGAGGTCGCCCGGTTGCAAACAGAATTTTCTGACATGTTCTCACCCCTGCCCAGCCGCACCCACCTCGTAGAACACCACATTGAGACGCCCCCGGGGGTGGTAGTGCGCAGCTGCCCTTACAGACTGCCCGAACACAAGAAAAAGGTGGTTCAGGAAGAACTCGAGGCCATGCTCGAAATGGGCATTGTCGAGGAGTCCCACAGTGACTGGAGCAGTCGGGTGGTCTTGGTTCCCAAGGCTGACGGGTCGGTCCAGTTCTGTGTGGACTATAGAAAAGTCAATGCGGTGTCTAAATTTGATGCGTACCCAATGCCTCGTATTGACAAGTTGCTCGATCGACTAGGCACGGCTCATTTTTATTTGACGCTGGATTTGACAAAGGGATATTGGCAGATCCCCTTGACTCCACTATCCCGAGAGAAAATGGCCTTTTCCACACCGTTTGGCTTACGCCAGTTTGTCACACTTCCATTTGGGCTGTTTGGGGTGCCCACTATGTTCCAGCGGCTTACGGATGGGGTCCTCCGCCCCCACGCCACCTATGCGGCCACATACTTAGATGACATTATTATTTATAGTAATGACTGGCTGTGGCACCTAAAACACCTGAGGGCTGTCCTGGGGTCGCAGAGGCGAGCGGGGCTCACAGCCAACCCAAAGAAGTGAGTGATTGGGCAGGTGGAAGTACAGTATCTGGGCTTCCACTTGGGCAATGGGCAGGTGCGTCCCCAAATCAATAAGACGGCAGCAATTGCGGCCTGCCCAAGGCCCAAGACCAAAAAGGGGGTGACGCAGTTCCTGGAGCTGGCTGGCTACTATCGTAGGTTTATACCTAATTATTCAGACGTCACCAGCCCGCTGACTGATCTCACTAAGAAGGGGGCACCAGATCCGGTCCAGTGGACGGAGCAATGCCAGTGGGCTTTTTCTAAGGTAAAGGCTGCACTGTGTGGGGCGCCACTGTTACACTCCCCTGACTTTTCTCTCCCCTTTGTTTTACAGACGGATGCATCGGACAGAGGGCTGGGGGGTGTTCTGTCCCAGGAGGTGGAGGGAGAGGACCATCCAGTGCTGTACATCAGCCGCAAGCTGTCGGTGCATGAGGGCAGGTACAGCACCATAGAGAAGGAATGCCTCGCCATCAGGTGGGCGGTTCTCGCCCTCTGCTACTATCTGCTGGGGCGCCCTTTCCCCCTCTGGTCGGACCACATGCCCCTGCAGTGGCTCCACCACATGAAGGATGCCAATGCGTGGATCACCCATTGGTATCTGGCACTCCAGCCGTTTAAGTTCGAGGTGGTCCACAGGCCGGGGGCACAGATGGTTGTGGCGGAATTCCTCTCTCGTCAAAGGGGGGGGGGGGGAGTTGGCTGCAGGCCGGACAGCTGCCCGGCCTGAGTCGGGCGGTGGGGGTATGTGGCAGCGGAGGCATGGTCAAGTGTCGGTCTTTGAATGGAGGGCGGAGTCAGGGAAGGTAAGTGGCGGAATCACTGCACCTGATGGGAATTAACCTGTGTTTGTGTGTCTTCCCCAGTGACGGCGCCCTATAAGAGGAGAGGGAGAGTGGAGGAAGGGTGCTACTCCCCAACCTGGAGACTTGTGTGCGTGCGTGTGTGTATGTGTGTAGTTAAGGCTGAAAAGCTATAATAAATGGGTTTTTGAGAACTCAGTTCTGGCCTGCCGTGCTTCTGTGCTCCACCCACCTAGAACACTTGCTACACAGCCCCAAAGCATGATGTTTCCACCCCCATGTTTCACAGTAGGTATGGTGTTCTTTGGATGCAACTCAGCATTCCTTTCTCCTCCAAACACGACAAGTTGAGTTTTTACCAATAAGTTCTACTTTGGTTTCATCTGACCATATGACATTCTCCCAATCCTCTTCTGGATCATCCAAATGCTCTCTAGCAAACTTCAGATGGGCCTGGACATGTACTGGCTTAAGCAGGGGGACACGTCTGGCACTGCAGGATTTGAGTCCCTGGTGGCATAGTGTGTTACTGATGGTAGCCTTTGTTACTTTGGTCCCAGCTCTGCAGGTCATTCACTAGGTCCCCCTGTGTGGTTCTGGGATTTTTGCTCACCGTTCTTGTGATCATTTTGACTCCACGGGGTGAGATCTTGCATGGAGCCCCAGCTCGAGGGAGATTATCAGTGGTCTTATATGTCTTCCATTTTCTAATAATTGCTCCCACAGTTGATTTCTTCACACCAAGCTGCTTACCAATTGCAGATTCAGTCTTCCCAGCCTGGTGCAGGTCTACAATTTTGTTTCTGGTGTCCTTTGACAGCTCTTTGATCTTGGCCATAGTGGAGTTTGGAGTGTGACTGTTTGAGGTTGTGGACAGGTGTCTTTTATACTGATAACGTGTTCAAACAGGTGCCATTAATACAGGTAACGAGTGGAGGACAGAGGAGCCTCTTAAAGAAGAAGTTACAGGTCTGTGAGAGCCAGAAATCTTGCTTGTTTGTAGGTGACCAAATACTTATTTTACTGAGGAATTTACCAATTAATTCATTAAAAATCCTACAATGTGATTTCCTGGATTCTTTCCCCCCCCCATTCTGTCTTTCATAGTTGAACTGTACCTATGATGAAAATTACAGGCCTCTCTCATCTTTTTAAGTGGGAGAACTTGCACAATTGGTGGCTGACTAAATACTTTTTTGCTCCACTGTATGTTGACATACTTGATTAATAGGATGGTTTGTCTTTATTGTTGGCATAGAGTGCTGATCCAAATACAAACCAGAGGCACTAGATGTCCATAGCTCGACTGTGTTGTTAGATTTGAAACTGCAGATAATGAGTAAGAGATAGAGAAAGGTACACAGCATCCGGACACCAGATCTGATGTTCAGAACAACCATTTGGGTTTAGCATGAGCCTTTCACTAGCATTAGCAAGCAGACTAGTGCATGCTAACAACAAAAACAACAAACTACAAGCATGTTGTCTTTACCATGAATTACTGCAATCCACTGCCTGTTTCAGAGTGAATGACTGTGTGTCCTGTCTTGGTCCTATTTGATTCTGTTGTTATTTTCAGAGTCCTATTTTACATGTACACTGCCACTAAAAGGTTTGGACATACCAATTTAATTGTCTTAAAGGTTTATAAAATAAAGGGTGAAATTAATTCCAGATTTAAAATATATTTTTTTCACACTTTTCTTAGTCACTCCATAATTCTATATGCTATTTCATTTCATAAATGTTTTCATTATTATTTTTAAATAGTAGAACATAGTAAAAATGAAGAAAACCCTTCTATGAACAGGTCTGTCCAAGCTTTGGACTGGTGTTGTATATGATACCAATAATATTTGAAGAATTCTGGATGATGCGATACATTTCCTCGAGGTTGCAGATTTTTTTCTGGCATATTGCCAATGCCAAAATTCAGAGAAATGTTGGACCTGCAGGTCTTTTTTAACTTTAAAGTACTGGTCTTCAAGTTTTGATTAACACCTCCCCCCATTTGCATTTTTATGACATCTACATGAGTATAATCCCAGACTAAAAATTTGCCAGACCTATTCTTGAGCCATTATTGTTAAAATGATAGCAATTACACATTACCAAGCTTTCTACATAGCAATCACATCTGTAATGTTATCAGCAGAATTATGTGTTTGAAAAAGTAATAAAATTTGAAGTGGAACAGTGGGGGGATGCCTGAAAGTTTTGGGGATATCATATGCAAGCTCTAAACTAGTTCATATTTTCATATTTTCTACCTGCCCTACCTGTGTACAGCATATGAACTAGTTTAGAGCTTATGAGCACTTGTTGGCTGCTTCTCCTAGGTCCTAATGAATACTATGTATGGCAAGTAAAAATTACTACTGAAAATAAATTTTGAATACATAGATTAGAATACATAGATTAGATTAGATTAGATTAGATTAGATTAGATTAGATTAGATTCAACTTTGTCATTGTACATGTCACAGGTACAAGGCAACGAAATGCAGATTGCATCTAACCAGAAGTTTGCTTGCTTACTTGCTTTTTGCTTAAGGCAGTCCATCAATATCGATGATGATGTCACTCCATGCCATCTCTCTCTCTTGGTGAATTCTTCGATGGCTGATCAGTCCAATTCGGGTGGCAAGGACTCGGCCGCACACATCACATACATGCTCGCCCTGTGGTTGGACTGGCTGATGGCATTTTACTCTTCTGGCCTCCGCCTTCTGGTTGTAGCCGGTTATGTAGGAGGCAGTTTTTGTCGAACACAGATGTCTCCACCTGCACCTGTTCACTGCTAATCCTTCCAGTTTTTGTGGCTCAATGCCGCAGTCCTTCAGGTTGGCTTTTAGATGGTCCTTGTACCTCTTCTGTTGCCCTCCCACAGAGCATTTACCTTTGGAAAGTTCACCATACAACACATGTCTTGGTAAACGATTGGAGGGCATGCGGATGGTGTGTCCGACCCATCTGAGCTGCCTGTGCAGGAGTATGGTCTCTAGCGGCTCAATGTTGGCCCTACGTCGGATCTCTATATGAGGGACCTTGTGCCACCACTTGAGGCCCAGTATTCTCTGGAAGTGTTTGAGGGTGTGAATGTGGTGTCTGTATGGAGTCCAGTTTCACTGGCGTACAGCAAGATTGAGAGGCAGACTGCCCTGTAGGCAGCAACCTTGGTCTTGATTGTCAGGTTTCTGTTCAGGAAGATTTTACTTGCAAGTTTACCAAAGGAGGCAGATGCTAGTCCTATAAGTCATTGTACCTCATCTGTTATGTTGCAGTTGGCATTCAGCATTGATCCAAGGTAGGTGAAGGAGTGCACGTTCTTCAGTGTGGTGTTCTTGATCTGGAAGTTTGTTGGGGCTGTATGGGATGCTCTTTGACTCATGACTTCAGTCTTCCCTGTGTTGATACTGAGCCCAGCCCGAGTGTAAGTGTTGTCCAGGGCATTGAGGCTCCTCTGCAGTCCTTCAGCTGTGCAACCGGCAACAGCAGCATCGTCTGCATACTGCAGTTTGAGAATAGCCTCTTGTTGGACTTTTGTTGGTGCTCTGAGTCTGCGCAGGTTGAACAGGTTGCCATCAAGTCTGTAGGTTAATGGGACACAGTCCTCTGGGTTTATGTTGCTCTTTGCTGCCAGGATCACTGCAACAAGGAACAAGTTGAAGCTTACAGGTGCAATCACACAACCTTGCCTGACACCGGTGCATACAGGAAATGCATCAGACTTTTCTCTTCCGCCCAAGACCCTTACCATGGCTCCGTTGTGCAGTGACTTCAGTACAGCTAAGAACTTGCTTGGGCAGCCAAAGCACTTAAGCACTTCCCACAACAGAGGTCTATTCACTGTGTCAAAGGCCTTAGTAAGGTCAATGAAGACCATATAGAGGTCTTGATGTTGTTCCCTGCATTTTTCCTGGATCTGCCTCACTACAAATATCATGTCCGTGGTGCATCTGTCTTTTCTAAACCCGCACTGGCTTTCTGGTAGTACATCTTCAGCTACAGTTTTGATTAGTCTCAGCAGCAGTATCCTTGTGAGTACTTTCCCAGCACACAATAGAAGAGAGATGCCTCTGCTATTACTACAGTCTGTTCTATCTCCCTTCTTCTTGTAGATGCTCACAAGATCAGAGTCTTTCCATTGTTGAGGGACACACATCCAGAATTCCAGGCAGCAGTGATGAATGAGTAGAGGCAGTGAACAACTGGCTCACCCCCAGCTCTCAGGATTTCTCCAGGCACTCCATCAGGTCCTGCAGCTTTGCTGTTCTTGAGAGAGTTCGCTGCCGCTCGTACTTCACTAACTGTTGGCAGATCGTCCATCTCTGTCATTGTTGGGAGCTCTGGGATGTCCTCCAGAATGCTGTTGTCCACATCTGTATGTCTGTTTAAGAGCTGTTTATAGTGCTCTGCCCAGTGAGCGAGAATGGCAGTTTTTTTCAGTAATAAGCATTGAACCATCAGCGGTCCGAATGGGGAAGTATGACCCATGTCTTGGTCCATATGCTGCTTTGAGAGCGCTGTAGAAGCCCTGCTGGTTGCCACTGTCTGCAAATCCCTGAATCTCTTTGGTTAAGTTTGGCCACCAGTCGTTTTTCATCTTTCTAAGCTCGCATTGAATGTGGGCCTGCAGTGCTGTTAGTTTGGCATGGTTAGCTGGGGTTGGGTTTCTGAGTACGGTGGCATGGGCTTTGTGCTGTTCTGTAAGGAGGGTATGGATGTCTGTTCTCTGTTCATCGAACCAATCCCTATTACGCTTGGTACTTGTACCAAGGACTCTGCGAGCAGTGGTGATTAAGGTGCTAGCCACACTTTCCCAGGCTTCAGAGAGATGTTCCGTGCTGGGAGGAGTGTCATCGAGGTTGACAGTGATACAGTGTTCAAGTTCCATTTGCAGCTCGGCATACTTTGCCTGGTCCTTGAGCGTCTGAAGGTTGAGCCTACCAGGTCTTGAGGTACAGCGGCGCTGCTTCTGTATATGTAGTTTGAGCTGTGTATGTACCATTCTGTGATCTGTCCAGGCGTTGGCGCCTCTCATAACTCATGTGAGTTTGACATCTTGGCAATCACATTGTCGTACAAGCATGTAGTCCAGCAGGTGTCATTTCTTGGATCTAGGATGCATCCAGGTGGTCTTGTGTAGGGTGTGCAGCTTAAACAATGAATTTGTAATGACAAGTGAGTGTTTGGAGCAGAGAGTAAGAAGACGCAGACCGTTAACATTACAGTTTCCTATGCTATGGCCACCTAGCACTCCTTTCCACAGGTGCTGACTGGTGCCGACACGTGCGTTAAAATCACCCATGATAGCTAACTTGTCTGCAGGAGGTACTGTTCTGATTGCCGCATCAAGAGAGTTGTAGAACTCGTCTTTGTCTGCTTCGTTAGCCACTAGTGTGGGTGCGTATACGCTGATGATTGTCAGGTATCTGTTGTTCTGGAGTGGGAGGCGCCAGGTCATCACTCTCTCACTGATTCCCTGTGGATCTGCCGGTATGGATCACAGGAGCTCTGTCCGTACTGCGATGCCAACTCCATGTAGCCTTCTGCCAGTTTCGGGTAGTCCTTTCAAAAAGAAGGTATAGCCCTTGCCCTCCTTGTTTAGGGAACCTTTGTCTACCAGCCTGGTCTCAGCCAGCACTGCAATGTCAATGCCCTATCTACAAAGTTCTGCTGCAACCAGGGCAGTTTGTCGTTCGGGACACTCAGATTGGTCTGAGTCCAGTAAGGTGCAGATATTCCAACTCACAAGTGTCAGGTCTAAAGTCTTTGTCTTTGTCATATTTCAGCTGCAACAACTGGAATGCCATGATGGGCAAGGAACGAACAATGTTTAGGCCACATTTTCTAGGCCCCTCCTCTTCCTGGGGTGGACAGTGCGGTTCCTTAACAGGTCTGCCCAGTCGCTCTGGGTGCTGCCTTTGGAGGCTGTTGTTCCGGTCCCAGCCAGCCAACGACCATCTACACTGGAGCCGCCACATGTGCAGGGTAAGAGCTGGGAGCTCCCAGTGGTATTCATCACCCGCTCCTGTCGCTCCGTCCCCGTCACTGTGGGACTTGTTGAGAAGTGGCGGGAAGAGTAGAAAGTAGCATGGAGTGAAGCATGTGCAAAGGAGGTTTTAAGTGGAAGGAGGATGCACAGCGCTCAGTCCACTATCTTGGCCCCCCATGATAGCTCTAGTGGCAAGGGAAAGACCAAGACGACTAGCTCACGATGGGGTTGCATCTAGTCTATGATCCTACGCTGGCACCCAAGCGCAGGTTTAACCACAGTGATGTGGCCCCTCACATGGTTTAGCCCACCTGCTGAAGCAGTGTACTGGGGTGTGGCGCTTGGAGCCAGCATGTGAGAGATTAGGGATGGATGAGGACCAGAGGTGCCTGTCCACCCTATGTGGTAGGGTGCAGCAGACAGGCTGCCAAAGGTCAGACCTCTACCCAGCACCCCCTACACCTCAAACCAGAAGTGCATAGCAGTAAATAACACAAGTGTAATATACAAATATAAATGTACAGGAATTACAGGGTATGGAATGGTATAATGATATGATAGATATTTACAGTATGTACAAAATGTGTAATATGAATGAGCTATAGTGCAATGGTATGATATATAGATATTTGCAGTATATACAAAACACAGTATGAATAAACAGTAGTGCAAATAGTGATAGCGCAGTAAAGTCAGTTCAAGTCAATTCAGTTGTTTGGGGGGTTGGTGAGTGTATGTGTGTGGGGGGGCGGAGTTCAGCAGTAAGACAGCTGAAGGAAAAAAACTGTTCCTGAACCTGGTGGTTTTAGACTGAAGGCTCCTGTAGTGCCTTCCAGAGGGCAGGAGAGTGAACAGTTTGTGTGCTGGATGGCAGGAGTCTTTATTGATGTTTATGGCTCTCCTGAGACATCGCTTCCTGTAGATGTCCTCAATAGCAGGAAGTGAGGCTCCCACGACACGCTGGGCGAGCTTCACCACCCTCTACAGTGCCTTCCGGTCCGAGACAGAGCAGTTCCCATACCAGACTGTAATACAGTTGGTTAGGATGCTCTCCATCGAGAGCATCCTAACAGTGGTAGAAGTTCACCAGGATGTCTGAAGAGAGGTGGTTTTTCTTCAAAGTCCTCAAGAAAAAGAGACGCTGGTGAGCCTTCTTGACCAAGTTGGAGCAGTTGGTTGTCCAGGTGAGGTCCTGCAAGATGTGGATCCCCAGGAATTTGAAGCTGGTCACACGCTCCCCTGCTGCACCATTGGGTGGGTGTGTGTCAGCATTCCTCCCGAAGTCCACAATGAGCTCCTTGGTCTTATTGGTGTTGAGCAGCAGGTTGTTCTCACTGCACCACACAGCTAGGTGGTCCACCTCCTCCCTATAGGCTGACTCATCATTGTCCTTGATGAGGCCTATCACTGTGGTGTCATCTGCAAACTTGATGATGGTGTTAGTGTAATGTACAGGTCTGCAGTCATGAGTAAAAAGGGAGTAGAGGAATGGGCTCATCACACAGTTGTAGTACGCTGGTGTTTAGGATGAGGGTGGAGGAGCAGTGATAGTCTAAACGAACATGTTGGGGCCTGTTGGTTAGAAAAATAGGCAGTAATTTCACTATTTACATTTCTTTGAAACAAATTTCAAATGTTAATTAGAATGAACATGGTTACTAGCTTACTTCAGTACTGCATTTTCCTGCTTTAGTTTTACTCACTAAATGGTTATTAGACCAGTACATAGTGCCACATACATATATTAATTGTGTTGAAACAAAATTAACACATGATGACCATCACATTAATGATGCCTAAATAACATATTATGAAGTGTGGGCTGGTAAAGTCTGATCACCCAGATTTAATTCTGCTTTTACCCAGGATTCCCAAACATTATTTCTTAACTGTGTTTGCCAGTTGGATTCATCAGATCCTAAGCATTCTGATAAAGACCTTCCTTTATGAAGGGAAATACTGATGGAGATACCCCCTCCCTCTCCCGAAAGGGCACAAACGACAGCGACAGCTGATTATTAACTCCAGACGTGATGCAACCTTCATCTTTCTTAAGATGTTGAAAGCTTCATGACTCAGACAGCCTAAATGACCACACAGTCCTTTTTTATTTTATTTATTTATTTTTAACCTATCACGAAAATGAAGCCTGGAGGTATTTCAGGGAAGCAGGAGGTATACCAAGTGGGGAGGGGGAAAGAAAGAAACAGAGTTGGCCCAGGAATAATTAACAAATAGAATACAGATGGTAAAAGCAGATGGTTTCATTTCTGATTTCAATGCATGGCAAGCAGAGGGTTGCTGCTCTGCTGATGATAATGGATGTACTCTTTTCCACCAGACTGGTTGTACAGAAAATAGTAGAATTATCACCACTGTAAAGATGATGTCTCATCTATAGCTGTCAGCACAAACAGCAATACACTTATTCTGATCAGACAGTACATACACAGAGGGATCACCAGTACACATACAGAGCATGCTGCAGGAATGAGACACAGTGATCAGGATAAGGAAACCATTGGAGAATAGTAAAGAAACCCAACAAAATTCCTCATTTTATAGGCTATTAGAAAACACAGAGCTTGGCTGTTGTTTATCGTAACATGGTGGGCGATACACACTCACCCACACACACAGAAATGCATCATTATTATTACCTAGCACTGTTAAGTACCTGCCTACAGACCTAAAAACCCAGAAACTTTGTTTACATGATTTGTCACAACTTTTCCACACATTCCAGCTATGACATGAGCCCAATTTGTTTTGATTGAATGATCAATTCCCAAGACTATAGAGGTATTTCCTCACATGTGGTGCTCATTTAGTTATTATAAGGCATGTTATCCTCAAAATGTGTGAACGAATGACATGCTAAAAGGTCACTGATTTTTGTATTCCCATGATTCCTTTCTGGTTGTATGTGAAAGGGCGAAAGTGACAGATGTTTGGCAATGCCACCCCAAAAATAACCACGAAAAACCAGATAATGTAATCCAGAGGTGGTGAGACGCACAGTATAGTGTTTGTATTATAACTTGTGGGTCTTAGTTAGAATAAGGTATAACATTCAAATCAAAGGTGTAATTACAGTGCATCTGTGGATGGCTGAAATGAGACTTTATCCTCAATTAGGGTCTCGTTGTGAGTGAAAAATGGAGCTTTAAATTGCACATTTTCCTCTTTGCTACTCAGGCAATTCCTGCTGTGCTTCTACAGACAGGAGAGCAATTTGACTTAATCCATTATTGACCACTCCTCACTGACCTCATCCCACCAGGTTCAGGCTGGGATTTTCTTAGAGACAGCCAATCTAAACAACTGATTTAACTTAAGGAATTTTTATGTGTGGAACTTAAGCCACCAAGTCTCCCTCACTGACATGATGAATACTGTTGTGAAATGAAATGGAAGGTGCAAAGTTTCCTGGTGGCACTGGATAGAACGGAACATGTTGGAATACACCAGTCAAAAATTTGGACACACCTACTCATTTGTAGGTTTTTCTGTGTTTTGATTATTTTCTACATTGTAGAACAATACTGAAGACATCAAAACTATGAAATAGCATATGGAACATATATGGAATTATGTAGTCTGCAGATTAAGGGATATGGTATCTTATTCATTTTCTTATAGCAGCTAAAAGTCTCAGTTTGAAGTGCCAAAGCTATATATTGGGGCTTGTATGTGCATGCAAGTATTTTCTTAGCTTTCTAGTTGTTTATTTAAGTCCTTATGTTTATTAACAAGGCTTTTACCACCTGCTCATCTATAACATATTATCATTATCAATTCTATGTTGATCACGTTGACACCAAAATAATGACTAAATACACTGATTACAGGTATTGGGAAGTTCAAATCTATTCAGGGACATTTCAAAAGCAAACATCAATTTTCATGCCTTCCATCCCCAAGCCACATGTCCTATTAATCAAGCAATACTATGCACCTAAACCTTTAATGCTTGTCCAATTCACACTTAACCTGCTAAGCAAATTTATGTATCCATCCAAGTCTTTCTGATTCTTTATTTAATAGATCTCAATATTCAGAACTAGAGCTTTAAATACAATCTGAGTTGACATTTAAATTTATATCTATATTTCTTTTTAACTGGTTAGACAATTGTCTCCAAATAACTTAATGAGTCAAAACATGAGTTTAAGCACAGAGCAGGTACAGACAAGGACAAATCTTGCAGGATTTCACATCAGCTTACCAAAATTAAATACAGTTTACAGATACACTTGAGTGCTCTGGCTCAACTAGGAAGTTGAGCCAGAGCACTCAGTGAAAATGAAATTATTGAGTAAACTTTGAATTTTAATGCAATCCTGTATTACTAATGATGGGATAGGTTTTAAATCCCCCTATACTTTGCATCATGGGATGTTATATGGTGATTCATCTCATTGGACATTATTCTTGAGGGTCTGGGCTAAAACTCATCTCATCTCATCTCATTATCTCTAGCCGCTTTATCCTTCTACAGGGTCGCAGGCAAGCTGGAGCCTATCCCAGCTGACTATGGGCGAAAGGCGGGGTACACCCTGGACAAGTCGCCAGGTGGGCTAAAACTTTTAGTGATATTAATAATAATATAAAATAGTCCGATATAAATGTCTGCTACCGTAGGCGGCATGGTGGTGTAGTGGTTAGCGCTGTCGCCTCACAGCAAGAAGGTCTGGGTTTGAGCCCCGTGGCCGGCGAGGGCCTTTCTGTGTGGAGTTTGCATGTTCTCCCCGTGTCCGCATGGGTTTCCTCCGGGTGCTCCGGTTTCCCCCACGGTCCAAAGACATGCAGGTTAGGTTAACTGGTGACTCTAAATTGACCGTAGGTGTGAATGTGAGTGTGAATGGTTGTCTGTGTGTTAGGACTTGGACTGTTTTGGCCTCTAGAGGCCGCTGTTATTTCCTTTTCGTGTCTTGTTTATTTTGGCCTCTAGAGGCCGCCACTGTTCCTGTGTTTTGTGTTTTTGTTAATTGCCTGTTAGTCCTAATTATCTTCACCTGTGTCCTTAATTAGTTTGTGTATTTATACCCCTGAGTTCAGTCCTCTTGTCACGGAGTCTTTGTGCTGTTATGTTTATCTCCAGTTTCCTTTGTACTGTGTTTTGTGGATCTTCTGAGCTTTTGCATTTTTGCCTTTTTCTTTTTGAATTATACTCTTTGTTTTTGTTTTTTTGTTTTGCCCTGGATTGTATATAGTGTACATAGTATAAATAAACCTTTTGTTACTTTTTCTACTTCCGCCTCACGCCTCTGCATTTGAGTCATTCCCCTGGTGGCCTAGTGGGGGTTTGCTGGATCATCACACCAACGAACCAGGTTCGAATCCCAGCAAAACCCTAACAGAAAGACTCCGTCATGACCGACTCAGCAGAGGCTGCTTCAACTGTCTACCCGGCCAACCTTCAGGGAATTATGGCAGCTTTGACACGCTTCGGAGCGACCATGGACGCTCATGGACGTACGCTCACCAGCCAACGTGAGGCCCTTGCTCGCCACGAGGAACTGCTTCAGCAAATTGGGAAAACCCTGGCGCAGCTGACATCTCTGCCTGCATCTCCTGATCCAGTTCCTGCTCCTGATCCAGCTCCCACTCCTGCTCCAGTGCCTCCTGCCATGCTGCCTTCTTCACCTCGCGAACCCAGCCTTCCTGCACCACAGAGGTATGACGGCAAGCACAGTGAGTGCCGAGAGTTCCTTACCCAGTGTCAACTCACCTTTGAGCTTCAGCCTACCACCTACACTACGGATCGCCGCAAGATTGCCTTTGTGATCACCTTATTAGCTGGTAAGGCGCGAGCCTGGGCTACTGCTATCTGGCAAAGACAGGGACCTGAGTGCTTTGATTTCCAGCTGTTTTCTGAAGAGATGCTTCGGGTCTTCGATCAGGCAGACATCAGTACCGACGCAGCCCGAAAGCTCATGTCCATCCGGCAAGGAGGAAGCGTCGCAGATTACGCCATCTCGTTCCGAACACTCGCAGCAGTAAGTGGATGGAACGAGACTGCCCTGGTGTCAGCCTTCCACCATGGTCTGTCTGACCCCATCAAGGACGGTCTGGCCTCTATTGGATGCCCAAGTGACCTCGAAACCCTCATCTCACATGCTATTCGTCTGGACAACAGGATGAGAGAACGCCACCAAGCCTTGAGCCCCCCCAGCCTCCCTACCTCTACCTGGAGACCGTCTACCTCCTTCAGTGACTGTCCAGAACCCATGCAAGTGGGTCGTACTCGCCTCTCCGCATCTGAGAGGGAGCGCAGAAGGAGGGACAAGTGCTGCATCTACTGTGGCAAGCCTGGTCACTTCCGAGCATCATGTCCCGAACTCTTGGGAAAAGGACCGTCCCGTCCAGCCGAGGGAGGGTTGTGACGGGGCCTACCCTCTCTCCCGGACTCCCTGGTCAAGGAATCTACATCCCGGTCTCCATCTCCTGGGGTGAGTCTGTCCACTCTTGTCAAGCTTTGATAGACTCAGGGGCAGCTGGGAACTTTATGGATATTCACTTTGCCCAAAGCATCAATATACCTACTGCACCTCTTGAAGTCCCTCTGTCTGTGTCTGCCCTCGATGGCCAAGCGTTAGGTGATGGAAGAGTCACCCAAGTAACTTCTCCAGTCTTCCTCCAGTCTCAAGGTCATAAGGAAGAAATATCCCTGCACCTGATTCCTTCACCTGAGTTCCCAGTTATTCTAGGCCTTCCTTGGCTTACTCGCCACAACCCTCGCATAGACTGGGTAACAAGCCAGGTTGTGGAATGGGGCCCTGCATGCCATGCCTCTTGTCTGCTCTCTAGCTCTCCTGTGTCTCCTGCCGAGCCCCCTGATCTCACTGAGTTATCTCAAGTTCCCACAGAGTACTGGGATCTCAAGGAGGTATTCAGCAAGAGCAGGGCCGCCGTTCTTCCTCCACACCGGGCCTACGACTGTGCCATTGACTTGCTCCCTGGGACTACCCCTCCTCGTGGCAGACTGTTTTCCCTCTCTCAGCCAGAACGCAAGGCTATGGAGGAATACCTCAAAGACGCCCTGGTCTCTGGGTTCATTTGACCCTCCACCTCACCTGCTGGTGCCGGCTTCTTCTTTGTCGGCAAGAAGGATGGGGGGCTTCGACCATGTATTGACTACAGGGGCCTGAACAAGATCACTGTGCGCAACCGATATCCCCTTCCGCTGATGTCCACTGCTTTCGACCTGCTCCAAGGCGCCACCGTCTTCACCAAGTTGGACCTACGGAACGCATACCACCTCATCCGTATCCGACAGGGAGACGAGTGGAAGACTGCCTTTAACACCCCGTCTGGGCACTACGAGTACCAGGTGATGCCCTTCGGACTCACCAACGCACCAGCTGTTTTTCAGGCCCTAATCAACGACGTCTTAAGGGACATGATTAACCTGTACGTCTTTGTCTACCTCGATGACATCCTTATCTTTTCCAAGACCATGCAGGAGCACCGCCACCATGTCCGCCAGGTTCTCCAGAGGCTGCTACAGAACAATCTGTTCGCCAAGGCCCAGAAATGCGAATTTCATGTTCCCGAGGTCTCCTTTCTGGGATTTATTGTACGGACAGGCCAACTCCAAATGGACCCTGCCAAGACCCTGGCCGTCCGGGACTGGCCTACTCCCAAGTCCGTTAAGGAGGTTCAGCGGTTCTTAGGATTCGCTAACTTCTACCGCAAGTTCATCAGGAACTTCAGTTCTGTGGCAGCACCCATGTCAGACCTCACCAAAGGGACAGGTGGATCTTATGGCTGGTCTCCTCAGGCAGAAAAGGCGTTCAAAGATCTCAAGGCCCGCTTCTGCACGGCACCCATTCTGGTCCTCCCGGACACCTCCCAACCATTCATCGTGGAGGTGGACGCCTCGGACAGTGGTGTCGGCGCGGTACTCTCTCAACGTTTGGAAGGAAAGCTGCACCCCTGCGCTTACTTCTCCCACCGCCTGAGTCCTGCGGAGTCCCGGTACGATGTGGGGGATCGAGAACTGTTAGCGGTCAAACTGGCCCTTGAGGAGTGGAGGCACTGGCTGGAGGGAGCGCAACATCCATTCCTGGTTTGGACTGACCACAAGAACCTGGAGTACCTCCAGCAAGCCAAGAGACTGAACCCTCGACAGGCTAGGTGGGCCCTGTTTTTCAGTCGGTTTGACTTCACCCTCTCGTACCGTCCCGGCTCCAAGAACACCAAACCTGACGCACTGTCCAGGCTGTTCTCTGCCACTAACAGGGAGAATGAAGTCGGGCCTATTATCCCGGTGTCCCGGATTGTGGCCCCTGTCCGCTGGGGTATTGAGGAGGCTGTTCGACGAGCCCAACGCCAGGACCCCGGTCCTGGGACGGGGCCACCGGGCCTCTTGTACGTCCCACATCAAGCCCGGGCCAAGGTTCTCCAGTGGGGTCACTCTTCCCCTCTCACCGCCCACCCGGGAGCTCGGAGGACCCTGGACTTCCTGAAAAGACGCTTCTGGTGGCCTAACATGGAGCAGGAAGTAAGGTCATTTGTCCTGTCCTGTGAGGTTTGCACCAGAACCAAGAACCCACGACAGCGTCCCCAGGGTCTCCTGCATCCTCTGACCATTCCCCGGCGTCCCTGGTCCCACGTGGCAGTCGACTTCATCACGGGTCTCCCTGAGTCACAAGGTAACATGGTCATTTTGGTCATTGTTGACAGATTCTCCAAGGCCTGCCGCTTCATACCTCTGTGCAAACTCCCCTCTGCTCTTGAAACAGCGAAACTTATATTTAATCATGTCTTCCGAGTCTTTGGTCTTCCACAGGACATCGTCTCAGACCGAGGGCCCCAGTTCTCCTCCCGAGTGTGGCACGGGTTCTGCAAGGTCATCGGAGCCACTGCCAGCCTCTCCTCTGGGTTTCACCCACAGTCCAATGGTCAGACGGAGAGGCTCAACCAGGACCTGGAAACCACCCTGCGAGGCCTGGCTATGGATAACCCGACATCATGGAGCACCTGGCTGCCATGGGCAGAGTACGCCCACAACACCCTGCAGTCATCGGCCACCAAGCTGTCGCCATTCCAGTGCCAATTCGGGTTCCAGCCACCTCTGTTCCCGGACCAGGAGGAGGACGCGGGGGTGCCCTCGGTCAACCAATATGTGAGACGGTGTCGCAAGACCTGGAGCAAGGTCAGGAAGGCCCTCATACAGACCTCCAGAACCAACCAGACTCAGGCCAACCGCCACAGAAGACCTGCACACACTTTCCGCCCTGGGCAGCGGGTTTGGCTGTCCACTAAGGACCTTCCGCTGCGGGTGGAGAACCGCAAGCTTGCTCCTCGCTACATTGGCCCCTTCAAGGTGGTGCGCAGGGTGAACCCTGTCTCCTACCGGCTCCAGTTGCCCCGGACTCTGAGGATCAACCCCACTTTCCATGTTTCCCTGTTGCGGCCTGTACTGACGTCTACATATGCCCCTGCCCCTAGGAACCCCCCACCCCCCCGCATCTTCCAGGGGCAGACTGTGTTCACTGTGCATCGCCTGCTTGACTCCCGCCGGGTCCGCGGCGGGTTGCAATATCTGGTGGACTGGGAGGGCTATGGTCCTGAGGAGCGCTGCTGGGTTCCTGCTCGGGATGTCCTAGATAAAGAACTGTGTCGGGACTTCCATTCGGCCCATCCGGATCGCCCTGGGAACGTCAGGAGACGCTCCTAGAGGGGGGGGTCCTGTTAGGACTTGGACTGTTTTGGCCTCTAGAGGCCGCTGTTATTTCCTTTTCGTGTCTTGTTTATTTTGGCCTCTAGAGGCCGCCACTGTTCCTGTGTTTTGTGTTTTTGTTAATTGCCTGTTAGTCCTAATTATCTTCACCTGTGTCCTTAATTAGTTTGTGTATTTATACCCCTGAGTTCAGTCCTCTTGTCACGGAGTCTTTGTGCTGTTATGTTTATCTCCAGTTTCCTTTGTACTGTGTTTTGTGGATCTTCTGAGCTTTTGCATTTTTGCCTTTTTCTTTTTGAATTATACTCTTTGTTTTTGTTTTTTTGTTTTGCCCTGGATTGTATATAGTGTACATAGTATAAATAAACCTTTTGTTACTTTTTCTACTTCTGCCTCACGCCTCTGCATTTGAGTCATTCCCCTGGTGGCCTAGTGGGGGTTTGCTGGATCATCACACCAATGAACCAGGTTCGAATCCCAGCAAAACCCTAACACTGTGTCTATGTGTCAGCCCTGTGATGACCTGGCGACTTGTCCAGGGTGTACCCTGCCTTTCGCCCATAGTCAGCTGGGATAGGCTCCAGCTTGCCCTGTAGAACAGGATAAAGCGGCTAGAGATAATGAGATGAGAATGAGAACATCAAAATAAATAAACCATGTGTGCATCAATATCTCTCTGGTGTGTGTTTGCATTTAAATGTGATCTGTTTTTGTTAATGGCCTGGGCTCTGTGCAATGTGTCTGCACTTACTTTGAGGATCCCATGGCACAGTGTTGCATCATTGCATTGTGGCTGTACATACCTGTGTAGGCCTTGAGTGGAACTATGAGCAGATACGCCACTGAAATTAGAGTCCAGAGGCTTTTGGAGGACTCTGCGATTCTGTTTTTTCTGTGTTTGTTTTTTGTAGTTGTAAAGTGACCTTGGGTGTGAGAAAGGCACTATATAACTTAAACACCTTCTTCTTATTATTATTAATAATAATAATCTCATCTCAGGGCGGCACGGTGGTGTAGTGGTTAGCGCTGTCGCCTCACAGCAAGAAGGTCCTGGGTTCGAGCCCCGGGGCCGGCGAGGGCCTTTCTGTGTGGAGTTTGCATGTTCTCCCCGTGTCCGTGTGGGTTTCCTCCGGGTGCTCTGGTTTCCCCCACAGTCCAAAGACATGCAGGTTAGGTTAACTGGTGACTCTAAATTGACCGTAGGTGTGAATGTGAGTGTGAATGGTTGTCTGTGTCTATGTGTCAGCCCTGTGATGACCTGGCGACTTGTCCAGGGTGTACCCCGCCTTTCGCCCGTAGTCAGCTGGGATAGGCTCCAGCTTGCCTGCGACCCTGTAGAAGGATAAAGCGGCTAGAGATAATGAGATGAGATGAGAGATCTCATCTCATTATCTCTAGCCACTTTATCCTGTTCTACAGGCAACCATTCACACTCACATTCACACCTACGGTCAATTTAGAGTCACCAGTTAACCTAACCTGCATGTCTTTGGACTGTGGGGGAAACCGGAGCACCCGGAGGAAACCCACGCGGACACGGGGAGAACATGCAAACTCCGCACAGAAAGGCCCTCGCCGGCCACGGGGCTCGAACCCGGACCTTCTTGCTGTGAGGCGACAGCGCTAACCACTACACCACCGTGCCGCCCCAATAGTAATAATAATAATGTGTTTCTACATCAATCTTAAGTGACTGAATTCTCATCTTCCAAAAATTCTTGAAATGTGAAAGGAAAGCACATGTCAAAACAGTGAGCAGCACCATACAGTGGTGGTATCAACAGTTACTGTTTGCTGCCAAACACATCCTGGTGATCAGGACACAATGCCATAAATAATTCCTTCCATTAGCTATTCAGTAGATGTATACCTATAACTTCAACATGATTCATTTTGCAGTCATCCATTTGTGAGATGGTGAGTGTCTGGAAGACATGTAAACTTCCTGTTTTCATACAGAGCAAATCAAGGTTGAGAGCTTAACTGGTCATCAATCGTTATCCCAAGGTTTCTGGGGGACCTTGATGGTAATAATGACAATGAGGTGAGCTGGACAGTGCAGGAGAGCTAAAATTTAAAGATTTGCTGAGCTAGAGAGAGAGAGAGAGAGCAATCCTCCATCCACAATATGATGTCTTTAAGGCACGTTGAAATGTCTGACAATATCAAGGTGTCTTCTGCATGAAAGGAAGAACTGTACGTCATTAGGCTGCAGTGGTAAATGAAACTGTGAAACGAAAAGACTGGATGAAACAGAATGGCTCAGAGATCTTGTACTACTTTCATACTAATATTAGACAGCTCAGAGAACAAAGGCAGACATTCAGGTGGCTTATCCCTAGTATTCTCAGCTTGGTCAGTATACGTCATGACAGCCCAGAAGACAGAGTCAAAACCCACTCAAATCAGCTTACAGCTGAAACTTCATCAGCAAAAGAATGATTTGCTTGGTTTGCTGATTAGGATGTTTTCAAATATCATTTGCATTTTATACTTCTCTATTTTCATCCTTTATAGCAACATTTATTGCTTGTTTGCAGGTGATGTTTGCAACTAACAAGCAGAACAAAAGTGGATAATACATGTGACCCTCTTTGTTTAAAACATGATTTTAAGAATGTTTTAAGAGCTGAGTTAAAATGGGATTCACCACCATGCTTCCACTATTGCTTCCATCCATTTGTTTTAAAATATTTACAGCATGGATATATTATTTCATCACTCTGTTTAAGTGAAAAGCTGTTCCTGCAAGTTTCTCACATCTTCCAGTGCCTTCAGGCCTGTTGCTGTTATATCTATTGGAAATCTGCCATCCCTTGCAGGGTTGGTACATTTCCAATAGCAGGTGGTACATTGGCTAGGCTGACTGGCCTAGGGCTGATGGACACACACAGAGAGGTGTATGTTTCTAAATACCTCCTGTTTTTACAAAAAATATAATCATCAAAAGCACATGACTTGCTCAGTCAAGACAGTTTTACACAAAAGTGGTTTGAATGGCTCCACTGAGGCATTATCAATGTTCATGTATTATTAAAAGTCCAAATATTTATCTAAATTTAGAGAGCAGTTTTACACAAGGTTATGAAAATGTCATGCTGCTAAAATATTATTCTATCAACAAAATAATTTTCACACAAAAATATGAAATAAACAATATATAAAGAAGGCAAATTATAGGTACTTAATAGAGGTTCGCTTATAATTAATGGTGTGTATGATAACTGACTGAACTGACACAGGACACAGCAGTGCACTGCCTCTCAAATGTTCTCCTGTAGTTAAGCTGCATGTAGCTGTCAGGGTGTGGTGTTCAAAACAACATAACTTCCCCAATCATATCAGCCAGCTAATCAGCACCACCATCAATGAAAAATATTCCTCTCCCCAGTCACCAGAAATTAAAGCTAAGCACTTTTTCCCTCCGAATCTGACTGTAACACTTTACCTGTAGTGTTGGTTCTCTTTGATCAAGCAAGTTGGTGAGGCCTTAAATCAGGCAGAAGAAACACTGCAGAGGTGAGGCGGCTCTCACTGAACTGACTGCTGTGTAGGTGGTGGTTCAGTGCCAGTCACTCTGGAAGTAGCTGTCACCAAATCATCCAGTTTAGCTAAAGGTATGTCTGATGCTGCTAAAGCTGCTGGAGACAGACTCTTTGTAGTAATAATAATAATAATAATAATAATTGGAAGGGCACTCAGTAGAGTGTATACCTCCACCAAGCCACATATTCAGATTTGCATCAAAATCTAATCAATTGTTTCTTGGCCCAAGGCCCACATTTCCTCAAAATTTCATAAAAATCTGTTCACTACTTTTTAAGTTCCACTGGTAACAAACAAAGGCAAAAATATACTGTCGCAGTTCGTATGGGTGGGTGGAGCACAGAAGGACGGCAGGCCAGAACTGAGTTCACAAAACTCTTTTATTTTCACTTTTCAGTGCAAATTTTACTCTCTCAGCCACACACGCACGCACACACTCAAGTCGTCTGGTTGGGGAGAGAGCTCCCTCTGCTCTCACTCGCTCACCTTAAATAGGGCGCGGTCACTGGGAAGACACACACAAACAGGTTAATTCATATCAGGTGTAGTGATTCTGCCACTTCCCTTCCCTGACTCTGCCCTCCTGTCACAGACCGGCGCTTGACCACGCCCCCGCTGCCACATACCCCCACTGCCCGACTCAGGCCGGGCGGCCGTCCAGCCTGCAGCCAACTCCCCCCCCCCTTGACGGGAGAGGAAGTCCGCCACGACCATCTGCGCCCCCGGCCTGTGGATCACCTTGAAATTAAAGGGTTGGAGTGCCAGATACCAACGGGTGATCCACGCGTTGGCATCCTTCATGCAGTGGAGCCACTGGAGGGGCACGTGGTCCCAACAGAGGGTGAAAGGGCGCCCCAGTAGGTAGTAACGGAGGGCGAGGACCACCCACTTGATGGCCAGACACTCTTTTTCTATTGTGCTGTAGCGCCCCTCACGCACCGACAGCTTCCTGCTGATGTACAGGACAGGGCGGTCCTCCCCCTCCACCTCCTGGGACAAAACCGCCCCCAGCCCTCTGTCCGACGCATCGGTCTGCAACACAAAGGGGAGAGAAAAATCAGGGGAGTGTAAAAGTGGCCCCCCACTCAGTGCAGCCTTTACCTCAGAAAAAGCCTGCTGGCATTGCTCCGTCCACTGGACCGGATCTGGTGCCCCCTTTTTAGTGAGATCAGTCAGCGGGCTGGTGACGTCCGAATAATTAGGTATAAACCTACGATAATAGCCAGCCAGCCCCAGGAACTGTCTCACCCCCTTTTTGGTCTTGGGCCTCGGGCAGGCCGCAATTGCTGCGGTCTTATTAATTTGGGGACGCACCTGCCCATTGCCCAAGTGGAAGCCCAGATACCGTACTTCTACCCGCCCAATCGCACACTTCTTCAGGTTGGCTGTGAGACCCGCTCGCCTCAGCGACCTAAGGACGGCCCTTAGGTGTTCAAGGTGCTTCGCCCAGTCATTACTATATATGATGATGTCGTCGAGATAGGCGGCCGCATAGGTGGCGTGGGGGCAGAGGACCCTGTCCATCAGCTGCTGAAATGTAGCAGGTGCCCCAAACAGCCCAAAAGGAAGTGTGATGAATTGGTGTAACCCAAACGATGTGGAAAAGGCCGTTTTTTCTCGGGATAGTGGAGTCAAGGGGATCTGCCAATATCCCTTCGTCAAATCCAGTGTCGAATAAAAGCGAGCCGTGCCGAGTCAATCGAGCAACTCATCAATACGAGCCATTGGGTACGCGTCAAATTTATACACCACGTTGACTTTTCTATAGTCCACACAGAACCGGACCGACCCGTTGGCCTTGGGTACCAAGACCACCGGGCTGCTCCAGTCACTGTGGGACTCCTCGACGATGCCCATTTCGAGCATGGTCTCAAGTTCTTCCCGAACCACCTTTTTTTTGTGTTCGGGTAGCCTGTAAGGGCGGCTACGCACTACCACCCCCAGGGGCATCTCTATGTGGTGCTCTATGAGGTTAGTGCGACCGGGCAGGGGTGAGAACACATCTGAAAACTCGGTCTGCAACTGGGCGACCTCCGTGAGTTGGGTCGGGGAGAGGTGGTCTCCACAGGGGACCGGAGAGGTACGGGATGCCAATGCCCCTTTTTGAACCTCCGGTCCCAGCTCCACCTTCTCCGGAACCACCGACACCAACGCCACGGGGACCTCCTCATTCCAGAGTTTAACCAGATTGAGGTGGTAAATTAGTAGCGCCCCACCCCTGTCCATTCACCTCACCTCATATTCGACGTCCCCGACTCGCCGTGTGACCTCAAAGGGTCCTTGCCACTTGGCGATCAATTTGGAGCTCGAAGTGGGCAACAGTATGAGTACTTTATCTCCCTGGGTGAACTCCCTAAGGTGCGTACTCTTGTTGTACAGGCGGGCTTGCCGTTCCTGGGCCTGTCGCAAATTTTCCTGAGTTAGGTGGGTGAGCATCTGGAGTTTTGCGCGCAGGTCCATAACTTATTGAATTTCGTTCTTGCTTTGTGAAGGTCCCTCCTCCCAATTTTCCCGCAGCACATCTAGGATGCCGCGCGGCTTACGCCCATATAATAATTCGAACGGGGAGAACCCCGTGGAGGCTTGGGGAACCTCTTGCACTGAGAACAACAAGGGTTTGAGCCACTTATCCCAATTACGTGAGTCCTCACTTACGAATTTTTTAATGATATTTTTGAGGGTGCGATTGAACCGTTCCACTAAACCGTCCGTTTGTGGGTGATACACACTGGTGCGGATCGGCTTAATCCCCAATAACCCATACAGTTCGCGCAGTGTCCATGGCAAAAATGTAGTGCCTTGATCAGTCAGAATCTCTTTCGGGATTCCGACTCGGGAGATAACGCGGAAGAGTGCCTCGGCAATATTGCGTGCTGAGATATTGCGCAGAGGCACCGCTTCCGGGTATCGCGTTGCATAGTCCAGCAAAACTAATATAAAGCGGTACCCTCGTGCTGACCGATCTAAAGGCCCGACAAGATCCATCCCAATTCTCTCAAACATGGGTCTCGATCAATGGAAGAGGGTGCAAAGGCGCTTTTGGAATGGCCGCTGGATTTACTAACTGGCATTCGCGGCATGCCGTACACCACCTACGGACATCGCCGCGAATCCCCGGCCAGTAGAATCGGGCCATTATTCGGGCTAGTGTCTTATCCTGCTCTAAGTGTCCAGCCATGGGATTAAAGTGAGCTGCCTGGAATACCAATTCCCAGCGGCTCTTCGGAATCAAAAGCTGCATGACTCGCTCTTTAGTTTGAGTGTCCTGCGTCACTCAGTATAACCTATCCTTCATAATCGCAAAGTAGGGGAAGGACGGGGTGGCGTTCGGCTGGAGCGTTTGACCATCGATTACTCTCACTTGGTCAAACGCATGTCGCAGAGTCTCGTCTCGCGATTGTTCTAATGGGAAATCCGCGAGGGATTCCCCAGTAGAGAGAGGAGGAGCCGGCGGCTCCTCACTCTGACGCGGAGATGACGTAGATGGCTCTGTGACAGCTGCTTCTGCCAAAGCAACACCGGGACCTCCCCCTGTCAAATGGCAGGACCCACTCTTTACTAAGCGTGTCATTAAACCCCAAAATCCCGGCCAATCAGTCCCCAAAATTAAAGAGTGGGTAGGGCGAGGATTAACCGCCACCTTCACTATAAATTTTTCCCCTCTGAAAAAAATGTGGACCGACACCAAAGGGTAGCTATGAACATCCCCGTGCACACACAACACCTTCACCCCCTGTGCTCCCCCCAATGCCTCATTTTGCACCAGGCTTTGGTGAATTGAGGTCTGGTTACAACCAGAATCCACCAACGCCTGATATGTATCCCCTTGGATACTCACCGGTGTGCGATACGCTCCGGCCCGATCGAGGGCGGCCTCTGGCGCATCGGGGATCCGAACCACCACGCCCACTCCCATCGCCGTGTACTGCTGTTGAAGGTGGCCCGGCACCCCGCAGCGCCAGCAAACCGGCCCGGGCTTTCCCTCTGCACCGGTGATCTGGGGCTCACTCACCTGAGGTGGAGGAGAGACAGACACAGAAGGGAGAAACGGGAGGGCACCGCGGGTGCGGCGGGCCTGCTGGGGTGGTGCCGGCCCCCGCCTCCGCGGTGGGGGAATGGGGCGAGGACGGGACACAGGAGGATGGGGAGAGAGAGAGAGAGAGAGAAGAGAGAGGAGAAGATGCCTTCTGCTGTCCTGCCACCGGGACAGCCGCCAAATGGTCCTCCGCCAGCTCAACCGCCTGATCCAGCGACACCGGGCAGTGGCACTGGACCCACTCCGCAGTTCCTGCTGGCAAGCGAGCGATGAACTGTTCCAGCACCACCTGGTCGATGATTCCCTCAGCGTCGCGGTTGTCGGCCCTCAACCACTGCCAGCAGGCGTCCCGGAGCTGCTGGCCAAACGCGAACGGCCGGCCGACTTCCTCCAAGCGCAACGCGCGGAAGCGCTGGCGCTGCTGCTCTGGGGTGCGCCCCACGTGCTGGAGGACGGCCCAGCGGAGGTCCGCGTAGGCCAGCCGGCGATTGGCGGGGAGCTGTAGCGCGGCCAGCTGTGCCTCTCCCATTAGTAGGGGGAGGAGGCGTGCCACGCGCTGCTCCATCGGCCACCCCGAGGCTTCGGCGACTTTCTCGAAGAGCGTGATGAACGCCTCGGGGTCGTCCTGCGGGCCCATCTTGGTGACGGTGAGGGGAGACGGGCCCGCGGTAGGAGCGCTGGTGGACCCCGCTGATGCGAGGAGGTGCTGGAACGCCTCCCGATCTTCTTGTTGGGCCAGCACCAGGGCCTCGAAGCGTCGCTCTTGCTCCTTCCGGAGGGTGATGAGCGTCTGGTGCTGGCTTTGCTGGGCCGTGGCTAGAGCGTGGACCAGGTCCGCGAACGGGGAGGACTCCATGGGGCTGCTCGGCTGGTGCTCCACTTTCCCGGGTTTCAGCACCACTGTCGCAGTTCGTATGGGTGGGTGGAGCACAGAAGGACGGCAGGCCAGAACTGAGTTCACAAAACTCTTTTATTTTCACTTTTCAGTGCAAATTTTACTCTCTCAGCCACACACGCATGCACACACTCAAGTCGTCTGGTTGGGGAGAGAGCTCCCTCTGCTCTCACTCTCTCTCCTTAAATAGGGCGCGGTCACTGGGAAGACACACACAAACAAGTTAATTCATGTCAGGTGTAGTGATTCTGCCACTTAACTTCCCTGACTCTGCCCTCCTGTCACAGACCGGCGCTTGACCACGCCCCCGCTGCCACATACCCCCACCGCCCGACTCAGGCCGGGTGGCCGTCCAGCCTGCAGCCAACTCCCCCCCCCCTTGACGGGAGAGGAAGTCCGCCACGACCATCTGCGCCCCCGGCCTGTGGATCACCTTGAAATTAAAGGGTTGGAGTGCCAGATACCAACGGGTGATCCACGCGTTGGCATCCTTCATGCAGTGGAGCCACTGGAGGGGCACGTGGTCCCAACAGAGGGTGAAAGGGCGCCCCAGTAGGTAGTAACGGAGGGCGAGGACCACCCACTTGATGGCCAGACACTCTTTTTCTATTGTGCTGTAGCGCCCCTCACGCACTGACAGCTTCCTGCTGATGTACAGGACAGGGCGGTCCTCCCCCTCCACCTCCTGGGACAAAACCGCCCCCAGCCCTCTGTCCGACGCATCGGTCTGCAACACAAAGGGGAGAGAAAAATCAGGGGAGTGTAAAAGTGGCCCCCCACTCAGTGCAGCCTTTACCTCAGAAAAAGCCCGCTGGCATTGCTCCGTCCACTGGACCGGATCTGGTGCCCCCTTTTTAGTGAGATCAGTCAGCGGGCTGGTGACGTCCGAATAATTAGGTATAAACCTACGATAATAGCCAGCCAGCCAGTGTATACCTCCACCAAGCCACATATTCAGATTTGCATCAAAATCTAATCAATTGTTTCTTGGCCCAAGGCCCACCTTTCCTCAAAATTTCATAAAAATCTGTTCACTACTTTTTAAGTTCCACTGGTAACAAACAAAGGCAAAAACATACTGTCGCAGTTCGTATGGGTGGGTGGAGCACAGAAGGACGGCAGGCCAGAACTGAGTTCACAAAACTCTTTTATTTTCACTTTTCAGTGCAAATTTTACTCTCTCAGCCACACACGCATGCACACACTCAAGTCGTCTGGTTGGGGACAGAGCTCCCTCTGCTCTCACTCTCTCTCCTTAAATAGGGCGCGGTCACTGGGAAGACACACACAGACAGGTTAATTCATGTCAGGTGTAGTGATTCTGCCACTTACCTTCCCTGACTCCGCCCTCCTGTCACAGACCGGCAGTTGACCACGCCCCCGCTGCCACACATACCTTCTCCAACTTTGGAGGAGGTTAATACTACTACTACTATTAATAATAATAATAAGAAGAATAATAATAAGAAGAAGAAGAACAAGAACAACAAGAGTCATCAGGAGATTACCTCTCCCCCCAGACCCCACATGAAACCCCACTCCAAATTTTCCGAAGTTGAATTAGTTGCCATGGAAATATGGAAAGATCGCTCCAATTGGCGCCACATCCTGTGCACTGCTAAGAATCATGCGTCAGCTCGTGAGCAGGCAGACCCGGACGGGTAGTGACCTGATCAAGGTACAAGGTACAAGGTAAGGAAATATGGAAAAAATAAAAATCACAGAAATCCCAGAATGTCAATAGCCACAACTACTCTAGTCACTTAACATAACTGGTCAGGTTTCGTGAAAAAAAAAAAAAAATTCTTAATAGTTTTTGAGTTATGCTCTGGAAACCAAAATGTTTACAGATGGACAGACGGATGGACAGAGCGATAGCTATATACCCCCACATTATGTGCCAGGGAGATAATAATAATAATAATAATAATAATAATAATAACCTGGCGACTTGTCCAGGGTGTACCCCGCCTTTCGCCCATAGTCAGCTGGGATGGGCTCCAGCTTGCCTGCGACCCTGTAGAAGGATAAAGCGGCTAGAGATAATGAGATGAGATGAATAATAATAATAATAATAACCTGGCGACTTGTCCAGGGTGTACCCCGCCTTTCGCCCATAGTCAGCTGGGATGGGCTCCAGCTTGCCTGCGACCCTGTAGAAGGATAAAGCGGCTAGAGATAATGAGATGAGATGAATAATAATAATAATAATAATAATAATAATAATAATAATAATAATAACGAGGCCATCAATGATGGTGTAGCTCACTCTGGCCCCATCTAATCCAGAAGGAACGATATAAAGTGGGCCACCTTGTACAATAAATGTTGCAAATTATATGCACTATATACAATATAGAAGCTCTATAAACCCTAGGAATAACTACCTAACTACCTATTTGCCAGAAAGAATCCAAAATGGTGAGGAATTATAAAAGAAGCGATTTTTGTTGCACTGCCCATTAAGGCTTAATTAGTCCATAACTTCATTAATAATGGTAATTAAGCAAATCTGGGTAGAAGTTATATGCATCCTAGGTACCCCTACCTTCGTGCCAGAAAGAATCAAAACTGGTGAAGATTTGAGGGAGAAGAAGCGATTTGTGTGGAAACTGCTCATTAGGGCTTAATTACTCCATATCTTCATTATTAATTGCAATTATGCAAATTTGGGTAGAAGCCATATGCACTCCAGACAGACCCACTTTCTTGCCAAAAAAAATCGATGAAGAACTGAGAGAAGAAGTGAATTTCATGAAATGTGGACAACGTCCGACAGACAACGGATGGGCAACATATGATGGCATAAGCTCATTGCCTGTCGGACGGATGAGATAATAATAATAATAATAATAATAATAATAATAATAATAATATCGCACTAATTGGTAGTGCTCATATACTAAGGAAAATCCTCACCATACCATTGTGACATTTTTTGCAAAATAAATTTAGTCCTTCTACTCTTGGACCTGGTGATGGACTTTCCTACTGAACCTGCTAATCTCTCCGCATTACTCTCAGAACTAAAAACCATGGAATTGATAAACTGGTCTCTTCACGCAATTGACACAATGTTCTCAACAAGAAGCCTGGGTTCAGGGGAACCAGCTTGTCCTGCCAGAACATTCGCAGCTGGCTATACGATGGACGCATGGGAGAAGTGGTGGGTCGTGTGCCTGGCGGTTCTTTCTGTGGAGGACATTGAAGACATCTACCTATTTGGAACCATGATTACAGGACTTTTGCTGATTGGATTAGGCATTTCCCTGGTTTATCGAGGAAATTAGAAAACGGTGACAGCTGTTCAAAGCCCCATAAAGCTGCCCGACATGATTGAAGCGGTGGGCAGAGCTGTCGGCACTCAGACTGTGGCTATTCAGAACTTGAACCGCAATGTGGATAATATCTTGGAGAAGCTTTCGGCTTTGCAATGGAAATTAGATCATTCTGGAGACCAAGATGGACATGGACATGCGGCTTAGGCATGGAAAAGAATGCATCTGCTCGCTAAGACCAAACAAATTCCAATCTTATCTATTTCGGCTCCCTAGCCAGCACTGGCCTTGGCCAAGGTCGTTGCTGGGTCAACAATTCCCCTGGAGAACACTGCTGTTAGACCCTCTCTCGTAATTCCTTCCCCCACTTCCCGTGGTCGCCGCTTTCACCCCCAGTGTGACAAGCGGGTGCGTGACCAGCGCCCTCATGGCTGCAGGAGCGGATGGCTGCTTGCTTGCACTGGGTTACCTCTACCTCCTCCCCTCCCCCCTTACCACCCCTGATCGCCCCCCCTTTTCCCCTCCCCCCCCAAGTCCCGTGTCATGTTGTAAAGTGTACTTGTGGTTTTTTTTTGTGCTTATGTGCTGAGGTTTTTTAATGTTCCCACACTGTACTCTCGCAGGAGCATAGAGTGGGGGTGTTTTTTCTCCTCTCCTTTCCTCATGTTCTCTGTAATTTCTTTTTTTCCCTGTCTTCCTGTCCTGTCTACTCCCCCTATGCAAGGACAGGTTGATGGTCAATTTCACTGGTACAGTGATAATAAAGGGTTCATTCATTCTAAGAAAAAAATACTACTACTACTACTACTAATAATAATAATAATAATAATAATAATAATAATAATCCATCCATTATCCATAACCACTTATCCTGTGCAGAGTCATGGGCAAGCTGGAGCCTATCCCAGTTGACTATGGGCGAGAGGCGGGGTACACCCTGGACAAGTCACTAAATCATCACAGGGCGGACACAGAGACAAACAACCATTCACACTCACACCTCCGGTCAATTTAGAGCCACCAGTTAACCTATCCTGCATGTCTTTGGACTGTGGGGGAAACCAGAGCATCCAGAGGAAACCCACGCAGACACGGGGATATCAAATCAAAATCAAATCAAGTTTATTTGTACAGCGCTTTTAACAATAAACATTGTCGCAAAGCAGGTTTACAGAATTTGAACGACTTAAAACATGAGCTAATTTTATCCCTAATCTATCCCCAATGAGCAAGCCTGTGGCGACGGTGGCAAGGAAAAACTCCCTCAGACAACATGAGGAAGAAACCTCAAGAGGAACCAGACTCAAAAGGGAACCCATCCTCATTTGGGCAACAACAGACAGCCTGACTATAATATTAACAGTTTTAACAGGTATAACCCTCAACTGTCCTCATGGGGCCTTCCTTCACAGGAGTGGGGCGATAAAACTCCGACCAGACACAGGGCACCAGGATGGATCAAGCAGGTCCGAGGGGCAGAAGAGGCCAGCATCTCAATCCCAGGATCAACATGTAACTCAGAGGGACAGATGGGGGGGAAGAGAGAGAGAGAAAGAAAACACGTTGTTAGGTATGCCCTAAAAATGACAAGTATTAAATCTGTGTGGTAGGCTCGCAGAGACGAGAGTCTTTACATCAGGCATAACACACAATGGCATGTTAATATGGTAAAAAATATATCATGACCTGCTCTGGCTGGATGCTTGATTGGGTGATGGGAGCACACTCCTCAGCAATGATGAGATGCAGATGGGACCCTTAGGCCTGGCCAGACAATTCAGTTACATTTCACCGGGTCTGGGACATGCGACATAATGTCTGACGGCCGATTCCCTGCAGGCTACGATAGCCAGTCGAGGTCCCCATCGTCTCCACCAAAAGATTTCCTGTTGACTCCATGTAACTCAGAGGGACAGATTTGGGGTGGGGGGGAGAGAAAGAAAACACAGGTGGTTAGGTATGCCCAATGTCACCTGAATAAGTAGGAACAGGATAAATATTGCACCGAGTACAAGCAGGGACTCCGGCAACTAACTATGACAGCATAACTAAAAGGAGAGAGCCAGAAGGTAACACAGGCATGAGGGAGCCCCGGGACATAAAGCAGCCAGCCACTACACCGTCAACAAACTCGAGTGAGCAAGCGAGTGGGGACTGACAGCATCCATACATCCCAGTTTACCAAAACACTCTATGTCTGAGGACCCTCCAGATCTACTCCTTTACCTCATAAACACCATTAACAAAAGGCTTGACTAAACAGATATGTTTTCAGCCTAGACTTAAATGCTGAGACTGTGTCTGATTCCCGAACATTACTTGGAAGGCTGTTCCATAACAGTGGGGCTTTGTAAGAAAAGGCTCTGCCCCCTGATGTAGCCTTCACTATACGAGGTACCAGCAGATAGCCTGCACCTTTTGATCTAAGTAGGCGTGGCGGGTCATAGAGGAGCAGAAGTTCACTCAGGTACTGTGGTGCGAGACCATTTAGTGCTTTAAAGGTCAATAGTAGTATTTTATAATCAATACGAAATTTGATTGGGAGCCAATGCAGTGTGGATAAGACAGGCGTGATGTGGTCATATTTTCTAGTTCTAGTAAGGACTCTTGCTGCTGCATTTTGAACTAACTGGAGCTTGTTTATGCACTTATTGGAACATCCAGACAGTAAGGCATTACAATAATCCAACCTGGAGGTAACGAAAGCATGGACTAGTTTTTCTGCATCATGCAATGACATTAAATTTCTTATCTTTGCAATATTTCTGAGATGAAAGAAAGCTATCCGGGTGATGTTATCAATGTGAGTTTCGAATGAAAGACTGGGGTCAATAATCACTCCGAGGTCTTTTACTGCTGTACGTGAAGAAACAGAAAGGCCATCCAGAGTCACTGTGTAATCAGAAAACTTACTTCTAGCTGTATGTGGTCCTAGCACAAGTACTTCAGTCTTGTCAGAGTTAAGCAGAAGGAAATTAATAAGCATCCAGTGTCTAATGTCCTTAACACATTCCTCAATTCTATTAAGCTGGTGTCTCTCATCAGGTTTTGCAGAGACATACAACTGTGTGTCATCAGCATAACAGTGGAAACTAATACAATGTTTACGAATAATATCGCCCAGAGGTAACATATATAGAGAAAAAAGCAGTGGACCCAAGACAGAACCTTGTGGAACACCAAACTTTACCTTGGTACGTCTAGAAATATCACCATTTATATCAACATACTGATAACGATCAGTTAGATAAGACCTGAGCCAGGAGAGGGCCATTCCCTTAACTCCCACAACATTTTCTAGTCTATCCAGAAGAATGGATTGATCAGTGGTATCAAATGCTGCACTAAGGTCAAGCAACACAAGTAGCGAGACACAGCCCTGATCAGATGCCAACAGTAGGTCGTTTACTACTTTAACCAGTGCTGTCTCTGTGCTATGATGAGGTCTAAATCCTGACTGATACATTTCATGGATGTTATTCCTATGTAAATATGAGCATAACTGCTGTGCCACAGCTTTTTCAAGGATCTTGGAGATAAAGGGGAGGTTTGATATTGGCCGATAATTGGACAGCTGACAGGGATCAAGGTCAGGTTTTTTTATCAGGGGTTTGATAACTGCTAGTTTAAAGGATTTGGGTACATAGCCAATCATAAGAGAAGAATTTATTATTTTTAGAAGCGGTTCAATTACTCCAGGCATTATCTGTTTGAATAGATGTGTCGGTAAGGGATCTAGTACGTAAGTTGAGGCTTTTGATGTAGAGATTAATGAAAGTAATTCAGTTTCTTTTAGGGGAGTAAAACATTCTAACTGATGATCTGATACAGTTATATTGTTAACTACAAGGTCACTTTCATTGTCTAACCTTAAATTAGTAGTTTGAATTTTTTGTCGGATATTCTCAATTTTGTCATTAAAAAAATTCATGAAGTCGTTGCTACTACATATTGCAGGTGTGCATGTGTTGATAGTGGACTTATTCCTGGTTAATTTTGCTCCAGTATTAAATAGGAATCTAGGATTATTTTTGTTATCTTCTATTAGGGAGGAGAAATATGTTGATCTCGCAGCACTTAGAGCTTTTCTATACTTCAGGAAGCTCGTTTGACGCCATTTACGTTCCAATTTTCGAGTGGTCTGTTTTAATGTGCGAGTGTCATCATTATACCAGGGTGCTAATTTTTTGTCTCTGACCATTTTCCTTTTTAGAGGAGCTACATTATCTAAAGTATGGCGGAATGTTGACTCTAAGCATTCAGTTGCCTGATCAAGTTCTGCAGGGGCTGACAGTGACCCAATCAAAGTTGACAGCTCTGGGAGATCATTTATAAAGCTCTGTGCAGTAGTTGACGTGAAAGTACGTTTAATACAGTAGCGTGGTGAGGTGCATATATTATTACTCAGACATATTTTGAATGAGATGAGACAATGATCTGAGATAACTTCAGACTGTGGAAGTATGACTATATTGTCTACGTTTAATCTGAATGTTAGTATTAGATCAAGGGTGTGACCACCATTATGGGTCGGTCCTATGACATTCTGCTTAATCCCGACTGAATCTAAGATGGACACAAACGCTGTTTTTAAAGGGTCTTCTGGGTTATCGAAGTGAATATTAAAATCTCAGACAACTAAAGCTTTGTCTAAGGAAATAACCAAATCTGAGATAAAATCTGCAAATTCAGAAAGAAACTCAGAATATGGCCCCAGGGGCCTGTAAATAATAAGCAATGGAATTAACTGGGTAGACTTATTTTTCGAGGCTACATACATTATATGAGTATGAAGAACTTCAAATGTATTAAATTTATAACCAGGTTTGTGTGTTACACCTAGATAATCGTTATAAATAACCGCGACGCCTCCTCCTCTGCCAGTTAGACGAGGCTGGTGTATATAACTGTATCCAGGAGGACTCGCTTCATTTAATGCTATATATTCATTTGGCTTAATCCATGTTTCTGTTAAACACAGTACATTAAACTCCTGATCAGTAATGAGTTCATTAACCATTAGCGCTTTAGATGTAAGAGATCTAATATTTAATAGCCCCACCTTTAGATCAAAGGTGCTGGCAGCAGCTGTACAGTCAGTCTGATCTAATTTTATATTGATTAGGTTACTGGAACAAACTCTCTGAAAATTTCTACCTTTTTGTTGAGCTCGGGGAACAGACACAGTCTCAATGTAGTGGGCCCTGAGTGACGACTCTGTGCAGCTAGCAGACAGTCGGTTTAGCCTGTTCGTCTGCTCCCTGGCCTTGGCTCTGGATTGTCAGAAATTAACTAGGCCTGTTCTGAGACTATGACCTATGCTGCAGGAAATGAGAGCAGCACCTTCCCGAGTGGGATGGATACCGTCCCGCCCTAACAGGCCAGCAGTGCCCTCAAAATTAGCCCAATTATCTATAAAGCCCACACTGTTTTCAGAGCACCACCTGGACAGCCAGCAGTTCAGCGACCATAACCTGCTGTAAGCTACATCGCCACGCCGCATTGGGATGGGGCCAGAGCATACTACAGCATCGGACATCGCCTTCGCTAATTTAAACACCTCTACAAAGTTACTCTTAGTAACCTCAGACTGATGAAGGCGTATATCATTAGCTCCTGCATGGATAACTATCTTTGAGAACCTGTGCTTGCCTAGGACCCTAAGATTACCTGCTATGTCCGGCGCCCTGGCTCCCGGTATACACCTGACTAAAGCTGCTGGTGCCCCTAAAGGCTGAGCTAATTTCACATGCCGTATGATAGAGTCCCCTATAACCAGAGCTCTTTCAGGTTTCTCAGTGGGTGCATCACTAAGGAGAGCAAACCTGTTCGACACGTGACGCGGAGAGGAGTGGTGCTCCCGTGGGCGAGCCTCAGCGGTAGCTTTGGCTCTACGCTTATGCCGCCGAGCCGTCACCCATTCGCCCCGCTGTAAGGGCTCTAATGCCGGAGTTGGGGGATTGCTAACTCCACCTAGGGCGTCCAGACTTTCCCTAACAGAAACTACACTGTTCTCACGCTCACTAACCTGCTCTAAAGCCTGGACACGCGCTTCTAGCACTGAAATCTTCTCCGTCAGAGAGCTAACTAGTCTGCACTTATCACAAGTAAAGCTAATAGAGCTATCGCTAGTGACGGAGGAAGAATGACTAAACATCCTGCACTCAGCACACTGAACAGGCTGAAGGTGTGCCATGATGAAAAGATTCACGTACCTTAAATGAAGATCTGTTGATATTAAAGCAGATCAGATGGCCTCCGCTTGTGGACTTTACACAGGAGGAGAGAAAAAGAAAGCTTCCGGTCTTGGCGTTCTTCCGAAAAAAGAAAGAGAAAAAACCGAGAAAAAAACCAGAAAAAGGAAAGCGAAAGTGAAAAGTACAAAAATGAAAGCGACAGTATAATAAAAATGAAGAGGATACTGGAAATTTATTTATAGAAAAAAAGTTAAAAAAGGATTAGTAATTAACGCCGGCACTCGCGGGAAAAAGGACTCGGCGCGAACAACTCAGGAAACAGCCTTCATTGGATAGCATTCAAACTCCACACAGAAAGGCCCCCGTCAGCTGCTAGGCTCGAACCCAGGACCTTCTTGCTGTGAGGTGACAGTGCTAACCACTACACAACCCTGGCACCTAGTATTATTATTATTATTATTATTATTATTAGTAGTAGTAGTAGTAGTGTGTGTCATTCATCCATCGTACACAATGAAGACCAAGTACATCAAGGGGGTGGGGGCTAAGTGCGGTGGGAATAGCAGTGGCCAATCAGGCCGATGCGGGCATGGAACTTTTTGCCGCAGACATGACAAACGAAGTTATCGCTTGACAGAGAGAGGATGTTTTTAGACTTCCGCAAGTGATGCTTCCTCTAGGCTTCTGCTATCCTCGTCTGCTCAAAGGTCATAGAGCCTTTGTTGTTGAGTGTTCTCCAGGTGGGGTGGTCTAAGGCCAGAGTCTCCCAAGATGACACATCAATACCAAAGCCTTTCAGTGACATTTTGAGGGTGTCCTTATAGCACTTCTTTTGTCCTCCTTGTGAGTGCTTGCCTTGCGCAAGCTCTCCATAGAACAGGCGTTTGGATAGATGGGAGTCAGGCATTCTGACAAGATGACCTGCCCACCTGATCTGGGCCCTCCTGAGCAGGGTGTGGATGCTTGGAAGGTGAAGTCGCCGCTTTCCTTCTGGAACATTTCAATCTTGTAAAAGGCTAATGATATATTTGATACTCTATTACTTGATTACTTGTTTTTAATGATTTAGAATTTATTAGTGAGACACACTAATGGAGAAGAATTATCATAAGTTCCAACTGGGGACCATCAACGTCAGAACCTGTAAATGTGAAAGTAAATTAGTAGACTGTGTTACACAATGCAAGAGACTGGGACACGACATCACGTGCATGCAAGAAGTCTGACAAAAGGGTGAAGGGGAAGTCTATTTTAACAACAACATTCTGAGAGGGTGGCGTCTCGTATACAATGGTATGAAGATTGCAAGAGCAGGAGTTGCTGTTGCCATGGCCCCACATGTTATACTATCAGACATGCAACATATAATCGAGGGCAGATTAACTATAGTAAGAGTGAAAGTGAATGGGGTGAAGCTTGTAATCTATAGTTGCTACTGCCCAATGGAAGAACATTCTTCATCAAGCAAGGAAGCCTTTTATCGAACACTAAGCAAAGCCATGCAGAAGATGAAAAAAGACTACATACAAGATAATTGCTGCTGGGGATTTCAACAGTCATTGGCCATGACTGTGATCCTGGTAGTTGGAAAGGTGTTGGGCTGTATCATGATGAAAACCAAACAAGTTTTAATGGAATGAAGCTCATTGAAACTGCAGAAGACAATGAACTTTATATTCTAAACACTATACACTATATTCGCAACAAAATCAAACGAACATAGATGGTCATTTAAATCTAACCTTGGGTATAAATGAAGACTGGATTATATAATGGCCGAATGGTACATCAAACGAGCCACCAAGAATTGCTGAACATACCCCATGCAAAGCCAGCCCTTTGATTCAGACCATCGAATTGTAGTCTTGGATGCCCACTTTCCAACTAGAAAAATGGTTAAAAAGCTCTTTCATAAAAAGAGAACTCCAATTAAACACCAAGCTCTCTGCCGTCTCAGAGATGACCCCTCCATCCAAGAGTCATAGTGCTAAACTTGATGCACTTCTATCAACGGAGCCTTTGGCACTGACGGTCGATGGACTTGAAGAGCTGGTAGTAGATACTATACAGTGGGCCTCTGCTGAGACAATCCCTCATAGAACAAATGGTGACTTAGAAAAACCATGGATGAACAGTGTTTACCAAGACCTACTTGGCAGATACTGTAGGTGGAATTGGGATTAATTAAATTATAAATTATGTAATAATTGATAATTGAATTAATCAATTTATAATTAAAGATCAGTCTCATAAAATCTTAAATTATTCATCTTAATATTCACCGTGAATGGTTACATTCAAGATTAATGGTAGCTCTGCATTAGATGGGAAACCCAGTTGTATACAAAAGCTAAATTTGAAGGAAAAAGGAGTTCTAAATAGTTGACCTTGTGAATAAACAACAGGAACAAGTAAAATGTAATTCAATTTGATTAGCTTTTATTTGTCTACTACTCACTAATAAGAATCTCATAAAATACATTCAATGTCGGGCAAAGGTAATAACAAGGCACAACAATGGAACAATTACACCTGGGCCATAGGTTTGGGGCAGGAGAGAGGGGGAGAGAGAGAGAAAGAGAGAGATGGGAAAAGAGAATCCCTTGTGTGTGCGTGTGTGTGTGTGTGACTAGGGAAAGCCGATGCATGCGTGTGTGTAGGTGTGTGTGTGTGTATCTGTGGGCAGATGCTAACGACTAGCCACTCTAGCAATGCTTAAGCAAAATGGCGGTCAATGCTTAGATGTTGTAAACTAGGTGACGTATCACAGGTAGCTCAATGAGGGAGGTACCAAAATGGCGTTGGGGAATATGGCGCCTGCAGGCCTAGTCGAGAACAAGCCTACCAGCTAGCGTATCACCCTGAGGTAGCTAGCAATGAGTTGCTAATGAGAATCTGGCCATGTTACAGCTGGATCCAAACACTGTGCTTAACAACAATTTCCAACAGACTATCTAGGCAAAGAACTCAACGCGAGGGAGAGAGAGAGAGAGAGAGAGAGAGAGAGGAAGACTAATAGGTGTTGGATGGAGAGGACTAGGCCTTGTAGCGGTACAGCCTCGGGGCTTAAAATAACAAACTTGTCACTGCGCTGCTAATCAGATAGGGAAGCTAGCAATGGAGTTAAGGAAAGACAAACATGCAAGATACCCTGTTTAACAAGTTCAAAGAAAAACAGAACCAAAACAAACAATAAAAAAAACACCTTCCGTGTCTGAGCGGGTATGCTAAACAGCTCAAAGCTTAAACATGACCCTAACAACCATCTGAATAAGCTACAAATTACTAAAATTTGCCCAAGTGCCTACTCAATGCGAGGGAAGTTCGTTCTCCGATGTCCGCGCTGAGGGTCGCGGTCCGAGGAGAGGAGGTTAGCGGCGAGTTGCGTCCAACCGCGGCTAAACGAAGCAGGGAGATGGAGGCCTAGCTGGTCCATGGTGCTTCAGGAGAAACCTCAGGTGATGCGTCGACGAGAAAAAGGCTGAGAGGAGCGAAGCTGTCCGCAAATGCCTCTTAGCGTGGAAAACTACTTAACTGTAGTTAAACTTTGCAAAGGTTTAGAATCAAAACCACTATATCACTGAAACCTAGCGGGTCGTTCAAATGTTTGGCCGAAACTAATTTGAACAGGCTGTTCTCAGACAATAGCGGTTAGTCTCAACACTGTAGCGAGCGTGCCTACAGTCCGTCCGACCACTCCAGTAGTCAGAACATGAGAGAGCGAATCGAGGCGCTCTCTATACAGTTAAAGCAGTTCCACTTTACGTCACATCCGGGTAGAGCGAGCAAGGAATTGTGGGATCGTTATGGGGCGCTGGCAAGTTACCAACATTCCCCCCTTGGCCATAGGCGCTGAAAGGAGTGATACCCTATGGGCACATGGTGTTAAGTCCGCGACCCACGGTCCCTAGTAATCCACAACGGTAGTTCCACAATGAGGTAGTTCCACAATGAGGTAGTTCCAAGGGTCCTTTCTGTGAAAAGTCTTTCAGACAAAGTTCAACAGTTCAATACATTTCATACAGTCCATAAGATGCATAGGCACTTGGGCATGAAAGCATAGGCACTTGGACATGAAAACAATTACACTATGGCTACTTAACTACCTTCTACATACAACATTTCACACAGCAAACAAAGAAATAATCAAAACTCCATAAAAGAAAATGGAAGAGAGGGGTTAGTTAGCATGTTAGCAAGCCTACTCTTCAAGAAAGTTAGTGGAGGCCTTAGGCCTGATGGAGAATCGGACAATGCCACGATCTAATTTTTCAGGTGCGTAGATCGTTTTGTCCAGTTTGCGGTGTAGTGTCAGTATGTACCTATGTACAGTGATGGCTATGAAGACTGTGATAACCCAACCGCTAGCTAGAAATCCCAGCGCAATTCAGCTCATTAAAGATCCTTGATCGGACGAGGGGTTTGCGCGGTAATTCAAGAAAGTGGTAGCGATGCCAGTGGACTTAAGATTGAATTGCACGGTTTTGGTCCCTTCCAGCAGTAGTTGTGCTTGGAGGGTGGAGTTTATCTCAAGTTCGTGACCTGGGAAGGCATCGGGCATTTCTATCTCGGTCTCATACTGGTCAGCGCTAAGGTGATGGAGGGTGATGTCACCCACGTGAACAGTGGCTCCTAGTGGGACACTTAGGAGAGAGGTTTCGTTAGGGATCTTCATTCTAGTGGCAGTGTTATGTTGATCATATGATATCAGAATCTCAGTTTGGGGAGTGTTGATTAGCCACCGATTACCAGCTCTTTCTACTCTAGTTCCTATTCCTTCATCTTTAATGGACAATTTGCCTGCACACTTCTGATCGGGGACTTTTGTCAATCCACAGAGACGGTCTGTGGTGTCTCGGATAAAGGGATTGCTGGGGCAGACCCAGTGGATATCTTTGGTAGAGGTGCACATGTCTAAGTTAGGGATGAGGTAGATAGAGGGGTTGTCATCGTGATAGGCTATGGTGGGAGGTGTCTGCAAACATACGTGTACGTCATTGTTCCAGAAACCTACATTAAGGACAGATTTGATTCTGTATATGTTTTGCCGTTCAATAACGGGGAGATTGAGGATGAAGCCTATTTCTAGGTTTTGAGGGTTCACAAAAATGGGAATAGCACTGCCAAGACTATAAGCCAGATGAATCTGTGATGAGTAAACGTTAGTCGTGGTAGTAGATCGGAGTATGCTGTCAACCATGCTGAGGGGTATCAAATATGGTAGGATTTTACCTCCACCCAGGGTGCTGAGAGAGCTACTTACTTCTCTCATCAGGTCCTGCATTAGGTCTCGGATTACTCGGACGTACTTGACTTCGCTTCTCATGTTTGTCGCTAGCCTGTCTATGGCATGCACTGTGTTCTTGATTAATGTAGAATGCATGTTAACGGTTAATATGGTTCCCTGCAGGGTTTTGCCTAGGCCCTGCAGCTTCTCCTGTTGAGTTAGTAGTCTACCCTGGATTTCTGGCATTTCTTCCTTAAGAATGTTCATTTCTCGTTTGACCACGGTCAGGCTAACGGTGTTAATGGCAGAGAGGCCCATTGAGAACAGAGAGCCGATGGCGGATGCAGCAGTAAGTAGTCCTCCGAGGAACCGTTTAGGGCGTGTTTTGCCGCTGAGTTCCTCCTTAGTGACTATGAACTTCTGTAACTGTTCGAGCATGTGAACTGTGGTACGCTTGGCGTGTTCAATGTTGGACCCAATCTCGGAGTTAGGCCCGGTTTCGAGGTTTGTTTGTGTGGGCGACCTAAAATGCTTACGGTACACGTCCCAAGGATCGAGGCGGGTGTACACGCACTGGGTGTGGACGCGGCAATTGGTGAGAAGCAGTCCTGGGGCATCTTGGAGAACGATGCTGCTCGGCGGACCTGGTTCCACTATGTTGCCGGCCAGTGTGGTCTGCAGGACTAGGAAGATGCCGAGGATCCAGAGAGGGGCCATTCTGCAACATACAGGAGTTTGTTATTCTGATTTGAGTGGTAACAGGGGTGGTTACTTATAGATGCACGCTTATGGATTGAGAGGCATGCAACTAAGTTGGGTAGGCTATAGCTTATTGTTTGTCCACCCCCCTATGGAGTGTGGACTGCTCAAAGAGCTTTATTTGGTTGCTATGGACCCATCTATATGAAGGCGCCTGGCTGGGCTTCGAAGTTTTGATGCAGTAGGCGACGGGGGACAGTTTACCGACGATTTCGAAAGGACCGGACCAACGGGGTAAGAATTTTCTGGCTACTCCTACCGGTTTGGTGAAATTGAAGTATAGGACTCTGTAGCCTACTTCGTACTCACGGTGTGTCGCCTTTCTGTCGTAGTAAGCTTTCTGGCCTTTCGCACTCTTTTCGAGATGTTCCTGGGCCCATGCAAACGTGGCCTGCAAGTGGCGTTGCAAGTCGGTGACGTACTGGTGTGCGGTGTACGCAGTGGCAACGCTTAGGTCCTCTGGTTGGTAGAGGAGGTGTAAGGGAAGAACCATTTCACGGCCAGTCATCATTTCGAACGGAGTGACTCCGGTGGTGCGGTGAGGAGTGGACCTAATGGCCATCAGCACCAGAGGGAGTTTGATGTCCCAATCTTTGTCATGGTGGCTGACATACTTGCGAAGCATGCTCACAATGGTTTGGTTGGCGCGTTCGACCTGACCGAAAGACTGAGGATGATACGCGATGTGGAATTTTGCTTCGACTCCGAGCATTTCCCACAACACTCTCATGACCTCTGCGGTGAAATGAGTACCTTGGTCGGAATCAATGGATAGGGGCAAGCCCCAACGGCTGAACACATCTCCGATAAGAAGGAGAGCGGTGGTCTCTGCGGTTTCGTTCGGGGCGGGCAAGCATTCCACCCACTTCGTGAAAGCACAAGTGACGGTCAGGAGGTACTTATTACCTCGAGCCGATTTCGGCACCGGTCCGACCCAGTCTATCTGGAGATTAGACCAGGGGAATGAGATGCCTTTGCTTTGCAGTGGGGTGCGGTTCAACGGTTGGGCTGGTCGGAATTGGCAGCAAATCAAGCACCCTTTGACATACTCGGTAACGTCCTGAATCATGAAGGGCCAATAGACAATCTTTTGGAGTGTCTGGTAGGTCGCCTGAGCATTCCTATGGCCCCTGCACGGGCTGTCGTGAGCGTACTGCAACATGACCCCCCTATGATCTGTGGGCACGACCCACCGGGGAGGTCCCTGGTTGCGTGGTGTGTACACCAGGAGTCCTTTCTCGAGTTTTAAGCCGTTTTTGAGATTGTGAAGGTGATTTAAGTCTCGGGACTGTTGCAACTCTTGTGGGGAAATTGGGAACGCCACGGGGTCCGCAAGGAACTTACGGATTTGGTGGATCACGGGATCCCTTTCCTGCATAGACACCAGGTCGGCGTCCTGGGGCAGTCGGCCGAGTTGCACTGTTCCTGCTTGGGGTACTGCGTCAGTTTGACCTGCTCTAGCCTGTCGACGAGTAATCGCGGTTACGTTATGGCGTGGCGTCTCGGGAAGCCATGACGGCTGGAATTCCCAAAGGGGGCTGTCTACAGCTCCCGCTTTGGCGAGGCCATCTGCCTCATCGTTACCGACTTTGTCAGGTCCTGGGACTTGAGAATGTCCCTTCACCTTCTTCCAGTAGACACACATTCCCTGTTCGGTTATGAGTCGATCGCATGCTAGGAAGAGTTCGGAGTGTTTCACTTCCTTGCCCCTTGCGTTTTTCATGTCCTTCACCTTCCACGAGGGAAAGTGTGAGACGAAGCTATGCCTGGCATAGTTTGAATCAGAGCAGAGAACTAACTGCTTGATGTTCTCATGGGCAGCTTGTTGCAGGACGATGAGCACGGCTGCTACCTCCGCATATTGGCTAGTCTTAGCCCCGAGTCGGTGTTGGTATTTCCCTTGTATAGGGCCATTCACCCATACGATACCAACACCGGCTTGGACTTTGCGTTCATGATGGAATGAGCATCCATCTATGTAAGCGGTGGGGAGGTCTTTGCAGACGTTCTCGTCATAGTAGTGGTGGTCGGAGGGGAGAGCAGGTATGGTTGTTAGTTCGGTTTGATCCGGACTATTCTCGCAGTCGCAATGCTGGCATTCCGCCAGGCCTCGGCCAAGCGCCATCTTGTGGTTCTGGGCGTACTTCACCTCGACGTCGTAGCCCTGTAATGCCATCATCCAAGCTGCGATGCAACTGTTCGAAACTCTTCCCTCTCTCAGCCTCTGGCTGTTCAAGAATGAGACCGGTTGATGATTGGTCTCTATCACCACCTTCTGGCCACCAATGTAACTGCGAAAGTGTTCAACGGCCCAGACCGTGGCCAGCAGGGCTTTTTCGCAGTCTGAAAATTTAAACTCCACAGCACTGAGGGGCCGACTGGCATATGCTATAACACGGCGATCTTTGTCATGCTGCTGTGACAGTGCGGCACTCAGGCAGTGGGTGGAGAAACTAGCCTCCAAGAAGAACGGTTTGTCTTTGTCAGGATATGCGAGGCAGGGAGCGGAGCAGAGCTTCTGCTTCATGCTCTTGAACGTGAGTTCTTGAGGGTCACTCCACTGGAAGGGTTTATCCTTTCAGAGGAGCTCGGTGAGCGGTCATGCTATCTCCGCGTAGTCCTCAATGAACTGTCGGGAGTAGTTGCAGACCCCTAAGAAGCTCCTGAGTTCGGGTACGTTGGATGGGGCTTTGATGTCTTGGATAGCCCGCACCATCCCCGACTGGAGTTCAATGCCATCTGGCCCGACGCACAGCCCAACGTATTCGACTTTGGTGTGACACCACTGCCCTTTGGTGACAGAGAGCTTCGCTCCTGCTCTGGACAGCTGAGACAGAATGTGGCGTATCTCTTCAAGGTGTGCATCAAAAGTCTGTGACCTAATGAGGATGTCATCGACATAGATCAAGTTGCCACAAGCTGCGGCATCGCTCATTGCCTTATGCAAGAAGATGTTGAATTCAGCGGGGGAGTTCGCGTAGCCGAACGGACATCGGTTGAAAGTTAGCTGGCGGTTCCCAAAGGAAAAGGCCAGCTTGTGCTGGTCAGCTGGATCCACGCACATGGTCCAGAATCCACTCGCCACGTCGGCGGTGGAGAAGAACTTTGCACCCTTCACCTTGGCAAGTTCTTGATCCAGATGGATCATGGGCCATCTTGACAAGGGCACTTGCTTGTTCAGCTGCCTATAGTCAATGGTGAGGCGCCACTTGCTGTTCGGTTTCAGCACCGGCCACAAGGGGGAGTTGTAAGTCGAGTTACACTCGCGAATGATCTGCTTTTCCAGCAGAGTGTCCAGTGTTTCTTGTATTGAGTCGTATGCGGCTAATGGAATTTTGTATTGCCGCACGAACATCGGTGGAGCGTTCGGATCTGTTGGGATTCGGACGGTGTGGATGTCTGTGACTCCGCAGTCATTGGAATCTTGCGCCCAGATCGCCTTGAAGTCGTAGAACAGTTCACGGAGCTGTCGTCTCTGGGCGTCCGTGGTCAGGCTGTCAGCTTTCACCAGCTGTTGTTGAACTTCTTGTTCGAAGCCTGGGTACGGTTCACCTAAAGTTGAATCGACGACCTCAGTTGCAGGGGTGACGTTGCTCGATTGCGTGGCAAGAGCGTACACCAGCATGTGTTTCGGGGTGTCAGTTTTGGTCATGACTATGTGCTCATCGCAAAGCATGTCGTGGGGTTCGACGTGGATCATGTGGAAAGGAAGAGTAACCCAGAGAGGTTCCACTGGATCGGAATGAGTGTCCGGCGTTGGCAGCTCACCGATGACTGGAATGGTGAGTTCAAAGTCATGGAATGCCTGGTCTATCAGAAGGCCTAAAGGCCGACGGGCGGGGATCGTGAGGGCGTCCCGCGTGGAGTTTTGAACCAGGAGGTAAGCAGAACGATGACTCACTTCAAGCAGCGGAGTCCCACACACGGCTAAGTCGAGCTCCATGAAGAATTTGAGAGGCTGGAAGAATGCCTGGAAGCTACGAAACTGTTGGTCTTTCATGATGACCAGCTTAAGAGGGGAACCAGCAGTCCTAGCGGGAATGACAACGTCGAATTCACTAGTGACATGGCAGGCTTGGGGAATCATTTGTCCTGACCGCATTTGTTCCGGGTCAGCTTGGAACGGGTGCTTAGCGGCGTCGGCTTGGGTCCAGATGACCCGGTTGACTAGGTCCAGCTGGGCTCCCAGTCTGACCAAGATGTCTGCCCCGATGACCAGTGAGTCAGGAAGTCTGGGGACAACACTCAAGAAATGAAGAAATTCTCTCTGACCGATGGCGAGCGACACGGCGCAGACGCCTGTGGCTTTGGTGGGGCTCTGTGGTTGTTCGGCTGACAGTAGCCAGTGGCTCTTCTGCACAAAGACGGGGAAGGAGTGCTCTGACGCACTATGTCGAACCACATTTGGCTGATGGCTGACTTCTCTGACCAAAGCGCTAACCTGATGCCCTGTGCCGTGACGCCGTTGACGGTAATGTTGCCAGATATCCAGGGGTAGTACCTGGTTGGGGCAGATTCGCCAAGAAAGCAAAGGAAAGACGGGTGGCCATCGAGCACGTTGCGGTTGAGAAGAGTGTCGGTTGAGTTTGGCGCTTCTTGACTCAGCTCAGGGTGGAGCGGAGTGGTCTCGAGGTTTTTGGGGAACTGCCCTGACTCAGCTATCAGTGGAGTAGCATCCGCGCTAACTTCATCGCAACGGGCTCGGTCATGACGACGAGGATCTGGAGTCTGTGGGGACGCGACCTGGGCCCACAGTTGCCCATGACGACAGTCAATGAGGGGCGCTAGCCTATCTAGTAGGTCTTGGCCAATGAGGAACGGTTCTACCCCAACAGAGCAGATGTAAGTGGGGTGAGTGATGGACATGCCCTGGAACGTGAGTTCCAACCATGCGATGGTTGTTACTGGGGCTTGATTCTGGATGAAGCTAACCAAGTTGATGTCACAGCGTTCGGTTCTGATGGGTCTACCTTGCGCATGCCGCGCATCAGAAACCTCTGCGAAGACTTTGGAACACATCAGGGTGATTTATGACCCAGTATCCAAGAGAGCTTGGAGGGAAACGTTGCCTTCTACCACCACTGGGGTATAGATACGCTTGGCGTTGCCTTTCCTAACCAAATCTCCAAGAAACTGCGTCAGGGGTGCATCCTGCGGGTCAGGCTTCACCACCGGAGGGGGTTGTTTCACCTCATCGCTGCCTATCAGGCAGGGGTCCTTTCCCCACCCCACGAGGTAGACACATGGTGGTGGTGGGGATGGGTCCCAGCCTAGTCATGCTGATGGGTTATCCCTGTCCTTGCTCAGCTTACCCTTCTTTTTCTTATCGCTCAGCAGTTGTTTAATCTGTACTAGTTCGGCCCTCAGTTCTGCCATCCCAAGCGGCTCTTGGTTGGCTTGTTTAGCGGTAGCTGGCTTAGGGCTCTGCTCCCTTCGAGAGGAGTTGTGATGGGGCCCTGACTGTCCGCTATTCTGAGATTTAGGGCCGTGACTGCCAGGTTTGCGGTTACCTTGCCCTTTGGCGTTGGGGCCCTGTTCCCCCTTGGCTCCAGCTTGTCGGCCTTTCCAGTTACCTTTGGGTTGACTCGATGTCTGGTGGCCAGGGTTTGGGTTCGCCCAAGGGGGTCCGCTGTTTGGGCTTCACCCCCTTCTAGGCCTAAGGACTGACCTTCCTGCTCATGTAGGCTGAGGACTCTGGGATCGTCCTCGTGGCGGTCCGTGGGTTGGACGAACGTCTCCCACGTTAGTTGTGCGGTGCGACGCATTTCTCTCATAGTATGGGGGTGCTGGCGACACGCGAGTGTTACTTGGTTACGGATGCACGGGTGAAGGTTATGGAGGAAGAGGGACTTGAAGTTGCAATCTTCCTCTAGCCTGGACTCACTTCTGCCCTGAAAGTACGCCGCACGGAGCCGATGGTAGTACTCGCGAGGGTGTTTGCTTCGTTTCTGTCTGATTTGAATGGCACCCATTGTCGCAGCAGTCTCGTCGTCGTACAATGAGTATTCCTCTTTCAAGTACTTACGTATTTTCTTGTAGTTGTCGAGGACTGACTGTGGTAGGGTCTCAACGAATGCTCGTATGCCACTACCTAAAGTTTTCCAGACTAGTCTGGCCTTTTCACGTGACGTAGCCTCTGGCAGGTCCAGGAGGCTACATTCGATTTCCCGGAAATAGTCATTAATGCTTCGGTGTCTATGATTTTCCAGCTCAAAACGCTCTATGTCTTTCACAAGGATGTCGATTTGGCGGATCCTAGTATTGCGTTCTGCGACGAGGCATTTTGATTTTGACCCGTAGGGGTCCTCGCTGTCTTCGCTATTTGAGCTGCTCTCATATCGCCTATGTCTGCGTTTCGGCTTGTAGGCGGCCTCTCCATCAGAGGAGTCTGAGGGTACGTAGTGCGGCGTTTTCTGCGTGCTAGAGGCTGCAGCGATATTGAAGCACGAGGGGGTGTAGTGGGGAGTAAAGTAAAAACTCCCAGCGCCACGAGATGGCGATCGCGCGGCTTTCACGCGAGTTGAGCTTGGGTGCGGTGTCTGATCTACCATTCTAAGCTCAGGTTCTTCCTCCTCCAGAGCGGAACTCTGTTCTTGGGAGGGTTTGGCCGATCCCTCATCTGAGCGACGTGCTTGTGTCACTTCTTCTCTGAGGCATTCTATTTCGCGCTTTAGTTCATCTTGTGTGGCTCTCATGCCCACGAGGCTACTCTCCGCGCTTTCTGCTCTCCTTTGAGCTTCGGCCAGTTGTTGTTTTAGTGTTCTTTTCTCTTGTTCGATGGTCATACACACATGTTCCATTTCCTTATAGTAGATCATGAACAATTTGGGTAGCCCTTCTGGGAGAGTCATCGTACGCTCCTTGAGCTCCCTAACGGCTATGTGTATTTCATCAAAGCGAGCCTTTTGGTCCAGATCACAGAAGTAATTTCTCCTATCCTCCGGGACTTGGCCTAAATCGCCTACAACGTCGAAAAGAGAGAGGAGGGGCTCTTCTGACTCACTTGCTGGGGAATGCGACATTTTGTTCGAAATGTATTAATTAACTTAAAAGAAATTAATACTAGGTGTTGATTAGGTTAGAATTTAATTTAATCCAAGTTGCTAAATAATTGATTTGTGGTTTCTTAGCTACTTTGTTTTTCACTAATGTTTCACTTGTATTAATTAGCTCAATTAATAATATTAGTTAACAATAATGATTATTATTAATAATATTAATTAAGTACTTGGATTAGATATTACTCTAATGTACTAATCAATTAAACCGGTTTATCAGCTAACTGTGGTTGACAGCTGAATTTCAGTTCTGTGATTAACACACTGTTAATGATTCACCATTAAAGTCACCTGTGTTATACCTTGGCAGTTGTCTTTGGGTATACAGCAGTTTACAAGTTATTGTTGAGAAATTCACAAGGTCATTAAACTATTCCTCACACAAGGCACCAATTTATGTAGGTGGAATTGGGATTAATTAAATTATAAATTATGTAATAATTGATAATTGAATTAATCAATTTATAATTAAAGATCAGTCTCATAAAATCTTAAATTATCCATCTTAATATTCACCGTGAATGGTTACATTCAAGATTAATGGTAGCTCTGCATTAGATGGGAAACCCAGTTGTATACAAAAGCTAAATTTGAAGGAAAAAGGAGTTCTAAATAGTTGACCTTGTGAATAAACAACAGGAACAAGTAAAATGTAATTCAATTTGATTAGCTTTTATTTGTCTACTACTCACTAATAAGAATCTCACAAAATACATTCAATGTCGGGCAAAGGTAATAACAAGGCACAACAATGGAACAATTACACCTGGGCCATAGGTTTGGGGCAGGAGAGAGGGGGAGAGAGAGAGAAAGAGAGAGATAGGGAAAGAGAATCCCTTGTGTGTGTGTGTGTGTGTGACTAGGGAAAGCCGATGCGTGCGTGTGTGTAGGTGTGTGTGTGTGTGTGTGTGTATCTGTGGGCAGATGCTAATGACTAGCCACTCTAGCAATGCTTAAGCTTAATATATAAAAAATGACTTGTTTAAAAGTGATCTAACGTTCAGAAGAGCTAGCTTTACAGAAAGTCTAGAAGTAATATCTGCTTGTGCACTCTGATGTTGTTTTAAAACAGGAAGGAGATTAGATTGATTCACCCCCAGGGTTAAATGTGCTCTATGTTTTCTATTTCTTATCAACACAGGAATAGAGAATGGCATAGGCACATTGGGTCCCAGCTGGTTTTCAAAACTACACCCATTCGCAGGGACCCAGAGTACATCAAACAAGACTTTCTAAATGTTCCATTTGGTTTGAGGGTGAAAGGATTGGAGATGACATGTATCTTTTGGATGGTGAAAAAGATTTGTAGCCAGCTGAAAGTCCTGGGCGAACACAATTTTGATGAACTGGGTACACTGCTTGTCGCGACAGAGTTGGGCTGGAAAAAGAGAGTGTAGCCATTGGGAGCAATTTTTTCATGCTATTTGGGAAATCCATCCGGGGGGAAGATAGAGATGACGAAATGGAGTCCTCTGATTTTTGGCAGTCTGTCTTTGAATGTTGGCAGTCTTGCAGGTCAGATGTCTGTGTGTCCTTGATGACGACTTGCAAAGATGATTGTTTAGGCTTTGTAACTATGTCAGTCTGCGACATCTTATCAACTGTTTTCCTTAATGCTGGCTGAGAAAAGATTGCAAGTCCGTAATGGTCTACTAAGACTTTGGGTCCAATCCAGCTGAGTTCAGTGCTATTTGGCTTGTAAAATTCTCTGCGATTGCAGAAAAGGTTAAAATTGTCTATGAAGTTCATACCAAATGAAAAACAAGTTTTTCCAAGCCAGGTGTTAAGACTGAAGAGTCGAGAAAAAGCAAAACTTCCTCTCGCTGGAAGTGGGCCACTGATAAAAGATTGAATCCCAGTCTTATAGAGCTCAGAAAAAAGTTTTCTGAAATCATCTTGGACAAACAGCTGTTCTCTGAAAACATCATTTGCTCCCACATGCACAACAATACGTTTAATAGTTTTATGCTCGGACATGAGTTTCAAAATGCTGTCTTTGGTGTCAGAGATGGATGCATTTGGAAGGCAACAAATAATCATCCCATAACCTTTTAATTGTCTTACAGTGGAATCACCAAGAACAAGGGTTGTGGGATCAGGTGGTGTTACGAGCTGCTTTTTGCCTCTTCCCACAGCTCTTCGATCTTGGTGCGATCTCTTTTTACTATGTGTTAGGGAATAACTTCCTCTTGCCACATGGTCTGGAAGAGCTCAGTTAGCTTCTGAATCAGAACAAGTCCACCTTCCTTGAAGATTTCAGCAGGTATAGAGTCCAAACCTGGCACCTTGCCATTTGAAAGGAATTGGATCGCTTTCCGGACCTCTGGTTTTGTTGGAAGTTCTGCCAGAGAGTGGTTGATTTGTACTTGGGGCAAGCGAGCAATTGCCTCAGTGTTTACAGATGATGGGTTATCCAGAACACTACTAAAGTGTTCTGCCCATCTTTCCAAGATGCCACTCTTATCTGTCAGTAGTTTTGACCCGTCTGCACTTAGCAGAGGTGATGTTCCATGGGACTGAGGCCCATAAATGGTCTTCCAGGCATCATAGAAACACTTGACATTGTTGTTTTTGGCAAACCGCTGTATTTCATCCGCCTTTTTGCTCTTGCATCTCTCTAAGTTTAGCCTGCACCTTGTGCTTGATAGAGTTGTAGGCTGCTTTCTTTGAGGCTGAGTTGATGTCCTGCTGATGCGCTTTGTACCTTGCATGCTTCTCCTCAAGTAACTTTTGGATTTCCTCGTTATTGTCGTCGAACCAGTCCTGGTGTTTATGCTCACTCAGTCCCAAATGAGTTAGTGCAGCTTCGTATACTGTGTCTCTGAGCACCAAACACTGTTCTTCTACCCCGTGTGCGCTGACATCTAGGTGACTTATTTTGTTGTCAAGCTCTGCATGAAGGTTTTGACACACAGAGTGCTGTTCCAATTTCCTGACGTTGAGATGTCTGTGTGACTTTATCCCCTGTGGGTGCCTATTGGATTGGATACGGATGTTAAGTTTTGAGATGATGAGCCTGTGGTCAGTCCAGCATTCTGCACCACACATAGCCTTGGTCACCCTAACGTCTTGCCTGTCTCGTCTCCTGACGATGGCATAGTCAATCAGGTGCCAGTGCTTGCGACGTGGATGCATCCAAGATGTTCTATTATAAATGGGTGTGGCAGCGGGGGTGTGGTCTAGCATTGGTCTGTGACAGGAGGGCGGATTCGGGGAAGTTAAGTGGCAGAATCACTACACTTGTTGTTAATTAATGTGTTTGTGTGTCTTCCCAGTGACCGCGCCCTATTTAAGGAGAGAGAGTGAGAGCAGAGGGAGCTCTCTCTCCCCAACCAGATGACTTATGTGTGTGTGTATGCGTGTGGCTGGGAGAGTGTGGTTTTGCGACTGAAAAGTGCAAATAAAAAGAGTTTTTGGAACTCAGTTCTGTCCTGCCATTCTTCTGTGCTCCACCCACCTACATGGACTGCTACAGTGGTGCCAAAACCCGGGACCCGAGCACAGAAGACAACAGCCCCATGGAGTCCTCCACCTTTGCCGACCTGATCCACGCCCTCGCCATGGCCCAACAGAGCCAGCACCAGGCACTGCTCGCCCTCCGAAAGGAGCAAGAACAACGGTTCGAGGCCCTGGTGCTGGCGCAACAGGAAGATCGTCGGGCGTTCCGGCACCTCCTCACGTTGGCGGGGTCCACCATCTCCACCGCCGTGGGCCCTTCCCCCCCACCCTCATGAAGATGGGCCCGCAGGACGACCCCAAGGCATTCTTCACACTCTTTGAGCAGGTAGCAGAGACCTCGGGGTGGCCGGTGGAACAGCGCGTGGCACGCCTCCTCCCCCTGCTAATGGGAGAGGCGCAGCTGGCCGCACTACAGCTCCCCGCCGACTGCCGGCTGGCCTACACGGACCTTCGCCGGGCCGTCCTCCAGCAGGTGGGATGCACCCTGGAGCAACAACATCAGCGTTTCCGCGCTCTGCGCTTGGAGGAAGTCGGCCGGCCGTTTGCGTTTGGCCAGCAACTCCGGGACGCCTGCTGGCAGTGATTGAGGGCCGACAGTTGCGACGCCGAGGGACTCATCGACCAGGTGGTACTGGAACAGTTCGTCATGCGTTTACCAGCGGGAACCGCAGAGTGGGTCCAGTGCCACCGCCCGGCGTCGCTGGATCAGGCAATCGAGCTGGCGGAGGATCATCTGGCAGCTGTCCTGGCGGCAGGACAGCAGATGGCATCTTCTCTTCTCTCCGCTTCTCTCTCTCTCTCTCCCCCTCCTCCTATGTCCCGTCCTCTCCCCGTTCCCCCACCGCGGAGGCGGGGGCCACCACCACCCCAGTCGGCCCGCCACACCCGCGGTGCCCTCCCATTTCTCCCTTCTGTGTCTGTCTCTCCCCCACCTCAGGTGAGTGAGCCCCAGATCACCGGTGCAGAGGGAAAGCCCGGGCCGGTTTGCTGGCACTGCGGGGAGCCGGGCCACCTTCAACAGCAGTGCACGGCGATGGAGGTGGGCGCGGTGGTTCGGATCCCCGACGCGCCAGAGGCTGCCCTCGATCGGGCTGGAGCGTATCGCATACCAGTGAGTATCCAAGGGGCTACATATCAGGCGTTGGTGGATTCTGGTTGTAATCAGACCTCAATTCGCCAAAGCCTGGTTCAAGACGAGGCATTGGGGAGAGCACAAGGGGTGAAGGTGTTGTGTGTGCACGGGGATGTTCACCACTACCCTTTGGTGTCAGTCCACATTATTTTCAGAGGGGAAAAATTTATAGTGAAGGCGGTGGTTAATCCTCGCCTTACCCACTCTTTAATTTTGGGGACTGATTGGCCGAGATTTCGGGGGTTAATGACACGCCTAGTAAAGAGTGGGTCCTGCCATTTGACAGGGGGAGGTCCCAGTGTCGCTTTGGCGGGAGCAGCTGTCACAGAGCCGTCTACGTCATCTCCGCATCAGAGTGAGGAGCCGCCGGCTCTTTCTCTCTCTATTGGGGAATCCCTCGCGGATTTCCCATTAGAGCAGTTGCGAGATGAGACTCTGCGGCATGCGTTTGACCAAGTGAGAGTAATCGATGGTCAAACGCTCCCGCCGAATGCCACCCCGTCCTTCCCTTACTTCGCGATTATGAAAGATAGATTATACCGAGTGACGCAGGACACTCAAACTAAAGAGTGAGTCACGCAGCTTTTAATTCCGAAGAGCCGCTGGGAATTGGTATTCCAGGCGGCTCACTTTAATCCCATGGCTGGACACTTAGGGCAGGATAAAACACTAGCCCGAATAATGGCCCAATTCTATTGGCCGGGGATTTGCGGCGATGTCCGTAGGTGGTGTACGGCGTGCCGCGAATGCCAGTTAGTAAATCCAGCGGCCATTCCAAAAGCGCCTTTGTGCCCTCTACCGTTAATCGAGACCCCGTTCGAAAGAATTGGGATGGATCTCGTCGGGCCATTAGATCGGTCAGCACGAGGGTACCGCTTTATATTAGTTCTGGTGGACTATGCAATACCCGGAAGCCGTGCCTCTTCGCAATATCTCAGCACGCAGTATTGCGGAGGCGCTCTTCCGCGTCATCTCCCGAGTTGGAATCCCGATAGAGATTCTGACTGATCAAGGCACCTTGTTTATGTCACGAACACTGAACGAACTGTATGGGTTATTAGGTATTAAGCCGATCCGCACCAGCATGTATCACCCACAAACGGACGGTTTAGTGGAACGGTTTAATCGCACCCTTAAAAACATAATTAAAAAATTTGTAAGTGAGGACGTGCGTAACTGGGATAAATGGCTCGAACCCTTGCTCTTTGCAGTGCGAGAGGTCCCCCAAGCCTCCACGGGGTTCTCCCCGTTTGAATTATTATATGGGCGTAAGCCGCGCGGCATTTTAGACGTGCTGCGAGAAAATTGGGAGGAGGGACCTTCACCAAGCAAAAATGAAATTCAATATGTTATTGACCTGCGCACAAAACTCCACACACTCACACACCTAACCCAGGAGAATTTGCGGCAGGCCGAAGAACGGCAAACCCGCCTGTATGACAAGGGTATGCACCTTAGAGAGTTTGCACCAGGAGAGAAAGTACTCGTACTGTTGCCGACATCGAGCTCTAAATGAGTCGCCAAGTGGCAAGGACCCTTTGAGGTCACATGGCGAGTCGGGGACGTTGACTATGAGGTGAAGCGAACGGACAGGGGTGGGGTGCTACAGATTTACCACCGCAACCTACTCAAACTCTGGAACGAGGAGGTCCCCGTGGCGTTGGTGTCAGTGGTTCCGGAGAAGGCGGAGCTGGGGCCGGAGGTTCAAAAAGGAACATTAGCATCACGTCCCTCTCCGGTCCCCTGTGGAGACCACCTCTCCCCGACCCAACTCACGGAGGTTGCCCAGTTGCAGACCGAGTTTTCGGACGTGTTCTCACCCCTGCCCGGCCGCACTAACCTCATAGAGCACCACATTGAGATGCCCCCGGGGGTGGTAGTGCGTAGCCGCCCTTACAGGTTACCCGAACACAAGAAAAAGGTGGTTCGAGAAGAACTCGAGGCCATGCTTGAAATGGGCATCGTCGAGGAGTCCCACAGTGACTGGAGCAGCCCAGTGGTCTTGGTACCCAAGGCCGACGGGTCGGTCCGGTTCTGTATGAACTATAGAAAAGTCAACGTGGTGTCTAAATTCGATGCGTACCCAATGCCTCGTATTGATGAGTTGCTCGATCGGCTAGGCACGGCTAGTTTTTACTCGACACTGGATTTAACAAAGGGTTATTGGCAGATCCCCTTGACTCCATTATCCTGTGAAAAAACGGCCTTTTCCACACCGTTTGGCTTACACCAATTCGTCACACTTCCTTTTGGGCTGTTTGGGGCGCCCGCTACGTTTCAGCGGCTGATGGACAGGGTCCTCCGCCCCCAAGCCACCTATGCGGCCACGTACTTAGTATCATTATTTATAGTAATGACTGGCCGCGGCACCTACAACACCTGAGGGCCGTCCTTAGGTCGCTGAGGCGGGCGGGTCTCACGGCCAACCCGAAGAAGTGTGCGATTGGGCGGGTGGAAGTACGGTATCTGGGCTTCCACTTGGGCAACGGGCAGGTGCATCCCCAAATTAACAAGACTGCAGCGATTGCGGCCTGCCTGAGGCCCAAGACCAAAAAGGGGGTGAGACAGTTCCTGGGGCTGGCTGGCTGGCTATTATCGGAGGTTTATACCTAATTATTCGGACGTCACCAGCCCGCTGACTGATCTCACTAAAAAGGGGGCACCAGATCCGGTCCAGTGGACGGAGCAATGCCAGCGGGCTTTTTCTAAGGTTAAGGCTGCACTATGTGGGGGGCCACTTTTACACTCCACTGACTTTTCTCTCCTCTTTATGTTGCAGACGGATGCGTCGGACAGAGGGCTGGGGGCCGTTTTGTCCCAGCAGGTGGAGGGGGAGGATCGCCCCGTCTTGTACATTAGTCGCAAGCTGTCGGTGCGTGAGGGGTGCTACAGTACCATCGAGAAGAAGTGCCTGGCGATCAAGTGGGTGGTCCTCGCCCTCCGGTACTACCTGCTGGGATGCCCTTTCACCCTCTGTTCGGACCACGCGCCCCTCCAGTGGCTCCACTGCATGAAGGATGCCAATGCGCGGATCACCCGTTGGTATCTGGCACTCCAACCCTTTAACTTCAAGGTGATCCACAGGCCGGGGGCGCAGATGGTCATGGCGGACTTCCTCTCCCATCGGGGGGGAGGAGTCGGCTGCGGGCCGGACGGCTGCCCGGCCTGAGTTGGGCGGTGGGGGTATGTGGCAGCGGGGGCGTGGTCTAGCATCGGTCTGTGACAGGAGGGTGGATTCGGGGAAGTTAAGTGGCAGAATCACTACACCTGTTGTTAATTAATGTGTTTGTGTGTCTTCCCAGTGACCGCGCCCTATTTAAGGAGAGAGAGCGAGAGCAGAGGGAGCTATCTCTCCCCAACCAGATGACTTATGTGTGTGTGTGTATGCGTGTGGCTGGGAGAGTGTGCTTTTGCGACTGAAAAGTGCAAATAAAAAGAGTTTTTGGAACTCAGTTCTGTCCTGCCGTCCTTCTGTGCTCCACCCACCTACATGGACTGCTACAATGGGTAAGTGGTAGACCGTGCTGATGATTAAAAGATCGTGTGATGCACAGGTCCTCAAAAGCAGTAGGTCGTTGCTGTTGCATTTGCCAACTCCATTCTTCCCAATTACTCCTTCCCAAGTCTCATGGTCGCTGCCAACTCTAGCGTTAAAATCCCCCAAAACAATAAGTTTGTCCTCTTTAGGTGTGGCTTCGATGGTGTTCTCTAAGTCCTCATAGAACTTGTCTTTGATCTCCTCAGAGTTCGTCATAGTAGGGGCATAAGCGCTAATAATGGTGGTGAAGCGTTTTCCACAAATGGGGAACCGCAAAGTCATGAAACAGTCATTGATTCCTTTTGGGAGGGTAGGTAGATCTTTAACTAGGTCGGACTTGACAGCAAATCCAACTCCTGACTCGCGACGATCATTAGTACTACGACCGCTCCAGAAGAAGGCGTAGCCACCTTTCATTTCTGTTAATTGGCCTTCATTGGCAAGCCTGGTCTCACTTAGTGCTGCTATATGAGTGATTCCACACTTATGGGTACTGAAATGGGGACATGAACTTATTCACCTAAAACCATTTCTTTTTTTACCATCAGGTCACAAAACATGTAATCTTTAATGAATGATATGTTAAAAGATAACTTTAATTTTCTGAGATGTAATAAAAACATATTTATATGCCAAAGTCAAGCCTATGAGTTCCAAAATGATGTCTGTTACATTACTTCTGTTACGATTGTCCATCTCACGTCTGTTACAAATTAATTACAATCTAGCTATATACCATGTTAATCTTATTGAAAGAATGTGTATGTTTATTCTACTACACATGTTTATTAATTATATTTGCTAAAACATCACCTTCCTATGTTTCAAAAAGTAATTCTACATTGTTAAAATTGAGAATATATATATGTCCACAACACTTCTGTTACGTTCTGACTTTGGCATATAAATATGTTTTTATTACATCTCAGAAAATTAAAGTTATATTTTAACATATCATTCATTAAAGATTACATGTTTTGTGACCTGATGGTAAAAAAAATAAATGGTTTTAGGTGAATTTTTAAAAATAAGTTCATGTCCCCATTTCAGTACCCATAAGCGTGGAATCACTCATATGGATGTTGTACCTGTCCAGTTCTCTTGCGACAAGAGCCGTATGCCTTTCAGGTCTGTCTCCTTTGTCAGTGTCCATCAGAGTGCATACGTTCCACGTGCCAATGGTGATCAGTATCACCACCGGCATTTTCTGTGTTTTCTTCTTCCTGTTTCGACCGCACTGGTGGGATCCCCGCCTGCCGCGGTAGGCAGGCCAGGGTAATATGAAGTAGGCTATTTTGGGGGCACCTTTTCTAGCCCCTTCCTCATGCTATGGAGGTGAGCAGAGCAATCATAAAGAGGGCTGCTCAGACACCCAGGGGGCTGCCGAGCTCCACTGCTGCTTCGGGCCCAGTAGAGAGCGACCCTATGCCCTGGGCCGCCTACGTGCAGGTCTGTGGCTGCAGCTGCCAGTGTATCCTCACCTGCTGTTTTGCCACTCACCTATTGCCGTAGGACTTTTAGGGGTGTGATGTCTTAATTTGCGCATGAATTGGATTTAAGTGAGGAAGAGATTGCGCTGGTTGTCAGCCTCACCCTCTCGTCCCATCATATCTTGATCCAGTGGCAAGACAGCATCAAGACGACTGGAGATGAGATGGGGGGCATTCCAATAGCATGTTGGGTTTTTTTGGGGGGGTTGTCTCCCCTAGATCCGCCGCGTTCTGCAAGACTAGGGGCGCCACCATTATTAGCGCTTATGCCCCTACTATGACGAACTCTGAGGAGATCAAAGACAAGTTCTATGAGGACTTAGAGAACACCATCGAAGCCACACCTAAAGAGGACAAACTTATTGTTTTGGGGGATTTTAACGCTAGAGTTGGCAGCGACCATGAGACTTGGGAAGGAGTAATTGGGAAGAATGGAGTTGGTAAATGCAACAGCAATGGCCTACTGCTTTTGAGGACCTGTGCATCACATGATCTTTTAATCATCAACACGGTCTACCGCTTACCCATTTATAATAGAACATCTTGGATGCATCCACGTAGCAAGCACTGGCACCTGATTGACTATGTCATCGTCAGGAGACGAGACAGGCAAGACATTAGGGTGACCAAGGCTATGTGTGGTGCAGAATGCTGGACTGACCACAGGCTCATCCTCTCAAAACTTAACACCCGTATCCAATCCAATAGGCGCCCACAGGGGATAAAGTCACACAGACATCTCAACGTCAGGAAATTGGAACAGCACTCTGTGTGTCAAAACCTTCATGCAGAGCTTGACAACAAAATAAGTCACCTAGATGTCAGCGCACACGTAGAGCCACTGCGAACGGTCTTCGTTATGAGAGGCTAGTTGGATGGCCCCTTAACTGGTAATGAGTTGGCCTTATGTTGCACATCACACAACGCTGGATATGGGGAGACCAGTCTGGGATGCCAGGTGTTGTAGGCCAACCAGAAAGGTACTACTCCTCCAGGGATCCTTTAGTAGTAGTTGTAGTAGTAGTAGTAGTCGTAGTAGTAGTAGTGTGATTTTTACAGCTATAATAAATTATCGTGCTTGTAATGCTAATTGACTTGATGGAACTTGTGTATTGCATCTAGCAATTAATTCATTCTTGGTTGTTTCACAAAGCTTTCTCTCTTTTTTTTTACTTCATACTCTTATTATTTCACAAGTATTCCATGCTATTTCCCCCCACTTTTTAATTGAGCTTTCAGCATTGACTAGTCAGGGTTTTTCACTCTAGGCATACTCTGGTATTACTGAAAGAGTATTATAGTATTCCAGCATATAATAAGAAGCAAAAGTGTGCATTTATTCACTTTTTAGATGTATATCATATTGCACAAAAGCATATTGTACTTATATCAGTTTCAGAAACACCGAAGTGTGCTGCACTAGCCTGGAAATGTCATGAATGTCTATGCACAGAAGTGTATTCCAGCTGTTTTACATTCGGAGTAATTCTGAGTAAGCCAGAAAGAAAAAGTCTTCCCATAGAAAATGGCAACTCCTCCACAATGCACTTGGGGTGTGAACTTAGAACCTGTGATTTGTGTGACACATTCTGCTGATATATTGTGCTAAAATGACATAATGACTTATTGTGGGTGTGGCATGGGTGTACTCCAGCTAACTATTGTTTCCATGGTGTTTGGAAAGACTTTCACATGACATTTTTCATCTTGGTTCAAATCAGATGATTGTCTTTGTGTGTACATTGTGTATATGCAAGTCAAGTGTACCGTTTCAAATTTTGGTTGGTCATTGACAGTAAAATCAGCTAATGTACTGTATGGTGTTTGGGTCTGTGAGACCCATTTTCAATGTTTAGTAAAAGAAAAATATTACAATCAATTATTTTAACCAGACATTCACTGGTCTTGGATCATTTGCTCTGAAAATGTGTTTATTATAACTGAATAGCCCCTGTGCATCCCCCTACACATTTATATTACGTGCATGGTGTTTGGGTTTACTGGACCTATGAGTAATGAGAGTGTAAAAACTGAGTAACTTTGGTATTTAAAAAAAAAAAAGGTCATTGTCGTCACTTCCGAACCCAAACTGGGCTTGAGGCAAACCATGTTGACTTGGTGAGAATTGCAGCAGTAGGGTGGCCAGTTCCTTTCTGCGCACTCACACACACATTCACACCTATGGGCAATTTAGAGTAGCCAGTTAACCTAACTGCATGTCTTTGGACTGGGGGGGAAACCGGAACACCCAGAGGAAACCCACGCAGGCATGGAGAGAACATGCAAACTTCACACAGAAAGACCCCTGTCGGCCACTGGGCTTTAACCCAGCACCTCCTTGCTGTGAAGTGGGAAAAAAAAGGTAACATGATATAAATGACGCAGGAATGTTGACTTCTGTAAAACTTCATATTTTTGTGTCTATCTTTTAATTTTTTGTATGTGAAATCTCACACACACACACACACACACACACACACACACACACACACACAAATGCACATGCAGACATAAACAAAGTTGCACAAAGAGGAACCTGCAAAATGTAATTTCATAATATTCTCTCAACTGCAAACTGAGGGAGGGACATAAGCTATAATTGGCTCTGTGTTACAGTGTATTGCCACAGTCAATATAACAAAAAGAATCTGGGTTCAGTAAGATTTAGAAATAATTTTAGAAGAGTGTGAAGCAAATGTAAAAGGAGTTCCCCTTGTAGAACATGAAGTTTCTGAATGAATCAGTTCAGTCAACTTGAAGATTGAGATGACTATCGACCATCAAACCTTCTCAACACCAGCTCATCTGCCACCTACTAGAGAAGAAAGTGATATCTAAAAATGGTGACATGGAATGATCTCCTCATTCTAGTATTAAGCCACCAAAATGATGTGATGAGGATGAAATTGGGACCAACATGAATGGCAATTACACAAACGCAGGACAGACTGTCATCTACTGTGAAGTGTAGAAGTGTACCAAGTGCAAGGTGTACATTTGCAGCACACAATAAAATCTGTTTCTCATGTTGCATGTGAAAGTATTCTTCAGTAGGTCACCTTTATCATTCACATATATTTTGTATGTCTAACTGACCATTTGAAGTTCAACTTCAATTCAAACAAAGGTAAATGGGTACATATTAAGCACATATTGTGTTTGCACTGCCTGTAAATGAGATGAAGTAAACATTTGTTGAATATTTCTTTATAACTTAATGATCATATTGTTTCAAAGTACAAAGAATGCAGCAGTCCTACCAGACCCATGAACACTGGGAGTGTAACAAAAAGGCAAACACCACGCAGGGGTTAATAATCACAAGCCCTATAGAGCATGAAAAATGAACAACAGATTATGACATGGAATGGTGCTATCAAAGTCTAGTGTGATATCTGTAAGGTGTTTGTCTTGGCCTCTTGGAAGCATTTCAATGTTCTCACTTTAAAGTGGAGTTACAGATATGCAGGAGATACGTATGAAGAACCACTGATCATATCAGACAAAAATTATGTGATCCACCATTCCATTTCTTAATTAAATTCAATTTAGAGATAAATCCCTAGGATTTTGAAATGTTGACATTAAATATAAAATGTGACACATAAATAGAAAAAAAGGACATTAAAGTCCTCTTTAATGGCATAGGCTTGTATGGCATTGTTCTTACTTGACCTGACAGCAATTTGCTTATAGAAATGTGCCCTAGAAATTGCATTGTGCTGCCTTCAAATGGTCTGACTGGTCATAATTTGAATGCTACCTTGAAAACTAAGGAAAGTTATCAGTATTCTGCTGACAGTATTATGAAATACTAATAAAAAAAGAATCATAAAATAGCTATACCACTATAATTCCATATGTATGTTATTTGCTTTTGATCAATAAGGTATAGTTGTTGTTTTTTCCATGTTTGAGCCTAGGCACGGCATAATAGATAGTTTATCATGGAGAAATAGTCACTGTGAGAAATCTACATTTGTATTAATTACATATTATTCTTACTTGAGGTGTGAATGTGAGCGTGAATATTTGTCTGTGTCTATGTGTTAGCCCTGCAATGACATGGTGACTTGTCCAGGGTGTACCCCGCCTCTCGCCCATAGTCAGCTGGTATAGACTCCAGCTTGCCTGCGACCCTGTAGGACAGGATAAGCGGCTACAGATAATGGATGGATGGATGGATGGATGGATGGATATTCTTATTTGAGAAGAACTGCAATAAAAACTAATCGTCAAGGTGCAGGCACTCATGGCTGTATGTGCAGGGGAGAGCAGTGTTAGGACTTGGACTGTTTTGGCCTCTAGAGGCCGCTGTTATTTCCTTTTCGTGTCATATTTATTTTGGCCTCTAGAGGCCGCCACTGTTCCTGTGTTTTGTGTTTTTTTTTTTTTGTTAATTGCCTGTTAGTCCTAATTATCTTCACCTGTGTCCTTAATTAGTTTGTGTATTTATACCCCTGAGTTCAGTCCTCTTGTCACGGAGTCTTTGTGCTGTTATGTTTATCTCCAGTTTCCTTTGTACTGTGTTTTGTGGATCTTCTGAGCTTTTGCATTTTTGCCTTTTTTCTTTTTGAATTATACTCTTTGTTTTTGTTTTTTTGTTTTGCCCTGGATTGTATATAGTGTACATAGTATAAATAAACCTTTTGTTACTTTTTCTACTTCCGCCTCACGCCTCTGCATTTGAGTCATTCCCCTGGTGGCCTAGTGGGGGTTTGCTGGATCATCACACCAACGAACCAGGTTCGAATCCCAGCAAAACCCTAACAGAAAGACTCCGTCATGACCGACTCAGCAGAGGCTGCTTCAACTGTCTACCCGGCCAACCTTCAGGGAATTATGGCAGCTTTGACACGCTTCGGAGCGACCATGGACGCTCATGGACGTATGCTCACCAGCCAACGTGAGGCCCTTGCTCGCCACGAGGAACTGCTTCAGCAAATTGGGAAAACCCTGGCACAGCTGACATCTCTGCCTGCATCTCCTGCTCCTGATCCAGTTCCTGCTCCTGATCCAGCTCCCACTCCTGCTCCAGTGCCTCCTGCCATGCTGCCTTCTTCACCTCGCGAACCCAGCCTTCCTGCACCACAGAGGTATGACGGCAAGCACAGTGAGTGCCGAGAGTTCCTTACCCAGTGTCAACTCACCTTTGAGCTTCAGCCTACCACCTACACTACGGATCGCCGCAAGATTGCCTTTGTGATCACCTTATTAGCTGGTAAGGCGCGAGCCTGGGCTACTGCTATCTGGCAAAGACAGGGACCTGAGTGCTTTGATTTCCAGCTGTTTTCTGAAGAGATGCTTCGGGTCTTCGATCAGGCAGACATCAGTACCGACGCAGCCCGAAAGCTCATGTCCATCTGGCAAGGAGGAAGCGTCGCAGATTACGCCATCTCGTTCCGAACACTCGCAGCAGTAAGTGGATGGAACGAGACTGCCCTGGTGTCAGCCTTCCACCATGGTCTGTCTGACCCCATCAAGGATGGTCTGGCCTCTATTGGATGCCCAAGTGACCTCGAAACCCTCATCTCACATGCTATTCGTCTGGACAACAGGATGAGAGAACGCCACCAAGCCTTGAGCCCCCCCAGCCTCCCTACCTCTACCTGGAGACCGTCTACCTCCTTCAGTGACTGTCCAGAACCCATGCAAGTGGGTCGTACTCGCCTCTCCGCATCTGAGAGGGAGCGCAGAAGGAGGGACAAGTGCTGCATCTACTGTGGCAAGCCTGGTCACTTCCGAGCATCATGTCCCGAACTCTTGGGAAAAGGACCGCCCCGTCCAGCCGAGGGAGGGTTGTGACGGGGCCTACCCTCTCTCCCGGACTCCCTGGCCAAGGAATCTACATCCCGGTCTCCATCTCCTGGGGTGAGTCTGTCCACTCTTGTCAAGCTTTGATAGACTCAGGGGCGGCTGGGAACTTTATGGATATTCACTTCGCCCAAAGCATCAATATACCTACTGCACCTCTTGAAGTCCCTCTGTCTGTGTCTGCCCTCGATGGCCAAGCGTTAGGTGATGGAAGAGTCACTCAAGTTACTTCTCCAGTCTTCCTCCAGTCTCAAGGTCACAAGGAAGAAATATCCCTGCACCTGATTCCTTCACCTGAGTTCCCAGTTATTCTAGGCCTTCCTTGGCTTACTCGCCACAACCCTCGCATAGACTGGGTAACAAGCCAGGTTGTGGAATGGGGCCCTGCATGCCATGCCTCTTGTCTGCTCTCTAGCTCTCCTGTGTCTCCTGCCGAGCCCCCTGATCTCACCGAGTTATCTCAAGTTCCCACAGAGTACTGGGATCTCAAGGAGGTATTCAGCAAGAGCAGGGCCGCCGTTCTTCCTCCGCACCGGGCCTACGACTGTGCCATCGACTTGCTCCCTGGGACTACCCCTCCTCGTGGCAGACTGTTTTCCCTCTCTCAGCCAGAACGCAAGGCTATGGAGGAATACCTCAAAGACGCCCTGGTCTCTGGGTTCATTCGACCCTCCACCTCACCTGCTGGTGCCGGCTTCTTCTTTGTCGGCAAGAAGGATGGGGGGCTTCGACCATGTATTGACTACAGGGGCCTGAACAAGATCACTGTGCGCAACCGATATCCCCTTCCGCTGATGTCCACTGCTTTCGACCTGCTCCAAGGCGCCACCGTCTTCACCAAGTTGGACCTACGGAACGCATACCACCTCATCCGTATCCGACAGGGAGACGAGTGGAAGACTGCCTTTAACACCCCGTCTGGGCACTACGAATACCAGGTGATGCCCTTTGGACTCACCAACGCACCAGCTGTTTTTCAGGCCCTAATCAACGACGTCTTAAGGGACATGATTAACCTGTACGTCTTTGTCTACCTCGATGACATCCTTATCTTTTCCAAGACCATGCAGGAGCACCGCCACCATGTCCGCCAGGTTCTCCAGAGGCTGCTACAGAACAATCTGTTCGCCAAGGCCCAGAAATGCGAATTTCATGTTCCCGAGGTCTCCTTTCTGGGATTTATTGTACGGACAGGCCAACTCCAAATGGACCCTGCCAAGACCCTGTCCGTCCGGGACTGGCCTACTCCCAAGTCCGTTAAGGAGGTTCAGCGGTTCTTAGGATTCGCTAACTTCTACCGCAAGTTCATCAGGAACTTCAGTTCTGTGGCAGCACCCATGTCAGACCTCACCAAAGGGACAGGTGGATCTTATGGCTGGTCTCCTCAGGCAGAAAAGGCGTTCAAAGACCTCAAGGCCCGCTTCTGCACGGCACCCATTCTGGTCCTCCCGGACACCTCCCAACCATTCATCGTGGAGGTGGACGCCTCGGACAGTGGTGTCGGCGCGGTACTCTCTCAACGTTCGGAAGGAAAGCTGCACCCCTGCGCTTACTTCTCCCACCGCCTGAGTCCTGCGGAGTCCCGGTACGATGTGGGGGATCGAGAACTGTTAGCGGTCAAACTGGCCCTTGAGGAGTGGAGGCACTGGCTGGAGGGAGCGCAACATCCATTCCTGGTTTGGACTGACCACAAGAACCTGGAGTACCTCCAGCAAGCCAAGAGACTGAACCCTCGACAGGCTAGGTGGGCCCTGTTTTTCAGTCGGTTTGACTTCACCCTCTCGTACCGTCCCGGCTCCAAGAACACCAAACCTGACGCACTGTCCAGGCTGTTCTCTGCCACTAACAGGGAGAATGAAGTCGGGCCTATTATCCCGGTGTCCCGGATTGTGGCCCCTGTCCGCTGGGGTATTGAGGAGGCTGTTCGACGAGCCCAACGCCAGGACCCCGGTCCTGGGACGGGGCCACCGGGCCTCTTGTACGTCCCACATCAAGCCCGGGCCAAGGTTCTCCAGTGGGGTCACTCTTCCCCTCTCACCGCCCACCCGGGAGCTCGGAGGACCCTGGACTTCCTGAAAAGACGCTTCTGGTGGCCTAACATGGAGCAGGAAGTAAGGTCATTTGTCCTGTCCTGTGAGGTTTGCACCAGAACCAAGAACCCACGACAGCGTCCCCAGGGTCTCCTGCATCCTCTGACCATTCCCCGGCGTCCCTGGTCCCACGTGGCAGTCGACTTCATCACGGGTCTCCCTGAGTCACAAGGTAACATGGTCATTTTGGTCATTGTTGACAGATTCTCCAAGGCCTGCCGCTTCATACCTCTGTGCAAACTCCCCTCTGCTCTTGAAACAGCGAAACTTATATTTAATCATGTCTTCCGAGTCTTTGGTCTTCCACAGGACATCGTCTCAGACCGAGGGCCCCAGTTCTCCTCCCGAGTGTGGCACGGGTTCTGCAAGGTCATCGGAGCCACTGCCAGCCTCTCCTCTGGGTTTCACCCACAGTCCAATGGTCAGACAGAGAGGCTCAACCAGGACCTGGAAACCACCCTGCGAGGCCTGGCTATGGATAACCCGACATCATGGAGCACCTGGCTGCCATGGGCAGAGTACGCCCACAACACCCTGCAGTCATCGGCCACCAAGCTGTCGCCATTCCAGTGCCAATTCGGGTTCCAGCCACCTCTGTTCCCGGACCAGGAGGAGGACGCGGGGGTGCCCTCGGTCAACCAATATGTGAGACGGTGTCGCAAGACCTGGAGCAAGGTCAGGAAGACCCTCATACAGACCTCCAGAACCAACCAGACTCAGGCCAACCGCCACAGAAGACCTGCACACACTTTCCGCCCTGGGCAGCGGGTTTGGCTGTCCACTAAGGACCTTCCGCTGCGGGTGGAGAACCGCAAGCTTGCTCCTCGCTACATTGGCCCCTTCAAGGTGGTGCGCAGTGTGAACTCTGTCTCCTACCGGCTCCAGTTGCCCCGGACTCTGAGGATCAACCCCACTTTCCATGTTTCCCTGTTGCGGCCTGTACTGACGTCTACGTATGCCCCTGCCCCTAGGAACCCCCCACCCCCCCGCATCTTCCAGGGGCAGACTGTGTTCACTGTGCATCGCCTGCTTGACTCCCGCCGGGTCCGCGGCGGGTTGCAATATCTGGTGGACTGGGAGGGCTATGGTCCTGAGGAGCGCTGCTGGGTTCCTGCTCGGGATGTCCTGGATAAAGAACTGTGTCGGGACTTCCATTCGGCCCATCCGGATCGCCCTGGGAACGTCAGGAGACGCTCCTAGAGGGGGGGGTCCTGTTAGGACTTGGACTGTTTTGGCCTCTAGAGGCTGCTGTTATTTCCTTTTCGTGTCATATTTATTTTGGCCTCTAGAGGCCGCCACTGTTCCTGTGTTTTGTGTTTTTTTTTGTTAATTGCCTGTTAGTCCTAATTATCTTCACCTGTGTCCTTAATTAGTTTGTGTATTTATACCCCTGAGTTCAGTCCTCTTGTCACGGAGTCTTTGTGCTGTTATGTTTATCTCCAGTTTCCTTTGTACTGTGTTTTGTGGATCTTCTGAGCTTTTGCATTTTTGCCTTTTTTCTTTTTGAATTATACTCTTTGTTTTTGTTTTTTTGTTTTGCCCTGGATTGTATATAGTGTACATAGTATAAATAAACCTTTTGTTACTTTTTCTACTTCCGCCTCACGCCTCTGCATTTGAGTCATTCCCCTGGTGGCCTAGTGGGGGTTTGCTGGATCATCACACCAACGAACCAGGTTCGAATCCCAGCAAAACCCTAACAAGCAGGGAAAGCAAACTGGAAACAAAGCCAAAACGCAAGACTAGAATCAAGGTTGTGGGACAGGCAAGAGTTGATCGATTGGTAGACGGGGCAATGCGGACAGGGCTAGAGAATAACGAGAAGGATATGAGAGCGAGTGTTGAGAACACAATAAAACAGGTAGTAGAATAAAGGCTCAATATGACAGGAATGAACACTGAACGATACTTCATATCAAGTGAGAGTGGGAGAGGTGATTATATAGCAGAGGCTGATGAACCAGGAAACGAGTGACAGGTGTATTTAATAAACAGGTGATAAAGGGCGCTGTGGTTCATGGGTGTTATAGTTCTGAGCAGCCATGTTTGTAGTTGGGTTCAGACTGGTGCTCTCGACAGCATTACTGACACTAATATTCTTTTTCTCACCTGTTTTGAACAGGGTCACTTATACAGTAAATGTAGTCTTGTTGATGACTGCATCATTTATTTAATGAAGTAGGAATTATTATATACCAGCTTCTGTATGCAGTTTTTTTGAACCTAAAAAGAAAACTTTGTGATTATAGCAAGACCAGTCAAGCTAATCTCTTTTCATTTTATCCAGGGAACACTGGGTGTGAGGTGGAAATACACTCTTAATGGAACACCAATCCATTGTTGGGCAGCATAATCAATCGTCTGAAAAAATCTAATGATGAAATTATAAGCTAATGAAGACAATCACAAATGCAGTACTGCAAACCAAAGATAATGATATATAATTAAAATGGAATATGCTTTTTTCATTCACCTTCATTCATCAGGAATCATTTCATCTAGGTCAGGGTCATGATGGATCTGGAGCCTATCCTGGAAACAGTGGAGGCGAGGCAGGAACACACCCTGAATGCGACACTTTTTCTTTGCATGGCACCACACACTCACACACTCATTCACATCTAGGGGCATTTTACAGGAGCCGATCCACCTTCTGGATGTTTTTGGGAGGTGGACTTGGGAGGAAACCAGAGAACACGGACAACCTGAAGGAAACTAGGCAAGCCGTTTTGGGGTATCACACAATATCCTTTGTATCTGTTTAATACTCCAAATAGCCATATCTGTGTTTAAATTTAAATCCAAAATGAATGTGACATAAGCTGGAACATTTTTTTTTAAAATATGAACCCTACCTCCATGTCGCCAGTGGAAAACATTGGAAAATCAGACCAAAATTGTCATGTAAAAATGCCTGCAATGTGCGCTTGACTTGTGAATTCTGGCTAAGACAGTTCTTCAAACTCAGCAACATCACTTTTATAATTAATCTCAACTAGATATGTATATGGCATTGTGTTATATTTGCAATGATATTTTCTAATGATACTTCCATTACAAAGTAATGACACAACCAATTAATGATACAACCAATAGTTGGTTCTATTTCCCAAAATATAAACAAACTAGTAGCTTGATTTACACCACTGTGACCTTGACCTGGCAATTGCAAAAGATGAACTGTGTAAATATATCACACTTGTTAATGAATGCAGTCTTTTTTTTGCCCCATGTGATCCATATCTAAGCACTTGTTTGTGCCCACATGAAAGTGAAAACCTTGCAGTTCCAAAGCACACCCCTAGTCTCAACCAGATGCCCTTGATGATGAAAGTAGACCTTTCTGACAAGCTTTCAAAAAGAGTAGTGTGCATACCTGTCAACTTTGAGGTTTGAAAAAAATGGATATTTCCCAGATTTTAACTCAAAATAAGGGAAAATTTCGGAAAGTCAAACTTTCCGAAAATTTCAGAAGGTCGGTAATCGGACTGACTTTTCTTCACAAAATTAAATTTGTCCTGCCATTTGGGCAAGTAGCGGCAATACACCTTTTTTGGTTTTGCCTCGCTCCTTTCTTTATTCATGTCTCTAGTCTCGCCGTCTACTGAAACTCGCTCCCTGAGGAAAGAATTACGACCATCTTTTAGTTTTGTGAGAAGTTCCGAGCAGTGACCTTGGTCAGACCATAGATTTACATAGAAGACTAGATGCCTCGTCCCCGTTGCCCGTCAACGAAGTCGAACGTCCGCACATGGCGGCCATCTTACCTCAGACAGCTGGCTTACCCATTACATTGTGTTGGTAGCGATATGTACTTTTCAGATGACCGTAACTTCCTCAAATTTCAATCGATATTCAAACGGTTTGGTTTGTTATATAAAACAAACAAATGGAAGTATGTATTTATGATATTAATGATGAATAATCATTTTATGTTTTAAAAAAATACGCATAGCTTGGCGAAAATATTTCAGTATACTACAGACTGTAAGACAGGATGCATGCTGAAATTCCTATGCTGTGAGAAGCCTAACACTGCATACTTATGGATAACTGCGGCCTTAGGACAAATAATCATACAATTTATTTCCAATTTTTAGTGAAAATATTTTTACATGTGATAGGGCCGTAGGGGAAGCTAAAGTTAAATAAACAGCTTACTCACTTCTGAAACTTCAGAAATACTTCATCCACCTCAAAAACCTAATGCACTCACATCATAGCATAATAACAAATGTAAACTCACATCATAGCATAATAACAAATGTAAACTCACATCATAGCATAGTAACAAATGTAAACTCACATCATAGCATAATAACAAATGTAAACTCACATCATAGCATAATAACAAATGTAAACTCACATCATAGCATAATAACAAATGTAAACTCACATCATAGCATAATAACAAATGCACTGCCCGAGTAAATAATAGTATAAAACAGTGACAGTGACTCACGGTAGTTTGTGACAAAAAAAGCACTTAATTAATCACATGTGGTTATACTTCCAAGGATAAAAAGATATCTTTACATTTACAAAAAGAACATTCAAAGCTGATTATTATGTCAAAGTCAATATATGTTAGCATAGAAGATTGAAATTTCATTTGACTAGGCTCCAATGTGCAGTTAAAATAAAACTAAACATACTGATATAAACATCTACAATTAAAACAGACACACACATCAGCTTGTCATCAAAGTCAGTACTTTGATTTCCTGTAAATCATAATGTGAGTGCTGGGCTGTGCTTGCGTAAGTCTTCATACCCATAGGATGTCTATGTTCATACCCCTTGTCTGTGGTAAGATGGCCGCCCTGTGCGGACGTTCTGGAATACGCGGTGAGGAATCTAGTCTTCTATGTAAATCTATGGGTCAGACTAGCGCTATGGTTCTGACAGTCTTCTTCACAGACATGCATTCATTCATTCATTCATTCATTCATTCATTCATTATCTCTAGCCGCTTTATCCTTCTACAGGGTCGCAGGCAAGCTGGAGCCTATCCCAGCTGACTACGGGCGAGAGGCGGGGTACACCCTGGACAAGTCGCCAGGTCATCACAGGGCTGACACATAGACACAGACAACCATTCACACTCACATTCACACCTACGGTCAATTTAGAGTCACCAGTTAACCTAACCTGCATGTCTTTGGACTGTGGGGGAAACCGGAGCACCCGGAGGAAACCCACGCGGACACGGGGAGAACATGCAAACTCCGCACAGAAAGGCCCTCGCCGGCCCCGGGGCTCGAACCCAGGACCTTCTTGCTGTGAGGCGACAGCGCTAACCACTACACCACCGTGCCGCCCACAGACATGCAATTAAAATCAATGTGTAATTACTAGACTGCCACCTGCTGTACTGGAGAGGGCGGGGACGTGAATTCATGGCCCGACTTCCTGCTGTAAACTCCTGTCAGAGGCGCGTCATGAATTCTGGACCTACCGACTTTTATATAATGTGAAAATACGGGATATTTTCGGGAAAATAAAAAAACAGGAAGATAGCGGGAAATAAGTCAAAATAAGGGATTTCCCGGGAAAAACGGGAGGGTTGACAGGTATGGTAGTGTGCCACATATACTCTCACCAGCCACTTTATTAGGTACACCCATACACCTGCTGGGTAGGGTTTTTTGTTTGTTTGTTTGTTTGTTTGTTTTGCAGTTATCTAATCAGCCAATCCCTTGACAGCAGCACAATACAATCATGAAGATACAAATAAAGAGCTTCAGTTAATTTTCACTTCAAACACCACAATGGGGGCGGCACGGTGGTGTAGTGGTTAGCGCTGTCGCCTCACAGCAAGAAGGTTCTGGGTTCGAGCCCCGTGGCTGGCGAGGGCCTTTCTGTGTGGAGTTTGCATGTTCTCCCCGTGTCCGCGTGGGTTTCCTCCGGGTGCTCCGGTTTCCCCCACAGTCCAAAGACATGCAGGTTAGGTTAACTGGTGACTCTAAATTGACCGTAGGTGCGAATGTGAGTGTGAATGGGTGTCTGTGTGTCGGCCCTGTGATGACCTGGCGACTTGTCCAGGGTGTACCCCGCCTTTTGCCCATAGTCAGCTGGGATAGGCTCCAGCTTGCCTGCGACCCTGTAGAAGGATAAAGCGGCTAGAGATAATGAGATGAGATGAGACACCAGAATGGGAAAAATTGTGCTCTCTGTGACTTTCACTGTGGCATGGGTGTTGGTGCCAAATGGACTGGTTTGAGTATTTCAGAAACTGCTGACCTCCTGGGGTTTTCACACACAACAGTCTCTAGAGTTTACACAGAATGGTGTGAAAAACAAACAAAAAAAAAAACATTGTTAGCAACAGTTCTGTGCGCTGTTACTCACAGAAATATTGAGTGAGCAACAGTTCTGTGGGTGGAAACAAATACCTTGTTGATAAGAAAAGTCAGAGGAAAATGGCCAGATTGGTTCAAGCTGCCAGGAAGTGTGCCACATATACTCTCACCAGCCACTTCAGCAGTAACTCAGAGCAACTCTTTACAACCATGATGAGCAGAAAAACATCTCAACATGCAACAGCAGAAGACCACATTGAGTTCCACTCCTGCCAGCCAAGAACAAAAATCTTAGAATCAGGAACAAGTTCCTATTAAAGTGGCCAGTGAGTATCTGTATTTGTACCTATTTTGTTACATTTTCTATTCATTCCAAATAATGAATATCTGCACTATGTACTCACAGCCCCCTTAATAGGAACATCTGTATACCTGTATCTTCATGATTTTATGCATTGTACTGCTGACATGACTGGCTAATTGTACAGGTATTCCTAAAAATTGTCAATGAGTGTATATTATACTAGCCAGGACTCGGACTCGAGTCTGACTCGTGCCCTAATTTTAAGGACTCATGACTTGACTTGGATTTTTCCTTTATTTTTTGTAACATGCCATAATAATTTGACATATCTACATTAATTTTATACTAATTTTTTGCAAGAGAATGCACATTCACCAGTTCATACATCATGTTCAGGAACAAACTAATGTTAATGCTGCTAAAATGCCTGGAGAGAAAGCCCCTAGGATTGTCTGCTTTGCTTATACAGACTTCTCATGCAGTGGGAAAAAATCCACTGCTATGTGTTCCATATGTAGAAGAACTATCAAGGAGATGATGGGGACAACCTCGAACTTCAATCGTCATTTGACAAGACTACACCCAGAGAAGTGACACGTTTTGTTCATTGCTCTGTTGATAGCAGGGCTTGCTTACTGACCGATGAACTAGCTAGTATTAACCCTCTCTCAAGTTATTTACCCTGTTGATAGCAGGGCTTGTTGAGCAATGAACAAGCTTTTTATCTTTAGCCTATTAACTAAAATGGGGCAGTCAAACAGCAATGTTAGTCCAACACAGTAGCAGAGATGATTTCACATAAAGGCAGCAACAGCCACTGTCAAATGGTGCGGTTGGAGTCTTGTTCTCAGACTCGACCCGGATCAGTAGTGGACTCGACTCTGGCTCGACTCTAATTTTTCTTTAATGACTTGGACTTGACTCAAACTTGAACACTGGGGACTCAAAACGGGACTCGGACTCGAGTTTTAGTGACTCAACTACAACACTGTATTGTAATGTGTGAACCAACTGCACTTCCATCCATTTAATGTAACATATAATCAACAATCACTACTTTCTCTCTCTCTCTCTCTCTCTCTCTCACACACAAACACACACACACACACACACACACACACACACACACACACACACACACACACACACACACACACATGGGTCAGCAATAAAGAGTATAAGCAGCTGGAGAAGCTCAGCTGCATAATGAGTGCAATGGTAATCCCTTTCCATGCATCACGAGCTGACATACAGAATCAAGCTCCATTATTCCAGGCCAAGTAAGCATTTAGCCTGCAGAGGGATTGCACTGTGGGCAAAAAGTAAGACTTGCTTGTAAATGTAGCAGATGAGTCCAGGGAGATTATATTAAATGGAGAAAAATGATATCTACACCTCTGAGGACCAGTGTGTAGTGCTGACATAGAGCAACTGTAAACACAGACATGAGTTACAACATTTGCTCAACTAGATCAGCATATGCATGTGTAGTTGTAGTTGAAAGAACTGGTAAGAACAGTGGGAACCGAATTGAGAGGACAAAATTTAATGAGCAAAATTTAATAAACTTTCTGTAACATGTCAAAATACTTTAATAGAGAGTGCACGTACTTAGCCTCACAGCCACAGAGGAACAACTAATGAAGTTATCATAGGTTCAGGCCAAGTGGGGACCCAGGAAATCCACAGACATGGTAAAGGCCTATTTAATCGAATGTTATATTATACAGTGTCTTACAAAAGTATTCATCCCATTTCATGTTTGTCCTGTTTTGTCACATTACAATCTGGAATTAAAATGGATTTTGGGGGGGTTAGCACCATTTGATTCACACAACATGCCTACCACTTTAAAGGTGAAAATTGTTGTTTTATTGTGAAATAAACAATAATTAAGATGAAAAAAACTGAAATCTGGAGTGTGCATAGGTATCTCTCCCCCCAAGTCAATACTTTGTAGAGCTAGCTTTTGTTGCATTACAGCTGCAAGTCTCTTGGGGTATGTCTCTATTAGCTTAGCACATCTAGCCACTGGGATTTTTGCCCATTCCTCGAGACAAAACTACTCCAAGTCCTTCAAGTTAGATGGGTTGTGTTGGTGTACAGCAATCTTCAAGTTATGCCACAGATTCTCAATTGGATTGAGGTCTGGGCTTTGACTAGGCCATTCCAAGACATGCATGGTGGTGTAGTAGTTAGCATGGTCGCCTCACAGCAAGAAGGTTCTGGGTTCGAACCCAGCGACTGGCGAGGGCCTTTCTGTGTGGAGTTTGCATGTTCTCCCTGTGTCTGCGTGGGTTTCCTCCGGGTGCTCCGGTTTCCCCCACAATCCAAAGACATGCAGGTTAGGTTAATATGGGATGGCCTTGGGCTGAGGTGCCCTTGAGCGAGGCACCTAACTCCCAACTGCTCCCCGGGTGCTGTTAGCATGGCTGCCCACTGCTCTGGGTATGTGTGTGTGCTCATTGCTCACGTGTGTGTGCGCATGTGTGCATTCACTGCTTCAGATGGGTTGAATGCAGAGAGGAAATTTCACAAGTGTGTGATGAATAAATTTGTGCTTTTTTCTTTTTAAATGTTTCCCTTTAAATCACTCCAGTGTAGCTTCAGCAGTATTGTGGCAGTGGGGGCGTGGTCAAGCGTTGGTCTGTGAATGGAGGGCGGAGTCAGGGAAGGTAAGTGGCAGAATCACTACACTACACTGCACCTGTTAGTTAACCTGTGCTTGTGTGTCTTCCCCAGTGACCACGCCCTATAAAAAGGAGAGAGAGAGAGTAGAGGAAGCAGACTCTCCCCAACCAGAAGGCTTGTGTGTGTGTGTGAGAGAGAGCAGTAGATAACAGCTGAAAAGCTTCCATATTAATCATCACTGGAAAGTGTAAAAATAAAGAGTTTGAGAACTCAGTTTTGGCCTGCCGTGCTTCTGTGCTCCACCTACCCTAAACAATTACAACAAGTATGTTTAGGGTCATTGTCCTGCTGGAATGTTGAACCTTCATCCCAGTCTCAAACCTCTGGCCAACTCAAACAGGTTTTCCTCCAGAATTGCCCTGTATTTAGTGCCATCCATCTTTCCTTCAATCCTGACCAGCTTTCCCGTCCCTTCAGATGAAAAATATTCCCACAGCATGATGCTGCCACCACCATGCTTTACTATAGGAATGGTGTTCTCAAGGCATTGAGTTTGTGTCACACATGGCATTTCCCACAATGGCTGAAAAGATCAATTTTAGTCTAATTTGACCAGAGAATCTTCTTCCATGTGTTTGGGGAGTCTGCCACATGCTGGTGGGCAAACTCCAAATTTGTTTTCTTAAGCAATGGCTTTTTTTCTGGCCACTCTTCCATAAAGCCCCACTCTGTGGACTGTATGGCTTAAAGTGGTCCTATGGACAGATACTTCCATCTCTGCTATGGATCTTTGCAGCTCCTTCTGTGTTATCTTTGGTGTCTTTGTTGCATCTCTGATTAATGCCCTCCTTGCCTGGTCTGTGAGTTTTGGTGGGTGGCCTTCTCTTGTCAGGTTTGTAGTGGTGCCATATTCTTTCCATTTTGCTGTAATAGATTTAATGGTGCTCCCTGGGATTTTCAAAGTTAGGAATATTTTTTATCACCCAACCCTGATCCATACTTCTTCACAACTTTGTCTCTGACATGTTTGGAGTACTCCTTGGTTCTCATGTTGCTTGCTTAGTAGTATTGCAGAGTCAGGGTCCTTCCAGAACAGGCTGACTTATACAGACATCATGTGACAGATCATATGACATTTTGATTGCACACAGGTGAATCTTAATGAACTAATTATGTGACTTATGAAATTAATTTGTTGGACCTGCTCTTATTGAGGGGTTTCATACGAAAGGGGGTGAATACCTATGCACACTCCAGATTTCTGTTTCTTAAGCTTAATCATTGCTTGCATCACAATAAAACAACAATTTGTACCTTTAAAGTGGTAGGCATATTGTGTAAATTAAATGGTGCTAACCCTCCAAAAATCCATTTTAATTCCATCTTGTAATGCGACAAAACAGGACAAACACCAAGAGGGATGAATACTTTTGCAAGACACTGTAATATTGGTGTTGATTTCCACCACTGTAAACTTGCTCTTGGCAAGTAAAGGGACAAAGTTTGATGCTGAATTCACAACATTTCTTCTAGACTGGTAAGTAAACAGATGTTAATGCTAACATTGGTTATTTAGCAATACCTTATAAAGGTAGCCAACTGTATAACATTACTGTGTGTTTCCTTGTTTCTTACGATGGGGTGGACACCTCAAATTTTCTGATGATATACTGCCCCCATTTGTTTGGAATGTGGAGAATGAATTTGACAGGTAATCAAGTCTTACATATAGCACCTGTAACAAAAGCAGATTTTAGGAAGCATTTATAAAGATGGCCAAGCTGAGCAGGACATTTTCACCAGACCACTGGTCTGTCTCTTTCACAATGGGAAAAAAAAAGCTTGCAAGACAAATTGATATGTACTTCAAAGTTACCTTGGATCTGGAAAAACATTTTATGTCTTATAGGCCTGACAACTAGTCTTTTTTTTTCTTTCTAGCACAGCACAAAGTGAGAACAGCTGCTGCGCCTGCCTCTTTATTATCAACATTCAACAGAAAGGAGTATCTGAGCAAACATATCCAATTAGACCATCTTTTTCGATTTTCTGACACTGTCACAGCTTGGCTTAACCATATAACCTCCTCTGGTGTAGGATGGAAGTCTGAGTTGCTTGTTGAATTTGGCTGAATTTGGCACTATAATAAAATATCAAATCCAATCTAGGCAAAGAACTGAAAGTGGAAGCAGACAGTGGAATACAATGGAGTCCTACCTTCAGGTGATGTGAGCACAAGCAGCCACTTTCTAAGAAACAATATCTGATGTGGTGGAGTGGTTGGAAAGAATCCAGCTGTCTGTATACTCTGGAAACTTAAATAATTCAGTACTATAATACAGTATTTAAATTTTAGGTTTCTTCAAATAGATAATATATTGTGCAAGGTTTTTGGGAATAATTACATTTTCAGCTGCAGTGTTTCTAATAGTTATCTACTTGTTTAAATTTAAGCATTCTTCAAACACAAGAGTATGAAAGAACATTGTTGTCAGTGTGTAATTTATTTTCTCTTTAACAGCATTAGGAAGTTAGGACTGGTATTTTTGTCTATGCAGCCTTAGTGTATGATGCAATATCCAGAGGGTTACTTTATGGGTTGTAGGCCCTCCATTCTTTCCCCTGCCATCCTGCCCATTAATCATTTACATGAGACAATCAATGGAAAGCACAGCAGAAAATTCAGAATGAGACTTTCAACAACCTCGGAGGTAGGCATTGTGTTGTGGTGTTTTGAGCTTTTTGGCTTGGGCATACATGCTGCATGCGTATGTTTCTGTTTGCCTGTGTCTCAGTGCACTGCAGGGCCATGTGCAGAAGTGCCACCCAGATCCTCTTTCACAATGACTCCATTGTCTTGGCGAAGGCAACATTACAGCATGGCCTGTGATTTGTATACAAATGATCACCAGCAGATCTGACTTGGGGCATTGCAATGATAAGTGCTGCTCTATAGCTGGCACCAGAAGTCCTGAATGTGGCAGTAGGGACTGGATGAGAGAGAAAGGGATTTCAACAATGTCAGTTGAACAGTGTCCAATTTCTCTATGCCTCTGTATCTACAGCCCATCCCTTTCAATGTGCTACAATTTTCATCACTCCAGGTAAAAATGAGGAAACACTGCTTTCCTACACTGTTGTGATAAACTATTGAATGCTTTGTGAAATCCAGCTTTCCTGATCAAATAATATTTGCAGTTCCATAGTTATTTAATGTGAGACAGATACAAACTGATCTATGAGAAATGTGTAAGAAAAAAGGTGACTGCTAGCCAATGGTTATGTGGTGCTGAGAGTAGAGAACTACTATTCAAATGCAAATGTACACTGATTTAAAATTTGATAATAAAGTATCATAAAACACAAAATATGATTATTACAATGTTTCATCTTAAAGCAATTAAATTTCCACAGTAAGACAGGTCCAGGTAAATATTACAGATTTGTAATGTCTCTGGAGATTTTCATGGCCTGAGTATGAGTTTTTCAGAGAAAAAATATATCCGAATATTTTCACGAGATCTACTTATTGGGAAAAAAAAGTACAAGGAAGTACAATAGAAAAGTCTGTGCTTGGGAAAAGGCTGTGATGAAGGCATCAGTCTGATGACCTCATACATCCCCTCTGTTTCCGCTGGCTGGAATGGAGGAGGCACGGTGCATGCAGGAAACAGCAGCTCGAGGTACAGTGTGTTTAAGGGAGGTGAATGTCCACCAACACCCTGAAGCCTAACACACACACAATGTGCTGAGATGTACTTGTTCAACAGTACAAAAATGACAAATTCTGTTAAAGATTGGTTGAGGGCGGCACGGTGGTGTAGTGGTTAGCGCTGTCGCCTCACAGCAAGAAGGTCCGGGTTCGAGCCCCGTGGCCGGTGAGGGCCTTTCTGTGCGGAGTTTGCATGTTGTCCGTGTGGGTTTCCTCCGGGTGCTCCGGTTTCCCCCACAGTCCAAAGACATGCAGGTTAGGTTAACTGGTGACTCTAAATTCACCGTAGGTGTGAATGGTTGTCTGTGTCTATGTGTCAGCCCTGTGATGACCTGGCGACGTCCAGGGTGTACCCCGCCTTTCGCCCGTAGTCAGCTGGGATAGGCTCCAGATTGCCTGCGACCCTGTAGAACAGGATAAAGCGGCTACAGATAATGAGATGAGATGAGAGAAGATTCGTTGAGCCATAACCCTAAATCAACAAGCTTATGAAATATAATATCTTTAATTATAACTTTTGGCTAAATGCGATGCAAGACAATGGAATGTAACACAACTACAACCCTGAGTTTCAGCTGTTTATCTTTCATGACTCCTTTGAATATCGTTAAACTCTGCCACTTTATTTATTTAAACACCCGTGCGGCCTACACAGCAAACAGTTCAACAATGACTGAATTGTTAGAGTGGTGAACAAACTTTTCAGAGCTCTGTTTGTATCCATGTGATCTCGCATAAACAATATATCTCCATATTGTTTGTTAGTGTGTCCGAGTTGGAGTGCGCTCACGTCACTTCACAACGCTTTCGCGAGGGGGCGAAATGCTGCGCATGTGCAGTGCAGACCCATGGTTTTAAAATGCAACAAGTGAAACAGCAGCTCGAGGTACAGTGTGTTTATGTTAGTAAATGAAGATATGACAAATTTCGGTGGAATAATGTGTCTGTAGGTTGGTATGCACTCTCTACTTCCTCTGTGTTGTTAAACTGCATTTAAAATAATATGAGTCCAGTTATAGCTGAAAACACTGGTTTTCAATCCCTCCCCTTGCTCGGCCCAATCAAGAGCGGGGAAAACAAAAATATGCAGCAGATAAAAGTCCGGAGATTGGAGTTAAGCGTCTCGAGTGTAATCCATTGAATTTTTTTTACAGTATGCATCGAAATATTTCGATGAATCAGTAAATAGCCTAGATACTGAAAGACCATTTGATTCAAGTAGCCTACAATTTAAATTTCCTGATGTTGAAATGAGCAACTGGAACATTCTGCAGATCTGTTTATTAATGCTAATTAAAAGGTGTTCAGAAACAGCCACAGCGCGCGTTCGCTTATTATGTGGGAAGCAGAATAATAGTTTGTCTCATTAACAGCATGATCGGCCTCCACTAAGACAGAAACCACTGGTAGAAAATCTCTCTCTCTAGCACGTTTTTCTTAATTGAATTATGTCAAGGTTAGTGAAGAAATTCCCTCTCCCCGTCATAACGCCTCATCCTTATTTGGACCAATGGTGCTCCTTTTTGTCCTCCAGAAACCGAATCTCTCATCAGTCTTTCCAGCTGACCGTCGCTTTGCTTCCACACAGACACACACAGAGACAGAGAGAGCGCGCGCGCAGTGCTGAAGAACTGCGTGGCTGAACATTAGCATGACGCGCCGGAATGCTATTCGGACTGCGGGTGTGATAGCTGACGGATCCTCAGGCGGCTCCTCCCCATCTCCTCCGTGACAATACTTTTCGGTTGTTGTAGGATTTTTTTTTCTTCTTCTTGTTTTGGAGTGCGTATTTGGGGAAACAGAAGAGACAGAAACGGAACGAGCCTCACTTTCAACAGAGAATGACGTTTTAAAAGTTCTCCCAAAACGCTAATATTGCCCGACGCCGGTTTTTATTTTCCTCTCGAGACACACGCACGCGCAGCCTTGTGGTTTTTCTTACGAAATGAACGCGGTTTGAGGCTTTAAGCGAGACACAAGCTGAAAAGGGAAAGGTTGGATTTGATTTGACCGGACTCAAAGATGCTCTAAAGGTTGCTATACTGTTATTTACACAAGGCCCTCCCCCCCTTTCTTTGCTCTTGAGAGCTGTCACTTGCCGTTGACCGTGCTCGTGCTTGAGCTGCTCCTGGGAAAGATGATGGTCACTGTGAGGAACTCAGGAGGCAGCGCGAGCGCTTAAAGTCAATGCCAGACATGACATATGGACTGTGACCGCCGCCTCTGCTGTTTTTTTTAAAATATATAGTTATATATGAATAAGCTGCCCGGCATTTTTATAATTCTTTTATTCCGTGGACCGTGCCTGCTTTATTTTTTAAATAAACAAGCTTCTGGACATTTTCACGCTTTTCTACTCTGTTTATATGAATCCGACTGTGCACTGAGAACACCGATGTAAATAAATAACACCTGAAACGTGAGTGAGAAAGAAAACAAAGCTGATAGCACAGCAGCCCTCCAGCTTTTGGTTTTTCGAGAAAGGAAAGGAATAAAACCGCAGATTTGGACTGTAAGTGTAAGATGCTGCAAGTAGAAATGGCGCTGCTGGTGTGTATGCTGCTGTGGATGTGTGTGCTGGGCCACGAGCCGAGCGCCAAGGTGATGGCCGACCGCTACGCTGTTTACTGGAACCGCACGAACCCCAGGTGAGAAAGCTCCTATATTCTCTCAGAAATGTACAAGCTAGACTGACACTGTGTGAAAAACTGGAACAAACTTTTCTTCTGGAGATCACAGGGAAAATCGCCGATAGCTGGTTTATAGTCCAGGTCACGCACGGGGGTTCCCGGTATTAATATCCGCACTGGTTAATGGAGTTCATCACAACACGAGGCGCTAATTTAGTGACGGAGGAACCACTGCAAGCCTACAGGAGTCAACGGAGTCCGTGTTCATTCAAACTGCGCGCGCTGCCTGCCATGCTTTCGCTACTCGTTCAATATAACAATACAAACACGCACAGCATTCAGTTCTCGATGTTCAGCTCGCACCAGGATAATCTGCACATTTCACACCATACCTAAACTGGGATATTCTTGACTTGCTCGGTGTGTTTCACTGATTGTGGAGTAAAAGGGCACAGCAACCTACATGTGTAGTCTATAAAAGCATTCATTTAGTCATTAATCCGGACAATACCAAAGTATCACTAATGACACTCACATACAAATCACATGCATTCGTTTAACCCCACTTCTCTTCATGTGTGTGTCTAGATCATTCAGCACTGGGACTTTTATTTATTTAGTGTGTTAATGTTCTTTAGCTGTATTTCTGTCAAAGCACAGAAAAGATAAAGGTGCAGAAATCTGGTTTGAAATCTTACTGTAGTGAACTTTGTTTAGCTGATCAAATTAAAGCTCACTGGTTTACTGACTAAATTTCACATCTTGTAAAGGATGGAGTTTTTTTTTAATTGAATTTAATTATTTATTTATAAATAAAGTCTCCATAGATTTATTTCCATCCACACCATCCTCACATGACTGGATTGGACACAAAAGTCCATTTGAAGCATTAGTTAATTAAAACTATTGCTTTAATCATTTCAGTAATGTCTCAAATTGTGTCTTGATATAATTTTATCTTTTTATTCTTGTCTTGTATTAGAAGAAATGAACAAGTGTTCAGTAAGCACTGTAAGCTAAAATCCTACAGCTGTTAATGCAAATTTATGCCTAAAATAAAGTCAGTAACCCCCAAAGTAAAATTAATTTTATTTACTTTTCATATTCATGACTGCACTATAACAGTGCAGACGCTTTAATTGAAATGATTCATTTTAAAATAAATGACTCATTTTTATAATAAATGACTCTCGGAAAGAGTGTCAAAACCTGCTGAACGTCTCGAGACTCTTCTACAGTACAGCCTACAGTGTAATTCTTACAGTGTATATACTAAACTTGTATTAAAATAATAAATCATTATTACTTAATTTTCTTATTTTACCCCTTTTGATAAAATGAACTACTTCATACAGTAATAAGATCTTTTTAGTGCTGCTACAATGGCTGTAGCCCAGGTGTAGCTTACTGCTATGAATTCCCATTTTATTATATATCTTGTTTCGTTCAAGCCATGTTCAGTACAGTACCTATGTTAGGAATTATTCACATCATGTAAACTGTCAGCTTATAAATTGAAAAGAAGTTTTGTGACATGATGTTGACTTGACTTGTAAACTTTTAAACCTAAACGTAGCATGAAGTTAAAAAAAAGTGGTTAAAATGATTTTTCTTTGAAAACCTTTAATTGGGTTATATTTGCAAAATGCATATACAGTAATTTCCGAGAGAGAGAGAAAATTTGCTCGAATTTAGTGGTCAACGTGTCTCCCTTGCTTTGAGCAGTGTTTATTTATGCACCACTTTGTTCAAACACAGCAATGCAAAGTCAAGTTTAATCTGATACATTATGCTGATAGACACACTTTCATTAGACTCCACATTTTTCAGCCCAGTTGACTGGCGGCCCTGTCGAGAAAAAGCAATTTACTCCAGATGTGCTGGCGAGTACCGTAGCTTACTGAAAAAGCTGCATAATAATAATAATAATAATAATAATAATAAAACTTTGACATTTTTACAGGAGAATATGTCTGGAGAATTCAGAAGTCCTTAACTAAACTTTTGTTCTCTTCAGTTATTAACTTTTGCCCAATGTTCAATGACTGCACAAAGGAAGAAGTCTCAAAAGAATGGCTGGATGAATAGTGATTTAATGCTACTTAGTGTATTTATGTGCACTACAGTAATGCTTTTTCTTTTTGTTTGTGTGGAATAGAGGCTCATACACACAAGTGAATAGTGCATGTGACTACTGTCTAAGGAGCAGACTAAAACAACACGTCTGTGTGTATGAGCCTTATGGTGTCTGTCTGGAGAATCTCAAATGTATTCAGCTACTTGGCGTTTTCCATATAGACGCCAGAATATTTATAACATCATTTTAGTGGTTCATACTAATTATTGAAATGTACTGAATTACTTGTGCCTGCTTTTAGCTTTCGTTAATTTGGATACTCTGAAGTCTATTATTAGTCAGTGTTTTGGCCTTCACCTTGTTGGCGCTCTCCAGGTGCTGGCTTTGTATTCTCACACCTCTGCTGCTGAGCTAAACTTTTAACTACTTTAATTACTCACCTGATTCCCACTGCTATTCTTAATGGCTGTAGTGAAGGGACTCATTTTGGACTTTTCCCATGCTTAAGAAGTGCTCAGTGAAGAGGGTTAGAAGCAATCACGCTCTCCCTCCCTCCTGTCTTGCCTTTTTCTCCCTAGTCGCTGTAACTCTCTTTGGTTCCCAACATCATGCTGGGCTGAGAAAATTAATGAATATGATTTTACTTTGCCTCTGTCTCAGCCTTTTGGCTGCGTTTCACAACCACTGAGGACCTGAACACAGGGGTCATATGTTCACATGGCAGCAACATGTATTCAGCCTTAATGTGTTTGTGTGGTTACTTGTGAAAATGTTCTGTGAAGAGCCAGTGACAATTAATTTAATAGATAAATACATTGAAAATATTTCCTTTATGACGCACACCAAAAAATGCACACAACCTGAGTGTGAGAGAAAATATCCTAATTTTTCACATCACAAATCAAAATATCACATACAGTATGCATTTTATTGAAATGCAGTTGTAAAGATCAGCTGTTTTGAAGTAAAAAAAAAAAAAAATTCTGTTTCACTGGCGCTTTTTTTTTTGTCAAGGTGACCTGGTATCGCACACAGTGCTGTCCTTCACCCAAACATTGCCATTTTCCCACCACATGTGAAAGAGAAAGAAGACTCTATTGCAAAATAAATTATATAGTTGCTGAGCACACAGTAATAGAACCTGAATAACCACATAGTTAGTCATGTGCTGTGACTTCCTTAAATTACTGATGGATCAAAAGTTTCACAAAGAGACAAAGCTGTAAATGACCAACATAAAAATGTCTGTATTTGTATAATCAAAACATTAAATATTTCATTTTATTAATTGGTAGCAAAGTCTGAAACCAACATTTGGCATTGGAAGGAGAGATGGCGTGATACTACTTTTTCGTTTCTGGCATTGATACTGAAGTCTTGAGTATTAGCTGATACCTATCTGATATTGTTTTCTTTAAATACTACTAAGCTTTATATATATATATATATATATATATATATATATATATATATATATATATATATATATATTATATTTTACTGAAGTACTTCACAATTAAACTCTTTCGCACAAACGTAGCTTGCAGTGTAAAATATCATAAATTTAATAGTTAAGGACAGTATTAGCAAGTATAAAGTCGATCCTAACAAAGGAAAAACTGTCTCTTTATTTCCAGTTCTGTTTATTTTCCAAATACTACTCCGAATTTAAATCCTATTTTTATTTTAATTTCAGTCTTCAGGCTGTATGTATCCAATATATTTTCTCTGATATCCGAACCACCATATTTTTGCTGGTATCAGCCCGATACCGGGTCTCTAATTAGAAGTTTTGCACTGCTTCTGTTTTGATATTTGGTCCATCTCAGTTCTTTGCCTGGTCTGTAAAAGCATAATAACTGCACTCGGAGCCCTCTCGTTTCAACATAACATATTATATATGATTTTACACAAGTACTTTTTCAGTGAAAATGATGATAAAAAGAAAACTATAATTGGTTATTTTGTATGGAACAGAAATAATAAAAACTGTTTGAACTTTTGAAGGACTGAAGCTACAGGCATTATCAGAATAGAAACTTAAAAACAAACAATAAAAAATAGCTTACACACCTAAAAAGTAAAGCGAAGCATGATGTGTGATGTATTTTCTGAAAACAAAATCAGGCAGAACTTTAAGAGAACATTTTTTTTCAGGAAACAGTAAACAAGTTTGGAAATATGAAATAAATAGATTTGTGTGGTTGATATGAAACTCTGAAAAGTGCTATTTTGACAAATTTTGAATTTTAACATGGTCTTAGAAGATGATTTTTATGGTGGTAGTGTCTGTAAATCAGAGTAAAGATGGCTGGTGATGTATAGCCACTGCGGTGTGGTGGTTGAGTCTGGAGTCGACTTTTCGCTTGTCCAGGATTAGTTTCACATGGGAGAGCACTGAAGGACTGCAGCTGCTTTCCCTTTTATCATGTCTGATTTTCTTCAAACTATACAGAGAATAGATTTCTTATATATTTGTTTGTTTGTATGGATGCTGTTGCAGTCTATGTAGGTGAAAATTTATTGTCAAATAATCCATATATCAGATAAACAGATAAAATAGTACACAATATGTAATATGTATTTATATTTACATACATGCTTTTCTTATTATACATACTACAAGAAACAATGGTATGGGATTTAAAGGAACAGTCCACCGTATTTCCATAATGAAATATGCTCTTACCTGAATTGAGACGAGCTGCTCCGTACCTATCCGAGCTTTGCGCGACCTCCCAGTCAGTCAGACGCAGTCCGACGCGCTGTCACTCCTGTTAGCAATGTAGCTAGGCTCAGTATGGCCAACGGTATTTTTTGGGGCTGTAGTTAGATGCAACCAAACTCTTCCGCGTTTTTCCTGTTTACAAAGGTTTATATGACCAGTGATATGAAAAAAGTTCAGTTACACAAATTGAAACGTGGCGATTTTCTATGCTATGGAAAGTCCGCACTATAATGACAGGCGTACTAACACCTTCTGCGCGCTTCGGCAGTGCATTGATACGGAGCTCAGATATCAATGCGCTGCCGAAGCGCGCAGAAGGTGTTAGTACGCCTGTCATTATAGTGCGGACTTTCCATAGCATAGAAAATCGCCACGTTTCAATTTGTGTAACTGAACTTGTTTCATATCACTGGTCATATAAACCTATGTAAACAGGAAAAATGCGGAAGAGTTTGGTTGCATCTAACTACAGCCCCAAAAAATACCGTTGGCCATACTGAGCCTAGCTACATTGCTAACAGGAGTGACAGCGCGTCTGACTGACTGGGAGGTCGCGCAAAGCTCGGATAGGTACGGAGCAGCTCGTCTCAATTCAGGTAAGAGCATATTTCATTATGGAAATACGGTGGACTGTTCCTTTAATTATGTGTAGAAATGTGGTAGATGATTGTATTGTGACATGGATATTGTCAATGGCCAGGAGGAGTTTAGTGATTTTTCTGGTGTTAATCAGTTTCTTAGTCCATAGAAACGTTTCTTAGTGTTTTTTTTAACATAAAAACACAAGATAAAGTTCAAATCTTGCCACAATGTAATGTTCTTTGTTATATAGACACATCCGCAAAAAAAGGGGGAAAAAAAGAAAGAAAAAAAGAAACAAGTTGATCAAAAGACTTTTAATTTTGAACCGGTTCGCCATTTTGACAACGCACATCTAGTCAGCGGTAAAACACTGGGAGTGACGTCATCGGAGTGAAATATCAGGAATTATTATACATATGGGCCACTTTTTCCATGGGATAAAAACATGTATTCTATTCCCTTCTGGTGGGTTTATTGATGGCATGTGGTGTGATCATATTGCTCATCCTCCATGTATTATGCCACTCTCCCCAGTGGAGAATGAGTGTGCAATATTGTTATAATATTGCATGTTGTCAAGACAACACAACGTCACACATCGGAGCTCGTGCAAGATCCAATGACAAAACTTTTCATGCACAGAATCATTTCTTTGTAAGCTGGGAAAGAGAGAAGACGAGGCTAATCCAGTGCTAGGATTAAGCACTAAATAAATAAACTGAAACCGAAGATGCACTGAACACCTGAAAGTCTACCAAAACTTCAATATATTCTTCACGCATATTTAGAAGAGAAAAAACATACCAACGGACATCGAAAAACTGGAAAAGAGACATGTTGGAGATGTAAAACTTCCGTGCTAAGGAGTAACTGTGACAGTTTGTCAACAAACATGGCCGCAAGGTTTGCTTCATTAAAAGTGGAAGATTTTGAGAGAATTTTGGCTACCATGTCACTCTATTGTGTGTAGTTGTCGATGTTGATTTTAACCCTCTGCGGTCTGAGGGTATTTTCTGGCACAATGATGTTGGTATACTCTGATTTTGTTGTCAGTTTCAACAAATCTAAGCAGTATTTGCAAAGTCATATGACTTTTTTTTGTATTCAGCGCAAGTTCAGCTACAGTAATATCTATGTAGTATGTATGTCATGATTGTACTTTTAAAAAAAATTACAGATAAATTAAGATGTTGTAAAAAGCAGTTTTAGAATGGTGTTGGAATGTGTGAAAAAACATTACCTTACCCATTGTGACGAATCATTTTGATCACTTGAGGTGATTCTGTTCAGTCTTAGGAATGTATCAAGCACAAAAACTTAAATCTGCTCTATTGATTTGGACAATTAACTGGCCATCAGAAAATTTGTCCTGTTGTTTTGGGATAAAGGGTTGGCCATGGGAGGGGTATTCAATGAGAAGAGTAAAAAAAAATTCTCCTCCATTCAATGAGAAGAGTGAAAACCCCTCCCTTTGCCGTCTCTTAATCCTATCAGGTCAAGTGATCAAAACGGTTTGACACAATGGGTAAGGTAATGTTTTTTCACACATACAACACTGTTCTAAAACTGCTTTTTACAACAGCTTCATTTATCTGGTATTTGACTGTTTTCAGTGTGTCTTGAAATGAACTCTTGTACTATTTTACTCAGTTCAGAGCCACAACCAGCTCTATTACTCTGTTACACAATTACTCTGTAATTCTGCTTCCACTTCAACTCCAAATTTTACTCTCTAAACTCAAAGTATAGCAAAATTAACTATTTTTGAGGAAAATAATTTTAACTCTGGAAAAATTGCTCAGTCATTTTTCCTGTGTATGCACTACAGTGCATGCATATCAACCGATATGCTCATCAGAAATAGAATAAATATTTACACTTACTCAAGTTGATCTTCGGCTGGATTGAGTCAAAGTTAAAAAAAAGCACCGCTCATCATCAGTGTTGCAGTTCTCGAGATTGAATTGAATCGCTGTCCTGAATCATGAATTGAATCGCTGTCCTGAATCATCTGAAGCGCCTAAAGTCTATGTGCCATCTTGTAACAAGTTTTACCTCCAAATAGCATAAACTTTGGCTGGCAGATTTTATCCTGTTTACGGTGGGTGTTCCCACCACAAAAGAGAAACCAATCAAAACTGAAAGAGTGAAAGTGATTATCATGCCATTACCTTGTGAATAGTCTTTTATGAATGCGTAAACGGGCACTCAACACTCTGACTTCGGTGTGACTGAGTAAGGTGACAAGTTTTATGTTTCATCTAATTTAGGTAATTTAAAAAATATATTATTTGGCAGTGGGTGCATAGGAAAGTGTAAAGTATAAAGTTTCTGTCAATATGTTTGTCATGCTTGTATGATGATAACTTACAAAGATATTTATCCAAATACATAACCTCATTCTAAACCTGCCTAGCTTCTCTGGCAAAGCTCTCGACCCCAGAGGGTTAAAAGTAACTAAGTAAATTACACAGGGAAAATAAAAATATTTGGCTTGACTGCGCTAGCACTGGCCTGTGCTAGCATTGGCCTTCGCTAACGCTACAGCGGCTAGAAGGTAACTGAACTGCCACGCTAACAGCACTGAGTTGCTGGTAAGCTAGCGCTGGCCTTCAAGAATGCTGATATGAAGAGAGTGTGTATGTAGTATTATAATAATAATAATAATAATAATAATAATAATATTGTCTGACTTTTTCTCGTGGTCTATTCCATTCAGCTAGAATGATCTTGAACTTGTCTACGACTCGTTCAGTGTCATGCTAGCTGCAGGGAATATATCTGATAGACCACTCAAAGCCAGCCAATACTATTTAATTATTATTTGGTTTGATAGCATGCAATATTATCATACTGCTTGTCCTACATGTATTACGTCACTCTACCCAGTGGAGAATGAGCGTTGAATATGGTTTACGATATTGCATGATTGTCAAGACAAGTTCTATGTCTCACACATTGGAGACATAAAACTTCCGCGTTAGCGAGCAACTGTGACAATTTATAAACAAACATAGCTGCCAGGTTTGCTTAGTTAAATTCAGAAGATTTTGAGAGAATTTTGAAAGAGAAAGATGCATTGAACACCCGAAAGGAATGTGTATGTGTAATAATAATAATAATATTGGCTGGCTTTTTTCATGCTATATCAGATATAACTGAATATATCTGATATACCACTCAATGCCAGCCAATGTTATTTAAATATGTCACTCAGATCTGTGATGTATTTTGTATGGAAAATGCAAATTTTTTAACACGAGAAGCTAAACTTCATATCTTCGAGTCACCATGTAATTTTCTTTTTATTATATAGACACATTCACAAACAAAGTACCCAAATTTATCAAAACAATTCATTGATTTCCTCAGAAGTGAGGATATGGGAAAATATGTTACACTCAAAAAAACCAACATGGGTGTCTGTTACATGAACCTAAGTCTAACATGTCACGGTTGACATTCACTCAACAAAATTGTTTCTGGCTAAGTTAACGCATTTTACTTGGGTGGAAATACTTTCCATAATTTTATTACGTTCACTGAGCGAGTTATTTTTTTGAGTGCACTCAATGTCCCGGATGTAGTTCATATGAAAAATAGAAGTGTCGTATTTCCCAGTAAAACATGCATGTCTCTCACACCACACACACACACACACATACACATTTCCAGAACTATTAGCATTATCAGCTAGCTAAAAAAATAATTTTGTGTGTTTAATCCACAGTAACAAGTGTACAGAGAAATATAATTTTACATTTGAATGGAATTTGATACGACTTTAAAGTGTTTCAGTAAAATGAAAGGGCCAAATGTAAGTAATGTATCACCTCTATGTATATCTTGCACACCTTTCATAAGACAATTAACCGTATTTCTCAGCTACAGACATTTCAGACCCATAGTTCACACCTAGCTGAAGCTGCCATGTCTGACCATAAGGAAGTTTCATTAGGCAAGTGTGATTCAGCTGTGACATTCTACATTTTTGTAGAAGTGTCAAATGCATATCATTTTAAATAAGTAATTATATTAGAGTTTCCAAAATGTTTCCAGAATGTGATGTTCTTCCACCATTTTGGACTCAAGGTTTTATCGCAGAATGATTGGTTCCGGATGTTGCTGTTCAAATATGTGCTGCAAAACCTCAAGTCAGCTTTATTCAGCGGTCCAAGTGAACTGGTTTATTTTTCATTTATTGAACACATTATCTCACTAAATCTGTTCTTCCCAAATCAAAAGTGATGGCTAGAGCAGGAAGTTACTAAATAAACTCATTTCGCTGGATGTAAAGTGTAGCTTGCTCCAAAGCGGCTCACTTCCAAATGTGCTGTAAATATTGACTGGACTCCCACACACCAGCACCCAATCCCTCTCTTCCTTGCTCTATCCTTCTGTCAGCCTGAAAGGACAGCATTGTTCCCTCTCTCCGTCGCCTCTCTGTGGCCCGGGTCGAAAGTATGCATCTATTTAGAGAAATAGAAGGGAGGTGCAGGGGGGTAGATGGGCAAAGGACTGAATAAAGAAGGACTTGCAACATTGCTTGTAATACTTCAAGTGTTTAGAGGGCCACGGGAAAGAGGGCATGGTAGAGGGTAGAGGCTTTTGCCTGAGGTGAATAGCTTTGTGGGGGATGGCACCCAGGTGAGGTGTTTAAACATGTATACTGTATGTCTGATAGTATCATACAATATAAGTGATGTCTAAGAGCCTGGGATACCATGGAAAGGCATTTTTCATAAATTCAGTATTTTTCTTGTCCTTCCATTCGTAAAGCCTTTTTAGGAGTGACAGCAGGTTGGAGGTTGAAGGATAGAGGTATGTTCTGTCATGCATTCCTTCTGTGCCTGCCCCTGATTTTATTGTGAATATACTTTTTGCTATAATGTTTTCTTATTATGGTTAGATTTTGTTTTCTAATAAAAACAAAACAAAACTAGAGAGTCACAAATAACCTGACTAACTAAAAGCCTGCACAGACATGTTTTATTGTCATAAAGTGGTATTAAGACGATATCTTTTTGGAAATATTGACTACTGTCATTTTTGGTTAAGTTTCCACAGTAGAGGACAGAGGGTACACACCTTGCAGAATTACTTGCTGGTTACTCTTTTTAAAGGCATGCACCTCTTTCTGAAATGAACATTCAACAGTATGTGTGTTGTATTATTTCTACGATGAGTGGATAATCAGTAGATTTTGTGACACCACCACTGAATCCAAATTAGAATGTTCCTGTTGGCTCTCCTGGAAATGCTAGTAATACTAGTCATGTTTCTGACTGGCATTTGTTTATTTAGTCTCTCTGACAGGGCTTTGAACCAGAATTTTTTTCCTATTGGTTCGTTCCGAACAGAAACGGAATTTTAACGTTTCCGGTTTTGGGTTCCACCATTAAATAGACGTTCCCGAACCGGTTAGAACAAAAAAAATTCGTTCCCGGAACGGTTAATTACGTTCCCTGTCAGCGGTTTAACAAATGGCTATAAAATTATGTCTCTGTCTCATCCAGCTTAAGCCAAATGTAGGCTAATTCTATTACAACCTTCATTAAATAAGACAAGAAATAATTCAAAACAATTATTATTTCAAATGTTGGCGATTTGGATTCTCAGTATGTCTTCCCATCTACACAAACAGAAAAAGTGCCAAAAATGAAAGATAATTCGTTTAGTGTGTTACCAAAGGCTAGTCAGGCCCTATAGAGGGCTACCGCATGACGTCACCGCGCCGCGAGATTTTGTTAGGCGCCATATTGGAAGACCAAGTACACATCTATGCAAGTACATACATTCATAAAACAAACTACACCTGAAATGTAGCCAGGGCCGGTTCTGCCCTAATCTGGACCCGGGTGCAACATCGCGCAACCCCCCCCCCCCCCCAAAAAAAAAACAAACAAACAAACAAACAAACAAACACCAGTCTAAATCAGGACAACCATCACATAACTATAAACATTTTATATAAACTATTTTAACTAAATGGGCTATAATAAATAAGCCTGCAGGCAGCCACGGCGGGCTGCCTCAGAAAAGTAACCATTCAATGACAACTGAAAGCCTGCAGCCACGGTGGGCTGCCTCAGAAAAGTAACCATTTGTCCTACCTTAAAACTCGTTTTGCATTTTCTGCCTCCTTTTTTGTATTTTCAACCCTCCGTTTATTTTCTTTACTTTTCTGAAAACCCGATTTGTGTCCAAACATTTTGTTCTGCTACGAACTAACTCGTCAGGTCTCGTCTCTCGAGTCCGCGATGATTCCCATGGGAAGGGCAACAACTGATACATTTTTACAAACAGCCAATAGGGAGGTTGCATCGTTCAGGCTCTTCTTTGCTCAGACACTCAGTAATTCACTTATTATCACATGGAGACGTGATAGTAGTCCACCTTCCCGCTCTCTCCATTCAGTCAGTGAACGTCACACAGGAAGTGAACCCCAGCGGGTCATAGAAACTTGCGCAGGAGGAGAATGGCTTTTTTATTTGTAGGCTACGGAAACTTTGAGGAACGAAATAAAAACCGGTATTAACCGGTTACCATTATTTTTAATAAGCGTTTCTGTTCCGGAACATAAAAAATAATAAAGTTTCTGGTTTCGTTTCTGTTCCAAGTGAAATAGAAAAAGTTCCCGGTTTTCGTTCCTTGAACCGGTTCAAAGCCCTGCTCTCTGACAATATGGTCCCTGACGTGTAGAGATTCAGACCCCCAAGTTTCCTCCTAACCCCCACATTCAGGAGGTAATGCTGTGAAGTCACTAACAAGCTTAAAAACCCATCAGCTATTTATCCAGTAAGAAAATCTCCTCTCTCCTCTTCTTACCCCCATTTCAGAAGCCCCTCTGCTGACTTTCAGTATTCACATTCATTAGTTTAGATTCCGAATGAGATAAATAAGTCTAACTGTGAGGAAGAACCCTGGAGTGCTTTAAGCATTGCCTGTAGTTAAAAAAAAGTGTTAAATCTAGAAAAAGAGGCCAGACTTTGAGTGTCTTTGTCAAAATCAGTGATGGCTGGCCCTTCACATTTTTTAAAATATACTCTCTTTTTGTGAGTATTCTGGAGTATCTTCTTAGTGAGGTTTTTAATTTGGGTGCAGTGTTGTGGCTACACTGCTTCAGTGACAAAGCTGAAAAGCTTCTCCATTCTGAGAGATTCAGTTGACGACTGTGAGTTTTGCATTCTCCTTAGGTTTAGGACTGACCCAATATTTAAAAAAAGGGGACTTTTTTTAAGTGCAAAAGGGCAATGTGGCAGGTCAAGTTTTATTCCACATCTGATGGGTTGTGGTGATTTTTCAAGCTTAAATTGAAGTCTAAAATTTACTGAGCTTAAAACTGGCAGCAAATCAAAGCAAATGTATCATGAGTCATACTAAAATAATATTATAATTTGCTGTGCACCATCAGCAACTTTCCAGTATTTTTATTGTTGTAAGGATGTCGCCAAAAAGAATAGGAAAACCTGCAAAAAATAAGCTATTTGGTGTCAAAATGCAAGCCACAGCAGTATATTACAGCTGCCATACTATTATTTATTTATTTATTTATTATAAATGCCTGAATAGATCTTTCAGACATAAGCAAAGGGCAGGACTGAATGGGATTTGGTGAAAGAGTGGTAACCCCAACACAGCTCTCTGCTTACCTGCTACATCTGACAGCTTTTTATCTTCATGAGACATAGACTGCCTTTTAAAAAGGAAACCAGCAGAATTCAGCCCTTCTCCCAACTGCTGTTTCCTACACAGACTCCTGTTTGTGATATTCATGTGTGTGAACCACATCAGGTCTGGATGTTGCACCCTTTACAAAATTTAATCAGCTGACTGACATTCAGGTTAAAATAAATAGCAAGGGCTTTGTTGAGTTTTGATTTACAATTTGTATAAGACCATTTTGTTAAAAACAATTGTGTGTGTGTGAATATACAGTGGTGCTTGAAAGTTTGTGAACCCTTTAGAATTTTCCATATTTCTGCATAAATATGACCTAAAACAACATCAGATTTTCACACAAGTCCTAAAAGTAGATAAAGAGAAACCAGTTAAACAAATGAGATAAAAATATTATACTTGGTCATTTATTTATTGAGGAAAATGATCCAATATTACATATCTGTGAGTGGCAAAAGTATGTGAACCTCTAGGATTAGCAGTTAATTTGAAGGTGAAATTAGGCCCTGTCCACACGGCAACAGATTCAGGTGACTCCGATACAATTGCTTATCGTTTAGTCCTGGCGTCCACACGGCACCGGCGTTTTGGGTGCCCAAAACGCAATCTTTTTGAGAACGGGTTCCAGAGTGGAAAGATCTGGCAACGTTACCGTTGTGAAGTCATCTGGATGAGTAGAACGGATTTGTTTACGATGATGTCACAACCACATGACTGTGAGTGCTTCACGCCGGGTAGAAGTGTAACGAATATCACCAGGATATCACCAGGAAAAAGCCTTACAGAGCACTAGTGAGAGTGAAACACGAGCTTGGATATTATTATTATTATTATTATTAGGGCCCGAGCCCTATAGGGCGAAGGCCCTATTGTTCTTGTAAGAGTTCACTATTATTATTCTTCCGTCTTCTTCTTCTTCTTCTTCTTTATTTTTCTCCGCTGTTGGGCCATTTTCGGGGCGCTTGCCATGGGCGAAAACGCACGAAATTTGGCACCAGTTCCGAGAATTGCCACCGCTACTCAGAACCAAAAGCCCAAACTTGGCTGGGGCTCAGGGCCTCTATAGCGCCCCCTAAGTCGTTGTGATTTTGGCCTCCCGCATTAAGGTGCCTGGTTGCCATATAGTTTGTAGTAGTGGCATGCCATTTGGTATGCATATGTATCTCACTAAGCCGGACAAAAATGTAATGCCAATGCATTAGCCACGCCCAACAGGAAGTGAGGTAATTTCACTTTTGTGCGAAATGCATGGCCATGAAGACGGCGCAACTCCTCCTAGACCGTTCATGGGAATGTCACCAAAATTGATAGACATCATCTACAGACATGGCTGACAAAAGTTACTAAATACGTTTCACGTAGGATCAACCGTTCAGAAGTTATACGTCAATCAATTTTCACTTCAAAATTTTACATGCTAAAAAATTCATAACAAATCTTCTAATTGCTCAAAACTGCTCATACTTCACACGCAAATCACTCATTGGGCTTCTGACATGTTACCCAGTTTCTGTGATATTTCGCCACTGGGGGCGCTATTTTTGGGCAAAAAATCCAATCTTTCCTCAAATTTGGTCAAACTTCACGGCCACCCTCTTACTACCTCCCATGTCATGTATACCACATTTTGGGAATTTTCGTCCATGGGGGGCGCTGTTTTTGGCCGACGCAATTGCTCCAAAACGGGTTTTTGGTAAATAATTCCATAATGCTTTTCCTTCACACCACTACCTTGTGATAGTGCGTTCCTGTTGTAGACACTTATTTTTCCAACTCATAATCGCTCATGTACAGCATAGCGCCACCTTCTGACATGGGAAAAACCAAAAAATTTATTCTTCAAAAATCTATATCTCATCTTCTATTTACTCAATTGTCATCAAACTTCATACGCAAACTCTTCATAGCTCACCTGACATGTACGCCAAATTTTGTGCACTTTCGCCCCTGGGGGTGCTGGTTATGGCGGAAATGATATTGCAGCTTCTGATTTGTCAAACTTGGCAAGCAAACTCTTTTCAAGACCCTTATTGGGGCACTTGCCATGGTCGACAACGCACGAAATTTGGCTCCTTTTTCTTAGACTGCCACCGCTACTGAGAACCAAAAGCCCAGATCCAGGCGGGCCTCAGGGCCTCTATAGCGCCCCCTAACTCGTTGTGATTTTGGCCTCCCGCTTTCAGGTGCCTGGTTGCCATGTAGTTTGTAGTAGTGGCATGCCATTTGGTAGGCATATGTATCTCACTAAGCCGGACAAAAATGTATTGCCAATGCATTAGCCACGCCCAACAGGAAGTGAGGTAATTTCACTTTTGTGCGAAATGCATGGCCACGAAGACGGCGCAACTCCTCCTAGACCGTTCAGAGGAATGTCACCAAAATTGATAGACATCATCTATAGACATGGCTGACAAAAGTTACTAAATAAGTTTCACGTAGCGTAAACCGTTCAGAAGTTATACGTCAATCAATTTTCAATGCAAAATTTTACATGCTTAAAAATTCATAACAAATCTTCTAATTGCTCAAAACTGCTCATACTTCACACGCAAATCCCTCATTGGGCTTCTGACATGTTACCCAATTTCTGTGATATTTCGCCACTGGGGGCGCTATTTTTGGGCAAAAAATCCAATCTTTCCTCACATTTGGTCAAACTTCACGGCCACCCTCTTACTACCTCCCATGTCATGTATACCACATTTTGGGAATTTTCATCCATGGGGGGCGCTGTTTTTGGCCGACGCAATTGCTCCAAAACGGGTTTTTGGTAAATAATTCCATAATGCTTTTCCTTCACACCACTACCTTGTGATAGTGCGTTGCTGTTGTAGACACTTATTTCTCCAACTCATAATCGCTCATGTACAGCATAGCGCCACCTACTGACATGGGAAAAACCAAAAAATTTATTCTTCAAAAATCTATATCTCATCTTCTATTTACTCAATTGTCATCAAACTTCATAGGCAAACTCTTCATAGCTCACCTGACATATACGCCAAATTTTGTGCACTTTCGCCCCTGGGGGTGCTGGTTATGGCACAAATGATATTGCAGCTTCTGATTTGTCAAACTTGGCAAGCAAACTCTTTACGGTATTTCGCGGGGACGCATGCCCCCGCCCCCCCTGGCCGCTGGCGCGAGGGCCCGTCGAGGCCGCTTGCGGCTTTAATTATTATTATTATGTTCAGTGTTAGTTCACAGTAGTAATGCAAGAAGCAGAATAGTGACAGTAATAGTGAAGCAAAAACATGCAATTGTACAAACACTGCAGCTCTACAGCAAAATATTCATTTATGAAATGGTCTGATTCTTAACACCAGTAGTGCCAATGATCTTCTCATTGCGATGCGAGTTGTCAACAAATCCTATAACTTGGTTCATGAAACGCGCTTACAAAATATTTTCACTGTGAATATTTATTGTGTAATGGTGCAAAGTGAGAGAGAGAGAGAGAGAGAGAGAGAGAGAGAATAGCCCGTAGGGCAGAGTCAATCCCGCCAGCAAAAATAGCGAAAAAAAGGAGCGATCTCACCTCTTCAGATGATGGTTTAAGTCCGACAATACATTCCTCAGAAAGGGCATAGAGGAGCAAATTAATCCATCAACGTAGCATTCAATTTATTCCGGACCATTAAAGACGCCGCCTTCCGCGTAGAATCATACGTCATCCTCGCCGCCATATTGGATAGGTCAAAGCGGAGAATAAAGATTAGCTGCGTTTAACTGTACCAACAGGTTTACCGTCCAAACGAGATCACATGGGATTACCTTTCACAGGTGAGAAACAACAAATTATTCCATCAACGTGTAGTATTCAATTTATTCCGGACCATTAAAGACGCCGCCTTCCGCGTAGAGTCATAGGTCATCCTCGCCGCCATATTGGAAAGGTCAAAGCGGAGAATAAAGATTAGCTGCGTTTAACTGTACCAACAGGTTTGCCGTCCAAATGAGATCACATGGGATTACCTTTCACAGGTGAGACTGGAAAAATACTTTTCATTGTATTTGGTCATTATAATGTAATTTTCCGAACAGATTTTCCTGACTTTGTGGCTAATATGAAGTCTCGCGCATAATAGTTTATGCGCATGCGTCCTTACTTCTTCTATTGTTCTCGTGTCTCCGAAGGGACCGTCTTACAGTGCCCCTAGAGGTGTGGCATGTGTATTGCATCGTTTTCAGCAAGCATTGCGTTGCCATATGGACCTTTTGGACGCGATATATTTTTAAATAACATCTCGTTGCCGTTGTCGTGTGGATGTAGCCTTAGAGTCAGGTGTTTTCAATCAATGGGATGACAATGAGGTGTGAGTGGGCACCCTGTTTTATTTAAAGAACAGGGATCTATCAAAGTCTGATCTTCACAACACATGTTTGTGGAAGTGTATCATGGCATGAACAAAGGAGATTTCTGAGGACCTCAGAAAAAGCATTGTTGATGCTCATCAGGCTGGAAAAGGTTACAAAACCATCTTTAAAGAGTTTGGACTCCACCAATCCACAGTCAGACAGATTGTGTACAAATGGAGGAAATTCAAGACCATTGTTACCCTCCCCAGGAGTGGTCAACCAACAAAGATCACTCCAATAGTCAGCGCGGTCACAAAGGACCCCAGGGTAACTTCTAAGCAACTGAAGGCTAATGTTACACATTGGCTAATGTTAATGTTCACGAGTCATGTTCATGAGTCCACCATCAGGAGAACACTGAACAACAATGGTGTGCATGGCAGGGTTGCAAGGAGAAAGCCACTGCTCTCCAAAAAGAACATTGCTGCTTGTCTGCAGTCTGCTAAGGATTATGTGGACAAGCCAGAAGTCTATTGGAAAAATGTTTTTTGGAGGGATGAGACCAAAATAGAACTTTTTGGTTTAAATGAGAAGCGTTATGTTTGGAGAAAGGAAAACGCTGCATTCCAGCATAAGAACCTTATCCCATCTGTGAAACATGGTGGTGGGAGTATCATGGTTTGGGCCTGTTTTGCTGCATCTAGGCCAGAACGGCTTGCCATCATTGACGGAACAATGAATTCTGAATTATGCCAGCGAATTCTAAAGGAAAATGTCAGGACATCTGTCCATGAACTGAATCTCAAGAGAAGGTGGGTCATGCAGCAAGACAACGACCCTAAGCACACAAGACATTTTACCAAAGAATGGTTAAAGAAGAATAAAGTTAATGTTTTGGAATGGCCAAGTCAAAGTCCTGACCTTAATCCAATCCAATAAATTAGCTCCATTTTGAGCTAATTTATCGCCATGCCATGTAGCTGTGGCAGCAACACGATAGAAGGTGGATTTACGTTGTGTTCATGGCCCAAGAATGTTCAAACTGCAAAGATTTGGATGCGTTTGCGAGAAGTTCACGGGCACATTGGACACCTACGAAGTGGTCTCTCCTCTGCTCTACACATTTTACTGAAGACTCGTATGAGACCTCTGATCTGTTGAAGAGCGTTGGCTATAAGCCCATTTTGAAAAAGGGTGCAGTACCAACAATTAAATAAAACTACAAGAAAAAGAAAGCCTTTATTTAATTAATTTTTTTAAAAGGAAAGTAAATTCAGTTGCACCAGTTCTCCCGGAGTGTGAGCCAGGGGTTGTTGGTAAAACCCAGGATGGAACGGAACAGGACATATTGCTCAGGCAGTGACCTCCCTGCGGTTGTTGCTAAAACCGGTGACGTTCCATTCCGTCCTGGGTTTTAGTAATTGCCTGAGCCAAGCAGTAATGGCGGAGTACTCAGTATGGAGAAAATGGAGAATGAGTGGAGCAGCCGTCTGATTTCTTCACTGGATCTCGCCCTTACGTGGAAGAAGCGAATGAACAGAGAACTGAATGAATAACTGAAAGTCAGATTGTTTTAAAACAATCGGCTACAAGATTGGCCTTCAAGAAGCGAGAACACAGATCAGAGACTCAGATTGTTTTGGAGGTCAAGGGGCCCACAGGGCCCCTCTGGGGGAAAAACAGGGGCCCATTTCTACAATGGGGGGCCCAGTGATTTATCCTTCAGTTGAAGCGAACCTAGTGAGTGAAGCGAGCCCAATGAACAGCTGGGGCAGCCCAGGGGCTGTTTTTTTTTTCTTCTCAATTGTTTTTTTTTTTTTGTATTAGAAGCCATATGAAGCAATGTAGATGACAAAAATCAATGCTTCAACCAAATATATTGAGATATTGTTTAATCAGTGGCAATATTTTGGAATTCAACCACAGGCCACTATATATCACATCTATATCTCCTCCTTGTAAATTATAACTTATTAACTTGTTTTCAGTTTGGTGTAGGTCTGTAGTAGTCACCAGTGGCAGTGGTAGTAGTAGTAGTGGTTGCTGTTGTAGTTGATGTTGCAGTAGTTGTTGTTGTAAATCTAGTATGACTAATTACCTTGGGTATCAGGTGTATCAGTTTTTTCAGGTGAATGTGCTCTCTTTCTGCCGAAGAATGACAAAATAGATGTGTATTTGGCATGTTTCATAATTATTTGACACTGCTGTCAACCAGAGGGTTGAAAAATTGACTTTCCCAAATTTTGAATTAAAGTATGTTTTCATTGAGAGTAGTATCCAGCTGATAAGAATGCCAAAAATCTAAGAAAAAAGCCAATGTTTCGGTACTTTTTTTGACCAATGAACATGCTAAGTCAGCAATAGTTACGTACGGGACCAAGGCCCTTACCGCACCCAGAGTAATACAATAAAAGGCCAAAAAAGATCTAATATTATTTATATTTCAGATTGTCTGATGAAATGGTCTTAATATGGCTCTAAGACATTCTATCAAAACCATAGTTTGGCTTACCTGACAAATAGTTAGAGCTACAATTTCAGTTACGTAGGGGACATTTGATGAAAAATTAAAAAATGTCAGCCCTATGATTGCTCTCACATTACAGAACTTTTTGTCCAAGCGAGGTAGCTCACTAGGCTTAGACATGAAAATTGATACTTTTTCTAATAAAATAAAGTAATCAAAAAACTTTCTGATGCCTCTAAGGACTATTTCTAATCCTCCTAAGTTACTATATAAAATCATTAAGTTACGTATGGGACAAACCTCTCATTTTCCATTCTAAGCCCATGTGGAATGAAGAATTGTTTATTGATCTAATCATAACCTCTTCGAATTATCGACAACATTATTCAGTTTATCCCTCTCGCATCTGGTTTATGACATCCATAATTTTACAAAAATTCTGAAGACTGAAAAAATCTGGTTACGTACGGGACAATTTCAATTCCAATTTTGCATAGGCAGTCAGGAAGTCACATAATCACATTGAAGTTCTTTCCTTGTGAGGGATGATAGAAATAATGTCATATTATCATAAAATGACCAGATATTAACAGTTACTTTAGTTAGGCATTCTTATTGGCAAAACTATTAGTTTAAAAAGAAAATTTTTGCTTGGCGTTACAAAAATATGTAATTACATATAATGAAATATTTTTTTTGTTTCAAATATCAAATAAATTCTATCTGGTTTCCACAATATTTCAAGAATTCCTTGTGACTTAACATTAAGGATTCTTTAGTGGAACAGCTTCGAATTGGAATGGGCATTTGTAAAAATAGATACATCATCTCAGGTTGACACAAATTGAGGGAAAACAGGTTACGTACGGGACATATCAGGTGAATTTCTATCCACACTGGTGCCTTTATGCAGGAACAGGTTTTTTTTAGATTGCACAATAGGTCTATAGTTGAAACTAGAAACAAAAGAAAAATGCCATGGCCTGTGCATTATCTTTTCATTAGCCTGTTACAGAATTTCAGTCCTTGGTGTCAAATTTTTGTGAAATATGCCATTTCTTTTTCTTATCCATGTTTTCTTGTCTCTTTCGAATATTCGTACATAGACTGTAAGACGCCACCTAGCGAAAGACTTGGATCAGGTTTTACTCGCTTGGGACGCTACAAACAGGGCGGCGTAAATACACGAACGGGTCTGACGTATATTCAATATCGCGGCAGTCAAAACAAATTCATCCGATGCTGAAATCTGTTGAATATCCAGATAATTATGTTGGAAGTTGCATAGTTGTGCAAGATTTTCGATATTGAGACCATGAAGTCAAGTAATACCAGTCCCCCCAGGATTCCGCGGGCCTTTTTTGTGATTGTTGCGGGCTAAAATGTCTGATGTTGTGGGGGGTTTTCCAAAAAATTTTGATGAAAGTTGCGGTGTTTTTTAGGTTTTTGTTGCGATTACATTGCGGGAGGAAGTGAAAGTTGCGAGAAATTGTTGCGATTTTCTCTTTGTGATGAAAATTGAGTATGTTAAGTTATTACTGAAAAACTATTGATTAAAAAAACAGACACTGAGAAATGGTCCTATAAACAACTTTACCAATATAAAAGATTACCAGAACTACAAAAATGCAGAAAAATAGGCTTTACTTATCCAAATGCTCCTGTTGGTTCAAAAGTTAAAGTGCATAGAACCTCACAGCACAACATGAAGTTACCTTAAAATATAATATAAATGCCTCAGCTTTCATGTCAGAAAAAACAAACAAACTAATACTAGTACTGTGTGCAGGCAGTCTCTCCTGAAGACTAAATTAAACAATAATTATAAACTAATAAAATAAATGGCTCAGGCTTCATAGAAGAAAAAAAAACAATTTGAACAGAATCTCAGTATGATGCTGAAGCTGCCTAAACAATGGAAAATAAAATACCATTTTGGCAAAAATGTTGGCATCCATTAATTTCTTGTACTAAGTAAAAAAAATAATGTAAAGTGCACACAGTCCTTCACTGTAAACATAACACACTTTCAGTAACAGAATTTAAGCCTATATAAACATTGACTCGCACATGCTGCTTCTCTTGAACATACACACGGAAGTAAGCAGTGTTGCCAGATACTGCTGACGTTTTCCAGCCCAAAATATGTTCAAAACCCGCCAAAATGCACTTGAAATCCCCCAACTGAGCGGGAAACCGCCCAATCTGGCAACACTGGAAGTAAGGCGGAAGGTAGTTTGTCGACGTCACCTCAAAACGACGCCAACGATTGGTCAAATTTGCGGGAAAGTTGCGGTGATTGGATATAATTGCAACACCGCCCTGAATTCGCGGGGATTGGTTGAATTTGCATTGAAGTTGCAAATTGCAACATCGCGAAATCCTGGAGGGTCTGTAATACGCTACGAAATGTTCCAAATAGGGTATAAAATCCTCGCATCCATATTGGCCCCTGCCCCTCTCGACAATGCGTTCATTATTCGAAACAGTGCGTCTTAGACGCGGGCCAACAATCTGAGTCTCTGACAGATGGGTCAGCTGCGATTCTCATTTGGATATAAAACAACAAAAACAACACGTTGTTTACCTGCATTTAGATTAATACATGTAACTTGTATTGTGTATTTAAATTACCGGTATAAGATTATTTAATTTGCTTCAGAATGTGATTGTCTCAGTTCATTTGATTATTTAATTAGCCTTTTACGTTTTATCAGTGAAAATGCATGCATGTACACGTATGCTGCATAAGTTATAACACCTATCCTGTTTTAATGAGAGTCAACCCACAATCAATGAAGTCAAATCAGTTTTATTTGAGCAAGTCGGTAACGGTATTTCTTACTTTCACCATAAATTTTTATTTATATGACTTTGGTCTATAGCTGTCAAAGGCCTCGGTCTTAAATCCGGTTACCGCTGTGATGTCACACACTCAGGGCTGACTGGCTCAGCGGGGCAGCTCGAATGCCAACTTTGCGGTCGATTTTAACTCTCAAAAATATATATATTTTAATTCCCATTTATGCAGCATACAAGAGTCAAGGGTGGGGATACTATTCACTCAGAAATTTATTTAAAAATAAAGGTTCTGCGTCTCTCCTTTAAGACTTTTACACAGTACTGTATATACCCCAAAATAAATAAAGCTATAAAAATAAGCAAAGATACTTTGTCAGTTACTTTTTAAATGGTGTTAAGCACATCTGTGGTGCTTGGTAAAGTCTAATATCCATATTGTTAATGTGTTCACATGCCTTTCATTGTTTTGGGGTGTAAAAGTATCAGTAGGGCGTGCAATGGGGATGATATGCTCAGTAAGATGATTAGCGGATGGTGAGATCAGGCGTGAGCCGTGAGAGAGCATTTTCTTGTTTAGAATTGCTCGGACTGGGCTAAACCTTAGGGAGATAGATGGGGCTGGATAATGAGGAGAGGGAAGGGTGGTGCAGATGAAATATTAAAACCTGTTTGTGATCTCACTTCTCAGACACAAGCTGTGCTGCAAGTCTTCACACGCAACACAGAAGGAAGGAGGTCATGGCAGCCATGTTGGCAAAGCATGGACACATTAAACTCTTGTGGAGCTTAAGTTATTTGTCACGTGGTTAATGTGCCACGGTTAATATTTTCATGTCTTGGCTAACTGGCACTGCCACCATTTTGGAAAAGCTGCATTCACTCTGAGAATTGATGTATAGTGTGGAACATTTTTCTGAAATCCTAAAATATTTTGAAAAGTCAAAAACCGCTTTTAATGTTTGACCTGTTTCATGCATTTATGAGTTAAGAAGCCTTGGTGTTTTGTTACATTCTTTGGCTGGTATTAGTTTTTCCACAGTTCCTCAATAACAAGGCAAAACTTGGAAGCATCCAACAATGAAACTCTTTCCTCCAGGCAAATGTAATGTAGTTGGGTTTTGGTGAGGATCAAATGGTGGTGCTGGACATTTTCACATTATGCCCTGGGAAGTACATCAGTTTTAAAAGCCTTGCTTCAGTATTGCGAACGAGAGTTACATGGTACGAAAATGTCTAAATTATTCATGCCCATAATCGGCCTTGATGTCACATCATCTGACCAGGCCCCCAGTGTTATTTTAGCGCATAATTGATGGTGCTCAGAAGTGGAAAACTTAGAATAGCAGAAGTAATGGAAAGTGAAAGTGCAGATAGGTGTGTGGTGGTCTCAGTTGGGGCCAGTGGTGGGAGGTGAACATTGGTAGGCTAGCGTGCAGTGGCTCACACGCAGGACTGACCCTAACGAGGGCAGACACTGAGCTGAACCAGAATGTTCTCTCCCTGAAGATTTAGAAAGGGGCAACGGGAGAGGACAATTATTTCAATGCCTCCAAATAGCTTTTCTTAATTACACTAGGTATACATAATTATAATTGTTATTAATTATATAAAAATGTATTAATTTTTTTTCTCATTTAAAAGCATTCTCTCAGCCCTTATGAACACAGTGAAGGGAATTTTTCTACAATTAACTCTGCGAATGAAATATTTTCCCTTTAGGTCAAATGTTAATGTATTACAAAATCTACAACGTAGGTCTCATCTCATCTCATTATCTGTAGCCGCTTTATCCTGTTCTACAGGGTCGCAGGCAAGCTGGAGCCTATCCCAGCTGACTACGGGCGAAAGGCGGGGTACACCCTGGACAAGTCGCCAGGTCATCACAGGGCTGACACATAGACACAGACAACCATTCACACCTACGGTCAATTTAGAGTCACCAGTCAACCTAACCTGCATATCTTTGGACTGTGGGGGAAACCGGAGCACCCGGAGGAAATCCACGCGGACACGGGGAGAACATGCAAACTCCACACAGAAAGGCCCTCGCCAGCCACGGGGCTCGAACCCGGACCTTCTTGCTGTGAGGCAACAGCGCTAACCACTACACCACTGTGCCGCCCTACAACGTAGGTTTAATTTTTAATTACTTCTTATTTATTGCATTCTTTTATTTTCACTGTTCAATTCTTCTGCATTTTTTCCCAATACATATTTTATAGTCCCAATACATATTTTATGTTTTTTTTTTTTTTACATTCGAGGAAAAAAGGGAAATTGAAGAAAACGAGGGTTTCTTTATGTTTTATAATATTTGTTTTGCACAGCCTGGAAAAGTTAAGACATTTATGTAAATTCACTAACAAATGTGAATTAAATATTAAACACTATGGAAAGCAACAATTTAATAATCTTTATTAAATGAATAAACATTATACTATAATTAATGAGACAAGAAACAATATACAGACTGAAAGTATTTTCTTTTCCTTTGCTCCTGTCCTGCGTTGGAATGAAATCTTAAATCCTGCGATTATTCTATATCCCTTAACTCAGTTAAGTTTTCAAAATGCATTCTTTTAATGCATAATTTATTAATTATTATTTGACTTTATTTATAGTTTTTTGCTGAACAGTGCGTTAAATATTGTTTACAGTAAATAATTTTACTCTTCAATGACGCAAAGTCAGTGCACTTATGTTGCCTTTCTTTTGATGAGTTTTACATCAACATCTCTCCTGTTAGTTTATTTTTTCAAATTTACGTGGCAAAAACAGAAGAACACAGCATTGTTTTTTAGTATTGCAGCTCGAATAAAATGCTGCGCATTGAACTAGTCTGGGTTTGGTTTTAAGTGATTTGTATGAGCTACAACACCTTGCCACAAGGGTGCCACTAGAAATTTTGGGCCCTTTGAAAGAATTTAACCCCTTTGGACATGATGTGTACAATTATACACATGAAGTTCCATAGCATTTTTCCTTGTGTCCGAAGAGGATAATATTACTTGCTTGCCTCTGGCAATTATTTGGCAACATACTAGCTTCCATACTCACAATGTAACATACATATTGGATTTTAAAATAATTTATTTAAATAATAACCATCTAGTTATTTGTACTGTGGCATCCAATATGGGCTGAAAAATGTGTTGTGAAGTCTGGAAATTTGAGTATGGAAAAAGTATAGAATTTTTACATGGAAAATATGTAGGAACCTTGGGTTAAACCTTGCTCGTTTAATCTGTATTTCCAAACCTGACAAATACAGGAAAACTTAAGGCCAAAAGGTTGTACAGAGTTACTCATAGATTAACTGAAGATATCAAAATAATGATATCAAAATGACGAAGAAATTATGTAGCGACCATAAGAGTGATGTAGTCATGATGACTTTGCATACACACATGTGGCAATCTCTTTGCAAGCTTCTGGAGAGGCATCTTTCATGCACACACATTCACACATTTCTAGCTACATTTTTTTGGAAATAAATTTACACATCAACAATTAGATTAACATATTTATTTAAACAAGAGTTTTCAAACAGATTTCATGTATTTACACCTTAATGTCACTGTATATTTGTAGCATAATTATGCACATATAATTATTAGCAAAGTTTGTGCTTCTATATAGTCTTGGTTTTGGTTCACCTTGGATGCACATTCATATTATTGATGATTCAAATACCATATTTTAAAGACATCAGTATTATATTTTACCAAAATTAAAATGCACTGCCAATTAAATAGGGATTGGTGAATATTTCCATGCAGGAGTGAGGGGCTTCGAGTCTGACCATGCAATTAAGCCTTCCAATGGAAAGCACTATGCTCAAACGGACTTTTTATGATGCTTTTATGGTATGTCGAATCCCTCTGATATAGTCATAAAGCCATTTGATGGAAGCATTAGCCTCTGCCTGTCCAGGACATGTATAAAAAATATTTATAGGTGTAGCTTAGTCTGACCACCTTCATGAGTCAGTCAGTTCACTAATTGCTCAAAGTAACTCTTGATAAGCATTAGTCACAGTTGTGTCAAGTGTTTGTTACTAATTGTTTCGAATATGTTACTGTTTGTTAATAATGATGGCAATAATTATTGATATTTTGGTGTTCTATATAGTTTAGTTTAATGTATTTTTTATTAATATGATTTGTATTTTATTCCTTATGTTCTTATGTTGCATCTATTTTTTAAATTGTGTGAATTTGTAACTCAGTACTGTAATTTTACATGATGAAATATATGACATTATAGATTATAATTTAGCCATTTATTTTATAGGTGTTAAATATCATGTGGCCCTGCAGAATATCTAACACATTAGCAAGCCAGTATGTGGAACCTGGTCAAAATTCTTGACCTAATTTAGACAACGTGAGAGCTGGTCTTGCATGGCCAGACATCTGTATACTTTCTTCAGTCCGGTATGCTGTGCTGGAAATTAAACTGCCTTGAGTAGTTATGGATTATTTCTGCTGTTCTTGCTGTGATGGTAATTGAAGAAATCTTCCTCCCAGTGCTTCCCCCAGAGCTTATTTATTTACAGTGAACAGACACAATGTGTTTTGAATTATTCTTTTCATCATATTTGGATCATAATATTTATTCCTGATAAATTACTTTTTATTTAATTGCATTTCAAATTTTTTGCCTATAATCTATTTTTCTTATTTTTGTAGCTTGACATAATTAGCTTATAATGGCATTGTATCTTACAAACTCTCTAAACAAATTTTTGAATTTTCATATTATAAATCAACACATTGTTATGCTAAAAATAATTACCACTAATTTATGTAAATATACTAAATATGTTGCAATGTAAGTGCCCTTTATATAATTTATATAAAGGGTAGTGTGGTAAACTAAGGGTCAAACAAACTTATTCCTATGTTTATTACTTATTATTCTCTAAGATTATGTGAAGTGTGTGTGGTTTTTATTTTCAGGAATGTGGAATATATGAATATAAATTATATTGTTGAAAATTAATTAGACTTTTTTTCCTTGGTCTTTTAAGCCTCATAATATTGTTGTATTGTTTTGGGGTCTGTGAATTTCTTCAGCTCTCCCTTCCTGAATTTCATGCCACATTTCATGGTCATCACCACACCTTCTCTCATGCTTGCTTGAGTTGACAGTACAATGATGGCTGACTTTTGGGGGATGGTGGATGGACACAGCTCACTGATAAGTGCCCGTCGTCCAGGGAAAGAGGGGGTTAGCATGATCACGTGGCGTCAAGTTTTTCCCTGAAGGCTCTTGGCACGCAATCCTGAAGCTCGTCACCAACCACCATGCTTTCTAAAAGATTCACTGAACCTCCAGACAAGAAGTAGAAGCCACTGAGAAACATACTGCTTCTGGCACTTTGTGTTGCCATGGTGTGATATAGAATCATAGTGTGATTTGTTTGTGATACCAGGTCTGAGTTTAGGCTTGAGCATGGTGAAGATTTTTAGCAACTATAAAAAGTATAATTTGTAATAGGTTTTGGTGGTATGGTCAACTTTAGGTGGATTCAGCCACATAGAGAGGAAGCCAAAGGAGACTTGCTGTCTTTTGTACCAGCTGTAGTAAACTGTGTTTACTGATAATTTTTTTTAATCTTTAATGACTAGTGAGCTGAAACACTGTTTTATTTTTTTTTTAAGAAAAAAAAGATGCTGTCTTTGCTGATTACACAACATAGAAGAGGGAATGAAAAGGGGCAAAGGGCCAAATCAGGGGTTTAAGGTACTGACAGATGCACTGAATCACACCCCCTTTTCCCTCTTTTGTGTGAAAAAGGCAGTGTACCATTAAAGAAGGGCAAATTGATTTCCTTTGTTTAAATACTCTTGTGCCATTACCTGTTTCTCTGAATGGCCAATCAATATACCGTCTAAATGTGATAAACGTGAATAGAATGGGAGTTTGTTTGCTGTGTGGCTCTTGCAACACTCTTAAAAATATGCAGTGCAAAGGGTTGAAGAAACAAAATCACCCACTATGTGTTTACAGTTAAGCTAGATGGATGCTGCTGTTTGGGTTTAATTATAGGCCCTCACATGCTGTTTGATGCTGTCTATATAATGCCGCTTTTCCACTACAAACGCGGCTGAGTCGGGCTGAGCCGTGCCGTGCTGAGTCAAGCTGAGCGGGGCTGTTGGAGTTGCATTTCGACTACAACCGCGCTGAACCGTGCTGGCTGGAAGTGGGTGGACACATTGGGTGGAGTTAGCGAAAGTGGGTGGACGTCAGGTGATGTCGTTAAGCAGCGCAAACAGTGACATCAGTGAGCTTTTAAGCGGTAGTCTCACGACCCGGATAGTAAACAATAAACATGGAGGACATGGAGTGTAGCTGGTCTTGGTGCTGTGGCTTGTTGTCACCGACAACGCGGACAGATACTGGCAAGAGCGTATAGATGAGGCGAGGCGCATAAGGCTTCAGAAATTCTCGTAATTCTTCTCCTTCCGGGTTTGCGGTGTTTACAGATCCCAGCGCGCTCGCGGGGCGTGTGTGGGCATGTGAGGACACTCCTCCTCACCAATCAGTGCACAGGGGAGTGTCTGTTCACGCCCCCAGCCTCACTCGGCTCGCTTTGGCTCGCTTCAGCCCTACTCCAAAACGGTGCGAGTTTTAGGGGCTAAGCAGGGCTGAAGCGAGCTGAGTCGTGCTGGTTTTTGGTAGTCGAAACGCGAGCCGTGTCGGGCTGAAGTGAGCTGAAGCGAGCTGAAGTGAGCTGAAAAAGGGTAGTGGAAAAGGGCCATAAGAGTGAGAGACTTTATAGAAGCAGGCCAGGATAACCTTTGTGTTTTTGTGCTTTTTGGCGTTCTTTGAACTGCACCCAGTGATGTCAGTAATGCTGTAAGAGGGAGCTGATCTCACAGTCACCCCAATCTTACATCTTCTTCACTGGTGCCTCTCATGGTGCCTGGATTTTAGAAAAATAAGGGGTACCTTTGGAAAGCCTACAGTTTTCTATTTTGGCATAACAGGGACTACTGTGATTGTTTTAACCATTCACTGAGTCACAGAATCAGTTGCCAGAGATGAATGAAAGGGGGAAGAAATGGGGAAAAATCAAAGGTTCTCTACAGTAGAATGGGAAAGTGTGGTGTGTGTATATATATATATATATATATATATATATATATATATATATATATATATGGGTACTGAAATGGGGACATGAACTTATTTTTAAAAATTCACCTAAAACCATTTCTTTTTTTACCATCGGGTCACAAAACATGTAATCTTTAATGAATGATATGTTAAAAGATAGCTTTAATTTTCTGAGATGTAATAAAAACATATTTATATGCCAAAGTCAGAACGTAACAGAAGTGTTGTGGACATATATATTCTCAATTTTAAATTTTATATTTAATTTATATATATATATATATATATATATATATATATATATATATAATCTCATCTCATTATCTCTAGCTGCTTTATCCTGTTCTACAGGGTTGCAGGCAAGCTGGAGCCTATCCCAGCTGACTACGGGTGAAAGGTGGGGTACACCCTGGACAAGTCGCCAGGTCATCACAGGGCTGACATATAGACACAGACAACCATTCACACTCATGGTCAATTTAGAGTCACCAGTTAACCTAACCTGCATGTCTTTGGACTGTGGGGGAAACCGGAGCACCCGGAGGAAACCCACACGGACACGGGGAGAACATGCAAACTCCGCACAGAAAGGCCCTCGCCAGCCATGGGGCTCGAACCCGGACCTTCTTGCTGTGAGGCGACAACGCTAACCACTACACCACCGTGCCACCCCATATATATATATATATATATATATATATATATATATATATATACACACACACACACACACCACACTTTCCCAATCAATCATATGGACATGAGGGTTTTACTGGGAAATATGCAACTCGTATTTTTCATACGAGCTACATCCAGGACATGGAGATTCAAAACTGTGGCATAAATCTCTATATGTCACTTGTGAGGAAATCGATGAATTTTTTTGATAAATTTGGGTACTTTTTGTTTGTGAATGTGTCTATATAATAAAAAGAAAATCACACGTTGGCTTGAAGATATGAAGTTTATCTTCTTGTGTTGAAAAACTCACATTTTTCATACAAAATACATCATGGATCTGTGTGACATATTTAAATAATATTGGCTGGCTTTGAGTGGTATATCAGATATATTCCATTCAGCTAACATGATATTGAATGAGTCGAAGACGAGTTCAATATCATTTCAGCTGAATGGAACATATCTGATATACCATGGAAACCCCCCCCCCCCCCCCCCCAGCTGCTATTATTAGGGCCCGAGCCCTATAGGGCGAAGGCCCTATTGTTCTTGTAAGAGTTCACTATTATTAGGGCCCGAGCCCTATAGGGCGAAGGCCCTATTGTTCTTGTAAGAGTTCACTATTATTAGGGCCCGAGCCCTATGGGCGAAGGCCCTATTGTTCTTGTAAGAGTTCACTATTATTATTATTCTTCTTTATTTTTCTCCGCTGTTGGGCCATTTTCGGGGCGCTTGCCATGGGCGAAAACGCGCGAAATTTGGCGCCACTTCCGAGAATTGCCACCGCTACTCAGAACCAAAAGCCCACCCTTGGCCGGGGCTCAGGGCCTCTATAGCGCCCCCTAAGTCGTTGTGATTTTGGCCTCCCGCATTAAGGTGCCTGGTTGCCATATAGTTTGTAGTAGTGGCATGCCATTTGGTATGCATATGTATCTCACTAAGCCGGACAAAAATGTAATGCCAATGCATTAGCCACGCCCAACAGGAAGTGAGGTAATTTCACTTTTGTGTGAAATGCATGGCCACGAAGACGGCGCAACTCCTCCTAGACCGTTCATGGGAATGTCACCAAAATTTATACACATCATCTAAAGACATGGCTGACAAAAGTTACTAAATACGTTTCACGTAGGATAAACCGTTCAGAAGTTATACGTCAATCAATTTTCACTTCAAAATTTTACATGCTAAAAAATTCATAACAAATCTTCTAATTCCTCAACACTGCTCATACTTCACACCCTAATCACTCATTGGGCTTCTGACATGTTCCCCAATTTCTGTGATATTTCGCCACTGGGGGCGCTATTTTTGGGCAAAAAATCCAATCTTTCCTCAAATTTGGTCAAACTTCACGGCCACCCTCTTACTACCTCCCATGTCATGTATACCACATTTTGGGAATTTTCGTCCATGGGGGGCGCTGTTTTTGGCCGACGCAATTTCTCCAAAACGGGTTTTTGGTAATTATTCCATAATGCTTTTCCTTTACACCACTTCCTTGTGATAGTGCGTTGCTGTTGTGGACACTTATTTTTCCATTTCATAATCACTCATGTACAGCATAGCGCCACCTACTGACATGGGAAAAACCAAAAAATTTATTCTTCAAAAATCTATATCTCATCTTCTGTTTACTCAATTGTCATCAAACTTCATACACAAACTCTTCATAGCTCCCCTGACATGTACGCCAAATTTTGTGCACTTTCGCCCCTGGGGGTGCGGGTTATGGCAGAAATGATATTGCAGCTTCTGATTTGTCAAACTTGGCAAGCAAACTCTTTACAAGACCCTTTTTGGGGCGCTTGCCATGGTCGACAACGCACGAAATTTGGCTCCTTTTTCTTAGACTCCCACCGCTACTGAGAACCAGAAGCCCAGATCCAGGCGGGCCTCAGGGCCTCTATAGCGCCCCCTAACTCATTGTGATTTTGGCCTCCCGCATTAAGGTGCCTGGTTGCCATGTAGTTTGTAGTAGTGGCATGCCATTTGGTACGCATATGTATCTCACTAAGCCGGACAAAAATGTAATGCCAATGCATTAGCCACGCCCAACAGGAAGTAAGGTAATTTCACTTTTGTGCGAAATGCATGGCCACGAAAACGGCGCAACTCCTCCTAGACCGTTCATAGGAATGTCACCAAAATTGATACACATCATCTACAGACATGGCTGAAAAAAGGTCCTAAATACGTTTCACGTAGAATAAACCGTTCAGAAGTTATACGTCAATCAATTTTCAATGCAAAATTTTACATGCTTAAAAATTCATAACATATCTTCAAATTGCTCAAAACTGCTCATACTTCACACGCAAATCACTCATTGGGCATCTGACATGTTACCCAATTTCTGTGATATTTCGCCACTGGGGGCGCTATTTTTGGGCAAAAAATCCAATCTTTCCTCAAATTTGGTCAAACTTCACGGCCACCCTCTTACTACCTCCCTTGTCATGTACACCTCATTTTGGGAATTTTCGTCCATGGGGGGCGCTGTTTTTGGCCAATGCAATTGCTCCAAAACAGGTTTTTGGTAAATAATTCCATAATGCTTCTCCTTCACACCACTACCTTGTGATAGTACGTTGCTGTTGTAGACACTTATTTTTCCAACTCATAATCGCTCATGTGCAGCATAGCGCCACCTACTGACATGGGAGAAACCAAAAAATTTATTCTTCAAAAATCAATATCTCATCTTCTATTTTCTCAATCTTGATCAAACTTGATACACACACTCTTAACAGGTCACCTGACATATGTGCCAAATTTTGTGAACTTTTGCCACTGGGGGCGCTGTTTTCAGGCAACAATTTATATCTCGGCTTCTGATTGGTCAAACTTGATCAAACTTTACAAAACAACTCTTCATAGGTCCCTTGACATGTTTACCAAATTTGGTGAACTTTCACCACTGGGGGCGCTCATTGCGCTGTAGCAGTTGCAGGAGAGGTGTTTACAATCATGAGGCACCAGGAGTATGTTGTTTTGGTTGCCTTAAACACACATGACTTGTGGGGAATGGGTAGGCAGTCGGGAGCAAGTGTTGTAGCATAGTGCCACCTACTGACATGGGAGAAACCAAAACATTTATTCTTCAAAAATCAATATCTCATCTTCTATTTACTCAATCTTGATCAAACTTGATACGCACACTCTTAACAGGTCACCTGACATATCTCCCAAATTTTGTGAACTTTTGCCACTGGGGGCGCTGTTTTCAGGCAACAATTTTTATCTCGGCTTCTGATTGGTCAAACTTGATCAAACTTGACACAACAACTCTTCATAGGTCCCTTGACATGTATACCAAATTTGCTGAACTTTCACCACTGGGGGCGCTCATTGCGCTGTAGCAGTTGCAGGAGAGGTGTTTACAATCATGAGGCACCAGGAGTATGTTGTTTTGGTTGCCTTAAACACACATGACTTGTGGACCACTGGGGGCGCTCATTGCGCTGTAGCAGTTGCAGGAGAGGTGTTTACAATCATGAGGCACCAGGAGTATGTTGTTTTGGTTGCCTTAAACACACATGACTTGTGGGGAATGGGTAGGCAGTCGGGAGCAAGTGTTGTAGCGTTACATACAGACTAATAGATGTCTAACAGAAGACAATCCTATGTAGCTATAGCTTGGTGACTGATGAGGTAAATACATTAATTTGGTTGGGAAGCCATGGCATACAATGCTCTGTCCATGACAACATCTCAGCGCACCGTGTACTCTGTGTCCAATTCTGTGCTTTCTCACCATTGTGGGAGTAATGTCTCTTGCCAAAGAAGCTGTGGAAGGTATTTCGCGGGGACGCATGCCCCCGCCCCCCTTGGCCGCTGGCGCGAGGGCCCGTCGAGGCCGCTTGCGGCTTTAATTATTCTTCCGTTCTCTTCTTCTTCTTCTTTATTTTTCTCCGCTGTTGGGCCATTTTCGGGGCGCTTGCCATGGGCGAAAACGCACCAAATTTGGCACCAGTTCCGAGAATTGCCACCGCTACTCAGAACCAAAAGCCCAAACTTGGCCGGGGCTCAGGGCCTCTATAGCGCCCCCTAAGTCGTTGTGATTTTGGCCTCCCGCTTTAAGGTGCCTGGGTGCCGTGTAGTTTGTAGTAGTGGCATGCCATTTGGTACGCATATGTATCTCACTAAGCCGGACAAAAATGTAATGCCAATGCATTAGCCACGCCCAACAGGAAGTGAGGTAATTTCACTTTTGTGCGAAATGCATGGCCACGAAGACGGCGCAACTCCTCCTAGACCGTTCATAGGAATGTCACCAAAATTGATACACATCATCTACAGACATGGCTGACAAAAGTTACTAAATACGTTTCACGTAGGGTAAACCGTTCAGAAGTTATACGTCAATTAATTTTCGATGCAAAATTTTACATGCTTAAAAATTCATAACAAATCTTCTGATTGCTCAAAACTGCTCATACTTCACACGCAAATCACTCATTGGGCTTCTGACATGTTACCCAATTTCTGTGATATTTCGCCACTGGGGGCGCTATTTTTGGGCAAAAAATCCAATCTTTCCTCAAATTTGGTCAAACTTCACGGCCACCCTCTTACTACCTCCCATGTCATGTATACCACATTTTGGGAATTTTCGTCCATGGGGGGCGCTGTTTTTGGCCGACGCAATTGCTCCAAAACGGGTTTTTGGTAAATAATTCCATAATGCTTTCCCTTCACACCACTACCTTGTGATAGTACGTTGCTGTTGTAGACACTTATTTTTCCAACTCATAATCGCTCATGTACAGCATAGCGCCACCTACTGACATGGGAAAAACCAAAAAATTTATTCTTCAAAAATCTATATCTCATCTTCTATTTACTCAATTGTCATCAAACTTCATACCCAAACTCTTCATAGCTCACCTGACATATACGCCAAATTTTGTGCACTTTCGCCCCTGGGGGTGCTGGTTATGGCAAAAATGATATTGCAGCTTCTGATTTGTCAAACTTGGCAAGCAAACTCTTTACAAGACCCTTATTGGGGCTCTTGCCATGGTCGACAACGCACGATATTTGGCTCCTTTTTCTTAGACTGCCACCGCTACTGAGAACCAGAAGCCCAGATCCAGGCGGGCCTCAGGGCCTCTTTAGCGCCCCCTAAGTTGTTGTGATTTTGGCCTCCCGCATAAAGGTGCCTGGGTGCCATGTAGTTTGTAGTAGTGGCATGCCATTTGGTACGCATATGTATCTCACTAAGCCGGACAAAAATGTATTGCCAATGCATTAGCCACGCCCAACAGGAAGTGAGGTAATTTAACTTTTGTGCGAAATGCATGGCCACGAAGACGGCGCAACTCCTCCTAGGCCGTTCATAGGAATGTCACCAAAATTGATAGCCATCATCTACAGACACGGCTGACAAAAGTTCCTAAATATGTTTCACGTAGGATAAGCCGTTCAGAAGTTATACGTCAATCAATTTTCAATGCAAAATTTTACATGCTTAAAAATTCATAACAAATCTTCTAATTGCTCAAAACTGCTCATACTTCACACGCAAATCACTCATTGGGCTTCTGACATGCTACCCAATTTCTGTGATATTTCGCCACTGGGGGCGCTATTTTTGGGCAAAAATTCCAATCTTTCCTCAAATTTGGTCAAACTTCACGGCCACCCTCTTACTACCTCCCATGTCATGTATACCACATTTTGGGAATTTTCGTCCATGTGGGGCGCTGTTTTTGGCCGACGCAATTGCTCCAAAACGGGTTTTTGGTAAATAATTCCATAATGCTTTTCCTTCGCACCACTACCTTGTGATAGTACGTTGCTGTTGTAGACACTTATTTTTCCAACTCATAATCGCTCATGTACAGCATAGCGCCACCTACTGACATGGGAAAAACCAAAACATTTATTCTTCAAAAATCAATATCTCATCTTCTATTTACTCAATCTTGATCAAACTTGATACGCACACTCTTAACAGGTCACCTGACATATCTCCCAAATTTTGTGAACTTTTGCCACTGGGGGCGCTGTTTTCAGGCAACAATTTTTATCTCGGCTTCTGATTGGTCAAACTTGATCAAACTTGACACAACAACTCTTCATAGGTCCCTTGACATGTATACCAAATTTGCTGAACTTTCACCACTGGGGGCGCTCATTGCGCTGTAGCAGTTGCAGGAGAGGTGTTTACAATCATGAGGCACCAGGAGTATGTTGTTTTGGTTGCCTTAAACACACATGACTTGTGGGGGATGGGTAGGCAGTCGGGAGCAAGTGTTGTAGCGTTACATACAGACTAATAGATGTTTAACAGAAGACAATCCTATGTAGCTATAGCTTGGTGACTGATGAGGTAAATACATTAATTTGGTTGGGAAGCCATGGCATAAAATGTTCTGTCCATGACAACGTCTCAGCGCACCGTGTACTCTGTGTCCAATTCTGTGCTTTGTCGCCATTGTGGGAGTAATGTCTCTTGCCGAAGAAGCTGTGGAAGGTATTTCGCGGGGACGCATGCCCCCGCCCCCCTTGGCCGCTGGCGCGAGGGCCCGTCGAGGCCGCTTGCGGCTTTATTATTCTTCCGTCTTCTTCTTCTTCTTTATTTTTCTCCGCTGTTGGGTCATTTTCGGGGCGCTTGCCATGGGCGAAAACGCGCGAAATTTGGCGCCACTTCCGAGAATTGCCACCGCTACTCAGAACCAAAAGCCCACACTTGGCCGGGGCTCAGGGCCTCTATAGCGCCCCCTAAGTCGTTGTGATTTTGGCATCCCGCATTAAGGTGCCTGGTTGCCATATAGTTTGTAGTAGTGGCATGCCATTTGGTATGTGTATGTATCTCACTAAGCCGGACAAAAATGTAATGCCAATGCATTAGCCACGCCCAACAGGAAGTGAGGTAATTTCACTTTTGTGTGAAATGCATGGCCACGAAGACGGCGCAACTCCTCCTAGACCGTTCATAGGAATGTCACCAAAATTGATACACATCATCTACAGACATGGCTGACAAAAGTTACTAAATACGTTTCACGTAGGATAAACCGTTCAGAAGTTATACGTCAATCAATTTTCATTTCAAAATTTTACATGCTAAAAAATTCATAACAAATCTTCTAATTGCTCAACACTGCTCATACTTCACACGCTAATCACTCATTGGGCTTCTGACATGTTACCCAATTTCTGTGATATTTCGCCACTGGGGGCGCTATTTTTGGGCAAAAAATCCAATCTTTCCTCAAATTTGGTCAAACTTCACGGCCACCCTCTTACTACCTCCCATGTCATGTATACCACATTTTGGGAATTTTCGTCCATGGGGGGCGCTGTTTTTGGCCGACGCATTTTCTCCAAAACGGGTTTTTGGTAAATAATTCCATAATGCTTTTCCTTCACACCACTACCTTGTGATAGTGCGTTGCTGTTGTGGACACTTATTTTTCCATCTCATAATCACTCATGTACAGCATAGCGCCACCTACTGACATGGGAAAAACCAAAAAATTTATTCTTCAAAAATCTATATCTCATCTTCTGTTTACTCAATTGTCATCAAACTTCATATGCAAACTCTTCATAGCTCACCTGACATGTACGCCAAATTTTGTGCACTTTCGCCCCTGGGGGTGCTGGTTATGGCAGAAATGATATTGCAGCTTCTGATTTGTCAAACTTGGCAAGCAAACTCTTTACAAGACCCTTTTTGGGGCCCTTGCTATGGTCGACATCGCACGAAATTTGGCTCCTTTATCTTAGACTCCCACCGCTACTGAGAACCAGAAGCCCAGATCCAGGCGGGCCTCAGGGCCTCTATAGCGCCCCCTAACTCATTGTGATTTTGGCCTCCCGCATTAAGGTGCCTGGTTGCCATGTAGTTTGTAGTAGTGGCATGCCATTTGGTGCGCATATGTATCTCACTAAGCCGGACAAATATGTAATGCCAATGCATTAGCCACGCCCAACAGGAAGTGAGGTAATTTCACTTTTGTGCGAAATGCATGGCCACGAAGATGGCGCAACTCCTCCTAGACCGTTCATAGGAATGTCACCAAAATTGATACACATCATCTACAGACACGTCTGACACAAGTTCCTAAATACGTTTCACGTAGAATAAACCGTTCAGAAGTTATACGTCAATCAATTTTCAATGCAAAATTTTACATGCTTAAAAATTCATAACATATCTTCAAATTGCTCAAAACTGCTCATACTTCACACGCAAATCACTCATTGGGCATCTGACATGTTACCCAATTTCTGTGATATTTCGCCACTGGGGGCGCTATTTTTGGGCAAAAAATCCAATCTTTCCTCAAATTTGGTCAAACTTCACGGCCACCCTCTTACTACCTCCCATGTCATGTACACCACATTTTGGGATTTTTCGCCCACGGGGGGCGCTGTTTTTGGCCAACGCAATTGCTCCAAAACAGGTTTTTGGTAAATCATTCCATAATGCTTCTCCTTCACACCACTACCTTGTGATAGTACGTTGCTGTTGTAGACACTTATTTTTCCAACTCATAATCGCTCATGTGCAGCATAGCGCCACCTACTGACATGGGAGAAACCAAAAAATTTATTCTTCAAAAATCAATATCTCATCTTCTATTTTCTCAATCTTGATCAAACTTGATACACACACTCTTAACAGGTCACCTGACATATGTGCCAAATTTTGTGAACTTTTGCCACTGGGGGCGCTGTTTTCAGGCAACAATTTATATCTCGGCTTCTGATTGGTCAAACTTGATCAAACTTTATAAAACAACTCTTCATAGGTCCCTTGACATGTATACCAAATTTGGTGAACTTTCACCACTGGGGGCGCTCATTGCGCTGTAGCAGTTGCAGGAGAGGTGTTTACAATCATGAGGCACCAGGAGTATGTTGTTTTGGTTGCCTTAAACACACATGACTTGTGGACCACTGGGGGCGCTCATTGCGCTGTAGCAGTTGCAGGAGAGGTGTTTACAATCATGAGGCACCAGGAGTATGTTGTTTTGGTTGCCTTAAACACACATGACTTGTGGGGAATGGGTAGGCAGTCGGGAGCAAGTGTTGTAGCGTTACATACAGACTAATAGATGTCTAACAGAAGACAATCCTATGTAGCTATACCTTGGTGACTGATGTGGTAAATACATTAATTTGGTTGGGAAGCCATGGCATAAAATGTTCTGTCCATGACAACAGCTCAGCGCACCGTGTACTCTGTGTCCGATTCTGTGCTTTGTCGCCATTGTGGGAGTAATGTCTCTTGCCGAAGAAGCTGTGGAAGGTATTTCGCGGGGACGCATGCCCCCGCCCCCCTTGGCCGCTGGCGCGAGGGCCCGTCGAGGCCGCTTGCGGCTTTAATTATTATTATTATTATTATTATTAGGGCCCGAGCCCTATAGGGCGAAGGCCCTATTGTTCTTGTAAGAGTTCACTATTATTATTCTTCCGTTCTCTTCTTCTTCTTCTTCTTCTTCTTTATTTTTCTCCGCTGTTGGGCCATTTTCGGGGCGCTTGCCATGGGCGAAAACGCACGAAATTTGGCACCAGTTCCGAGAATTGCCACCGCTACTCAGAACCAAAAGCCCAAACTTGGCTGGGGCTCAGGGCCTCTATAGCGCCCCCTAAGTCGTTGTGATTTTGGCCTCCCGCATTAAGGTGCCTGGTTGCCATATAGTTTGTAGTAGTGGCATGCCATTTGGTATGCATATGTATCTCACTAAGCCGGACAAAAATGTAATGCCAATGCATTAGCCACGCCCAACAGGAAGTGAGGTAATTTCACTTTTGTGCGAAATGCATGGCCATGAAGACGGCGCAACTCCTCCTAGACCGTTCATGGGAATGTCACCAAAATTGATAGACATCATCTACAGACATGGCTGACAAAAGTTACTAAATACTTTTCACGTAGGATCAACCGTTCAGAAGTTATACGTCAATCAATTTTCACTTCAAAATTTTACATGCTAAAAAATTCATAACAAATCTTCTAATTGCTCAAAACTGCTCATACTTCACACGCAAATCACTCATTGGGCTTCTGACATGTTACCCAGTTTCTGTGATATTTCGCCACTGGGGGCGCTATTTTTGGGCAAAAAATCCAATCTTTCCTCAAATTTGGTCAAACTTCACGGCCACCCTCTTACTACCTCCCATGTCATGTATACCACATTTTGGGAATTTTCGTCCATGGGGGGCGCTGTTTTTGGCCGACGCAATTGCTCCAAAACGGGTTTTTGGTAAATAATTCCATAATGCTTTTCCTTCACACCACTACCTTGTGATAGTGCGTTCCTGTTGTAGACACTTATTTTTCCAACTCATAATCGCTCATGTACAGCATAGCGCCACCTTCTGACATGGGAAAAACCAAAAAATTTATTCTTCAAAAATCTATATCTCATCTTCTATTTACTCAATTGTCATCAAACTTCATACGCAAACTCTTCATAGCTCACCTGACATGTACGCCAAATTTTGTGCACTTTCGCCCCTGGGGGTGCTGGTTATGGCGGAAATGATATTGCAGCTTCTGATTTGTCAAACTTGGCAAGCAAACTCTTTTCAAGACCCTTATTGGGGCACTTGCCATGGTCGACAACGCACGAAATTTGGCTCCTTTTTCTTAGACTGCCACCGCTACTGAGAACCAAAAGCCCAGATCCAGGCGGGCCTCAGGGCCTCTATAGCGCCCCCTAACTCGTTGTGATTTTGGCCTCCCGCTTTCAGGTGCCTGGTTGCCATGTAGTTTGTAGTAGTGGCATGCCATTTGGTAGGCATATGTATCTCACTAAGCCGGACAAAAATGTATTGCCAATGCATTAGCCACGCCCAACAGGAAGTGAGGTAATTTCACTTTTGTGCGAAATGCATGGCCACGAAGACGGCGCAACTCCTCCTAGACCGTTCAGAGGAATGTCACCAAAATTGATAGACATCATCTATAGACATGGCTGACAAAAGTTACTAAATAAGTTTCACGTAGCGTAAACCGTTCAGAAGTTATACGTCAATCAATTTTCAATGCAAAATTTTACATGCTTAAAAATTCATAACAAATCTTCTAATTGCTCAAAACTGCTCATACTTCACACGCAAATCCCTCATTGGGCTTCTGACATGTTACCCAATTTCTGTGATATTTCGCCACTGGGGGCGCTATTTTTGGGCAAAAAATCCAATCTTTCCTCACATTTGGTCAAACTTCACGGCCACCCTCTTACTACCTCCCATGTCATGTATACCACATTTTGGGAATTTTCATCCATGGGGGGCGCTGTTTTTGGCCGACGCAATTGCTCCAAAACGGGTTTTTGGTAAATAATTCCATAATGCTTTTCCTTCACACCACTACCTTGTGATAGTGCGTTGCTGTTGTAGACACTTATTTCTCCAACTCATAATCGCTCATGTACAGCATAGCGCCACCTACTGACATGGGAAAAACCAAAAAATTTATTCTTCAAAAATCTATATCTCATCTTCTATTTACTCAATTGTCATCAAACTTCATAGGCAAACTCTTCATAGCTCACCTGACATATACGCCAAATTTTGTGCACTTTCGCCCCTGGGGGTGCTGGTTATGGCACAAATGATATTGCAGCTTCTGATTTGTCAAACTTGGCAAGCAAACTCTTTACGGTATTTCGCGGGGACGCATGCCCCCGCCCCCCCGGCCGCTGGCGCGAGGGCCCGTCGAGGCCGCTTGCGGCTTTAATTATTATTATTATTATGCATTCAATGGAACAATTATAGATTTTACAAAAAGTTAAGAACAGGGGGGTAACTTACCAATATTGAATGCTGATTCTGATCGAATGTAATTCAATGTTCTGTCAATATGATGTACAAAGCCAAAGTTCTAACAATATAAATGGTACAAGTCCAAAAAGCCTGAATAACAACCCAACTTGTATATACAGGCTGACAGTTCAAGTTCAAAGTTACTTTTGGAAATAGTTAATTGTTACATTGCAGTTGTTCAAAACAAAAGGGCTTTGCTGAGTGAAGTCCACGAGTGAAGTCTTCTTGTAAAAGTCTTGTCACTTTTCCTCACCTCCAAGTAGAACTTTGACAATATTTCCACTATTGTGCTCTCTTCCAGTTTTTCAATGATCGTTGGATGTGTCTATATAATATAAATAACATTACATGGTGGTATGAAGATATGTTTATCTTCTCTTGTTAAAAATATTTCACTCGTTGGCTTTGCTCACTCGTGAATATATACATTCACCACTCAAAGATAAATTTCACATCTTCATGCCACTGTGTAATATTCTCATTCTCTCTCTCTCTCTCTCTCTCTCTCTCTCTCTCTCTCTCTCTCATATCTGTATGTATAATAGTAACTTCACGGAATCGAGTCATACATGAGCACCTCGTCGGCTATAAGCCATGTGTGACAAGATTGAGTGGAATAACTGTTTTATTCTATCCACGTTCACTGGATTTTGAGAAACAGAGCATTTTTATTTTTTGCAAATTTGATAAATAAAAATTTTATCCAAAACGACAAAATAACTTCTGCTTAGAATGTAAACAAACTGGCGAAATGACAGTAGCAATGTGTGAAAAATGCTATAATAATTTTTGAAAAATAAAAAAAGATACGCTCTTACCATCAGATAATTTTATTCCATATTTTGTTGCTTTTTCATTGAACATCATCAGATTTTCACACAAGTCCTAAAAGTAGATAAAGAGAACCCAGTTAAATAAATGAGACAAAAATATTATACTTGGTCATTTATTTATTGAGGAAAATGATCCAATATTACATGGCAAAAGTATGTGAACCTTTGCTTTCAGTATCTGGTGTGACCACCTTGTGCAGCAATAACTGCAACTAAACGTTTCCGGTAACTGTTCATCAGTCCTGCACACTGGTTTGGAGGAGTTTTAGCCCATTCCTCCAAACAGAACAGCTTCAACTCTGGGATGTTGGTGGGTTTCCTCACATGAACCGCTCGCTTCAGGTCCTTCCACAACATTTCGATTGGATTAAGGTCAGGACTTTGACTTGGCCATTCCAAAATATGAACTTTATTCTTCTTTAACCATTCTTTGGTAGAATGACTTGTGTGCTTAGGGTCATTGTCTTGCTGCATGACCCACCTTCTCTTGAGATTCAGTTCATGGACAGATGTCCTGGCATTTTCCTTTAGAATTCGCTGGTATAATTCAGAATTCATTGTTCCATCAATGATGGCAAGCCGTCCTGGCCCAGATGCAGCAAAATAGGCCCATGATATTACCATGATACTACCACCACCATGTTTCACAGCTGGGATAAGGTTCTTATGCTGGAATGCAGTGTTTTCCTTTCTCCAAACATAACGCTTCTCATTTCAACCAAAAAGTTCTATTTTGGTCTCATCCGTCCAAAAAACATTTTTCCAATAGCCTTCTGGCTTGTCCACATGATCTTTAGGAAACTGCAGATGAGCAGCAATGTTCTTTTTGGAGAGCAGTGGCTTTCTCCTTGCAACCCTGCCATGCACACCATCGTTGTTCAGTGTTCTCCTGATGGTGGACTCATGAACATTAACATTAGCCAATGTGAGAGAGGCCTTCAGTTGCTTAGAAGTTACTGTGGGGTCCTTTGTGACCTCGCTGACTATTACATGCCTTGCTCTTGGAGTGATCTTTGTTGGCCGACCACTCCTGGGGAGGATAACAATGGTCTTGAATTTCCTCCATTTGTACATGATCTGTCTGACTGTGGATTGGTGGAGTCCAAACTCTTTAAAGCACAACTTTATTTATCACACACTTGTGAAATTCCTCTCTGCATTTAACACACACACACACACACACACACACCAGTGGGCAGCCATCCGCCCACTGCGCCTGGGGAGCAGTTGGGAGTTAGGTGCCTCGCTCAAGGGCACCTCAGCCCATGGCTGTCCCATATTAACCTAACCGCATATCTTTGGACTGTGGGGGAACCCGGAGCACCCAGAGGAAACCCACGCAAACACAGGGAGAACATGCAAATTCCACACAGAAAGGCCCCCGCCAGCTGCTGGGCTCAAATCCAGAACCTTCTTGTTGTGAGGCAACCACCGTGCCAACCACGGTTGTAACCTTTTCAAGCCTGATGAGCATCAACAACACTTTTTCTGAGGTCCTCAGAAATCTCCTTTGTTCGCGCCATGATACACTTCCACAAACGTGTTGTGAAGATCAGATTTTCATTGATAGATCCCTGTTCTTTAAATAAAACAGGGTGCCCACTTACACCTGATTGTCATCCCATTGATTGAAAAGACCTGACTCTAATTTCACCTTCAAATTAACTGCTAATCCTAGAGGTTCACATACTTTTGCCACTCACAGATATGTAATATTGGATCATTTTCCACAATAAATAAATGACCAAGTCTAATATTTTTGTCTCATTTGTTTAACTGGGTTCTCTTTATCTACTTTTCGGACTTGTATGAAAATCTGATGATGTTTTAGGTCATATTTATGCAGAAATATAGAAAATTCTCAAGGGTTAGCAAACTTTTAAGCATCACTGTGTGTGTGTGTATTATTTATGTCATCTCATCTCCTCTAGCCGCTTTATCCTGTTCTACAGGGTCGCAGGCAAGCTGGAGCCTATCCCAGCTGACTACGGGCGAAAGGCGGGGTACACCCTGGACAAATCGCCAGGTCATCACAGGGCTGACACATAGACATAGACAACCATTTTCCCTCACATTCACACCTACGGTCAATTTAGAGTCACCAGTTAACCTAACCTGCATGTCTTTTGACTGTGGGGGAAACCGGAGCACCCGGAGGAAACCCACGCGGACACGGGGAGAACATGCAAACTCCGCACAGAAAGGCCCTCGCCGGCCACGGGGCTCAAACCCGGACCTTCTTGCTGTGAGGCGACAGCGCTAACCACTACACCACCACTGTGCTGCCCTATATATATATATATATATATATATATATATATATATATATATATAGGGCAGCACAGTGGTGGTGTAGTATGTATATATATATATATATATATATATATATATATATATATATATATGAGTGATTCCACGCTTATGGGTACTGGAATGGGGACATGAACTTAATTTTAAAAATTCACCTAAAACCATTTCTTTTTTTACCATCAGGTCACAAAACATGTAATCTTTAATGAATGATATGTTAAAAGATAACTTTAATTTTCTGAGATGTAATAAAAACATATTTATATGCCCAAGTCAGAACGTAACAGAAGTGTTGTGGACATATATATTCTCAATTTTAACAATGTAGAATTACTTTTTGAAACATAGGAAGGCGATGTTTTAGCAAATATAATTAATAAACATGTGTAGTAGAATAAACATACACATTCTTTCAATAAGATTAACATGGTATATAGCTAGATTGTAATTCATTTGTAACAGATGCGAGATGGACAATCGTAACAGAAGTAATGTAACAGACATCATTTTGGAACTCATAGGCTTGACTTTGGCATATAAATATGTTTTTATTACATCTCAGAAAATTAAAGTTATCTTTTAACATATCATTCATTAAAGATTACATGTTTTGTGACCTGATGGTAAAAAAAGAAATGGTTTTAGGTGAATAAGTTCATGTCCCCATTTCAGTACCCATAAGCGTGGAATCACTCATATACAGTGGGGAAAACAAGTATTTGATCCCTTGCTGATTTTGTTGGTTTACCCACTAAGAAAGACTTGATCAGTCTGTAATTTTAATGGTAGGTGTATTCTAACATGTGGAGACAGAATATCAAAAAGAAAATCCAGAAAATAACTTTTAAATATCTATATTAATTTATTTGTATTTTATTGAGAAAAAGAAGTATTTGATCCCCTAGTAACCATCAGGAGTTCTTGTTAATACAGACAAGTTAGACTCTCCAAATTACCTTGTCACCTAAATTGAAGACACCTGATATCACTATAGACTTGTATAAAAGCCACCTGGCCACAGAATCAATCAGTTTGTCAGACTCCAAACTCTCCAACATGGGAAAGACTAAAGAGCTTTCTGTGGATTTAAGGGAGAAGATTGTAGACCTGCACAAGACCGGTATGGGCTACAAAACCATTAGCAAGAAGCTGGGCGTTAAGGTGACAACTGTTGGTGCAGTTGTGCGCAAGTACAAGACTCACAACATGATCATCAATTGACCTAGGTCTGGGGCTCCAAACAAGATCTCACCTCGTGGGGTTTCCAGGATCATGAGAACGGTGAGAAATAGACCTAATACAACACGGGCAGAGTTAGTGGATGATCTTAAAGCAGCTGGGATCACAGTCACCAAGCAAACAGTTGGTAACACTTTACACCGCAATGGTCTAACATCTTGCAGTGCTCGCAAAGTACCCCTGCTTAAGAAAGCACATGTGCAGGCCCGCCTGAACTTTGCCAATGAACATCTGAATGACTTGGAGAGTGACCGGGAGAAGGTGTTATGGTCAGATGAGACCAAAATTGAGCTCTTTGGCATCAATTCAACCCGTCGTGTCTGGAGGGAGAGACATGCTGCTTATGACCCCAAGAACACCATCCCCACTGTCAAGCATGGAGGTGGTAACATTATGCTTTGGGGGTGTTTTTCTGCACAGGCCACAGGGCTACTTCACCGTATCAATGGGAGGATGGACGGAGCCATGTACCGTAAAATCCTCAGTGAAAACCTCCTTCCCTCTGCCAGGAAGCTTAAAATGGGTCGTGGATGGGTCTTCCAGCAGGATAATGACCCAAAGCATACAGCCAAGGCAACCAAGGAATGGCTGAAGAAGAAACATATCAAGGTCATGGAGTGGCCCAGCCAGTCTCCGGACCTGAATCCTATAGAAAATCTATGGAGAGCTGAAGCTCAGAGTTGCCAAGCGACAGCCACGGAATCTTGATGATTTAGAGGTCATTTGCAAAGAAGAGTGGACCAAAATTCCTCCTAATATGTGCAGAAACCTGGTCATCAACTACAAAAAACGTCTGACCTCTGTGCTTGCTAATAAGGGGTTTGCCACAAAGTACTAAGTCCTTTTGGCAAGAGGGTTCAAATACTTATTTTCCTCAATAAAATGCAAATAAATTAATACAAATTCTTTAAAGTCGATTTCTTGATTTTCTTTGTGATATTCTGTCTCAGCATGTTAGACTACACCTACCATTAATATTACAGACTGATCGAGTCTTTATTAGTGGCCAAACCAACAAAATCAGCAAGGGATCAAATACTTGTTTTCCCCACTGTGTGTGTGTGTATATATATATATATATATATATATATATAAAGGGCGGCACGGTGGTGTAGTGGTTAGCGCTGTCGCCTCACAGCAAGAAGGTCCTGGGTTCAAGCCCCGGGGCTGGCGAGGGCCTTTCTGTGTGGAGTTTGCATGTTCTCCCCGTGTCCGCGTGGGTTTCCTCCGGGTGCTCCGGTTTCCCCCACAGTCCAAAGACATGCAGGTTAGGTTAACTGGTGACTCTAAATTGACCATAGGTGTGAATGTGAGTGTGAATGGTTGTCTGTGTCTATGTGTCAGCCCTGTGATGACCTGGCGACTTGTCCAGGGTGTACCCTGCCTTTCGCCTGTAGTCAGCTGGGATAGGCTCCAGCTTGCCTGCGACCCTGTAGAAGGATAAAGCGGCTAGAGATAATGTGATGTGATGTGATGTGTGATATAAAAATAAAAATGCTCGAAATACCTCATGTCCGATCGTCCCAGATGACTAGTGTCTGTGCAAGGAGGAGTAAAACTTTAATGGTAATTGTCTGATCGGACGACAAAAGTTTTTGCTGGCAGCCTAAGCAACACAGGCACAATGCGCTAAGAGAGCAGGGAACCAGTCTAAAGTAGCTCATCTCGTTTCACGGGAAATGCATTGAAAAGTTTTATTCATCAATGCAACAATATATAAAAGCAGAGGCTCCAACTCTCCCGCCATGGGCGGGAGATCTCCCGCTTTAGGGAACATTTTAGAAAATCCTCCCGACCTCCCACTACAAACATAAAAATCTCCCGTCCGCCCTTACTACACATGATTAGTTAAAACAATATATAACTTGATGCGTTTATGTTGACGAAAATTAATAGTTGACTTTCCACTTTTCGTGTGTCTGACATTGTATGGGTGGACACAAGTGTGTACCCCGCGGTATATGCCGTAACGGGGATTGGAGTGAATGCCGGAGGTATGTGCGCGCAGATCAAGCGCGCATATGAATCGAGCGGAATTCGGTACACCGCAGGGTACACACTTGAGCCCACCCAATGTCTTAGCAGTTACCGATAAAGCATACAGATGGCGCTATTAATGATACGCGCAAGAGAACGAGAAAACCCGCGACACTCAACCATCTTGTTTGTTTTTTGCGTCCGCCTTTCGTCTGTATTTATCGCCTGCTCGTCTTTAACTTTATGTTCTCTTGAATGAGATAATGAAACGATGTTCCATTGGTGGAAATGACGAAAGCCAAACTACGAAGAAAAAATATCAGAAAAGCACCAAGATAAAGTTCGGATCGCCTGTCGCGATGGTCGCCAGGGACGAATTGCGGACTATTTTGGATGGCAGTAAGACGACCCTATACCTGACAAGGTTAGATCACCAGACCAGACATTAGATTCTAACGAACTTGTCTGACTTTTTTTTGTCTCACTTTTACTAACTTAAACTTAGAAATAGAATATTATTAGAAGAACATTATCATCAGAGGGTTTACCATTGGCAATTTCTAATAGTCATTATTGACATTAACATTGACTTTAGGCATATTAAAGTTTGGTCTATAGTCATTGGATTTATCTAGATCTGTTACTATTAATAAGATTTAATTGACACAAAATGTGGTGAATCATTCATATATATATATATATAAAACTTGCCTTCGCGCCTACGGCGCTTAAACTTGTCTCCCTCCGAGCTACTCGCAGAGAGGGAGAATCTCCCTCTTTGCAATTTCCCAAGTTGGAGCCTCTGTAAAAGTACAAAAATATTTTGAGGGAATCATTCAAATTTCCTTGTTTTTGGCTATAATTCATCAAAGTATGCATGTGTTTGAGTGTACTGGAAAAGCTCGGCTCAAAGGGGTCCACGTAATGATGTAATTATACCAGTTGGCTAAGGGCAACTAGGGTCAAGGACATCGTGTGCCAGCAGCGCAGTTGAAGCAGACAGGTGTCAAACTTGGAACTTTTATTTCACGATTGGAGTTAATAATAAATGATATCACTGAATAATGTTCCTTAACTCTAACCAGTATATATATTATGATTTTTAAATTGTTTTTGATGGTTTCATATATTTCGTAATGATATAATTTTTATTTTCTAAATATGCATCAGCATACCGCCATTGTGGCATGGGAACCTGTGATTGGTGGACAGCTGACAAAGGGTGTCTCCCATTGGTTGTAAATCGTGACATACCGTAAAAATCGTAAACACATACGGGACCCACTGATTGGCTTTTCATATACTGAAGCCAAGTGGAGATGTCCGGCATCTGTTGCTGTTGAAAAATACAGTTTTTTTTTTAGCTACTACCGGATTACTTGGATAATCTTAGTCAGAAAAAGCGAAGGATAGATATACACGGAAATGAGAGTTTATTAGTGATTCTGATCCGTGCAAAATTCCTCGAAATGACTGGAGTGATGGTGCAGATTTGTGGCCTAGCATTAGCTACATGTTGGAATATACCTTCTTTTTCCCGAAAAGTCCCGACACGGAAGAACAGTTTAAAAAAAGTACAGAAGCAAGAAAACCTTCTTTGTGTAAAGACTTTTTCCTGACATCAGCTTTTGGGAACAGAATGTTATGAAAGCCAAAGCATTTACTCTCAAAGAGCTTTGACTTGAACTGTGGGCTAGATCTTATTCCCACTTGTCCATGTCTCATCAACCTCAAGGACATTTAGTTACACAGCTATCTGCACTCTGTCATTTATACAATGATGCTTATTATTGTTAAAACAATATTTGAAGTGTTATTATTTGTAAAATAACAAAATATATTGCTCTAGACTTTCAAACAATATTGTAAGATTTTATTTTAATTTTATCTAATAGTGGATGGTACAATAATTACAAACACGAACAGAATCAGCTCATTCCCGTTGTAGCTGTAGTTATATAGTAACTATAATCACCCTTCTAAGAATAATTTCAGTAAACAGTTAATGTTCAGTTCCCTTTTCATTTATTCTCGATTCAAAGGCACAATTGAGTCACACAGGTTGATAAGTGTGTAACGGACGATAACCATTTTATCCAAAATAGTTTTTTCTTGCCTTAGTCGATTTATTTCCATTGCACATACGTACAGCTGTTGTAAAGTTCAGTGTGTTTGTGTAGAACTCTCTTGAACTGTAGGTTCATTTCTACACTCTGGTTCCACAGTGACATTTTACACAGGACTGTGTTCCTTTGATAACGGAAACAAAGCTCCAGCATTATTATTATACTCTTTCAAAACTCTGCAGCTTAATATACCCTTCCATCCATCCATCCATCCATCCATCCATCCATCCATCCATCCATCCATCCATCCATGATCCGGAGCCGCTTATCCTGTTCTACAGGGTCGCAGGCAAGCTGGAGCCTATCCCAACTGACTATAATTTATACACATATATACCCTATATCAGGTGTGTGTGTATACACACACACATACACACACACACACACAGTGGAGTTTGAAAGTTTGCGAACCCTTTAGAATTTTCTGTATTTCTGCATAAATGTGACCTAAAACATCATCAGATTTTCACACAAGTCCTAAAAGTAGATAAAGAGAAACCAGTTAAACAAATGAGACAAAAATATTATACTTGGTCATTTATTTATTGAGGAAAAGGATCCAATATTACATATCTGTGAGTGGCAAAAGTATGTGAACCTCTAGGATTAGCAGTTAATTTGAAGGTGAAATTAGAGTCAGGCGTTTTCAATCAATGGGATGACAATCAGGTGTGAGTGGGCACCCTGTTTTATTTAAAGAACAGGGATCTATCAAAGTCTGATCTTCACAACACATGTTTGTGGAAGTGTATCATGGCACGAACAAAGGAGATTTCTGAGGACCTCAGAAAAAGCACTGTTGATGCTCATCAGGCTTGAAAAGGTTACAAAACCATCTCTAATGAGTTTGGACTCCACCAATCCACAGTCAGACAGAATGTGTACAAATGGAGGAAATTTAAGACCATTGTTACCCTCCCCAGGAGTGGTCGACCAACAAAGATCACTCCAAGAGCAAAGTGTGTAATAGTCGGCAAGGTCACAAAGGACCCCAGGGTAACTTCTAAGCAACTGAAGGCCTCTCTCACATTGGCTAATGTTAATGTTCATGAGTCCACCATCAGGAGAACACTGAACAACAATGGTGTGCATGGCAGGGTTGCAAGGAGAAAGCCACCGTTCTTCAAAAAGAACATTGCTGCTCGTCTGCAGTTTGCTAAAGATCACGTGGACAAGCCAGAAGGCTATTGGAAAAATGTTTTGTGGATGAATGAGACCAAAATAGAACTTTTTTGTTTAAATGAGAAGTATTATGTTTGGAGAAAGGAAAACACTGCATTCCAGCATAAGAACCTTATCCCATCTGTGAAACATGGTGGTGGTAGTATTATGGTTTGGGCCTGTTTTGCTGCATCTGGGTCAGGACGGCTTGCCATCATTGATGGAACAATGAATTCTGAATTATACCAGCGAATTCTAAAGGAAAATGTCAGGACATCTGTCCATGAACTGCATCTCAAGAGAAGGTGGGTCATGCAGCAAGACAACGACCCTAAGCATACAAGTCCATCCATCTTCTACCACTTATCTGGATTCGGGTCGTGGGGGTAGCAGCCTAAGCAGAGCAGCCCAGACTTCCCTCTCCCCGGCCACCTCCACCAGCTCTTCTGAGGGAATACCGAGACATTCCCAGGCCAGCTGAGAGATGTAATCTCTCCAGCATGTCCTGGATCTGCCCCGGGGTCTCCTCCCAGTGGGGCATGCCCAGAAAACCTTCCTTGGGAGGCGTCCAGGGGGCATCCTAACAAATCAAGTTTCAAATCAAGTTTATTTGTATAGCACTTTTAACAATAAACATTGTCGCAAAGCAGCTTTACAGAATTTGAACGACTTAAAACATGAGCTAATTTTATCCCTAATCTATCCCCAATGAGCAAGCCTGTGGTGACGGTGGCAAGGAAAAACTCCCTCAGACGACATGAGGAAGAAACCTCGAGAGGAACCAGACTCAAAAGGGAACCCATCCTCATTTGGGCAACAACAGACAACATGACTATAATAACAGTTTTAACAGGTATAACCCTCAACTGTCCTCATGGGGCCGTCCTTCACAGGAGCGGTGCGATAAAACTCCGACCAGACACAGGGCACCAGGATGGATCAAGCAGGTCCGAGGGGCAGAAGAGGCCAGCATCTCAATCCCAGGATCAACATGTAACTCAGAGGGACAGATTGGGGGGGGAAGAGAGAGTGAAAGAAAACACAGGTTGTTAGGTATGCCCTAAAAATGACAAGTATTAAATCTGTGTGGTAGGCTCGCAGAGACGAGAGTCTTTACATCAGGCATAACACACAACAATGGCATGTTAATATGATAAAAAATATCATGACCTGCTCTGGCTGGATGCTTGATTGGGTGATGGGAGCACACTCCTCAGTAATGATGAGATGCAGATGGGACCCTTAGGGCTGGCCAAGACAATTCAGTTACATTTCACTGGGTCTGGGACATGCGACAGAATGTCTGACGGCCGATTCCCTGCAGGCTACGATAGCCAGTTGAGGTCTCCACCCTCTCCACCAAAAGATTTTCTGTTGACTCCATGTAACTCAGAGGGACAGATTTGGGGTGGGGGGGAGAGAAAGAAAACACAGGTATGCCCAATGTCACCTGAATAAGTAGGAACAGTATACATTTTGCACCGAGTACAAGCAGGGACTCCGGCAACTAACTATGACAGCATAACTAAAAGGAGAGAGCCAGAAGGTAACACAGGCATGAGGGAGCCCCGGGACATAAAGCAGCCAGCCACTACACCGTCAACAAACTCGAGTGAGCAAGCGAGTGGGGACTGACAGGATCCATACATCCCAGTTTACCAAAACACTCTATGTCTGAGGACCCTCCAGATCTACTCCTTTACCTCATAAACACCATTAACAAAAGGCTTGACTAAACAGATATGTTTTCAGCCTAGACTTAAATGCTGAGACTGTGTCTGATTCCCGAACATTACTTGGAAGGCTGTTCCATAACTGTGGGGCTTTGTAAGAAAAGGCTCTGCCCCCTGATGTAGCCTTCACTATATGAGGTACCAGCAGATAGCCTGCACCTTTTGATCTAAGTAGGCGTGGCGGGTCATAGAGGAGCAGAAGTTCACTCAGGTACTGTGGTGCGAGACCATTTAGTGCTTTAAAGGTCAATAGTAGTATTTTATAATCAATACGAAATTTGATTGGGAGCCAATGCAGTGTGGATAAGACAGGCATGATGTGGTCATATTTTCTAGTTCTAGTAAGGACTCTTACTGCTGCATTTTGAACTAACTGGAGCTTGTTTATGCACTTATTGGAACATCCAGACAGTAAGGCATTACAATAATCCAACCTGGAGGTAACGAAAGCATGGACTAGTTTTTCTGCATCATGCAATGACATTAAATTTCTTATCTTTGCAATATTTCTGAGATGAAAGAAAGCTATCCGGGTGATGTTATCAATGTGAGTTTCGAATGAAAGACTGGGGTCAATAATCACTCCGAGGTCTTTTACTGCTGTACGTGAAGAAACAGAAAGGCCATCCAGAGTCACTGTGTAATCAGAAAACTTACTTCTAGCTGTATGTGGTCCTAGCACAAGTACTTCAGTCTTGTCAGAGTTAAGCAGAAGGAAATTAATAAGCATCCAGTGTCTAATGTCCTTAACACATTCCTCAATTCTATTAAGCTGGTGTCTCTCATCAGGTTTTGCAGAGACATACAACTGTGTGTCATCAGCATAACAGTGGAAACTAATACAATGTTTACGAATAATATCGCCCAGAGGTAACATATATAGAGAAAAAAGCAGTGGACCCAAGACAGAACCTTGTGGAACACCAAACTTTACCTTGGTACGTCTAGAAATATCACCATTTATATCAACATACTGATAACGATCAGTTAGATAAGACCTGAGCCAGGAGAGGGCCATTCCCTTAACTCCCACAACATTTTCTAGTCTATCCAGAAGAATGGATTGATCAGTGGTATCAAATGCTGCACTAAGGTCAAGCAACACAAGTAGCGAGACACAGCCCTGATCAGATGCCAACAGTAGGTCGTTTACTACTTTAACCAGTGCTGTCTCTGTGCTATGATGAGGTCTAAATCCTGACTGATACATTTCATGGATGTTATTCCTATGTAAATATGAGCATAACTGCTGTGCCACAGCTTTTTCAAGGATCTTGGAGATAAAGGGGAGGTTTGATATTGGCCGATAATTGGACAGCTGACAGGGATCAAGGTCAGGTTTTTTTATCAGGGGTTTGATAACTGCTAGTTTAAAGGATTTGGGTACATAGCCAATCATAAGAGAAGAATTTATTATTTTTAGAAGCGGTTCAATTACTCCAGGCATTATCTGTTTGAATAGATGTGTCGGTAAGGGATCTAGTACGTAAGTTGAGGCTTTTGATGTAGAGATTAATGAAAGTAATTCAGTTTCTTTTAGGGGAGTAAAACATTCTAACTGATGATCTGATACAGTTATATTGTTAACTACAAGGTCACTTTCATTGTCTAACCTTAAATTAGTAGTTTGAATTTTTTGTCGGATATTCTCAATTTTGTCATTAAAAAAATTCATGAAGTCGTTGCTACTACATATTGCAGGTGTGCATGTGTTGATAGTGGACTTATTCCTGGTTAATTTTGCTCCAGTATTAAATAGGAATCTAGGATTATTTTTGTTATCTTCTATTAGGGAGGAGAAATATGTTGATCTCGCAGCACTTAGAGCTTTTCTATACTTCAGGAAGCTCGTTTGACGCCATTTACGTTCCAATTTTCGAGTGGTCTGTTTTAATGTGCGAGTGTCATCATTATACCAGGGTGCTAATTTTTTGTCTCTGACCATTTTCCTTTTTAGAGGAGCTACATTATCTAAAGTATGGTGGAATGTTGACTCTAAGCATTCAGTTGCCTGATCAAGGTCTGCAGGGGCTGACAGTGACCCAATCAAAGTTGACAGCTCTGGGAGATCATTTATAAAACTCTGTGCAGTAGTTGACGTGAAAGTACGTTTAATACAGTAGCGTGGTGAGGTGCATATATTATTACTCAGACATATTTTGAATGAGATGAGACAATGATCTGAGATAACTTCAGACTGTGGAAGTATGATTATATTGTCTACGTTTAATCTGAATGTTAGTATTAGATCAAGGGTGTGACCACCATTATGGGTCGGTCCTATGACATTCTGCTTAATCCCAACTGAATCTAAGATGGACACAAACGCTGTTTTTAAAGGGTCTTCTGGGTTATTGAAGTGAATATTAAAATCTCCGACAACTAAAGCTTTGTCTAAGGAAATAACCAGATCTGAGATAAAATCTGCAAATTCAGAAAGAAACTCAGAATATGGCCCCGGGGGCCTGTAAATAATAAGCAATGGAATTAACTGGGTAGACTTATTTTTTGAGGCTACATACATTATATGAGTATGTAGAACTTCAAATGTATTAAATTTATAACCAGGTTTTTGTGTTACACCTAGATAATCGTTATAAATAACCGTGACGCCTCCTCCTCTGCCAGTTAGACGAGGCTGGTGTATATAACTGTATCCAGGAGGACTCGCTTCATTTAATGCTATATATTCATTTGGCTTAATCCATGTTTCTGTTAAACACAGTACATTAAACTCCTGATCAGTAATGAGTTCATTAACCATTAGCGCTTTAGATGTAAGAGATCTAATATTTAATAGCCCCACCTTTAGATCAAAGGTGCTGGCAGCAGCTGTACGGTCAGTATGATCTAATTTTATATTGATTAGGTTACTGGAAAAAACTCTCTGAAAATTTCTACCTTTTTGTTGAGCTCGGGGAACAGACACAGTCTCGATGTAGTGGGCCCTGAGTGACGACTCTGTGCAGCTAGCAGACAGTCGGTTTAGCCTGTTCGTCTGCTCCCTGGCCTTGGCTCTGGATTGTCAGAAATTAACTAGGCCTGTTCTGAGACTATGACCTATGCTGCAGGAAATGAGAGCAGCACCTTCCCGAGTGGGATGGATACCGTCCCACCCTAACAGGCCAGCAGTGCCCTCAAAATTAGCCCAATTATCTATAAAGCCCACACTGTTTTCAGAGCACCACCTGGACAGCCAGCAGTTCAGCGACCATAACCTGCTGTAAGCTACATCGCCACGCCGCATTGGGATGGGGCCAGAGCATACTACAGCATCGGACATCGCCTTCACTAATTTAAACACCTCTACAAAGTTACTCTTAGTAACCTCAGACTGATGAAGGCGTATATCATTAGCTCCTGCATGGATAACTATCTTTGAGAACCTGTGCTTGCCTAGGACCCTAAGATTACCTGCTATGTCCGGCGCCCTGGCTCCCGGTATACACCTGACTAAAGCTGCTGGTGCCCCTAAAGGCTGAGCTAATTTCACGTGCCGTATGATAGAGTCCCCTATAACCAGAGCTCTTTCAGGTTTCTCAGTGGGTGCATCACTAAGGAGAGCAAACCTGTTCGACACGTGACGCGGAGAGGAGTGGTGCTCCCGTGGGCGAGCCTCAGCGGTAGCTTTGGCTCTACGCTTATGCTGCCGAGCCGTCACCCATTCGCCCCGCTGTAAGGGCTCTAATGCCGGAGTTGGGGGATTGCTAACTCCACCTAGGGCGTCCAGACTTTCCCTAACAGAAACTACACTGTTCTCACGCTCACTAACCTGCTCTAAAGCCTGGACACGCGCTTCTAGCACTGTAATCTTCTCCGTCAGAGAGCTAACTAATCTGCACTTATCACAAGTAAAGCTAATAAAGCTATCGCTAGTGATGGAGGAAGAATGACTAAACATCCTGCACTCAGCACACTAAACAGGCTGAAGGTGTGCCATGATGAAAAGATTCACGTACCTTAAATGAAGATCTGTTGATATTAAAGCAGATCAGATGTGGATGGCCTCCGCTTGTGGTCTTTACACAGGAGGAGAGAAAAAGAAAGCTTCCGGTCTCGGGGTTCTTCCGAAAAAAAAAGAGAAAAAAATGGGAAAAAAAAAACCGGAAAAAGGAAAGCGAAAGTGAAAAGTACAAAAATGAAAGCGACAGTACAATAAAAATGAAGAGGATACTGGAAATTTATTTGTAGAAAAAAAAAAGTTAAAAAAGGATTAGTAATTAACGCCGGCACTCGCGGGAAAAAAGGACTCGGCGCGAACAACTCAGGAAGCCTCAGGAAGGTGCCCGAACCACCTCAACTGACTCCTTTCGATATGTAGGAGCAGCGGTTCTACTCCAAGTCTCTCCCGAATGGCCAAGCTTCTCACCCTGTCTCTAAGGGGGAGCCCAGCCACCCTGCGGAGAAAACTCATTTCTACCGCTTGTATCCGCGATCTCATTCTTTCAGTCACTACCCATAGCTCGTGACCATAGGTGAGAGTGGGAACATAGATGGACCAGTAAATTGAGAGCTTTGCCTTTTGGCTCAGCTCTCTCTTTACCACAACAGACCGTTGTGATACTTTAGTGTCCGTATCACTGCTGACGCTGCCCCAATCCTTCTGTCCAACTCCCGCTCCCCCCTTACCCTCACTCGTGAACAAAACCCAGAGATACTTCTCCATTTTAGGTAGCAACTCTCCCCTGACCTGGAGTAGGCACTCCACCCATTTCCGGCTTAGCGCCATGGCCATGGACTTGGAGGTGCTGATCCTCATCCCATCCGCTTCGTACTCGGCTGCAAACCATCCCAGCGCATGCTGGAAGCCACAGATTGATGAAGCCAACAGGACCACATCATCCTCAAAAATCAGAGACGTGATCCTGATGTCACCAAACCAGACACCCTCCGCCCCTTGGCTGCGCCTAGAAATTCTGTCCATAAAAGTTATGAACATAACCGGTGACAAAGGACAGCCCTGGCAGAGTCCAACATGCACCGGCAACGAGTCCGATTTACTGCCAGCAATGCAAACCAAACTCCTGCTCCGGTCATATAGGGACTGAATGGCCTGCAGTAGTGGGCCCTGAACCCCGTACTCCCGAAGCACCCCCCCACAGGGCACCACAAGGGACACGGTCGTAAGCCTTCTCCAGGTCCACAAAACACATGTAGACCGATTGGGCAAACTCCCATGCACCCTCCAGTATCCTTGCAAGAGTAGAGAGCTGGTTCAAGCATACAAGTCGTTCTACCAAAGAATGATTAAAGAAGAATAAAGTTAATGTTTTGGAATGGCCAAGTCAAAGTCCTGACCTTAATCCAATTGAAATGTTGTGGAAGGACCTGAAGCGAGCAGTTCATGTGAGGAAACCCACTAACATCCCAGAGTTGAAGCTGTTCTTTATAGAGGAATGGGCTAAAATTCCTCCAAGCCGGTGTGCAGGACTGATCAACAATTACCGGAAACGTTTAGTTGCAGTTATTGCTGCACAAGGGGTCACACCAGATACTGAAAGCAAAGGTTCACATACTTTTGCCACTCACATATATGTAATATTGGATCATTTTCCTCAATAAATAAATGACCAAGTATAATATTTTTGATCTCATTTGTTTACCTGGGTTCTCTTTATCTACTTTTAGGACTTGTGTGAAAATCTGATGATGTTTTAGGTCATATTTATGCAGAAATATAGAAAATTCTAAAGGGTTCACAAACTTTCAAGCACCACTGTACGTATATTAGTCTGTATATGTGTGTACAAAAGTCTATTAACATCAGTGGGGGGGGGGGGGGGGGGTTCAAATTCAAATTGTTACACAACTACTACTACTCATAAAAAATAGTATAATTATTACTGTTATTACTTTGTATTTATCTTTCTCATAAAGATCAAAATTAAAATGGCTTTTTTTTTTAAAAAGCAATACTTAAAAAAACAAAACAAAAAACCCAAAACATTGTGGCATCTCTTAAAAGCTGTTCCAAGGTCAGCACAGTGGTGTAAGCGGTTAGCACTGTTGCCTCACAGCAAGAAGGTTATGGGTTTGAACCCAGTGGCTGATAGGGACTTTTCTATGTGGAGTTTGCATGTTCTCCCTGTGTCTGGGTGCTCTAATTTCCCCTACAGTCCAAAGACATGCAGCTAGGGTAACATGGGAAGTGCCCAAGAGTGTCAGTGTGCATGTATGCAGTGGCTTTGCTGTCTTATCATGAACTAAGTTTCACTGTATGTTTGTGCAGTGACAATAAAGGCATTCTATTCTTAGGTCAAAACAGTGCTTTAGCTGGATACAGTCCCACTACTGTATTGAGCACTACTCCTTTGAATGTTACGCCAAGGATTCTCAGAGATATATAAGCATCACAAGTGAGAAAAGACACCTCACAGCATGGGGTGTCAAGCAGCCCTGAGACATCCAGGAACAAGGGCATCAAATAGCACAAAAATGAGAGTGAAAGGAACAGAGCAAAGTCCCTTTTAATCTCTCCTACCACTGACAAAAGCAGCAGACATATTGAATGTAATCACATCCTGTACACAATCCACAGCTGGCCAGAAACATTCTGTCTTCAAACTCTGGCTCATTGGAGCTGCACTGAAATCAGTAGGTGGACACAACCAAATCAGAAAATTACAAAACAACAGACACATGCAAAATTGTCTCAAAAAGTAAAAACTGGTAAAAGATAACTCCCGTGAGAAGTGATGACAAACACAGTGTATTCTCTGGAACCAGAAATGGAAAACCGTCACTTGGTGGAAATTGGAATTAATTGGAAATTAATTGTTGAATCATATAGAGTAGTTTAGGGTTTTCCCCTCATTTACCTCTGCTGATTCAAAGAGCATTTGTCTTGTAACCTTTCTGTGTCCCTGGTAGGCCTTTAGGAAACAGGCAAATATCTACATTAGAAGTTTCCTCTATGAATGAAGAGGTCAAGTGTAAAACCAGTGGGATGCGCTTGCATCAGTTCATTGTTGTTTCAGTGATTTTCCTTTGTTAACCAGAGATCCTGGATCTTCTTGCCAGAGGCTACAGCTCAGGTCAAATGGAGCGGAGTTGTTCCTTGTCTTACATAAAGATTTATTGAAGGAATCTGCTAATGAGTTGGGCTTATCAGATGGATAGAACACATACTTAGGCACTCTTCTGTGAAATGTAGAATGTATTTGGGTACAGTTTAAAATGAAATGCTTTGAAAAATGTACCCCATTCACATGTTATGCATAAGCATGATTCTATTTCCATGAAACCCTGACTCTGTGTTTTTTTTTTTTCCTCCATTTGAGTGTGTTCAGAGACTGATGGCAGCATTTGCTTTGTGACCCCAGTCTCTATCCAGATTACACACCATCTGTTGGGAGGCATGGAGCTATGCCCGTCTCCTGCCGTCCATGTCCTTTAGTGTGTTCCAAAGGCTCATCATTAAGGAAATGCACTTTTTTCCTGCTGTGAGTAATTATCTATGAAAGAGGGATATATTAGCTGCTTGGCAAGACTAGAGGGTGGGGTGCTGGTTGGGGTGCTCACATCTCTTGTCTGTTACATTTGGAATCACTTGACTGCCATCATAAATGATCTTTAACTACAAATGTCTTTGTCCTTATTAGTGTAATGTTAAGAAAATTAAGGCTCTCATGATACGGTTGATATGTTTCAAGTTTCCAATGTATTTTTCTCAGATGAAGGATCTTATCCTTGTCTAGATAACATGCTTTATATTTATTAGTTCACGGTGCTTTTCAGAACTGCAGGCTGCTTTTTAATATGGTGTGTCTTCCCTTCTCTCTGGCTTTTGAGAGGTTTCACCTCTCACTTTCTTGTCCTTTAAGCTGTGGCTTTTTTTTATTAAATCCACTCCTGTGCCATAGATGAGCAAATTGCCTCTCATACTTGAGTTTATCACTGCTCTTTTACATGTCAGAGGGCTGTTGTCCCTCACTTTCCCTGGAAAGGAAAGACAGACAGAAAGTGTGCACCTATGCTAAGCTGCTTCTTGCCACAGCCTCTGTTTGTGGAGACAAAGACAGAATGACTGATAAAATGATTTGTTCTCCTCCTGATATTTTATTGAATATTGGCACAATTTCTCAAAGCCTGGAATAACTGTAACTCCTACAGAAAACTTACTCTGCAGTCTTCTTTTTGTAATCAATAGGAATTAAGCCATTACACGATACAAGCACACACCCACAAGACAGCTCCTATGTCTTTAAGCTGAGCAAATGTGTAGATGGCAGTGGGCGCGCGCGCACACACACACACACTTAGGATGATTGTTCATTCCTCCCTAATTACACTTTAAAACCAAGCTGATGTTTAGCATTAGGATGCGGGCTTTCCCTTTGGCTTGCCAATCACACATTATAGGTGGACAGGAAGATTAACTGTTTGGCTGCAAGTTGAAAGGCTTATTTCCAAAACCTGCAAAGTCCAGTTTTGTGTAATCAAAATGTCAAGTCAAGTTTATTTGTATAGCGCTTTTAACAATAAACATTGTCGCAAAGCAGCTTTACAGAATTTGAACGACTTAAAACATGAACTAATTTTATCCCTAATCTATCCCCAATGAGCAAGCCTGTGGCGACGGTGGCAAGAAAAAACTCCCTCAGATGACATGAGGAAGAAACCTCGAGAGGAACCAGACTCAAAAGGGAACCCATTCTCATTTGGGCAACAACAGACAACATGACTATAACATTAACAGTTTTAACATGAAGTCAGTTTCGTTGATGTTATAAACTCTTCATTGATGGAAACTTGAGTGCAAAACTGTTCATGACAATTGCAGTCCTAAAGTTAGCAATTTCAACTGTAGTCCTCAGCCATAAAAGCATTACTGTAAGTGTCCAGAGCGTCCTCCAGGCGTGACTTTCAACTGTCCACATGGGGCCGTCCTCCACAAGAGCGATGCGATGAGACTCCAACCAGACACAGGGCACCAGGATGGATCAGGCAGGTCCGAGGAGCAGAAGAGGTCAGCATCTCGATCCCAGGACCGACATGTAACTCAGAGTGACAGATTTTGGGGGGGGGGGAACACAGGTTGTTAGGTATGCCCAGTGTCACCTGAATAAGTAGGAACAGTATACATATTGCACTGAGTACAAGCAGAGACTCCGGCAACTAACTATGACAGCATAACTAAAAGGGGAGAGCCAGAAAGTAAAACAGGCATGAAGGAGCCCCGGGACATAAAGCAGCCAGCCACTACACCGTCAACAAACTCGAGTGAGCAAGCGAGTGGGGGACTGACAGCATCCATACATCCCAGTTTACCAAAACACTCTATGTCTGAGGACCCTCCAGATTTATACCTTTACCTCATAAACACCATTAACAAAAGGCTTGATGGCAATTCCGCCCCAAATCACCAGATTTAGAAAAATGTTCGCCACTGACCATCTCAGATTTGCTTCATACTTTCTGGAAATATTGTCAGTGTGCCCAATAAATAGTGTACAAATTTTTAGGCTTGTACCTTCATTAGTTTCAGAGATATAGGGGCTTTAAAAAAGGGGTGTGGCCCCAATTTCACTGTTGAAATGCATGCTACAGAAAACGGACCTAACTTCCATAAGTCATTACTTTTAAACTATTCATGCAAGATACATTCAATTTTCAAGGATTGTTCTTCAATGCCAGACGCCTTTAAGTACTAAAATAGAAAGTTCACAGTTCAATATTTGCCAAGTTATGGCTTGCTGAAAATCATAAAAAAAATCTTCTATCGTGCTTTGGAGCAACTTTGACCCCCCATATCTCCACATTAAAGCACATCAGATCTTTCAAATTTTCTTATTTATTACTCATGTTATAGTACTCTTTAGGCAACTAGGTATGCGTTCAAAAGAAATCAAACTTTGATTTATTAGGCTTTAAAAAAACATTTTGCACCTATAATTCAAATGCATATTACAAATGTATGACAAGGTCTACCATAAAAACAATTATACCACTGGAAAGAGCTTGTTTTGATTAGCAAATGCACAAAATATGAAGTTGTTACCCTAAACCAAGCTATAAATATTAAGGTATCAATTACAGCATGTTTTACGATAGAAGGAAATGCTGTTTTAAGGCATACGTATAATCTACTTGGATGCATCCAGAGATGCATAAAAACTGAAAAACCACAAAATTCATGAGGATTTTTATCACTATCCCTTAGAAGCATATATTTGAGCTTCCATTTGCCAGCCAGATACATCCCCAGCTGAAAAAGGTCATTTACTTCAGTGACAGATCAGCAGCCCAGTACAAAAACTATAAAAAATTCACAAATCTAATAAAGCATGCAAACGATTTTGGACTTTTGGCAGAACGGCATTGCTTTGCCACTTCTCATGGTAAATCACCCTCTGATGGTATTGGAGGCACTGTAAAGCGGTCAGCAGCTCGAGCTAGCTTACAGGCAGTCACGAGTGATCACATACTAACCCCGTCTGATCTGTTTCTGTGGGCAGAAAAACATCAAGAACATCCATTTCATCTGGGTTGGTACAGGGGAAGTTATGGAGAGTGGAAAAGCACTGGAGACAAGATTTTCAAGGTCAGCTACTATTCCTGGAATAGGAGACAACCACTCATTCGTTCCAATCATGTCCAACTAGCTGCAGGTCAGCAGGGTGTCAGGTGGTCCTAGCTTCATTGTGGATATGAGTGGGAATCGGCTACAAGTAATGCATAAAACCCCCGTTAAATCAGTAGTCTCTCTGGCAGATACAATTCCTGGTAAATATGTTGTATGTTTGTATGGCAGACAGTGGTGGATAGGCAACATTCTTGCATTATCAGAGGAGGATCAAGATGTACAAGTAACATTTATGCATCCTCATGGTCCCTCTCAGACTTACAGCTGGCCCAGGAGAGAGGATAACTGTTGAGTCCCTCTGGTGCATGTCATGAAAATCATTGATGCCCCACTTACATCAACTGGCAGGCAGTATAAACTTCCATCTGATGTGGAAAAACAAATCAATACACTGTTTAAGCTCTTCAAATAAAGTATTTTTAAGGTTGTTATTTTTCCTACACTGTAGGTTTGTAATTGTATTGTAATATGCCTTAAAACAGCATTTCCGTCTATCATAAAACATGCCGTACTTGATACCTTAATATTTATAGTTTGGTTTAGGGTACCAACTTAATATTTTGTGCATTTGCTAATCAGAGCAAGCTCTTTCCAGTGGTCATATTGTTTTTATGGTAGACCTTGTAATACATTTGCAATATGCATTTGAATTATAGGTGCAAAATGTTTTTTTTTTTATTTTTAAAACCTAATAAATCATAAAGTTTGATTTCTTTTGAACACATACCTAGTTGCCTAAAGAGTACTATAACATGAGTAATAAATAATGGGTCAGCCAAGATCAGATGGACCTTATAGGTTCCAGAATAACAAAAAACCCAAGGTTACCCAAAATGGTCAAAACTGTGATATTATGGGCTTGAACATATTGGGGTCCCATACCTAAAATTTCATGTAGCATTCTTTCCATTTTGAAAATATACCTCATTTTATACATGCCCCATTCTGCTAGGTTGTTGACGTTACGGACACTACATTAAAAGATATAACGGGATAGATCCACTTAAAACACCTCAAAAGCAAATGTTGATGGGGCAACGAACTGTTATGCCATAAAGTGCCCTGTCGAATGTTACAATTGAGTATAGTTACATATATTTGCTGGGTCTTCTAGTTATGTGACACATTATCAGGGACCCCGATATTAGACAGAGAAACACATAGTTTCACAACACTTTATTAAAGCTCCAATTATTGGGCTCACAAAACATCATTTTATGCATAGTATCGGCTTATTATACTAGTTCCTTAATTAATTGACAGTTGGTTGTCCTTTCCATCAAAGATTACATAGCTTATATACTTGTTGAACAATGTTACACATAATGTTACGGACACTACACAATGTGTCTTGGGTTATTCCCAAAGTCACAACATGGGACGTGTTTCAGAGAAATGTTTTTAGTACAATTAGTCATGACACACTGCATCTACTATACATTACACCTTAACAAATTATTAAAAAACAAGGGTGACTACTCGAACATTGCATCATGCAGCAGGGCGAAACCTACCGGGTAATACTAGTATATCAATATCAACACAGGATCAACACCACATGTTATACATACTTAAACACGCTTTTGGAAAATACTAGTAATTGTAATACCTCTCTAGAGAGGTCACTTATGTGAGCAGCCACCTCTTATGAAAGGCCACATTTGGCTGTCTCACGAATGCATTTGGACCTCTCGTGAACAACCACCTCATTTATAAGGCCACTTTTGGCCGGCAATAGGGGAGGCCACTCAAACGAGGTTCAACTGTACATTAATAGCCGTCTCAAAAACAAAAGTGTTAAAAAGCACATTATGTAAAAAAATATGTTATTAACAAGCCAGGGCTGTATCTTGAATGGTCAAAATATGTCTTGGTAACATCTTGATTATAATAATTTAGTGTTCAAATAGTTGGCCTGTGGGGTCTTAATTCAATCAATTACAACTTTGAGAGAAGAATATGATTAATTTGCGTCATTCTCACATGAAGGTTTCATTTAAATTTGTCAAGAAGTCTCAATTAACTGGCTTTACCAAAATATCAATTTGGCGTTACGGACACTACACCCGTTACGGACACTACATATTGCAAATATATCTATTAATTTAACAACTAAAGACGTATGAATATGTAACTAGAGCCCTACATGAGGCCAACAGGACCAA